>NC_143575.1:166282161-166890034 GCF_048544385.1 Mastigoproctus giganteus | reverse complement strand
ACACAAGTAAGGGTCCTTAAATATGCAAAAGCAGGTTAGCTAATGCTTATGCATTGATGTCATTGTTGTTTGGATGGAATTTACAGCAATTAAATTGTAAAAATTTGAATGTGGTCATTATTTAGATGCTAATCCATCGGCTTCTGAAGAGCTGAGCACTTTGTTTTCTCAGTCCTGTATTTGTCCTTTTTTTTTTTTTTTTTTTTTAAAAGAAAGGATGTTGGCCTATATTTGTTTCTTCTGTGAAGAGTTCAAGGACTGAGTCAGCTGGCAGCGCATCTCCTTGTTTTCAACATCGTGTTGCTAATAGTTGCTCCAGTTATTTTAGATTTTATTTCACTACTTTGTTTTGGTAGTATTGAAGCATTAGGGTATGAATGGAGAAAAGGGGTGGCAGATGGGTGGGTTTTTGTGATCTCAATGAACAGGGTGCAATGGGGGTGAATGACTCTCTTGGTGGAATAGTCATATTAGTTTGCATCTCAGTAGAATCCTTCACTGCTTTCCTTGTTTCCTGATAGGATATGTTCCGCTTAGCTCTGCCTCAAGTTTCTGTTTCTCTTTTTCCTCCTTCCAACTGTTGGGATGCTCATGTGTATGCAGGGTGATCTCCTTGGCAATTGATGCATACGGGTTTCGTTGCTGAACATCTGATGATTTAGTTGTCTTTTGCCCCACATCAATCCCATGGAAGGGCACCATGACAGGCCACTTGCGAGTGTCTATATTTTTGACACCTGAAGCATTTTAATGGCTTTGGTACTTATGGGCTTACTGGGTAGTGCAGGTATTATCCAGTTGTTATGGAATTAGGAGATGGGAAGTTGAAAGTTAGGATGAGATTTGCAGTGGGTACTAGATTCCCATCCCCATGCACAAATATTTCCTTTACAGGTTGTCACTCCTTGTGACTTAAGTTCAGAACAGATTTCTTCCTCTGACACTTTCATAAGATGTCACGAGCTGGATTTAGTGCCTTATGAGAAGTAACTGTGATCAGAATTCTCTCGATTGAGGTGGCTCCAAGAAGCTGTAATGAATGATTTTTATTTTTGGTTTCTATTAAAATATCACTGGACAGTAACTGTTTCACTGATTTTGATGATGCTGCCGATCATTCCACACTCTTCTGAATAAAGAAGGGTGATATCTTCCCAATGGGTTTTTCAGAAGTAGCATGAATTACTAGGAAGTGCAGTCCTGGTGTTATGTTTCTTCCATTCTTTCCCACTTTGTTGTATCAATGATATTATTATCAACTGTACTAGCATCTGGTAGGGAGCAGGTTGGAGTCTTAGAAGAAAACTTATAGAAGAAGATTATCAGGATTCAAGAGTGTTTTTTTTTTTTTTTTTTTTTTTACTGGTTCAGTGCCTGGGCTCTCAACCACCATGGATCCCAAATGTGTTGCTCACTACCTGGCAAGCAATAATTAGTGTAGTGTAGTCTAGTGTATTATAATTTAAATATTTATTGTTAGTTTAGGCATGTTGAAAATGTCTGGAACTGTTAAATACAAATATAAAACAGGTAGCCAAAAGCATAAGTAGTAAAAAGGAAGATGCTGAATAATGAAGCCATAAGATGTTCAACTAATATTCAGTTTTTAAAAGCAGGTAATAGAGAATGTGCTTTGTTCTCTCTCTCTCTCTCTCTCTTCCCCCCCCTTATGCTGAAGAAAAGGAGATTCAAGTGACCGTTATAAATGATAAACTTAATGGTATCTATAAGAGGAATTTAGAGTTTGTTTGTTTGTTATTTGGTTTTTAGGAGCATTAGCAACTAAGGCCATATTGCTCCTGGGATATGCGGTGGTCATTCCCTGACCTTTCTGTATCCTCCGTATTTGGTGGTTACGGGCTTGAACTCCAGTCTAATCAAGAAGCATGTGCTATGCACTGCTGCTCCTGCCCACCTGGCTATGAAGGCACCCTAGGAATTCAGAGAATGCCAAAACTTAGACTACAGGAATGTGAACAGCACTCATCAAAGTGGAGGCTGAAATAACAGAGGAAAGTACATGTTTTAGTAATTTAGTAATTTGCAGATGTGAAAAATACATATGGTGCTTATTTAAATGAATGCAAAGATCAAGGATTTGATTGCATTCATTTAATACATTAGGGAAGTAAAAGGTATCCAGGCTTGCATTCATAGAAAGGATAACCCTTCTGCAGAAGATTATTATACATCTATAGTTAATGCTATCCAATATTCTGAAACTATCATATTTCGTTAGATACATTCAGTGTTGTTTGTGTTTTTCACTGGCAATCCAATTAGATGGAACATTTTAAAAGATGTAGTAAACTGCATTGTTCACTATCACTCTGACATGTTGAGTTCTAGAGCAGATGATGTTCATTCAACTGCATTACATGTTTTTGGAGGTCTTAAAGCATTGAACTCTGATATGGATTCAACTAACATGATATTCTTTCAGAGATAAAAAGTACTGGCTATTTTCTGGCTAAATATCTGTTTGAGTATCAGTGACTGAAATAAATTTTGTACACTTCAGAAGTATATTTCTTTAAGCTGAATCTACTCTTATTGGCAGCAAGTTAAGATAGTTGAGAGAGAGAAAGAAATGGACTTGGGGTTTGTCAGAAGCATGTATGCTTAATGAAAGCATTCGAATACAAATGCAGTTTTCAGAAAAAAAAAGAATAAATAAAGGAAAATATTTTGTGACGAGACTGCCTCTTTGTTTAGACAAAGCACCAGCTCAGTGTGATTCCCAATCCGAAAATGAATTGCTGTTTAGAATTAATGTATTTTATTCTACCTTGGATAAGTGACTGGAATACAAGTTCAGAGCTAGTAACAATATAAGCAGTCTTCATTCCTGTCCTAAATATTTGATCTTCACATATGAATTTCCTGAAGAAAAGTTTCAGTTGCTGAAATACTTCATCTGAGGAAGATCCTTAAATGACACTTGTAAAGGACACTGCCGACACCTCTTACTGAGATCTACAACAAAAAATTACAGTTAGCATTAAGGGAAATCTGTATTTTGCTCCAGGTATTCTGCACATAACCAGTGACTACTGCTGAGACAGAACAGTTTTAGAAATTAACAGCAAGCCAAACTAAAAGAAATATTGAAATATTGTTCCAGACGTTATTAATGATTTTGTTTTAGAAAATGCCAAAAGGTGACAGTGTAACTGGTCCCCCCCCCCACACTGTTGTGTATATTTGTGTAACAGGTAGACAGCAAGTTTCTTCCTTTTAAAAACTAGCACTACCATACTATTTCATTTAGTGATGGATCCACTAAAAGAGTTTTGTTGTTTTGTTAGGGTGGGGGAAGAACAGCAACAATTTATTGGTTGCAACTACTTAAATGCCAATTATTATTCAACTTAATCAAAAAACAGTAAACTGAATTTCAATTTAAATTGTTCAAAGTCCTTAGACATGAAAGAAAAATATTAAAACAGTGTGCAAAACACCTTTACTGATTCTAAAAAGCATTCATAAAGAAATAAAAAACTGCAAATTACAGAACAATTTTTTGAGGTTTTTAATTCTTAATATCCGCTCAGTTTAATTTAAAAATGGGAGTGATGATGTCAAGACTGTACAGTTAAAAAAAATATATAAAAAACATTCTTATAATACAGTTGCATTATAAGTGGAGGCAAAATATTTACTTTCACAGGGGTGTGCTGGGTTTGTGCTAGAGCCCAAACTTAGTAATAAAATATTTCATATCAAATCATGTTTGTTTGTTTGTTTGTTATTTGGCTTTTAGGAGCATTAGCAATTAAGGCCATATTGCTCCAGGGATATGTGGCGGTCATTCCCTGACCTTTCCGAACCCTGATCTAAATCAAGAAGCCTGTGCTACGCTCTGCTGCTCCTGCCCACCTGGCTACGGAGGCGCCTCAAATCAGAGAGAGAGAGAGAGAGAGAGAGAGAGAGAGAGAGAGAGAGAGAGAGAGAGAGAGAGAGAGAGAGAGAAAGAGAGAGAGAGATTTCCTTTTTTTATTAAGGAGTTTATATTACAATGAGCTAAACTATTAATTAGCATCTCTAAAAAATAAGTTCTATGAGAAAATGTCTTAAAAATGGAATGCTGGATTCCCCTCTGGTTTCCAAAAACTATAACTTCTGTATAAAGAGTGGAGATTTGATGACATTTCAGACATCCAGGAAAAATCCCAGGGCATACTGAAGATGATCACAAAAGGGGCCCTACAGCAGTTGATTCACTGTAGCAATCCTGGATGGAATTACTCTTGGGGTGGCATCACAGAATACCCAGTGAGTTCAGAAAATATTTTTCCACAGTACTACTACTGTACTATAATAAATGCAACTTTACATCACTGCACTTATTCCAGAAGTGGTATGAAAATTTTCTTCCTTTGGTTTATCAATTCATGAAGTAATATATAATAAAAAATTCATTAACAAAGACATACAGTATATAAGATGGTTAGTTTACAATTTTATTTTTAATATCTCAATGCTCTTCATACATTTTGCATTTTATGGATATTAAAAACCAAAGATACATACAAAGATTCTGCAGCAGCAACTCGTTCAGCAAGACTATACAGTTGCTCACCATTTCTCAGGTCAACTATTGGAGAGAGGAATGGAGTGGGAACCTTGTCCTGATGGAATATAAATAATAATAATGCTTTTTACATTATAAATACAAAATCATGAAGAGAAAAAAATCTCCAAAATGTTTAAAATGGCTTAGGAAGACACGATTTCCGCCTGATTTTATGTAACTGTATTGAATAGTTGTAAAATGTCCGATTGCCTTAATAACATATATATTGAAGTTTTCATTTCAATTTTCTGCATTACCCTAAGTGCAAATACTATTATGGACCTGATTTAATGTTTAAAAGAAAAAAGAAGCTACTTATTTAGGGTTTATTATTAATATTATTAGAAATAAAGTGACATGTATGATAAAAAAGCAAAAAAACACTTATTACAATCATCTTTTCATGGATAAGCAGATAACACAAAAGGGTAAATGGAGCATTATAAATAACATGTTAAGTACAAGGAAGAAAAAGTCAAGGGGAAACCAAATTAAAACACTAGTAGAACAGATTTCTGGTGCAAACAAACAATATGATGCTGCAAATAGGTTTGCCAAAGCTGTATTAGATCTCAACAGATACTTAATTCATTATTGCCAAGATTCCTTTACTCAACAAGATAGTCTTCCTCAGATAATGAACTCTTGTGTAGTCTTAGCTCCACATTATACTGAGATTCTTAAAATTATAGAACAATTAAAGAACAAGAAATCTTATGGACTGGACTATATTACAGTAACCGAGGTAAAGAGAAACAAAGAACATTTCTCTGTTCTCTTGGTAGAGCTAATAGCACGGATGTTAGAGTTGGGAAGCTATCCTACAAATTTACTCTCATTTAAGATAATTCCTATATATAAAAAGGGACCACCTGATGACTTTTGCAATTACAGACCCATAACAATACAGTCAGTTTTAAATAAGATAATAGAAAATTATATATTTTCCCATATAAGCAAATATTTACATCAATATGGACTGTTAAACGACTCTCAATTCTCATATCAGAAGGGCAAGAGCACACAGACATTATTAGAGAACTTAGTAGACTCTCTAAACTTACATTTAAACAACAATAACTTCATATTGATTTTATTTATAGATTTGACCAAAGCATATGACCTAATTGATATCCAAATATTGCAACAGAAATTACTGAAATATGGTATAAGGGGAAGACTCAATCAACTCCTAGCAAATTATTTAACCAAAAGAAAAATAACATTAGAAGTAGAAAATACAAAGGGAAATCTTATAATGTAAAGAGAGGAGTACCTCAGGGCACTCATGCTGGGCCAATCATGTTCAACATCTATATAAATGACATATTCGAAGTAATTAAGAACTCCTTTATAAAAATTTATGCAGATGATATAATCTTATATATAATAGGAAAGAACCTAAAAAAAAAAAAAGGCGAATGAGTTACAACAGGATGCAATACATTTACAAATTTGGTTGCACGATAATAAATTAGCACTCAGCTTGAAAACACAAAATTTTTGGTAATAAGACCTCCTCATCAAACCTTGGACATTCAACCCTCTATCAAATTGCACAAACATGATTGCCTACATGATCAGAATTTCAAGAATTGCAAATGTTTAACTGTGGAAGAAGTTTCAAATCATTGTTACCTTGGGTTGTGGATTGACTACAGTCTAAGTTGGGCAATGCATATAACAAACATATAACATGAGATTTTATGTGTCATTTTTCTATTACATTAAGAATAAGTTAAATCTTAGAACAAAAGTTACCTTATATTATGCATTAGTGGACTCCCAACTCAGTTATTTAGTAAATATATGGGCAAGAGCAAATAAAACAGAAATAAGGGCAATAAACAACTTAATGAATAGGATTCTGAAACTTTTAATGGGGACAAACTCTTGGAATGACCTGAACAAAAGACGGCAATTTTTGTTGAAACATAAAATACTGTATCCAGTTCAAAAACTGAAGTTAAATCTATTCTTAAAAAATCTTAACACAATTTGTGAAGTCAAATCTGCAAAGAAATGTCTCACAAAATTTAAGGAACCCAAAAGCAATTACTTTGCCTCACCCTAGGATACTAAATAGATTTAGAGATAGGCACACAATGAATATCATAAACAACTTGTTGGCTAGTGTTGATTTCAGGCTCAGGAGAAGTTACCCCATCTCCGAATTAAAATTCCTAATAAGAAAATTCTTGATACTCAATGACACAGTAGATTAGAATTGATATGCAGATAAACTACTACCTCTGTTTACAGTGTGGAATATACTATGTGTAGTGACTTCATAGTCTTTTCTGTAAGATAACAAATTTGTACAAAACTGTTGTAAAGGAAGAATTACAACTTGTTGTCAAGAAATTTACTTTTCTTAACAAGTTAATTTATTGTAAACGAATTCTCTTGATAAATAAATTGTATTGTAAAAAAATTGTATTGTATTATTATTATTAGCCAATGGTGCAAAGAAGCCTGAGGCTTATGCTTCACCAGCCAACAAAATTCCCAAGTTATGCTGTGTGGAGGTGGGGGGGGGGAGGGAGAGAGAGAGAGAGAGAGAGAGAGAGAGAGAGAGAGAGAGAAGTAGAAGAGAATCACCAAGAAAGATCAGAATGATGATATCCAGCTCATGACCCTGGGTGTGCCAAGCCCATACTCACCAGATGTGAGCCCCTGGGTATATTGACACATCAACAACATAGGCTACAATGCACCAATAATGGTAAATTAATAAAAATGGTAAAAGATAGAAAGGAAAAAAAGATTATAGTAACCCATTAAAATTTATCACTGTCAGGAAAAGGTCAAGAAAGCTATATAAAAATAGAAAATGGTCAAAAAAGGAATAGATGATATATAAATAATAGTTAAAGGTATATACAGTGGATTCCGGTTATTTGGGCCACCGGTTAATCGGGGCAGCCGTTTATTTGGGGCAAATCTTAAAAAACAGAAACCAATTGAGAAAATAGCCAGGGTTTACTTCGCTTAATTGGGACAGCATGCCGTTTAATCAGGGCAGGAGACAGCAGCAGCACTGGAGATTACCCTATGATTGTCTCCAACCGTACCACGTGGTTCGGTCGAAATTCTGGAGGTCACAACCATAAAACAATAAAAACAATTAGCAGTCACCTGTTTATTGGGCTTTTCTGTTGGTGAAAAATATCATAAACAGACAGTAAAGTCGATCTTACTGAATTTGCGATAACACCGACAGCTGGAATTCTGTGGATTATTATGGTGAAATGTGTTTATACTTCCATGAAATCTTTAATCATATAAAAAAATTAATTTTCGGATCTTCTCTTCATTCCTATTTTTAAAGCTTTGTAACTCGTTACTCTGTTCTTACTTGCGCGTATTGTGTTACTTGGAATTTGTGTGTGCCGTGTTCTTTGTTATTGATTGCTTATCTTTATCTTTTTTGACATTTGTGGGTAGGGGTTAAATTTTAACCCCTACCCACAAATGTCAGTGAACAGAAATGGCAACTAGTTAGTATGTACATATTACAGTACGTATTAATTATTCCGATTATCACGTATCATTTAATTTTTTAATTGGTAAGGTAATAAAGGGTAAATTTGTGCTTAATATATCTTTGCTTTTATAGCCTGTGGATAACATTCCTCCTATTTTCGCTAATTAGAATCGCTGTTTAATAGAATTAAAATTCAATTCACAAACGTGATCACAATGACCGGCGCTTACTGCACATCGTATAGTGAACGGCAATTTACTATGTTGAGTTCGTTGTAACGTGATTTGACCGTACAGTGAACCAACTGTAAAGAGGGGGGGCACATTGTATTTTTAACTACGTGAAACTTCGGATAATTGGGCAGCCACTTAATCAGGCCAAAATGCACTAGTCCTGATGTGTCCCAAATAACCGGAATGGACTGTATAATAAAAGAGTACATTTTAAATAGAAGGAAACAAGTTAATTAATTTTAAATAGTTAATAACAGCCAACACATGGTTGTTGTCAGATAGTATCTGACTCAGTGTATAGGGCTCAGTCAAATGGGTAAAAGTAGTAAAAGATATGCACTGTTCACATCTAAAACATGGACATTTGATTATTATATGTCTAATTGTTAAAAAGGTGTCACAAACCTTGCACACAGTGGTCACCAGCCCTGAGCAGAAAATAATGTGTAAGATGGCAATGTCCTACATGGATGTGAACAATTCTTGCACAGGCTAGACTGCCATATTAGGATCACAAGTTTAATCTGATATAATTTGTTTGTTACCTGTCTGTATCATGATTGTTGCCAATGGTAATGTAGTATGTTTCTTATCACTTGCCTGTAGTCTGTATAGGGTACCAGCCGGCTGCGATTCCTTTGGGAATGTGCTGATATGGCAGCAGTATCTGCTAGATCATACTCATAATCCCAGTGTGGATCAGGATCCAGCAGAAGCTGGGTATAAAACGTAGATTCACAGAGATAATGTAAATTCTGCTAAATCCTGGACAGGAACTGGGTAAGGATCATATCTCATCACTGATAGAGCCTGTAATGCTCAAAAAGAATCTTGTGTATCATACACCTTCGATAATCATTAGTTTTAATGTAGTCCAAGGCTAGCTGTACAGCACACAACTCTGAACTCTGCAGTGTGTATACTGCTCCTAGGGAATCTTCTTGGATACTGTGCTATCTGGCAAGACTGCAGACGACTCTGATTTCTGGAATGATGTTTTATACGAGTTTGAGTTCTGGTGCGGGGTGACAGTTCCGTGTACACAAATGGTCAAAATAGCCAAAAGTGTAAGCAAATGGTCATCTGGGATGAAAATGCAAAACCATTAGCCACTTCCCAAGTGGCTAATGGTTTTGTTAGCATGCTGTTGTAGTATGCTAACAAATTGTAGCATGCTGTTGACCATATTATGGTCAATAGCATGCTACAATTGCCTTTTGATAACCCTCATGTTTATTGATTGTGAAAAGATGCTAAAATCATCAATGAAGAGGGCAATGGAGAAAGTTTTTCAGTAATAGAATTAAGTTTGATAGCAAAAAGTATAACACTTTGAACTGACCTTTGGGGAAACACCTTCCTCTTGCAGGAAGGGGAGGGAGGGAGGGAGGGAGAGAGAGAGAGAGAAAAAAACAGACTCACACAAACTTGGAATGTGGAGTTTAACAAAACATTTTAATAAAAAGGAGCTAGATGATCCTAAGACCAATGTTATAAACATCTTTTAGAAGTCCAAATGTCCAAGCTGTGTAATATGCTTTTTTCCATATTAAAAAAAAAAAAAAAAAAAAAAAATCAACACCAGGTGCTTGATTTTGAGGAAAGCATCTGGAATAGACATTTTCACCCATATTAAATGGTTGAGTTGACCTCTTCGTTAGGAAGCCATATTGTATTCTGTAAAGGTGGTCATTTGCTTAAAAATACCCTACGACCATCCATTCCACAATCTCTTTTTTGTAAAATAATAAGAGAAGTTATTTTACAAATATTGATATCAAAGTAGAACGTATTGAGCATTACAGCTCTGGTTCATACTATCTAATTCCACAATCTTGCATAAGTAGCTTGTCAGAGCAATTGGGTACTAATTGCATGGAACCTTTTGAATCTTACCTGGCTTGGGAAATGTAAGCGCAATTGCTTAATGCCAAGAGTCTGGGAATTGGTTTCCATGTTGTACACACAGAGCAGCTAATCCACAGATTCAGTAGAAAGATGTTTAATCATCTCATAAAGGATATTATCTATCCTGAGGTAGTCGAATGGAATAGAGACAGCGCCACTTTGCAACTCCCATTGAAAGTGGCGCTGTCTTTGAGGCATACAATCAGTGTTTCAATTCCCATTGAAAGACTGATTGTATGCCTCATTGGGAGGCATACAATCAGTCCTTGGGAGGGTACAATGCTTTGGCAGACACTGAAGCAACTGTTTCCCCTAGAGTTGACCGTTGCAGGGACCCACTGGCTGACTGATCCTTGGCAAGCCATGTCAGCACTACTGCCTTGTTGAAGCAGGGGACAAAGTGGTATGATGGAGATGGGCCCCCTCAACAACCAGGATCCCACTTTCAAAGTTTCCATGGATCGCAGAGCACAGAAAACACACCGGATTCCTATAATGTTAGCCTGAAACCTAGGCTGTGGATGTTGGATTCCAGTGATGCCAATCTGGAGGACAAGCAACATCACTGGGAGGTCCCCTCAGCATGTACAGGTGCCCACTGAGGGGCAAGTTCTGTTGCAAGTCTCTTATAATTTGCTCTAAATTCTTACTTAGTACCTAGTGTATAAAATAATATCACCTGTATACATTTTTACAAGGGCATTTTTAATAACAAACACTTAAAATATCCTTTACAAAAATATTTAACACAGCAGAGGTCTGAATTATGTTCCCTATAATATATCATATTTTGTTCTGTAACTTTTTTACTCTTTCAGCTGTTAGCTTATATCCTACACTTAATAAGATAACTTTTAAATATATGCAACTGAGAAAGGTTCTTTTATTCCATAATTAAAAAGGTTTCTGCAACTATCCTAAGTTTATCAAATCAAGCTAAATTTAAATGCCAAGAAATATTAAAACTGTTTACACATCTACAGTAAAGATAGTGTATTTTTTGCCTTTTTTATATATTAGATAGTATGAATCAGAGCTGTACTGCTCAATATGTTCTACGTTGATAATAATATTAGTAAAATAATAAGAGTTTACCTCAATATAGTGCGTAGAACACTTCCGTATGATATCCTCCAGAAATTAAAACGGAAAAAAACGAAAAAAATTGACAACTTACCAGTACATTAGAGTAAAATATAAATAATTAAATAATCAATTTAACACAATTCAAATCAATTTAAAACAACTAAAAATCAAATTAACACAATTAAAAGAATCTAACGAAAATAACGAAAATATTTTCGTTAGATTTTCTGGAGGGTATCATACAGAAGTGTTCTACGCACTATATCGAGGTAAACTCCTCTTATTATTTTACTAACTTTTTTATATATATTTATTGATAAAAATAATAGGATTTAATGACATTACTGAATGGCTAAGCAAGCAAGAAAAAGTATTAAATTATTGAACTAGGTTATGGGTCTGGGGTACTACTAATTATAGTAGAAATACTCTGCAACCATAATGGAATATAGACAAATGTATATTTTCAGTATATTGGATAGGGGCGCTGACCTGTTAATTGTAATTACCATGGAAAAATTGAGAATGCCAGCAAGTTAAAAGGAGATAACCTGAAATTAAATAAGATTAACATAAAAATAATAATGATAATAACGATGGTACCTAAAGTAGTGGGTCCTAGGGCTTTTACTACTTATTCAAAGGGTTGGCAGCCAAAACCGTAGGATCCACTGCAATAAGCAGGGGCTCTGTTTCTGTTACATGCGAAATGTATACATCATAGCCAACCCGATTGAGACGAAAAGGAAGGAATAAAATTCAAACATAAATAAAAATAAATATATAAGTATAAAATAGAGCTAAAAAGCTAAAATAATGCCAATTAAATCTAGTTAAAGAAAAAATGAATGAAAGTTTGAATTCATAAAGATGGCAAAATACAGTATGAAACATAAACAAAGTAACTTTAGATAACAAAATGTCACGTTAATGCCAACTTTCTGTTTGCTTAGACAGGAATCGGTGAAGTTAGCTACGTGTAGTGATTACAGAGCAGCATCGGAGACCAAAGAAAGAAAGCCGATAGTTCTCTGTACAGTATATTAATATCAGTTCAAGTAACCCCGAGTGAGGGGTGGGGGAGAAGGTGTGAAATCGTCAAAGTGAACCGCACCCGTGTGACGGGGAAGTAAGCAATTCAACAAATGAGGCAAAGTGCCAGCAAAGGGAGAATCAATGACTAACAAGGTAGTGTAGAAAAGACACTAAACTTTGTTTAAGAAGAAAGAAGGCTACAGTAGAGGAACAGCATCTCGATATTGCTTTCGGCCAGCCTAATTGCACATTGGAAAAAATTGGATCAAGGAAAATATATTTGTGTTCGGGTTGTCTGCGGTTGCTAAACCCGTACCATAGTTGTTCTCTGGATGGAAGACTGGACAAGTGCCTCATGTGTTTAAGTCAGTATTGGTATTGTTATTGAGGAAATGTAAAAAGAAGAAAAAATTTAAATACAAATAATGACGTCGACAAAACTTAACAAAACAGCGAGCAGGAAATAACACAACACTGAGATACGACACAGGCTAGGGGGTTTATAACAATACATTATGTACAGGGCTGAAAGTAATATGTAATCAAATGGCAAATATGTTGTTTATATCAAAGTTGTAAGTTTTTTGAATTTTATAATATTTATTGCTTTTTTGAAATGATGGTAGAGGAAAGCTTTAGGGAAATTATTGCATATCAATTTATTAGTTGAGTGGTTTGACGTGTAGTCTGATGTCAGAAATGAGATTGTTCCTATTGCATATTGTTGCAATTCTGATGCACTGGGAGAATATTATGTTAGCATGTACTTTTTTTTAGAAATGTCAGAGTGCCAATGGGTAAACTTTAAAGCTAAAAGCATCTCTTTATATAATATATATGTTGATTGTGGTATGAGGGCTGTTGATATTGATATCCAGATCTAAGTAATTGGCTGAAAAGTCATTATCATTTGTTTTCTTCAGGGTAAGTTCTGAAGGGTAAATATCAGCAAAGTTCTGTATAAATGTAGGGTAGTTGAATACTAACAAGTCATCAATATATCTGTAAAGTTTTATGTCTGAGGGTAGAGAGGTCTCAGACCAGTATAAATACAAGTTAGCTAAGACACTGCTAACGGGGCTATCCATCGGGGTACTTTTGGTTTGCAAGTATACAGATTTGCCATCAAAAATATAGTTATTGGAGACAGAGACTAATAAAATTGTTCCAATAAACTGAATTGCAACCAATAATATGTTTGTAGTTATTGTAAATTTCATTCAAGACCGATTTTAAGTTGGTTAAGTCTATGCTGGTGAATAGACTATTGAAGTCAAAAGTTTGCACATGAGAGATGTCAGTATTCAGAGCATTAATAACTGATATATTGTTTTAATTATTCTACTATCAGGAAGGATGTTCGTGATAGGTTTAAGTAACCTTTCCAAAGTTTTGCCAGGTTTATGGGGATAGCTGTATTTGCAGGAAGTAATAAACCTAAAGCCTGTGGGATTTTTGTGGAACTTGGGTATGAAATAAGTATAAGGAAAATTGTAGTTATTAAAGCTGGTTTTAAGTTTCTTGCTGGAAGCAATGAACTTTTTGTAATGATATTGCTGTTGTTAGTGGACTTGTAAGGTGGCACTGGAATTTAGTTCTGTCTTTGATGTTCGGAAATAAAAGGCTTTACAGATTATGGCATAAATTGCAGGAGGCTTTATCAACAGGGGTGATGATAAAATGTTTATGCAGGTCCTCCAATTGTTGTTTTAATGTGGAAAAATGGAATTTTAATCCTGCAGATGGTTGTACATGTGGCATTGTTGACTTATAATGTTCTAGAATCATAGTTAGTACTGAATTAATCCATAGTTGGAAGGCTCAATGGAGATGTTATGATGGTAAGAGAGCTTAAAACAGAAGTTAAGCAAATCATGTTATAACTGTTTTTTGAATGGTTTACAGCTGATTTTAAATTATCGCCTATATTTGAAGCCATAAGACATGATGCTTCTGTGTTCCTTGTTAGGTATAATATCTAAATTGGCTGTTATGATGCCAAAGTTTACACACACACACACACACACACACACACACACACACACACACACACACACACACACACACACACACAGTAGAGAATAAATATATATATATATATATATATATATAGTAGAGAATAATCGTATTAATCATGGGGTGATATGTGACTGTATGAAAAGGAAGATAACATAGCTTATGGATATATATATATATATAAAGTATATTGTATGTAGAAAGTGTGAAGAAGATTTTGTTTCCGACATGTTCTGTATGCTGTGGTGCACGTGAGCTGTTGCCACGTGTTGAGAACGAAATATTAAAATTTTGCGGTAAGAGGCTCACAGGACATAAGAAGTAGTGGCTAGTAAAGCAGAAAGATGAATGAAGTAGAGATAAGTAGTTGGGCTCGGGTAGTTCGGGGTTGCAAACCCGTTCCTATAGTTAGGACACTGAATGATTCTCCCCCCCCCCCCACACACCTCCTAACGCTAGAAGTCACTAGCGTACCCACACAAATATGCCGGAACGCCGCCATCTTGGTCATTTGGTCAGTTTTACAAAGTAATGGTATGTCCCTTTCTTCCTGCCTATTCCGATATTCATTACTTTAGTTTTTTCAGTTTTTTCAATTCTTTTCACTTGCTTCTGTAAGGTCATCCATGATCTGTATGCACTACGTAATATAACCACTTTTATTTGCACAATCTATTAGACCTTACTCTTACCGCAAAATTTTAAAAATTTTAATATTTTGTTCTCAACACGTGGCAGCAGGTCACGTGCACCACAGCATACAGAACATGTCGGAAACAGAAGCAAGAACATTGCTGTCTTTTTCATAAATTCGGTGGATGACCTCTGATGATGACACTGAGATTGTGAAAAACACCGCAATGTTATCTTATTTTGGCCGCCTTTTCACTTCTTATCTTCATTTTTAATTTCCTGTCTATTTCTTCTTTTTCAAACCATATATCGCTACATTCCTTATCCATTTAGTCAAGCTCATAGTGTATACCATATATTCAATAGGTTTAAATCAAAATCTTCTTCACACTTTCTACATACAATATACTTTATATATATATATAAAGGTTTTTACTGAGAATTTTTATAAATTATTATATGGTAATAAGAAAATTTTCTACTTTTTTTTTGAGGGAAAAGTCTGTAACATACAAAATCCCAATTTTCACTTTTGAATGTCTTATTCTAAATTTAATGAAGAAAGGAGGATATGAAAATTTATATATATATCTGCAAGCTTTAAATATTTTCATATTTTTCAATTTTTAAGTTTCATAAAAATATTAATTAAATTTTGGTTCAGCCAAATGCTTCATATACAGGGCGGCCATAAAGTCCTGCACCTGTTTTAAATTTTAATAAATGGTAGAACTATTTAGTAAAAATTATATAAAGTTCAAGTCAAAGTTTTTTTATATAATAATTTCATCCATTAAAATCAGATTTCTTTTATATTTTATCAATTTCTCTTTTATTTGCAGATATTGAATGACCCAAAAGTTGACAATCGAAGAAAAAAATTAACTGCATGCTTTGATTTGCAGAGTTTAAATCAATAACAGCTGTGAGAAGAAAGTTCATTACTCATTATGAAAAACATGCACCCCATAAAAAGTCAATAAGTAGGTGACTGAAAATTTTTAAAGAAACTGGATCAGTTAATGACAAACCATGATCTGGGAGACGCCGAATCAGTCAACAATGATGGCAGCCATGTTGAAGCGTGGTAATTAAAAACTGCATTAAGAATAAAACTTTAAGAATAAATTAATTTTTACTAAATAGCTTCATTATTTGTATATCTCTAGATATTAAAATTTAAAACCGGTGCAAGACTTTATGACCACCCTGTACTTGAGAAAACTAAAATCCAATATGTGAGAAATGAGCTCAACTATTAACCTTGGACTGGCTGATATATTTATTCCCCACCACAAAACACTCACTCCAAATCCTCTCTGTTTTTATTATTATTATGACTTTTTCTCCTTACGCATTTTTTCTCATCCCATGATGGGTACTAGTACCAAGTGCGTAAGGTGGCTGGTTAGTCTAGTTACTATTATTACTACTGTTGGTCAAGGGAAGGTCCACATCAATTTGTTGCAAGAGAATTCTGCATATGTGACAATTTAGTGCCCAACACAGTTTGAACACTTCACCATATATGATAATTTGTTGTCAGCACAACAATTTGGTGCATCACACAGAAATCAGAAATTAACAAAATCAAAGTAAAAAATTCAGAAAAAGAGAGAAATTTTGGTGACTTAGAAAGGAGGTTAGTTAGTTAAGTTAGTTGAGTTTTATTGGCGCATCAGCAACTTAGGCTATAATGCGCCAAAACTTTGTCAAAAAAATTAGTAAAACATTCAGTGACCTAATGAATTAGATCATTAAGTCAGGGTATATAAAACAATTATAAACTGTAAAAGACAAATATTTGGAAACAAGTAACAATAATAAATCTTAAAATAATAAGATTTTTTTAAATTTTAAATATGAGTAAAAAGGTTTACTGTTTTTAGGAAACTAAAAATAGCAGACACATGGTCATTGTCGGATAAAATCTGACAGTGTATACGGCTCAGTCAGATGGTTAAAAGCGGTATAACGAGCATTTCTAAAACTGGTACAGTTACATAAAATATGTTCAACGGATAAAATGGTGTCGCACTGCTCGCACATAGGAGGGTCATCAGCCCTCAGCAAAAAACGAGTGTGTAATATGACAATGTCCTATGTGGAGCCGAGCAAGAACAACTTCCTCTTTGCGATCCCTGCGTAAGCTGGACCGCCAAGGATGAATCACAGGCTTAATCCGACAGAGTTTGTTTGTAGTAATCAGTCGATGCCACGAATATTGCCACTGAGATTGTAAATTATTACGGATCACTTGCCTGTAGTCTGTATAGGGAACTAACAGGTCAAGATTATCCGTCAGGGCTGCCGATTTGGCTGCAGTGTCAGCCAAATCATTTCCTCTAATCCCGATGTGACTGGGGATCCAGCAGAAGCGGATATCGAATCCACTTACATAGAGGCTGTATATTATCTGCTGGATTCGGGACAGGGTTGGATGATTAGTTTTTTTTTTTTTTTTTTAGGAGCATTAGCAACTAAGGCCATATTGCTCCGGGATATGCGGTGGTCATTCCTTGACCTTTCCGCATCCTCCGTATTTGGTGGTGACGGGCTCGAACCCCGGTCTAATCGAGAAGCGCGTGCTACGCACTGCTGCTCCTTCCCACCTGGCTACGGAGGCGCTTGGATGATTAGTATGTGACATCGCTGATAAAGCCTGTAGTGCACTCATTGAGTCGGCATATATAATACACCGTTGGTAACGGTGTTTTCTTATGCGATCTAGAGCTAACTCTATCGCATGCAGCTCTGCAGTGTAAATGCTGCAGTCAAGGGGTATCTGCTCTGATATGGTATTATTTGGAAAGACAGCAGCAGATCCCACATACGATTCTGACTTCGAGCCGTCTGTGTAAACTGGCAAGAAGTCAGAATGTTCTGCACAGTGTTGTGAATAGAGCTGAAGGTAGACAGAGGCTGGAGTATTAGACTTTGTCGCAAGTTTGAGCGAGAAGTCACATGCTGGTGTTTGTGCATGCCAGGGTGGAAGTGGCTCCTTTGGTGATCGAGCAACCTTGTCTACCGAGATGTTAAGCTCATTGAGTAGCTCTTGAACATGAATGCCGAATGGGCGATTGGCGGTTCGTCGTGTGTTATAAAGATTTTCCCATCGTGGCTCGAACACAGATGTCCACGTGGGATGATCCGGCAGGGACTTCAGCTTGAAGGCATATTGTAGAGAGAACTGCATTCGTCGAAGCGACAAGGATGGTTCATTTGCTTCGACATACAGACTTTGGACAGGTGATGTTCTGAATGCACCAGTAGCGATACGAATGGCTTGGTGATGGATGGGGTCAAGCCAACGAACTGCGCTATTTCTGGCAGATGCATACACCTGAGACCCATAATCTAATTTTGAGCGTACAAGTGCACGGTACAGACGTAGTAGAGTGCATCGGTCTGCACCCCAAGAGGTAGAAGAGAGAGAGGAGGATGTTAAGACCTCTCGTACACTTCGTACGTAGCTGACGAATGTGTTGAACAAATGTCAACTTTTTGTCAAAAATGAGTCCCAGGAATTTCGCCTCTGATACAACTGGAATGGTGCTTTGTCCAAGTCGTAATTCAGGCTTGGGGTGGAGGTTACGTTTGTGACAAAAATGGACGCAAACGGTCTTCTCCGGTGAGAACCTGAAGCCATTGGCCGTGGCCCAGGTGTTAACACGGTCAATAGCTTGTTGCAGTTGTCTCTCAATAACCCTCATATTGCATGATTGAGAGAATATGCTGAAGTCATCGACATAGAGTGCACTGTTTATAGTTGGAGGAAGTTGTTCAGAAATAGAATTTATTTTAATGGCAAAAAGCGTAACACTTAAGACAGATCCTTGTGGTACCCCCTCCTCTTGGCAAAAAGGCCGCGAAAGGGAGGATCCTACACGAACTTGGAAATAACGGCAGGATAAAAAATTTTTAATAAAAATGGGAAGGTGGCCTCTCAGACCGAGAGTGTAAAGGTCTTTTAAAATACCAAATCTCCAAGTTGTGTCGTACGCTTTTTCCATGTCAAAGAAGATGGACACCAAGTGTTCTCTTTTTAGGAAAGCATCACGGATTGATGTTTCCAGTCTAATTAAGTGGTCCAGTGTGGACCTGTTTCTTCAGAAGCCGCACTGAAAGAGGGAGAGAAGGTCGTTTGATTCTAAATACCATAAGAGACAAGCATTGACCATTCTCTCCAATATTTTACGCAGACAGCTGGTCAGAGCAATAGGACGATAGTTTTTTGGACATTTAGGATCCTTTCCCGGCTTAGCAAAAGCAAGTATAGTTGCCTTGCGCCAGGTATCCGGAAAGTGCTCTTCAAGGAAGATTCTGTTATACACGAAAAGCAAACAGTCCATGGATTCTGGTGAAAGATGTTTGATCATTTCATAATGGATGTTGTCTGGTCCAACAGCGGTAGCCTTTGTACGGGCAAGTGCTGGTTTTAGCTCGTGGATAGTAAATGGCCCATTATATGGGTAGAAACCCTTCGATGTGAACTTAAGGGCCTGATTTTCAGTCTTGCACTTTAAGACCAGAAACTCTGGGGAGTAAGATGACGTTGCAGAGAAAATGTTTCCCCAAGAGCATTGGCTATTGCAGTAGAGTCTGCAATAGTACATCCATTATATTCAAGGACTGGTGAGGGGTGTGCTGTGTATTTACCCTTCATTTTCCGGATTTTTTCCCAGACTACCTTAGAGTTGGTAGACTGGTTAATAGATGATGTAAAACAGATCCACGATTCCTTTTGACTCTGACGATGGATGTAGCGTGCTTTGGCTCATGCACGTTTAAAGGCTATAAGGTTGGTCGTGGTAGGATATCGGCGGAATATCCCCCACGCTTTGTTTTGAGCCTTTTTGGCTGCTGTGCATTGTGAATTCCACCAAGGTTTGGGAAATGGTGGAAACCGGGCAGATGTTTTTGGAACAGCATTCGCAGCTGCTTGGACAATATTTTCTGTGATGTACTCAACTGCATCATTGATAGGCTCCTGACTGACTGTGCTAAGATCAAAATTTGCCTGATGTTGGAAGGCAGTCCAGTCAGTCTGATCAATCTTCCACCGTGGTAACCTGAAGGGAAGACATGGTCTCCCACTGTGTAACAAGTTTATCACTGGGAAGTGATCACTTCCGTATGGATTCTCCTCCACTTCCCAGGTGAGTGAAGGGAGTAGAGAAGGGGAGCAGATAGAGAGATCAATGGCAGAAAAAGTAAGGGTAGGCATGTGGAAGAAGGTGTTTGTTCCAGTATTTAGAAGGGAAAGGTCATTGTCATTAAGCATACGCTCTATGACTTGTCCCCTTCCGTTGATGTTAGCACTACCCCACAGGGTGTTATGTCCGTTAAAATCCCCGAGAAGTAAGAAAGGGGGAGGCAGCTGCGTTAGAAGATCATCAAGGTCTGCCTGGGAGATGTCACTCCCAGGTGGCAAATAAATGGAGCACACAGTTAATAAAAATCCCACTGAAAGGCGAATTGCAACAGCCTCCATGCTGGTTGTAATTAGCAAGGGCTGCACTGGGGTCTGGTTACCCACAAGGATAGCCACTCCCCCATGTACAGAGCCATCCGCAATTCTATCCTTTCGAAAAACTGTGATGTTGTGCATGGTGGGATCATCATTTGCCTTTAGATATGTCTCCTGCAAGCAAAAGCAAACTGGCTCATGCTTTTGCAGGAGGGCCTTGATGTCATCAATATTTCACCGGAATCCACGACAATTCCATTGTAGGAATTTAGCCATTATTTTGGCTTGGTGGGTCCATCAGGCGGCTTCCGAGGTGCTGAGGGCTTACTTTTATCAGTCTTGGATTTTTCTTTTTTGGGGAAGAATGGACGCTGTCCCGTGTTCAATTCCTCCTCCGCAAAGAGTTCCAAGACTGAATCTTCGGGTACCTCCTTCTGCTCCACATCCATCTTTTCTTGGGTACTAGGGGGAACTTCCCCTTTCTTATTCTTTTCTTTCATAATTATCTTTGTTACTTGTGGAGCATTAGGAGGTACCGATATAGGAGTGGCAGCTGATTGGTCCTTTTGTGCAGGTTTTTGAGAAGTTAAGAGATACCGCGCGACGGGAGTGAAAGACTCCTTTGGAGGAATGGTCATGTCCGTCTGAGTTCCGACGGAACATCTCCCTGCTACCTTCTGGGCGTAGGTAGGTTTGTTGATATTCAGGGGTTTGACCGATTTCCTTGCCTCCTGGTATGATATATTTAGCTCTGCCTTCAGCCGTTGAATTTCTTTTTCTTCTTTCCACCTCTGGCATGCTCGTGAATAGGCCGGGTGTTCGCCTTCACAGTTAATACAGGTGGGTTTTGCGGCTGAACATGCTGTTGTTTCATGGTCCTTTGCACCGCATCGAGCGCATGCAAGGACTCCACGGCAGGCCATTTGAGAATGTCCATACTTCTGGCATTTAAAACCCCGTAAAGGGTTCGGAACGTATGGACGCACTGAACAGTTGATGTATCCAGCTTTAATCTCGTCAGGAGGTTTAGGAGAGTTAAAAGTCAGGATAGCGCTCCCGGTTTTAACAATTTTTCCATCCCTTCGCGCAGTAATTCTCTTGACGGCAATAACTCCCTGGGGTTTTAATTCGGAGCAGATTTCCTCCTTGGTTACGTCGAGAAGGTCCCACTCCGAAATGACACCTCTCGATGAATTGAGTGTTCTGTTGGTGTTACTGTTATAGGTATTCCTCCGATTGATGTTGTTTGGAGTAGATGTTCGGATTGCCTGTCATTTTTAGTTTCAATTAAGAGGTCTCCAGAACTGAGCCTCTTAACTGATTTGGGAGAACCTGCTAAACCATCTAACCCTTTTTGAATAAAAAAGGGCGACATTTTACCAATCGGTTTTTCACCGGTTGAGTGCATAATTAGGAACCTTGGAACAGAAGTACTGATGGTACTTCTGTTCGCTGCCTCTTTGTACTAATAATACTCTCTGGGTCTTCGTCTATGTTTGCAGATAGGGACCGGGTTGGGGCCCCCTGAAGAAATGAGTTTTATCAGGATTCATAGAGTTTTTTTAATTGTTCAGTGCCCGGGCTCCCCACCCACCACGGAGCCCAAAGGGACGCCCCACTACCGGCATGCAATAAATGCGCTCGGGGAGTGGGATGCCAGGGCTACCCAGATACTATACCCGCACCGCCGCCAGCCCGAATCCTGTCCCTCGGACCATGAGGGTAGGGGCGTGGCATTGACACGGTTGACCCTCGCAGGCGAGCCTACTAGCCGACTGATCCTAGCCGGGCCTTCCAGGACCACCCGTCCTTGTTGAAGCCAAAGTGGTGTATCGAAGCTCGGCCCCTCAACCACCAGGATCCCCCTTTCCGAATTTCCAGCGGTCGCAGCGCACGGCAAACACGCCGGATTCGATTGATGAAAGTCCGGGAACCTGGGCCTGTGGCGGTTGGATCGCAGTGATGCTAGTCTGGAAGTCCAGCAGCGTCACTGGGAGGTCCCCTCACCACGTACAGGTGCCCACGTCGAGGGGGTAGAAAGGAGGAATGGCAGAAATTTAAAAAAGAAGAAATTAATATATTTTTCATCCATTTACGTTTTAAAAGGATTCATGCCACAGTGGACCAGAGTGCTTTTCCAATGTTGGGGAGTCAGACTAATTCCAATACCTACCTAATGTTCAGGAAAGCTTATCTGTCTAAATTTAATACTTCCAAGTTCTGGGAATACTAATAATTTCTTTCAATAAAAAGTATTAGCATGGGTTGTAAACTGAACATTAGAAGTATATTACCCAGCTTGCATTCATTAATGATCTTCGGAATAATTCACATCCCCCTCACACCCCAACATGTATTTCCTAAAAAATGCAATTTACAGAAGTGACAGTAAAGTGCAAACAAGGTTCTCTTGGATCCCAATCTTTAACCTGTTCCTAGCACTTATTTAATAAAAGCTCCTAAAAAAAAAAGTAGCACGAGCATTAAAAAAATGAAGGCAGATGGTGTGCCCCACCAAAAATATAAAATATCAAGGAAGTACTGTGAGCATTAAATTACCATTTACAGCACGGTGTGTGAAAAGTTTGCATTTTCTGTGTTTCTTTGGCCATACACTGGAATTCTCCCAAAGAATTCACTGAATTGTCCTTCAACAAATTGTCTCATACATCAAATTTTGAAATGGCTTGTATCGAATGTCATGTATCAAATTTTCACAAACTGAAAAATTGTAATGCATCAAATTGCCATAATCCTGGGCCAAGGACCTCTCTGACTATCCTACAGATGTTTGGGATCATGGCTTTCTGGAGTTCTACGTAAGTGTTCTCTGGGAGTCTTATTGCTGCTAAGATTCTTATGGAGGCTCTTTAGCACCATGCCGGTGTTTGATGCAGTGTCATTACTTGTTCACTCAGTCAGGGATGGTCATTACTTCTTCATTATCAGGATGGTCATTACTTGTTCACTCAGTCAGTTTTCTTTAACTTCCTGATCTTTTCCTTGTAGGTTTTCTGGCCGTTGCTAGTGATGGGCACCGATATGATGATCAGTAGGTAGCCATTTTATTCTTGTCGATGAGGGTTGTGGTCTGGTCTGTTATTAAGATGGGGTCTCAGTACAGTTAGTGACTAAGGTTCTCTATACGGCCTGGGCTTTGTACTTGAAATGCAGTACACTTTCTTTGATCAAGTGGCAGTTTTGTGCTAGCTTCTGATGTATTATCCTGGTAAACCTGGTTGTGTCTGTGAGTGTACTTTGTCTGTGTGATCAACCTATATCCCGTGATGTGTTGGATTGTTTCTTGTGCCAGGTGCCATCACTGACATGTATCATCTGTCACTCTGGGGTTTTTGGCATGCATTCCCTGTAGTTCCTGGTGTTGATTACCTGGTATTGGATGGCAAGCACAAATCCTTTAGTGTTGGGGAAGAGCCTCCCACTTGTGATCATGCATTGGAAGTCATCTTATCTATGCAGCCTTTATGGAGGTCATGTAGTAGTGTCTTCCATTGAAACGTCTTCTTTTTCCCACCTTTTTGTCTTTCATTCTTCTATCCGTGTGAGTGGAGTCTCCTTGTTGAGGTTGAACGGTGTGTGTGCCATTTGTCTATCTTCTTTTTTTGGCTTGGTAGATGGCCACTATGTTTTCCTGAAAGTAATCCCTTAGGTTCTTAATTGCTTTCTTCTGTTTGTCAATGAGCCTATCAAACCATCCCCCCCTCCTTTTTAGGGTATGATCAGGCTGCTAGACTTTAGGTACTGTTGGCAGCTCTTGGTTATCATTATCCTGGTCAATCTCATAATCTCCTCCAGTTTGGTGTTGGTCCAATTGATGATCCGAAAGGAGTATGTTAGTACTGGAACTGGGTAAGTTTTTACGGCTCTATTCATGTTCCCACTATGCAAATTGTGTTTTTAGCAGGCTCCACAGCCTTTGATGGTATTTCTCAGCCAGGCAGGCCTTGATCTCCTAGCGTTCTAACTGTTGAGCCTGCATCATCCCAAGATATTTGTAAGTCTCTCCTTCTGTTATGGTTTCAATCTCTGCACCAGTTTTTAGCTGGTAGTTTTGGCTGACTGGATTTCCCTGATACAATCCATGGGTGCTGCATTCATCTAGAACAGTGTTTCCCAAATGGAGTTCCACGGAACACTGGGGTTCCGTGAGATAAAACGAAGGGTTTCGCAAAAAAATTTAAAAAAATTTTACACATCAACAGTTAAAAATATTGTAGGTATATTTATATTTGGCAGACAAGACAATATTTGGGTCAGGTCGCTTTTACTGCACAGCTTGTGTACCAAACTGCCTTTGCAATTATAATCCAGAACCTGCACATTACATCGACTGTATATCACCGCACTTACCTAAATACTAGGAAATGACAGCCAAATGGCTGTGATTTGTTACACTCCGTGTTTGGATCTGTATTTCGCCTGGTGGGACGTTTTTTGTATTTTTTTTTTATACTAATAATAAAAGGTATTTGACCTTGAACCAAGAAAATTTTTCCCCTGCGCTGCATTTATTTTTTTATGTGCTATGCTAAAAAATATTTAATTGGTTCCATTTTGTTGTACAAAATATAAAAGGGTTCTGTGACTAAATTTGATTGAGAAACGCTGATCTAGAATATATTGCATCCTGATACAGTGCTGAATTCTTCAGTGATCTGGAATAGCTGTTGGAGCTGATTCTCAGTTGCTGCATAGAGTCTATTGTCATCTTGGTGCGACAGACTGTACAGTTTCTTCCTCCCTTTGTTAAGGTATATCTGTATTTGCTGTTGTTGACCATGTTGGACACTGGGTTAAATATTAGACAGGACCAGAATGAACTTACGGAATCCCCTGAAAAGATTCCTCTTCTGATGAGATTGGCCTGGTTGTAATATTCTTGTTGTGATGTGTCAGTGTTGGATTGACTTTGCAGATTTTTGTGACCTATCAGCCAACCATTTGGTACAGAGTTGACAGCCATGTGGTAGTCGACTTAAGCCATGTACATGTTGACAGGTCTGTACTTCACTGGGTTTGTGGTGCATTTGTTGTTAGCCTACAGATTATGCAATTCCTTAGTGAGAAACTCGGGGATTGTATCAGTGGGCTTTATTATATGGGTGAACTGCTCTGCTATGGGTGCAGCTGAACTCGTACCAGTAGTTATAGATGTTATCTATTACTTTTACTTTGGTTCTAGATTTATCCAGGGATCATGGCTGTTATGGGTAACTTAGCTGCTCACCAGGTTGCCTCAGAACTCTGAGTGGCTTCTGGTTGGGGGTCCAATTTTCCTGAAGGAACTTTTCCTTGTTGGTTTTCATCAAATATCCAGTTGTCTGCTTTCCTTTGGGCATCTCCCTGTATTGGCAAAGTCTCTTGCTAAGTGCAGGGAGGTTCTGCTTGAAGGTGTCCAGGTATTCTTCGATCCTCTGATTATAGGTCTTGTCTTTCCTGTGAATGTTCTCTTTCTTGAGGATTGTCTTCACTTTTCTGATCATCATCTTATGCTGATAGGCCATCTGAGTCAGTTGGCCTATCTTCACTTGTAGCTCTTCTATCTTCTGCTGTAGCCTTCCTTTCCAGGCTGGTGGTTCCCTGTCTCTGCATTTTGTTTTCTGTTGGTCTCTGGATTGTTCTGTTGACAGCAGCAGCACAGCAAATGGCTTTCCAGAAGGAAGCTAGTATTTGTCGTCATTGTTGAGTTAATCTGTGACTTCCCACAGGATTCTCTTGGGTCACTGCTTCAATATGGTGTAGTCCATTCCCTTGAATTTTGCTAGTGCCTCTGTCCACTCTTCCTCTATTCTGGAAATCATGACCTTGTCTGTTTCTACTTTGGCTAATCTGTGTTGTACTCCTTCCTGTCCTTCACCTAGTTCTGCTTTGGTTGTGTCAACTTTCATTTCCCTCATATTTTGTAAAAATATTAATTAAATCTTAGTTCAGTCAGTGCCGCAAATACTTTATATAAACTGAGATCCAATATGTTAGATATGAACTCAATTATTAACATGGAACCGGTTGATATATTCCCCTTCGAAATACACTACAAATCCTCTCTTTGTTTTTATTATTATTATGATTGTATTAATGATCAATGATGTCTCATCATTGGTGTTTAATGTTCGTATACATATATCCCCGAACTGTAATATTTATCATTCTCTCATTCATCATTTTAATATGCTTATGTATGTATGTATTGTATATTACGCATGTTTGTATGGCATACTGATATGCAAGTATGGTAATATAAAACCTCTATATATATAAATATAATGTAAAAAGATGTGTAAACCCTTCTGGCCTTTGCTCTTGAAATTATGTACAGCTGAATATACTGTAAATTTATTCATGTACAAATAAATGGATATTTATTTATTTTCCTTAATTTGAAAGGAAATTTGATGCAAATTTGCTGCTGGTAGTCACTCATTTTAAAATATGACAAAACACAAAAAATTGTTTTTAAATGTGTGCTAATTCAGACTGACTGTAAATAAACGTGAGATTTTTGCACGATAATGCCTATATGATTCACTGAACATTTTGCACTAGCAGTTTCTTAAGTTTCTTTCTTTCTTTTTTTTTTTTTTTTGTTGGATTTACTATTAGTTTTAGTATGATGCAAGGAAACAAGCTTACAGAATCAGCCAAACAAAAAAAAAAAAAAAAAACCCCATTATCCACTTCATCTGTCTATCTCCTCTAATAGTTTGTCTAATTCTTTGTTAAATGTATTCAAACTATGGGTCGGCAACTGAGACACCAACCCTGAATTAACAACCTTGAAAATACTGTCATCTCTAAGAGTGTGTTAGGCTAATTGACAGGGGCATTTGGGCAGTAGCATTAGCATTAGTAGAGGCATTTGATGCATGAAAGCAAGCTTATGCAGCATCAGCCAAAAAAAAAAAAAAAACCCACATCCACTTCATCCCTCTGTTCGTTCAAAATACCTGTCCAGCTGAGCCTTAAACTTATTTAGGTTATCAACCTCCACTACAAGGGATGGAAGTCTGTTCTACCAACCAACCACCCGCTGGCTAAAGGCAAATTTCCGCACGTCTATCCTACATCTGTCTTTCCTCAATTTGAATTTATGCCCTCTCAGGTGATTATTCTGAGCTGGAGGAAGAATCCCATCAGCATTGAGCATGCTCAAACCATTCAAGGCTTTATACACCTCTATCAGATCACCTCGCTGGTGCCTAGTCTCCAGACACTGTAATTTGCAAAACTTAAGCCTTTCTTTGTAAGAGCACCCCTTTGTTCCATTCACTAATCTTGTTGCCTTTTCTGTACTCGTTCCAGCAGCTCTACATCCTTCTTGAAATGAGGCCTCCAGACCTGTATACAGTACTCTAGGTCTGGCCTGACCATTGCCGTATACAAGGGAATAATCACCTCCTTATCCCTGCTGGAAAAATTCCTGTATATCATTCACAATACTCCATGAGCTACTCTTGCAGCCCGTCTGCAAGAGTAGCTCATGGAGTCCATTTCATTCTCTACCACTGTCAGTGTAGTACCACAGAGTTGATACGTTGCTCTGGGGTTGCTGTTTCCCATGTGTAGTACTTTACATTTGTCAATGTTAAACTTCATTTGCCACCTCTCAGCCCATCTGCTCAACCTTTCCAGATCCTATTGCAGCAGCATAGTGTCAGTAGTGTCCTTGACAACCCTGCCAACCTTTGTATCGTCTGCAAACTTGGACATTAAGCTTGATATACCATCATCAATATCATTTATAAATACAGAAAACAATGATGGACCCAACACTGAGCCCTGAGGGACTCCACTAATAACATTAGTCCACGATGAGCAGTGTCCATTGATTACCACTCTCTGTCTTCCCCCCCTCAACCACCCCTTTATCCATAGCAGCAATTTGCCTCCAATGTCACACTGCTCCAATTTGTGTAGCAGTCTTCCATGTGCAACAGTATCAAAAGCCTTTCTAAGATCCAAGTATATAATATCAAAGCTATTCCCTGCATCCATTTCTTTTGTGACTGCATCATAGTATCCGATCAAATTGGTCAGGCAAGACTTCCCCTTAACAAAAGCATGCTGTGTCCGAGCTATAACTGAAGTCTTGCCTAAATGATCCTGCAGTGCTTCTTTAACCAGTGCCTCCATTAATTTTCCTGGAACAGAAGTTAAGCTCACAGGTCTATAATTACTTGTGTCAGCCTTGGATCCTCCTTTGTGAATTGGGGTCACATTTGCACATTTCCAGTCTATGGGTACCTCCCCTGAGTCCAAGGAAGCTCTCATAATTATGGCTAAGGGTTTGCTTACTTCCTTTGCTGCCTCCTTTAATATAACTGGATAGATCCCATCCACCCCGGGTGCCTTTCTTGTGTTTATCTTCAACAGTTTCTCCTCCACTTTACTCCCAGTTATTTCAAGATTCTGTAGCTTACTGCTAGAGTTGAATACACCTCTGGCATTCCCCTCGCTGAATAACTCCTCATGTGTGAATGTCGATGCAAAATATTCATTTAGTTTGTTAGCTACCTGAGCAGGATCATCAACAGTTGACCCATCAATATCAAGTGGACCAATCTGATTCATCCTCTTCCTTCTAGAGTTTACATAAGTAAAGAACTCTTTGCTGTTTTTCTTTGCATCCCTTGCCAAGGATTTCTCGAAATCTGCTTTCGCCTGCCTAACCTCCTTTGTAACTTAGTTGCATATCAACTTGTATCTATCATAGGCTTCTGTGTCATGTGTTAATTTGTAAGTATCCCATGCATTTTTCTTCTCTGCTATATGCCTCATTAGTTCATCTGACATCCATTTTGGCCTACACCTTGAACAATATTTCTTAGTTGGTATGTAAAGTCTAGTAGCTTCCAAGATAAGTTCTTTGAATGCTTCCCATTTTGAATTTGCTGTTGGTAACCTCATCAGTTGGTCCCACTGTATAGAATTTAAATACTGTTTCAGTCCATTGTAGTCGCCTTTACGGAAGCAATAACCCTTCCCTTTACCCCTAATGGTAGTTACCTCTTTGAGTAAATCCCACTTCAGCACACTGTGATCACTGCCACCTAGTGGTTCATTTATCTGCAGATTCTTAATGCATGAAGAATTACTGCTGATAATCAAATCAAGAGTATTACTCCCTCTATTTGCCTCCCGAACATGCTGATGTAGAAAACAATCATCCAATAAATCCACAAAAGCCCTGCTAGTGGGTGAGTGACCAGCCCCCAAATTCCAGTCAATATCTGGGAAATTAAAATCTCCCATTATAAGACACTCTGATTTACTGGCCACTCTATTTCCCTGTACAGTTTCTTATTATACTCATCAGAGTCATTAGGCCTATAGCACACTCCTACTCTCAATTTTGATCTCCCAATGCTTATGTCACACCAAACTGACTCAACACTGCACTGTCCAGCGATGTCGACTGGCTTCACTTCCTTGGTTTTTATGTGTTTCTTAACTAATAGCATAACCCCTCCCCCCTTCCTATCCTGTCTATCCTTTCTGTAGACGTTGTACTCCGCAAATTCCAGTTCTGCATCCCTTATATCTGTGTGACACCATGTCTCTGATATCCCAACAATATCTGCCTTTGATGTTTTGAGCAATACCTCAAATTTATTTACTAAACTCCTAGCATTGGTGTACACGCAAGTATACCTGCACCTGTTTCTATTCTTAGCTACCCTAACACAACCCATGTGTTTACTTGTACCGCAATGGCTCCCAGCAGTCTCTGAAATATCATGCATCTTGTTTTTCAGGCTTCTGCTCATTCTAATAGAAGAAGTGCAAGAATCTCTTTCACCTCTGCCAGTGGCTACTGTCAATCTATTGGTCTTTGTCTCCCCCAAGCTAGCAGTTTTCCGACCCACCTAACACTGCCTCGATAGCATCAGCAAATATTCTTGCTTTCTTTCTATTTAGTATATACGTTAATGCACCAATGGGTTATTTGAATTTTTGTAACAGACTACATAACACACAGGAAAAACTATACATTATTTTCAATAATTGTTATTAGATCATATGCTAAAATATTTTATTGAAAATTAAACACAACTTACTTATAACTGTAGTTCATTAAGCGATGAACTACAAATCTTCATCACAACTGAATCTGAATTGCAATTTTCAGAGTTTCAAGATGAATGATCTACTATATTAATAATAAGTCTGTTGATTTCCTCATTAATTCAACTTCCATTTCCCCAATAGTGAAATTCAATATTAATTACGTGATCGCAACATTTCTTCTGTTTATCAGTGAGAATATTGTCTGAAAAATTTTCTGACCAATTCTTTAATGCCATCCAGAGTGAAAGAACTGTTACTTTCGGCAACCTGTGGTTTAATTTCTCTCCATGCAAGTTCTATAGGATTTAAATAGGCATGATAGGAAGGAAGTCTAAATACAATAGGGCCATGCATTTTCAAAAAGTTTGACTTTGTATTGGAGGTATCAGAGAAGCTTTAACTATTGGAGGAGCTCTGATTTCCTGAAATCATCACTGAACACCATACCACTTTCCTGTAGCCAATGTTCTACAAAAGGGAACGTATTTTTAATTTTTACCATATTCTTTGTTAATTAACATAGTACATTGTGTTTTACAGAGATATTAAATAGGTTTAGTAGTGTTCGTTAGCGTCTTATTTTGAATTTAACCAGCAATTTTTGGAAGTTACGACTCCAGTTATAGCTTGGACACAGCATGGGTTTGTTAAGGGAAAGTCTTGTCTGACCAATCTGATTGGATACTATGATGCAGTCACAAAAGAACTGGATGCAGGGAATAACTTTGATATTATATACAGTGGATTCCGGTTATTTGGGCCACCGGTTAAATTGGGGCAGCCGTTTAATTGGGCCAAATCTTAAAAAACAGAAACCAATTGAGAAAATAGCCAGGGTTTACTTCGCTTAAGTGGGACAGCATGTCATTTAATTGGGGCAGGAGACCGCAGCACTGAAGATTACCCTATGATTGTCTCCGACGGTACCACGTGGTTTGGTTGAAATTCTGGCAGTCACAACCATAAAACAATAAAAACAATTAGCAGTCACCTGTTTATTGGGCTTTTCTGTTAGTGAAATCTATCATAAACAGACAGTAACCTCGATCTTACTGAATTTGCGATAACACCGACAGCTGGAATTCTGTGGTTATTATGGTGAAATGTGTTTACACTTCCATGAAATCTTCAATCATATAAAAAAATTAACTTTCAGATCTTCTCTTCATTCTTATTTTTAAAGCTTTGTAACTCGTTCCTTGGTTCTCACTTGCACATATTGTGTTACTTGCCATTTGTGTGTGCCGTGTTTTTTGTTATTGATTGCTTATCTTTTTACTGTTTTAAATTTTAACCCCCACCCACCCACAAATGTCAGTGAACAGAAATGTCAACTAGTTTGCTTGTACATATAACAGTACGTATTAATTATTCCGATTATCACTTATTTTTTAATTGGTAAGGTAATAAAGGGTAAATTTCTACTTAATATATCTTTGCTTTTATAGCCTGCGGATAACATTCCTCCTATTTTCGCTAATTAAAATCACTGTTTAATAGAATTAAAATTCAATTCACAAGCGTGATCACAATGACTGGCGCTTACTGCACATCGTATAATGAACAGTACTTTACTATATTGAGTTCGTCGTAACGTGATTTGATTGTACAGTGAGCCAATTGTAAAGGATGGGGGTACATTGTATTTTTAACTATTTATGTGAAACTTCGGATAATTGGGGCAGCCGCTTAATTGGGCCAAAATGAACTAGTCCCGAGGTGTCCCAAATAACCGGAATGGACTGTATTTGGATCTTAGAAAGGTTTTTGATATTGTTGCACATGGAAGACTGCTGCACAAATTGGAGCAGTGTGTGGCATTGGAGGCAAATTTCTGCTATGGATAAAGGGATGGTTGAGGGGGAGAAGACAGAAAGTGGTAATCAATGGACACTGCTCATCGTGGATTAATGTTATTAGTGACGTTCCTCAGGGTTCAGTGTTGGGTCCATTGTTGTTTTTTATATTTATAAATGATATTGATGATGGTATATCAAGCTTAATGTCCAAGTTTGCAGAAGATACAAAGGTTGGCAGGGTTGTTAAGGACACTACTGATGCTATGCTGCTGCAACAGGATCTGGAAAGGTTGAGCAGATGGGCTGAGAGGTGGCAAATGAAGTTTAACATTGACAAATGTAAAGTACAACATATGGGAAACAGTAACCCCAGAGCAATGTATCAACTCTGTGGTACTACACTAACAGTGGTAGAGAATGAAGAGGACCTGGGGGTATTTGTGCAGGCAGATATGAAGTTCTCTGAGCAGTGCAGACAGTCTGCAAGAGTAGCTCATGGTGTCTTGTCAATGATATACAGGAATTTTTCTAGCAGGGATAAGGAGGTGATATTCCCTTGTATAAGGCAATGGTCAGGCCACACCTAGAGTACTGTATACAGGTCTGGAGGCCTCATTTCAAGAAGGATGTAGAGCTGCTGGAACGAGTACAGAGAAGGGCAACAAGATTAGTGAATGGAAATAAGGGCTGCTCTTACGAAGAAAGGCTTAAGTTTTGCAAATTACAGTGTCTGGAGACTAGGCACCAGCGAGGTGATCTGATAGAAGTGTATAAACTCTTGAATGGTTTGGGCATGCTCAATGCTGATGGGATTCTTCCTATTGCTCAGAATAATCACCTGAGAGGGCATAAATTCAAACTGAGGAAAGACAGATGTAGGATAGATGTGTGTAAATTTGCCTTTAGCCAGCAGGTAGTTGGTTGGTGGAACAGACTTCCATCCCTTGTTGTGGAAGTTGATAGCCTAAATAAATTTAAGGCTCAGCTGGACAGGTATTTCGAACGAACGGAGGGGTGAAGTGGAAGTTTTTTTTTTTTTTTTTTCTGTCTGATGCTGCATAAGCTTGCTTTCTTGCATCATATGCTTCTACTAATGCTAATGCTAATAAACATGTGGAAATTTGACTTGAGCCAGCAGGTGGAATAGGTTTGTTTGTTATTTGGTTTTTAGGAGCATTAGCAACTAAAGGGCCATATTGCTCTGGGGATATGCGGTGATTATTCCCTGACCTTTCTGCATTCTCCATATTTGGTGTGGTCACGGGTTCAAACCCCGATCTAATCAAGAAGCGCATGCTACACACTGCTGCTCCTGCTCACCTGGCTGTGGAGGCGCCGGTGGAACAGGCTTCCATCTTTTGTTGTGGAAGCTAATAGCCTAAATAAATTTAAGGCTGAGCTGGACAGGCATTTGGAACAAATGGAGGGGTGAAATGGGAATTTTGTTTTGGGTGATGCTGAATAAGCTTGCTTTCTTGCATCGTATGCCTCTACTAATGCTAATCTCTTTTAAGGCAGCCGAATCTGGTTATTTTACTATATTGAACAGAATGGTAGCTGGTACTGTTCATTGCTATAACACAATTGGGAAGTAGATTTCTCAGTAGTTTATTTTCAATCTATTTGCTGAAGTTTTCAAAGTTCATATCATCACAATGACCACACCAGTCTTCTGCTTCTATTTAAAAATTAGTAAGACATTTACAAGCCTTTATCCCCACCAGTATGAAAAATAATCAATTGTGAGTCCTTCCCAACTGCAGTAAGTATACCATTTTCACACTCCGATTGCCAACAACTTCTAGGATGGAAAAAATATTTTGTTGAGATATATTATTTGTTTTCCATCAGATCTAGTATTTCTTATGTTTTCATGAGTATTGATATGCAAGGATGCTATTTCTAATTTCTCAATATTTTTCTTCAAGACAGAATTTTTCCCACTTAACCCATATTTCTTTTAATTGTTTTGCAAAAAGTTCCTTGCTGAAGTCCAAATTTATGTTTTCCTTTATTACTGGCAAAAGTTTATTTAAAAAAACAGGAATGTTTTTAGTGTAGGAATTGTGGATTTTGTGACAAATAGGGCATTTCGTAAAATCGTCTATTTCTATTCTTTTAACAGATTATTCTTTTTACCAGTAGGAGTAGAAAACCTTTGTTTATCTTTGACATACCATAGCTTGCAAACCTTGTTTTACCATTTTTTAACTTTGGTGTCACAAACTCCTGTTGCTTCCCTTGTCGCTTTGATATAATTCTTTATATCAAAATCTGACTTCCTTGATTGTAAATACTCAACAACATTGTATACAATTTTCTGAGTATTTTTTTTGCTTATTACTATACACAGTGTGCTTTAGCTTTTAAGTTTCTTGAAATTAATTAGGGTTGCCAGTGGTTGAATATTAGCAGGACAGATTCCATGCTTTATTCTGCTTTTTTTTGGAACACAACATTCATCATTCTACCGTATCTGTGAGGACCAAATGAGCTTTGGAGGTATAGCACAGGTTGCAGCTGTTATTCTCCGTGTTATAATGTGATTAGTAATAACAGGATGGCTTTTGATTAATTTGACATCAAAAGACATAACCACGGTGAATATGTTGCAATTTGCTTTGGAGGAATTCCATTTTATGCGACTGTTCAGTGGATTAACTAAAACTACACACACTCTTTTGCATCAGGCAACATAGCAACAATCTTCAAAGCAGAAATGCACTGATTCCACAGGAGCTAGTTATTGTCAGTGACTCTGTAGTCAGGAAAAGAGGAAATATATTGTGCAAAAAGGATAGGTGGATGTCTGCTAGAGACTAAAGTTGATGAGGTTGAAGAGCAGATATCATCTTTTAAGGGTACAAAAGGTGATATTGTTGTATATGTTGGACCTAATGACTTAAGGGTAAGAAATTTGTGGATTTAATGAGTGCAGGTCAGTGTTACAAAAGAACTGTTTCTTTGTTGTTTGGAGCATTAGCAATTAAGGCCATATTGCTCCGGGATATGCGGTTGTCATTCCCTGACCTTTCCGCATCCTCCGTATTTGGTGGCGATGGGCTCAAACCCCGGTCTAATCAAGAAGCGTGTGCTACGCACTGCTGCTCCTTCCCACCTGGATGTTGTTGTTACAAAAGAGTGCAGAATTAGGGTTAAAGTTGAAAGTGTCTGCAATTCTGCTAAACACAACAGGAAGGAGTATTTGATAAGAGCCTTTTCAGTCAATTCAGCCCTGGAAAGATTGGGCAAGGCTAATTCGGTAAAATTTTTCTCAGCGTGGTCTGTACTTGTTAACAGGACAGACTGCTTCTAACGGAAGGCGTACACTTAAATAGAAAGGGTGCAAGAATATTTGCTAATGCTATCAAGGCAGTGTTAGGCGAGTCGGAAAACTGCTAGCTTTGAGAGTTCACAGACTCGTAGATTAAGAACAATGCAGGCAGGGGTGAAAGTGATTCTTGCACTGTTTCTATTGGAATGAGCAGCAGCCTAGAAAGCAAGGTGATAGGCATTTTAAGGACTGCTGGGATTCATCATGAAACAAGTAAATATATGGGCTGTGTTAGGTAACTAAGAGTAAGAACATGATGTACATTTACACCAATTCTAGGAGTATGGTAAATAAATTTGATGAATTTCAAGCCCTGGTCAAGACATCAAAGGCAGATATCTGATCTCTCTTGGGATATCAGGGGTGCGGTGTCACAAGTTATAAGGAATGCAGAATTGGAATTTGGGGAGTACAATGTGTACAGAAAGGATAGACAGGACAGAAAGGGAGGAAGGGTTATGCTGTTAGTTAAGAAACACATAAAATCTAAGGAACTGCATCCAATTGATGTTGGTGGATAATGAAATGTTGAGTATGTTTGGTGTGACATAAGCACTGGGAAAGGAAAAATGAGAGTAGGTGTGTATTTTAGGCCTAATGAATCTGAGGAGTATAATGAGCAATTGCGCAGAGAAATAGAGTGGGCCACTAAATTAGAGTGTCTTACAATGGGGGATTTTAATTTCCCGAATATTGACTGGAATTTGTGGATTGGTCACTCCCACACTAGCAAGGCTTTTGTGGATTTATTGGATGATTGTTTTCTACAGCAGCATGTTCAGAAGGCAACTACAGGGATAATACTCTTGATCTGATTATCAGTAAAGATTCTTCATGCATCAAGAATCTGCAGATAAAGGAACCACTAAGTGTTGCAGTGATCACAGTGTGCTGAAGTGGGATTTACTCAAAGAGGTACTACCATCAGGGGTAAAGGGAAGGGTTTTTCCTTTCGCAAAGGTGACTACGATGGTCTGAGACAGTATTTGTATTCTATATGGTGGAACCAACTGATGATGTTACCAACAGCAAATTCAAAATGGGAAGCATTCAAAGAATTAATCTTGGAAGCTACTAGGCTTTTCATGCCAACAAAGAAATACTGTTCAAGATTTAGGCCTAAATGTATGTCAGATGAACTAATTAGACATGTGACAGAGAAGAAAAATACATGGGAAGCATTACCATTAGTAGGGGCATTTGATGCAAGAAAGCAAGCTTTTGCAGCATCAGCCAAAAAAAAAAAAAAAATAAAATAAATAAATATATAAATAAATTAAAAAATAACCACTTCCACTTCACCCCTCTGTTCGTTCGAAATACCAGTCCAGCTGAGCCTTAAACTTATTTAGGCTATCAACTTCCACGACAAGGGAAATCTGTTCCACCAACCAACTACCCGCTGGCTAAAGGCAAATTTCTGCACGGCTATCCTACATCTGTCTTTCCTCAATTTGAATTTATGCCCTCTCAGATGATTATTCTGAGCAAGAGGAAGAATCCCATCAGCACTGAGCATGCTCAAACCATTCAAGGCTTTATACACCTCTATCAGATCACCTCGCTGGTGCCTAGTCTCCAGACACTGTAATTTGCAAAACTTAAGCCTTTCTTCGTAAGAGCAACCCTTTGTTCCATTCACTAATCTTGTTGCCCTTCTTTGTACTCATTCCAACAGCGCTACATCCTTCTTAAAATGAAGCCTCCAGACCTGTAAACAGTACTCAGAATGTGGCCTGAACATTGCCTTATCAAGGGGATAATCACCTCCTTATCCCTGCTAGAAAAATTCCTGTATATTATTGACAAGACACCACGAGCTACTCTTGCAGACCATCTGCACTGCTCAGAAAACTTCATATCTGCCTGTACAATTACCAACCGGTCCTTTTCGTTCTCTACCACTGTCAGTGTAATACCACAGAGTTGATACGTCATTCTGGGGTTGCTGTTTCCCATATGTAGTATTTACATTTGTCAATGTTAAACTTCATTTGCCACCTCTCAGACCACCTGCTCAACCTTTCCAGATCCTGTTGCAGCAGCACAGTGTCAGTAGTGTACTTGATAACCCTGCCAACCTTCATATCGTCTGCAAACTTGGACATTAAGCTTGATATACCATCATCAATATCATTTATAAATACAGAAAACAATAATGGACCCAATACTGAACCCTGAGGGACTCCACTAATAACATTAGTCCACGACGAGCAGTGTCCATTGATTACCACAATCTGTCTTCTCCCCCTCAACCACCCCTTTATCCTTAGCAGCAATTTGCTTCCAATGCCACACTGCTCCAATTTGTGCAGCAGTCTTCCATGTGCAACAGTATCAAAAGCCTTTCTAAGATCCAAGTATATAATATCTAAGTTATTCCCTGCATCCAGTTCTTTTGTGACTGCATCATAGTATCCAATCAGACTGGTCAGGCAAGACTTCCCCTTAACAAAACCATGCTCCAATTTGTGCAGCAGTCTTCCATGTGCAACAGTATCAAAAGCCTTTCTAAGATCCAAGTATATAATATCTAAGTTATTCCCTGCATCCAGTTCTTTTGTGACTGCATCATAGTATCCAATCAAATTGGTCAGGCAAGACTTCCCCTTAACAAAACCATGCTGTGTCCGAGCTATAACTGAAGTCTTGTCTAGATGATCCTGCAGTGCTTCTTTAACTAGTGCCTCCATTAATTTTCCTGGAACAGAAGTTAAACTCACAGGACTATAATTACTTGAGTCAACCTTTGATCCTCCTTTGTTAATTGGGGTCACATTTGCACATCTCCAGTCCATGGGTACCTTCCCCAAGTCCAAGGAACCTCTCGTAATTATGGCTAAGGGTTTGCTTCCTTCCTTTGCTGCTTCCTTTAATATAACTGGATAGATCCCATCCACCCCAGGTGCCTTTGTTGTGTTTATCTTCAACAATTTCTCATCCACTTTACTCTCAGTTATTACAAGATTCTCTAGCTTACTGCCAGAGTTGAACACACCTCTGGAATTCCCCTCGCCGAATAACTCCTCATGTGTGAATGTCGATGCAAAATATTCATTTAGTTTGTTAGCTACCTGAGCAGGATCATCAACAGTTGACCCAACGATATCAAGTGGACCAATCTGATTCATCCCCTTCCTTCTAGAGTTTACATAAGTAAAGAACTCTTTGCTGTTTTTCTTTGCATCCCTTTCCAAAGATTTCTCGTAATCTGCCTTCGCCTGGCTAACCTCCTTTGTAACTTGGTTGCAGATCAACTTGTATCTATCATAAGCTTCTGTGTCACGTGTTTATTTGTATGTATCCCATGCATTTTTCTTCTCTGCCATATGTCTCATTAGTTCATCTGACATCCATTTAGGCCTAAACCTTGAACAATATTTCTTAGTTGGTATGTAAAGCCTAGTAGCTTCCAAGATAAGTTCTTTGAATGCTTCCCATTTTGAATTTGCTGTTGGTAACATCATCAGTTGGTCCCACTGTATAGAATTTAAATACTGTCTCAGACCATCGTAGTTGCCTTTACGAAAGCAATAACCCTTCTCTTTACCCCCTCATGGTAGTTACATCTTTGAGTAAATCCCACTTCAGCACACTGTGATCACTGCCACCTAGTGGTTCCTTGAACTCCAGTCTAATCAAGAAGCGTATGCTACGCACTGCTGCTCCTGCCACCTGGCTACGGAGGCATCACATTCTTTTATGCCTTTCAGGGAACATGATCATACTCACATTATATTCACAGCTGCAGTATATCGATGTTGCACTGTATATGGAAATTAAACACAGCTTTACAACTTCAAACATTTATAGCAACTTGATTTTTTAGAAAAAAGAATGCTATGACAGATCATATCATCACATTTCAAATGACATGACAATGAGGAGAAATATAAGTTTACAGATGCCCAATATGGTTACTGGGGGTTATGTAGCAGACATTATAACTGAAATTCAATTTTACTTTATGATGTACTTTAAATGCCAAAACGTCTGACAGTTATACTGCAAAGAATAGAAATTCTTGAGGGACTGTGGTAATGTGTGTAATAAATTGTATCTGTGATTTAACTCTACAGAAAGGAATAAAATGGGGTGAAGTCTGGTGAATGGCAAAGCTACTTGCTGATTTAAGCAATTCCTGATTTGGAATTTGTAATGTGGATCATCTTGTAGGGAAATCATCATCACTGATACGTGATAGGAGACAGTCCTTGAGTACACAACACTGTTAACTGTCTTTACACTAAACAGGAGGACCAGAAATTTTTGTTGGACTCAATGCATAGAAAAACTTTTACATTTATACACTTGTTACAGATACCGTTACAGTTAAGTCCCTCACTGCTCCAGTACCTGAACACTATGAGTGTTAAATTTCTCATTATCACAAAAGGTACATTTGTTACTGAAAACAATGAGTGACTATGTGCTTGTCATTTTTAAGTTATACTAGCATGTCAATATAGATTTTTTTTCATTTATCTTTATTACCAGTGGTGAGCTGTGGATATTTTAACAATGCGCTTGCACTTTTGCCGACTTTTTGATGTGAAACATGCTTTGGGGGATATACCTACCACGAAAATCTGATCAGTCACGGAAGTGACATCATCCGCGGCATCTGCCAGAGGTGCTTCCCACGCTCACACCACTAGTCTGTGTGGAGCACTCACTAGTAGTATGATTAGAGGCGTGATGCATTTTTTGTGACAGTACGATATCTCGAGTTCTAACTTTTTAGAATTTTTGAATAGTACGATGTCACAATCATACTTCTTGCAGTTACTACTGCAGTAAGTATGATTGCAAGTATTTGTCATATGACTGCAACAATAGGAAGATTTGTCAACAATTTCTTTTTTCGTCTCGCATACGCAGCTGTTCGGGGCACGTAACATTCTGTTGTCAGATTCCCCGAACAGCTGCGTATGTCATTTCAACTAAGATCAGTACCTTAACTGATGCTGTTTTCAGAAACGTATATGTCTCTTACTTTAGTTATCATAAATAACAGCAAGTATATGTCTCTTACTTTAGTTATCATAAATCCATTGTATATTGTCTTCCAGAAATTGTGAATGATCAATAAAACAATTACAATACAAAAGCTTTTTATTTCGTAATCAATATATACAAATCAAAATATCTAAAAGAAACGCGAAGGATGTTTCACACAAAACCATCTACCGCACGTGCTCGGCAGATGCGAGACTTTTTTATTTTTTTATTATTATTTTTTTTTACAACTAGGGAAACATAATGGATATATTTTTTCATGATTTGTAAAAGAATAAGAGAAGTTTACCTCAATATGATATGTAGAACACTTCCGTATGATACTCTCCAGAAAATGAAAAAAAGATTTTCCTTTCTGTTTTCATTTTAATTTCTGGAGAGTATCATACGGAAGTGTTCTACGTATCATATCGAGGTGACCTTCTGTTATTCTTTTACAAATATTGATTTCAACATAGAATGTATTGAGCATTTTAGCTCTGGTTCATACTATCAAATTCATTTTTAATCTCTTATTGACTATTTCATTTACTTCCTTTCTCTCCAGGTATCCTATCGATACACACAATTATGGGGGATTTTTTGAATACCTTGGTGCAAAATTATATTAGATTAACACTAAGATATTCGGCCCCAGGTTACCATATTTCTTTTCTAAAGTATTGCCTTCAAAACAACATCATTCCGAAGTTTGCCAGGGCTAATTTAAATCATAAAATTTCGGGCGTTAAAAAAAAAAAATGAAGGAAAATCATTTTGCATTTTTTTCGATAAATTAATTTTTTTACTTAATTTTTAATAGTGTTAAAATTGATTTTTAATTGTGTTCATTTGATTTTTAATTATTGTTAATTATTTCTTACTGTTATGTAAGATTTTTGTTTTTTTAAATTGTTTTCGTTTTAATTTATGGAGAGTATCATACGGAAGTGCTCTATGTATCATACTGAGTTAAACTTCTCTTATTCTTTTACAAATATTGATATCAACGTAGAACATATTGAGCATTATAGCTCTGGTCCATACTATCAAATTTTTTCATGATAAAATTTTAATATTGCAAATAAAAAATAACACGAAATATTTCCCATATCATAAATTACAAAAATATCACAAAACATTCCACAATATAAAAAATATTACATTAAAAACAAAGAGTTCTAGAAAATGTACACAAAAATCACAGATTATATGAAAAAAAATTATTACAGAAATATTCAAGAAAAATTTATTCTAAAAATTGCCATATACAATTTACTTTATTAATATTTGTTGTCGAGCTTTGCTCAATAGCTGAGCGATGATTTAACATAATGATCCGGATCAAATCAAAGCAATGGTTTTCCATTTAGATGTATGATCATCATAATCTGCAACGTGTTTAATTGTCAACATTATTCATTCATTCACAGAATATTATTCATTGCGCTGAAAGCTCGCTCAGCTTCAGTAGTGCTAATCGCAATGGTTTCAAAGATATTTCTGGTTTTCTTAATTGAAAAGGGAATTTCACTTGATTTTAAAGATAAACTGTCTTCGACAAAATCTCTAAAATCATTAATTTTTATTTCATATTTTATCAGAAAACAAATTTCTTATTCGGTTTTCACCGCCTTGCTACCGAAATGAAAGTTCTTTCATATTCCATAATTTCCAGTAGCATATATTTAAAATTTCTTTCAATGGTATCATTATTTTCTTTATTTAACTTAAAGTCACTCTGTTGCATTAATAACTTATCCTTTAAGGATAAAACAATGCATTTAATAACTTGTCATGAGGTATTTTTTAAATGCGTTCTTACTTTCAATTCCTTCAAATTCTTTCCACTTCAACATGCTCTCAATTTTAGCTTCATAATTTCCTTCAGAATTTTTCAAATTATTAATAGCATTGATAGTTTAATAATTAATTTATCTGTTTTTACCATAGTGAATCTGTAAAGCTTCTGAAACGTAAGAGAGCTCCTGCAGGATGTCGATCATTAGTACTAAATGGTTATGAAATTCCAGATTTAAAAGTCGATTTAATAATTCAGAATATTTAACTTCGGATTCAAAATGTTTGCACAATGCACGATAATTCCCTTAACCTGCAATTGCCATCCGCAAACTACAAGCTGCTCATCGTAGCCCAAACACACGACTGATCATTATAGTTTCCACATCAAGTTCTTTAGCAATCTTAATTCACGCTGGTTTTTTGGAGATTGATGATATAATGCATACAGTTTTTTTTTTTTTAAATTATTGCCTGCATGCCATTATATTTTAGAATATTTTCTACACAGTGAAAGCCTCGATCAAAATCTGCCAACATTTCATCTTTGTAAAGTTTATATAATATCTTAGTTGCCTCAATCCCCCCACTTCCCTATATGTCGCTACTGTCACTAGTTCTTTGAATATTGTGCAAAATGTCGGAATAACACGGATATTCAGCTACTGTGACCACGTAAACATAGACAGGAGAAATTTACTGGAAGGCGTGGATCACTCACTTCTCCAGTAAGCAGGTTGACCAGAGACTATTATCCATGTCGGGAATCTTCTTAATCCTCTGACATATTGACTAGTGCAATTTCTCGGTATATGACTGCATAGGTTTTAGGGACACCACTAACATTGTGAAACAGTAATCCCTTTCACCCTTAATTCGCGCTTTCTAATTGCCTAAAGACCAGAGGTGAGAACAATGCATACAAAGTTGTCTCTCATAATCCATTGTCATATGGAAATTTTCTTCGTTCAATAGAAACTATTTCAAATGTATTACCAAGAGGAATTTTAAAAAAATTTGCTATAAAGAAGTTGGTTAAACAGAAGTCCGACTGTAATTAAATCAAAAATGAAGCAATTTTAAAATATATAACTGATTGATAGCACCATTAAAATGCTGGGGATGGGGCTCTGCTTACCCCACCGTGGTTTTGGCTCTGGATACTCAATAATTGCATTCAGGATTTCATTTGTAAAATAAATGATCATCTCAACAATGGGCTGGCAAATTTTCAAAAAAAAAAAAAAATAATAAAAATAAATAACAATGGGCTCTCATGAATCCACTATAGCTCACCACTATTTATTACTATACACAATTGTGTGTAGTACCCGTAACTGATCATGAAATACACAGTTTGTAACTAGCAAAATACATAGAATTTTCATATTATGGAGATGTGTCTGACTCACTTTTTCTATGTTTTGTTGACAAAACATAGAAAAAGTGATTGGAAATACTTCTAAAGAGCTGTGGCATAAACACTGACAGACATTTATGGCATGTTAGAAATCTGAAGTGCATGCAGCCATGTTAAGGGAATGAAATGTGGTTATAAGATTTGAAAGGCAAGAGCATTACTATTATTATTAGCTATATGATGCAAGGAAGCCTGAGGCTTATGCTGCACAAGCCAAAAATAATTCCCAAATTACCCTGTGCGTGAGAGAGAGAGAGAGGGGGGGTGTAAAAAGTAGAAGGGGAATCACCAAGAAGAGAAAAATGATGATATATATCAGTTTTTTTTACCTGTTTAGTAATAGTATTAGCCATATAGTGCAAGGAATCCACAGGCTTTTACTGCACTGGGGGGAAGAGAATAGATAAGAAAACACAAATAATGTATTTCCCTCCTCATGTAAGTCAAGTTCATCCTTGAATTTCTTCAAACTGCCAGTCTCAACTACCTGCAGGCAGAGACAACCTGTTCCTCTAATCAACAACTTGCTGGCTAAAAGAAAACTTCCTACAGTCTACTGTAGAATTCTTCCCCTGTAATTTTAATTTATGGCCCCTAGGTTCTGGAATTCTTTATAACAGTGAAAATTCTGGCTCCTTTCATTTTACTAACCCCTCTCAGAGCCTTATGAACTTCAATCAGGTCCCCTCAAAGGTGCCTGGTTGCCACATAAACTCTGTAGCCCACATAATCTTTCCTCACATGGGCACCCTTTTTCTGACCTCACCACAATGTCTTTTTTAAAATGAGGTCTCCGTACTTGGACACAGTATTCAAAGTGCAGTGTTACAATTTCCTTATACCTTTCCTTTCCCTAGGCACCTCCGTAGCCAGGTGGGAAGGAGCAGCAGTGCGTAGCACACGCTTCTTGATTTAGACCGGGGTTTGAGCCCATCACCACCAAATACGGAGGATGTGGAAAGGTCAGGGAATGACCACCACATATTCCTGGAGCAATATGGCCTTAGTTGCTAATGCTCCTAAAAAACCAAATAACAACAACATTCCTTTCCTTATTCCAGTGGGATTATGATCTCCTTATCTCTACAGGTTAATGTTTGAAAAATAATTGGCAGGGCACCATGCTTTCCTGGATGCCTGTTTACACAGCTCCAAAAACTTCACATCTGCCTGTTTCATAACTCCCAGATCCTGTTTTTTACCCAAATAAGACATCAGAAGTTAAACTTGTTTAAAACTGTTTTAATTACACTTATCATATGTAGTAAAATTAAGATGTTAAAATAATTACACCATTTTAACATCTTAGAGATTAAGATGTTAAGATGATGTAAAGACAACTAATTTTGAATTTTCCCTTAACTATGTAATTGTAATCAATTTTATCTGCTAAAGTCTTAACTGCTGTAAAGAATTTTTTTATGGAATTCTATAACTTATTGACATAAAATAAGCACAATATAATGGATAATTTTTATCAAATATTTTAAAAATTCTGTACCTTATTTCTAGAATCTGAGGTATCTATTTCTTGTGGCTCAAGAATCAGATTATCCTTAATCCTCCTGAGAGTTGTCTTAAGTTTGTTGCTAAGTGCTGCTTCAGTCAGATCAGTCTAAAATTATACAAAAGAACTATATCAATAATATTTTAGTTAAGTGAAGAACTCTTTCATTATTGCTTCATACTCTTCTATATACAATTTATCTCAGCAGACATACACACACTTGTATATACAAGTCTGCTGACAGAAATGTCATCAAGAATACCAACTAACTTCACAAAATCATACTGATATTCAATGTGATTTTGTGAAGTAAGTTGATAAGAATTCTGAAAACTAGCTTTTTTTTCTAGCTCCTATAGAAAATGGTACAATTGCAACTCTAAATCTATTCATTTACAGCCGTGTCCCAAAACATTATTTACTGCAGTTATTACTAACTGCAATAAATAATATTTTGAGATGTTTAATGTTTTTTCCAGTAACTTTCTTTAAAAGTTAAATGAGCTTAGTACATCAAACTGAATTTTATTTATTTTTTTATTTTGTGCCAGACATATAACTAATGCGCAAGCATAACATTAATCAGTTTATGCATAAATAATTATTATAAATGCGCTCACGTGGATGTTAATATTGGCAATGATGCAAGGAAGCAAAGCTTATAAATGGGGAAAAAAATCATTTGCCCATTCCTGCTAATAACCTGCCTTTCAACCCTTCTAAAACTCAGTCTTGTCTTATATCTCGCAAAAAGGATTCTTCTGCTCCTATGCTTATTTTTAGTGACACTCCAATTTCTAGGCAAAAGGATATATCTCTTTTGGGGATTACCCTGACTTCTAATCTCTCTTGGCACAAGCACATTACAAATATTGCTTCCTCTGCATCTAAAAAACTTGGTTTTCTCTTTCGCTCTCGGTGTTACTTTTCTTCCAAACAGCTGCTCACTCTGTATAAATCGCAAATCCGCCCTGCCATGGAACATTGTTCCCACATCTGGGGTGGTGCCCCCAAAACCTCTCTCAGGCTTCTTGATTCCATTCAGAAGAGGGCAGTTAGGTTAATTAATGATTCATCTCTAACAGAGTCTCTCCACTCGCTTTCTCATAGACGCACTGTTTCTGCTGCATGCCTCTTCTACAGATACTTCCATGGGCACTGTTCTTCTGAATTAGCTTCTATAATTCCCACTCTCTCTTTCAAAACAGTCCGAACACGTGCCGCCACCAGCCAACATCCATTTACTGTCCAACTTCAAACCCACAGAACCAACTTTTCATCTTCCTCATTTATTCATTCAACTGCCGTTTTCTGGAACAACCTTCCTTCATACGTATTTCCTGAAAATTACAATCTACAGAAGTTCAAGTCCAATGTCAACAAATATCTTCTTTCGTCTTCTCAATCTCCAACCCAAGCACGGTACTAAGTACTATAGGTTCTAATACCTCTCGTGTTTGGGGTTCACATAAAAAAAAAAAAAATAAAAAAAAATAATTTGTCCAAATCTTCTTTAAATTTATTCAAACTACCCATTCTCACATAGTGTTTTGGAAGTGGGTAGTTTGTATTTATACTTAATAATATATTTAGTTATTGGGGCTCCTCTAAGTAAATTATTCAAACTAATCAATCTAAGCATAATAAGTTTACAGAATTTACTTAGATGATTCTATACAATTTAATTAAGCTAAATATTAAGCATATCAGAGTAAGTCTCTAGACTTACTCTGATATGCTTAATCGTCATCAGAGTAAGTACATCATCAGAGTAAGAGGAGGTACATCAGAGTAAGTCTTGAGACTTAGTCTGATGTACCTCCTTCACACAACATAAAATTTTGTGCGAATTACAGGTTCTCATTTGCTCCAATATTACCAGTAATTTTTTTCCATTTATTTGGAAAATTTCCAAAAATCTTTATATTAAGTTCTCAATTTCCTTTATGTAGGTAAATAAATCTCCACAATGTTTTTAAGTAATTTAATAAAATGAAAATAAAATATTTGAAATCTAAATGTATCTTATTTTTATAATTTACTAAAAAATAAATTAACGTTCTGTCAATAATCTGTTCAAATCTTTAAATTTATTCAAACTACTCAGTGTTATTGAACTAACAGTAAATGGTTTATATACAGTTTATTTTGGATTGGATGAAGGCTTCTTGGGCTTGGGATAATAATAATTTTCAGCATCCTTAAGGTATTAACTAAAAAAAAATATTATTGCACATATTTAGACATTATTTAATACACAATGAAATTACATGCATTGTATTTTAACATCAAATTAAGTTGGGGGAGGAGGATCCTGGTTGGCTGTCCTGCTCTGTGTTCACATCTTTAAATAATAAATATAGTATGCAAAAAATCTTTACAAAGCTTTTAAATTCTAGAAATCAATGGAAAAAAATTTTAATATAATTTATTTATTTTTAAATAATCATGTAGATAGTTCTAGAAAGGTCTCTTTCTTTTGAAAGATAACAATACTATCATGATTGTTTGGTTGTTGGAACAGATTGTTGGTTGGTGGAACAGACTTTCATCCTTTGTTGTGGAAGTTGATAGCCTAAATAAATTTAAGGCTGAGCTGGACAGGTACTTGGAATGAACGGAGGAGGGTGAAATGGGAGCGTGTTTTTTTTTTTTTTTTTTTTTTGGCTGAAGCTGTATAAGCTTGCTTTCTTGCATCATATGCCTCTACTAATGCTAACGATGTCAGCAGAGTAATTTACATATTATATAATCTAAGGCGACCACTAAGATAATCAGATTTAAAAACATGACATGCCTATCTACCAAATCATGTCTATTACAAATGGCTCTGTGCTTTAACTTATGTTACTGTTTTGTGTTACAAAACTGTGTTAACTGGAAACAGATGTTGAATCAATTGAAATTTTAACATTAGCATTAGTAGAAGCATATGATGCAAGAAAGCAAGCTTATATTGCATCAGCCAAAAAAAAAAAAAAAAAAAACCTTTTCATTTCACCCATCCAAATTATGACGAATTATTATTTATAATGGCAATTTCCATTAAATACTTTAACATGAATCTTTATCCATATAAAATGTCATACTTATAAAACTAAATGTTTTAGACAAAGATATTTTAGTTCCAATGGTATCTTGTTGTGGTGTCAACTTGACTAAAATATAATAAAACTGAGAATATCATGTACAGAATGCGCATAAAATCATGTACCTGCATTTAGTACATGGTACTATAGGGTATACTGTTTTATATTTGTCAGGACAATGGGAGAACTCACTCTAAAGTAGGAACTCTAGTCATCTTCTTTAGGAACACAAGCTTCAGTTCCTCCTCAAATAAGCAAATACCTATTTTGCTTAGTGGGAGAAATAGAAATGAATGGATTCAAACAATTTATACAAATGTGCATGCATTATAATACAACATATATCTATGTTTAGAGAAACACAGGATATATGTTTAGTGTAAAATAGTGAGAAATTAAGCATTTCAACCTGCATACAGTGTAATTTAATTTCATCTTTAATTTCTCAAAGGACTACGGATCAGCTGTTTCTTGGTACTTCCTGTACCACTTCTTCAGTGATTCTGAAGACAGCACAACAGGTATATGTTGGTAACTAAGAATTTTTTATTTACTTCTGAGCTATCTTAATAATCTTACTTACATATAAGCTTTCTTACTAATAGATAAATATATAATATTAACAAATCCACAGGTCAAATGTTAATAAATAACTAGAGGTAAAAGGTAAATTAAATAATAACAGTGGTTGTCCACATTCCTGAATTCCTGTTCTTATTACACTGAGCTTCACTCACTCAGACACGTACATTAATAAATTAGCTTTATTTATATGAATGATTATGTCATCTCAGACTAAGCTTTACCCAAAACCATTGTCAGTTTCACAATGAGGACATGGTTCTAGGGTATTAAGGGATCAGCAATTCATATCATATAAATGTAGGTATTTTCGGATCAGGGTTTAGCTCTCTAGTATTCTCTGAAGTCTCTCCAGTATTCTCTGAGAAGGTCTTAACTTTATAAGTGGATCAAGGATTATGTTAGAAGGGACAATGGGTGGGGGTTCTTTATTATAGTTATTGCCATTTTTGAATCTATTACTACTATTTTTATTTGTTCTAAAACCATGAACGTTATTATTATTATTAAATACATAGTAGTAAAAAGGAAGCCTGAGGCTTATGCTGTACCAGCCAAAAAAAAAAAAAAAAAAAATTTCCTTGTTACCCTGAGAGAGAGAGAGAGAGAGAGAGAGAGAGAGAAAGAGAGAGAGAGAGAGAGAGAGAGAGAGAGAGAGAGAGAGAGAGAGAGAGAGAGAGAGAGAGACAAAAGTAGAAGGGAATCACCAAGAAAGAGAAGAATGATGATATCCAGCTCAGGACCCTGGGCATGCCAAGCCCATACTCACCAAATGTGAGCCCCTGGGTAGTATTTATTATCGAGTTGCATTCCTTTATTTCGATTAATATTACTGGTTATGCCTACCTATGATCTAAGCTTATTATTTGTGGTACTTATCAGTGGCTAAGACAGAGGTGTTTTTGAAATCCTCACTACAAAAGTGTGGTAGGAATGATCTCACTTGGTTATGTGGCAGTGAGTTATGTCTGACTGATTGGTCTTCTATTACTTTGTCAATCTCGATATTTAAGTTGCATCTGGTCTAACCCATATTTCTTAGCTATATTTATTATTTGTTCACTAATTTGGGAGCTGTAAGGAATGGTAATATATATATATATATTTTTTTTAAATCAGTTTATTTGTTAGCTGAGCATTTACTGAGATATTTTTCTTTAGTTGTTTTAGCAGTTTTGACTAAAGTTTGTGTGGGACCATTGTTCTTAAATATCTGGAAAATTGTGTTGATTTCTATTTTGAAAGTGCACAAACAGCAGGAACTTAGGATGCAGCTCTTAAGGATGTCTATTTTTGTGTTCAGGGAATGATTGTACTTAAGGATAGCCCCAGTTTCCTGTATATGTCTATCAAGAGATAATTATTATAAACTATTGAACCACCTGGTGTATGCCTTAAAATGTAGAGACTGCCAAAAAATCTTATATTGGACAAAGTATAAGATTCTTTGAAAGAAATATAAGTCAGACATAACTTATTTCCACATATCCAATTTAATATGTGGAAATAGGATCCTGTTTAACATATTTGGATTGAGGATCACCATCAGGATTTCAAAAACACCTGTCTTAATCATTGATAAGTGCCACTAACATAGACTTTATACAGAAAGTTTCATTATTGGCATAATCAATAATATTAAGCGGAATAAAGGAATGCAAATAGATACTAATCACATATTTTAAAAAGCACAGTTATTGAGCAAATAAAAAACAAAAATAAATGATTAAAAAATGGCAATAACTTCAATAAAGACTGACCACTATCATTTCAAAGAAAGTCTTGATCCACCTGTTAATACATTAAAATCACATGATATAAACCACTATTATCTTAAGTCCAAAACTGTCACAGGATAGGAAATATTTAATCTGTTACCTTGTTTGTTTGTTATTTGGTTTTTAGGAGCATTAGCAACAAAGGCCATATTGCTCCAGGGATATGTGGTGGTCATTCCCTGACCTTTCTGCATCCTCCGTATTTGGTGGTCACAGGCTCGAACCCTGGTCGAATCAAGAAGCGTGTGCTACACACTGCTGCTCCTGCCCACCTGGCTTCAGAGGCACCTCTGTTACCTTACCCAGACTGTGTCTTCATTGTGGACCAATGTATGATCAGTTTCAAGAGACCTTAACTTGATTTCAGTTATTAAAGTAAGCTGAGAGTATATAATCAATTCATATAAATACGGTTAATTTAGTTACATTAACTTATGTTTTAACATGCGAAGCTAACAGTGTAACATGGACAGCAATTATGATACACTCTCGCCTAAAAGTTTGGAATCAATTTTCATTTTTCTTCATTTTTAAAGTTTTTATTATAATAGGACCAACTTTTATTATTAAAATATTTTCTATTTTGTATAAAAATCAAAAAACTTAAATAATATTTAACAAATATTTAAGAAATTTTTAGAATATTCCAGAAAGGTGTAGAAGACCCCTGAACATGATAAAATACTGTAGAAATTCCTGAATGTGATAGAATACTGTAGAAATTCCTCAATGTGATAGAATACTGTAGAAATTCCTCAATGTAATAGAATCCTGTATATGATTCTACAGCAGCAGCAGTTCTCACAAGAAATATTTTTGTGGCTGCAGATGCAAATAGGGTATAAATGATTTCTTTTGCTATAATTTTTTGTTAAATTTATGGATTTTTATAAATTTATTATAAATGAACTTATAGTTATTTTTAAAATTGAATTCATTTGATGATAAACCTGTATAATAGATAATTGATATTAACAAATAAACTTAATAAAAATTATAGCAAAAGCAAATCATTTATACCCTATACTACACATGCATTACAAAACATTCATTTAAAATAATTTTACAAAATTTAAATTACAACACAAATGCAAATGGTTAGGAATTATATGTTATTAATTCCCAACCATTTGCATTTGTGTTATAATTTAAAATTTGTAAAATTATTCTAAAAGGGGTTTCAGAAAATAAATGAATGTTTTGAAATGAAGTTTTAACATTTTTCATTTATATTTCTTATTTTAAGATTTCAAACAAAATTTAAGCAAAGATTTTAAACATAATTGAAAATATTTAAAAATCACAATGGTTAATCACACAATAAATACTGCATGAAAAAAAGCATATGTTTTATTACAATAACTTGGTAAAAGGAATATTGGACAAACATCTTTCTTCTAAAGCATGATACATTGCTGACTGAAGGTTTTGATTGGTAATTTTATTTCAGAATTTGTTTTTTATGAAATGAAGTGTGCTAAATTTCACATGTAACTGTTGTTGGAAATACATTTAAAATTAATACAGAAATAAGAGAAATTTCTTTATAATGTTAATGAGTGCTGATACAGATCACATATAAAGCTTTCTATTGTGGCATTTTTTATCATAAAAACAAAAGTATACATTTGCTCATCTTTGCAAAGCTCCATCAGTGCAAACTTTATGTTGTTCCAATTGGTTTTGTATCATGTGAAAGGATGAAGGTCTGGTTTGCATTTCTAGAAAATTATCATCATTGATCTTTCGAAATGGTGATAATATAAACACAACACGGTATTGTGGAAAAACTAACTCTTGAATTCTATCTTCAAATTCATCATACAATGTTTCAAGATACATTATTATTTTATGTTTTATTTCAGTCTTGGCGGCAAGTAATTTATTTGAAAGGAACTCATTAACACCCGAAAAAATGTAGAGAGCCCCATCTATTTTTACTTGAGTGACTATGTCACTAGTAGTATTTTTAAATTTCTTGATTACCAAAAGTCATCAATAATTATCAAATGTCTATTCTAAAGTTGATGATTTATGGAACTTTGGTAAAAAGTCTTTTAAAAATAGGATGCAACCATGGATGGAGGTATTGTAATTCTAGCACTAAATCATTATATTTCTTTGTGCACTTCAATGAAAAGTTAACCAGTGGATAAGATTGTAGTTAAGAAGTACTTCATTTTTTCATCAGCAGTGTAACATACAAATGAAAATTATTTATAAGAAAGCTGTCAATATTTATCACATTAATAAACTTCTATACTGTTGATTCTATATTGTCTATTGATTTTTTAATATAGACTATGTATTGGAGACGTGCATTATGCTCCTAAGGCAATGCATATTGCACTTTGATGGATAGAATCAAGCCAGCGAAGGGTACTGAGTCTTTCTAAGCTATACACTGGTGCTCCGTAGTCAAGCTTTGATTTTATTAAGGCTCTGTATAATTAGGGTGACCATATGTCCGGGTTTAGCCAGGACAGTCCCGGAATATAGACTATTGTTGTCCCGGCAAGTTTAGTATATGTTGTGGTTAAAAATATTTTTATTTCAACTGTAAATTTTTTATTGGTCTATTTTTCTATTCCATAGAGATTAGTTAACAAATTAAGGAATTTATTCCTAAGGAATTTATGGCTTCTGAGTTACTTAATAATAGAATTATTCAGAAATGTAGTATCTTACGCCAACAATAAATATGGAATAAATAAATTATCATGCTATACTAATTCTCAAACACAGCAGTACTACCTATTATACAACCAGACAGTGAACCAGCTAAACCACAGAAGCCTGTGGGCACCTGGCAGTCTGTGAACTTTTCTCTAGGTACCCTCAGAGCAAATATTTTTCATTGAAAAGAATCTGTAATTAAAAAACCACCGAAGAAGGCTTAACTTTTCTCCTTTTATTTAATAAATAATAATTATCTATAATAATTAATAAAATATTTCTTATTTTCAGCCTGGTCCAGGTTTTGTCCAGGGACCGATACTTTCTTGGTCCTGGATTTTATTTTTTGGAACACATTTTGTCCTGATTTTGCTCCAAAAGTATATGGTCACCCTACGTATAATCGTAACAAGGTAAGGTGATCAGCTCCCACTAAGTTGCTGAGAGAACCAGGATGATATTCAGCTTTTGCTGACAGGATGTTAGTTTTTTAATATGCTCCAAAAAGGTAAGTTTATGGTCTAATGTGATTCCTAAGAACCGTATGGTGTACTGAACTGCTATTGGTTGGCCATTCAGTAGTAGTTCCAGATGTGGGTGGAGTTTGCATTGGCGGCAAAAATGGATGCACAACATTTTTTGGGGCCAAAGTTGAAAGCTATTAGTTTGTGTCCATGAACCGATCTTAGTTATTGCCCCTTGTAACTGTCTCTGAATAATATTAATGTTTTTAACATGACATGAAATGCTAAGATCATCAACAAATAGTGCTGTCTTCTTGTAAGAATACTTGGGATAAGAAAGTTTTAAATCTGTGCGTTTGTACAGGAAGTTCTGTATGAAAATTGGTAGATGACCTCTAAGTCCATGGTGATGTAATTTGTGTAGAATGCAGTATTTCCACATGGAATCATAAGCTTTACTGATATCGAAGCAAACCATTACATGATGTTCTAATCTGAGGAATGCATCATTCCGAATGTAGTTCTCTAGTCTTACTAGTATATATCTAGGGTCGATCTGTTTTGGAGAATACCAAATTGTGCAGAATGTAGGGGGATTAAAGTTTTCTAGGTACCATATTAGTCAACAGTTAACCATCTTTTCAAGAATTTTGCAGAGGCAACCAGTCAAGGCAATGGGTCTATAGCAAGTTGGATTTGTTGGGTCTCTTCCTGGTTTAAGGAATACAAGGATTGTCACACGATGCCATTTTTCAGGGAATATATCTTCTAGATAAAGTCTACTAAACAGATCAAGGAATGACTGCAATGATTTGGCACTTAGTTCCTGTATCATTGAATAGTGAATATTACCAGGTCCTAACACGCTGCATCTAGATGTTGACAGAGCTCTATGCAGTTCGTGGATAGTAAATGGTACGTTATATTGTTCATTCCCTTTTGATGAAAAGTTTAATTTTTGTTTTTCTGTATTCATTTTAAATCTTCTGAAGGTTGGTGTGTAACTTTCTATTGCTAATGCTTTTGAAAAAGTTTCCCCTAAGATAATGGCAATCTGAACAGGGTCAGAAACATTCTGTCCCCTCCATTCCATGATAGGCACAGGAGTCATCTGATATTTAACATTCATTTTTTAAATTATTTTCTAAATTTTATGTGTAAGAGTTTCTTGATTGATGGTTGAAGTAAAGTGAATCCAAGCTGTCTTTTTATTACAGCATTTAACATATCTTGCTCTTGCTGTGGCACATTTATACTGTATTAGATTGACTGTGTTGGGAGTGTAGTTTTTCGCGTGGTATGGATATTGGTGTTTTGATTGCTCAAGTTTGGGTTGCACTGTACAGGGTTTTTGATGTAATTTGAGAAGATTTTCAGGGGTACGGATAATTCAGTTGGCATTGCTGTTGACTAGTATCTTTTGGTGATTTGGGCATACGTAAGTCTGTTTGGATGGGTTGGTGGTGAAATGATCCACTTTGCTTCTTGATAGGAAACATTATGGTTTGTTTTATACTTCTGAATAAGTTTTTCATTTTTCCAGCATTCATACGTGCTAGCATAGACAGGATGGTATTTTTTAGTTTGGACATATTGGTCGAGGGACAGTACAGGTGTCACAGTCATGTTCTACTGAACAGCACTTTGCACAAGTAGGGGTTTCCTGGCAAGCTGTCTGGGAATGTCAGTACTTCTGACATTGAAAACACCACAGCAGGTTTTATATGGTATGACATTGCATACCAGATATCCAGCCTTAATAGATGTTGGACGATGCAGTGTGTTAAATGTCAAGATGAGATTTCGTGTAGGGTCAGACTGCCATCTTCTCTGGTGGAGGTTCTCTTGACTTGAATTACACCGTTTAAGCTCTTCTAGTATTTACACTTCAGATACATCTAATTAATCCCAGTCTGAGATCACTTCTTTAGAGGTGTTCAGTGATCTGTGGGGTGTCACAGTTACTGGTAAACCTGCAAAGAGATTAATGCTCAAATTTGTTCAGAATATTTGGTATTAAAGGTCTTGTTAAGAATATCTCCTGACGAGTATTTACGGACTTGGGAGATCCAGCTCTACTTCCTAATTCATTTTGGACTCTGAATGGTGAGAGTTTGCTAACTACATTTTCACCAGTTGAGTAAATGATCAAGAAAGTTGGAACTGGATATGTGGGTCTGTCTCAGTTTTCTGGCATTTGGAAGTTCCTTCAATGGAACTATTTTTCTTTTTATATGTCTGGAGTGCACCTGGCAGCCCAGATAAGTCAGAGTTTGATTTATTCATGACGTGCTCTTTTTGGCCATGGGAGATTTTCCTTTTCTCCCAGGTTACCAATTCCACTATGTGGAGGCAAGAGTGGTGCCACCTAGCAACTCAAGTGAAGAGAAGGTCAGTATGAACTAAAAATAAAAAAGGGAGGGCTAAAAAAAGGTACATTCCTTTCTAGGTTATATTATTCGAATAGATCTATTTAATTCTAATACTCAAGCATTAACGGACTTGTGAAACCTAGGAGAAACGCATTTACAGTAAAGTGTACCAGATAATCACTATGAAAAGGCACTGTGGTCACTAATATCGCTTGGTACTCGGGGCCATTGAAATGGGAGACAGAAATTGTTGGTCATAAATTAACAACTGGAAAAGGTTAACAGACTGGATTTTTAGGAAGTTTATGATTGATCAGCATTGTCAATCACTGGAACAAACTGCCTTTCTGAGTGGTTGAGGTTAATAGTCTGGTGAAATTTAAGGTGTAGCTGGCTTGGTATCTTCTGTTGGTGGGAAGAGTATGATACGAGGGATATACATTTATTAAACAAATACAGGTCAACCATCACTAATCCAGCCACTGGTAATCCGGTTCCACTACTAATTCAGACATAATTTTCACAAACGTAATTTCAAATTTCCCGGATCGGCACACCGACCTGCTGATACTGTTTTGGTGGCATTGGTTGCAGCATCAGCTGTTGGCGTGAATCATAAACACTGGCAAGCCATTTCTACTTGTTTTTCTGCATTTATTATTATATTCTGCACATATTTAGCCCCAGTCATGGTTCCAATGAATAAAGGAAGTGCCTCTCGTGATGTAAAGCACAAACACCGTACATTGTCCATAACAGATAAAGTTGAACTACTGAAAAAACTCAACAGCGGTGTGTATATGAGAAGTTTAACTGTTTAGTTGTAAATTCCAGCAATTTTTCTCAGTTCCTCTTATTTTAGTAATTTTCTTTTAGCCAATGCTTTTTAGATTTTTTTTTTACAACAAACTTGTACAAACTTGGGGAAAAACACAACACAATATGATGGATAATACAGTGCACTAAAAACTTGTTTTCACAAAATCTCTAACAATACTGACAAACTTATTGTGACGTTTGAGAGTTTATTTTATTGCAATTAGTTTTATTGCAGCGCTTGCAATAAACTAATCACAAACGACCTTCACACAGAGTAGTAACATACTTCTCTGCTTTCATATGTATGCCATAATAGCATCAAACATATGTGGCCGACACAGTTTCTGAAGAAATAAAGTAACCTACTGGGCCACGTCAGCCACATATATGCAACATAAAAAAACTTTTTTCTTGTGATATTTTAAATGAAAAAACAACACTGACATTACAATATTTATTTTAGAATTACTAATCAAATTATTTGATAAATATTTTTTGGTCCCCGGGGAATTTTTTTCTTAAATTAGCTTGGCAGTCAACGTGTTAAAGGTAGGATGAGGTGGTTAACCATTGGGTAAAGTGTATGTGCTAAAATAACCACCGGTGATCCGGCACCCCACAGGTCCCAATGCTGATGGATTAGTGATGGTTGACTGTATATGTAAATTTTTTTGGCTACAACAGCAAAAGCTTAGCTTCCTTGCATCTTTTGGCCTTTACTAATACTAATGTAAATTTGTCCCTTAATGATTACAGGCTTACATTAACAGTTTATATAAATGTCATGTAACACTCTTCCCCCAACCAACCTGATATGAATAATTTTAATTTTTCTTATTATCTTAAATTAAAACACTTTTATACCATGTATGGAGATTACATACAACATATTAAAATAAACAAATTTAAAGAAACTGTGAAACACAAAATAAAAAACAAAAATCATAATTAACAAGCAAGAGCCCTATTCACCCAGTGAGGCGTAGCAATTTGGGATCCTCAAAGATAAAGTGCATCTGCTTCCTGAAATAATTGTGGGAAAGAAACTGTACTCTGCATCACTAAGCAAGCAGAGGTACTTGCAAAGAGAAAAAATAATGCAAAGAAAAAAAAAAATTGGGGAAGGGAACCACAGTGATAAGCTGACTGTGGGACATCTGCAGCTTTTAATATTTCTGAACACTTATATAGGTGACCCCCGCTTAACGCTGATAATTGGTTCCGTAAAAACAGAGCGCTAAGTGAATCCGCGCTAAGCGAGCACCACATTCCCATAAGGTAACATATGTATTTGTGAGTTGCGGTCGGTGCCATAGGATATTTCCTAATCAATAATAAACGGTAGTGAAAATATGCACAAATGTCGGTCAAAATATTTAATATTCAAATATTTGTACATATAAAATATTCTGCATTACATATGTATATAATTATGTAGTAACTACTTACGTATCAAAATTAAAAATAAAATTCCAATTAAAATCATGAATTTAATTGATCTAAATTGATTTAATTTAATTGATGAATTTAATCAAGAAAAATGTGTCGATTTTGGGTTGAACTTTGGCCCTCTTCCAAATAAACTAAAAGGGGTATTAATTTTAAATCCCCCGCAGCGTTACCACCCAACAATAAAGTCAACCGATCCTTCGCCGCTTTGAAACCTGGCATGTTTTTTTCTTCTTTACCTGGCATGTTTTTTTTTTTTTTTTCTTTCAATATGAAACTTCTTTTAGGCATTCGTTTCCACAAAAGTCCTGCTTCATCTATGTTAAAAACTTTGTTGAGAAGTATAACACACAATACCCCTCTTCAATAATTTTAACAAGTTCTTTTTTGAAAGTTTCGGCTCCTTAATCTGCACTTGCGGCTTCTTCCTGGATTTTAAATCTATTCAACCAGCCCTTACTAGTTTTAAATGGTTCCACATTTTTTTTTTTTTTTTTTTTTTAGGTGAGTTTTCTTCAGATCATTATATTGGCTAACCTCTCTCTCTCTCTCTCTCTCTTTTAATAATATTAACCGAATTCTGCATTGGATATTATCTTCAATAAAATTAGTTAAAGTCTTTCCATTTCAATCCTAATAGCTGGCCTAGCCCTAGTTGCTTGCAGTGGAACAGTTATCTTTCCTGCTGCTAAAATTAATTCTTTATTTTTTTTTTTTTATAATTGTTCTTACAGTTAAACTTGCAAGTCCTAAATTATGGCACACACATTCGCTTGTCTTTGACCCGAATCGATTCGTTTCAAAACGTCTAATTTAATTTTCAAATTCAGTCTTTTTCCTTACATTTATAGTCTTCGTATTGCGCTCAGATGTTGTTGCTTTTTCATTCTTATCGGCCATTATTAACTCTTCGAAAATGTAACTGCGTTGGTTGCATTAATTAAGGTACAATGTTCAAGTAAACTGTCCGTTTCGCACGATGTCTAATACGATACTGAGTGATGCATTTATCCGAAGTAGACTTCGGATAAATGCATACAACGCAAATATTACAAGCAATATATTTGATCATTTTTTAAAATGTTGATCTCGGAACTACGTAACAAGTCACTGTACTGCAATTAAATTAGCATGCGAGAAAATTTCACTGAGCGTGGGAAAATTTCTCATGTCGGCGTGGAAAACGTTTTAATGCTGTTTTGCTATTCATTTTCAAGCTATCGACTCCAACAAATGAAACGATTTCGTTTAAATATGCCAAAAATTCGATCTGTAAAAGAGCGTTATAGCGATCTGTGACAGCGTTATAGTCAGAAACGGGTTATAATATAAGAACAGCGTTATAGCGAATCAGCGTAAAGCGAACCGCGTTATAACGGGGGCCTGCTGTATTGCTGTTATAGCCTGATAATTACCAGCAAAGTAAACATGGATGCCAGGTAAAAAAAAACAAAAAAAAAAAAAAAAAAAAAAAAAAAAGAACCCCAGGGAACAACTCGCACACACTATACAAAATGTAAATTTCTTGTTGATCAAAATGAATGGATGAGCCAAACATTATGAAAAATACAAAATAAACTGTTACTAACTCATAATAAAAAACAAAACAGAAATTAAACTAAATTATAACTCCAATTAAATAACCAAAGCTACTCAAAACTGAAACAGAGAAAATAACAGTAAATCAACAAATTAATAAGAATGGGAGTGGTTAGGGAACAAAAATAATAATTTCCTAGAATTATTTTAGCAGCAGGATCTTTTCAGGATTTCTATTGTATGCGACAGTGCTACCCTGGGTGAGTACTGGTTCTTGTTTACTAATTAGGATGTTAGTGTTTTTTGTTTTGCAGTTCTTCCAGTTTTCTTTAAATTTGTTTATTTTAATGGCACGGTTGAAAGTACCACCTCTCAAGTTTCACTTGGATTCAGCAGCAATTTTCATATGTGGTATAAAAGTGTTTTAATTTAGACATGATTAGTCAATTACAACAGCTTTATTAAAACTTGGCCTGGTTATGAAAATAAGGTTCTTTTGTCTTAACAGTAATAAGCATGACAATTATATATTATTCAATGTTAAAGAACTAATTCTTTGAATTTCTGTATACTCACAACTTCTTTTGCAAAGAATGTATACACCTAAAATAAAAGAATAAACAGCAGTACAATTAGAGAGCAATTTATAATTGATATCTGACATTTTATATTAAAAAAAAAAAAAAAAACCATTTAAACAACACCTTTATTATGAAAGTTTAATCCAGAACAAAGTAAACTCCCATCTGTATACAAATGCATCCCATAACTACTTTTACACCTCTGAAAAAGGCTTTTGCATTCCTATAGTCAAAATCTGTAGAAGTATAGCAACACAGAAAAATTTGGTACAATGACACAAAATCTACTAATTTTGAATTTATTACAAAATTATGCACAAATATTTTTCCATATATCACTAAATAGTATAAACACACCATAAGAAAATAAAATACTTAAGAAAAACTGAATTCCCAACTTGAATTACTATAAATTGTTTTCTCTGTAAGAGAAAACTCTTGTCTGCATATTCATTTAAGACAAACTGACACATAAGGAAAACAGAAATAAATGATCTAGTTGAGTTGCAATATTATCCTCCAAATTCATTATCAATGTTTTACTTTCCTGCTTATCTGATGACAACCAAGATCACAGTGATTTGGAGTGCAGGTGTGCTAAGATTTAAAGTGACCACAGCAGCATTCAAAATGCATAGAAATTATTTATTATTTTGGGTTCAAATGAAAAATATGAAACAAATACAGTTAACACAATGGTGGTCATACAGGACCTGACAGATCCCCCCTCCAAAATAACTGTTGTGCATTAATTACTAGTCCAAGGTTTAATGGCACTAAAACTTGCAGTACCCTCCTAAATATTGATAAAGTTTTATTAAAATAGTTTTGGAAGTGAACAATTATTGTTTAATTGACAATTATTATTGTTGCACTCAGGTCTAGTGCAACTGTTTTTGTCACTATTTTTGTGCTCTGGTTCGCCATGCTACTTTCAGCTTTAGTGTAATGTAAAGATATGTATTTCTTGCTCGTTGGTCAACGTGTTCACTACTCAAATTAGATACTCTGTTTCATATTTTATTAAATAACAAATTGCATTTTTGTCTCAATGTTACCAATGTAAAATGGTTTCTTGTTTCAAAAATTATCATTATTTATTTGTTTATTCCTTTATTTATTTGACAAAAAATTAATAAATGTGCACATTTAAATTTGAATTTTTATGCACTTAACCCTTTAGGTATGGTGCTCAATTTTGGTTGGTACTATATTCATCATTAATAGCCTGCACTCGACTATATGTGACCCTTTATCACAGTATACAGCCCATTGAATTTATTCAATGGGCTGTATAATGTGATAAAGAACAAAACAACTAAACTAAGCTGTAGCTACATTCCAACTAAAATGTTTTATTCTAAGTCTGAAGTATACAAAAATTGTAAATCTGATATCAATCTGAAAATGTTTTCCTTGATGAAATAGAGGGTAGCAAGCAAATGAACTCCAACATATTCATATAAGTTACAATTCTGATGGAGAAATCAAGCAACCTACGAAGAAACACAGCCTGGAAACATATCAGATGAAATAGCATAGGGATAAATTCAATTCTAAAATATATAACAGAAATTTATGAATTAGGGAAACAGTATTTCTGAATGACTCTAGCAATCCAAAAGAAGTAAAGTTTTTTTTGGAAGATGCCTACAGAAGAAGTCACAAAATTAGTAGTTGAAGAGATAAATCATTAATGCCATTAGTGTAACTGAAAACATGGCTAAAATTTTGCAGTTAGGATAGTGGAAAGAAACGCATTTCACAAATTTGTTTTAATGTGGTACTTTTTTTTTATAGTGCATAATAAACTGTCAGAGAGAGAGAGAGAGAGAGAGAGAGAGAGAGAGAGAGAGAGAGAGAGAGAGAGATTCTCCTCAATATTGAGAATGCTACACTTTAATGTGATGAGGAACAGCAGAACGGTAGTAGTAGTAGTGGCATGTGATGCAAGAAAGCAAATGTATGAGCTTATGCAGCATCAGCCAAAAAAAAAAAAAAAAAAAATTACACCATTCCCTCCAAATGCCTGTCCAGTTCCTCCTTAAACTTATTCAACCTATCAACTTCCACAACGACAGATGGAAGTTTGTTCCAGCAATTAACCACCCGCTGGCTAAAGGCAAATTTCCGCACATCCAATCTACATCTGTCTTTTCTTAATTTGAATTTATGGCCCCTTAGGTTCGTAATCTGAACAAGTGGAAGGATCCCATCAGAATTCAGCGTGCTGAACCCATTCAAGACCTTATACACCTCAATCAGATCACCGCAGAGGTGCCTAGTCTCCAGCCACTGCAATTTGCAGAACTTAAGCCTCTCTTGATAAGAAGATCCCTTCATTCCCCTCACCAATCTTGTTGCCCTTCTCTGTACACGCTCAAGCAAATCTACATCCTTCCTAAAATGAGGCCTCCAGACCTGTATGCAGTACTCAAGGCGTGGCCTGACCATTGCCTTATACAGAGGGATAATCGCCTCCTTTTCCCTGCTAGCAAAATCCCTATATATCATTGACAAAACGCCATGACCTGCCCTGGCAGCCTGTCTGCATTGCTCAGAAAACTTCATATCTGCCTGCACAATTACTCCCAGGTCTTTTTCATTTTCTACCACCTTAAGTGTAGTACCACACAGTTGGTACATTTCTCTGGGGTTACTTCTAGCCGTATGCAGTACTTTGCATTTGTCAAGGTTGCCACTTCAGTTGCCACTTCTTAGCCCATCTGCCCAAATTATCTAGATCCTGTTGCAGTAGCACACTGCCATTACTGTCATTAACAACCCTGCCAACCTTTGTATCATCTGCAAACTTCGACACTAAGCCTGATATACCTTCATCAATATCATTGATAAATATACAAAACAACAGTGGACCTAACACCGAACCCTGTGGGACTCCACTAATAACATTAGTTCAAGAAGAGCAGCACCCATTGATTACTACCCTCTGTCTTCTCTCACTTAATCATCCTTTTATGCATTGTAGCAACTTACCCTTAATACCATTCTGCTCCAATTTGTACAATAGTCTTCCATGCGCAACAGTTTCAAAAGCTTTCCTGAAATCCAAATATATGATATCAAAATTATTTTTTGCATCCAGTTCCTTTGTAACCACATCATAATATCCTATCAAATTTGTCAGACAAGACTTTCCCTTAACAAACCCATGCTGTGTCTGAATTATTGCTGCAGTCTTGTCTAGATGATCCTGCAATGCATCTTTAACCAGGGACTCCATTATTTTACCCGGAAAAGAAGTTAAACTAACTGGTCTGTAATTACCCGTGTCACCCTTCGATCCCCCTTTGTGAATTGGGGATACATTTGCACATCTCCAGTCCGTGGGAACCTCCCCTGAGTCCAAGGATGCTCTCATAATTATGGCTAAGGGTTTGCTTAGTTGCTTTGCCGCCTCCTTTAATATAACTGGATAGATCCCATCCACCCCAGGTGCTTTTCTTACGTTTAACTTCAACAATTTCTCTTCCACTTTGCTCTCAGTTATTACAAAATCATTAAGTATCCTGCTACAATTTGATAACCTTCTGCCATTTTCAAACCTTAATAATTCCTCACGTGTGAATGTAGATGCAAAATACTCATTCAGTTTGTTTTCTATCTGAGCAGGATCATCAACAGTCGAACCATCAATGTCAAGTGGACCAATCAGATTCATCCCCTTCCTTTTAGAGTTTATATAAGTAAAGAAATCCTTGCTGTTTTTCTTAGCATCTTTTGCCAAGGATTTTTTTGTAATCTGCCTTCGCCTGCCTAACCTCCTTTGTAACTTGGTTACAGATCAACTTGTAGCTATCATAGGCTTCTGTGTTACGTGTTAATTTGTATGCATCCCATGCATTTTTCTTCTCTGTTATGAGTCTCATTAGTTCATTTGACAACCATTTAGGCCTAAATCTTGAACAATATTTCTTAATAGGTATGAAACGTTTAGTAGCATCCACGATTAATTCCTTGAATGCTTCCCACTTAGAATTTACTGTTGGTAACATCATCATCAGTTGATTCCACTGTACAGAATTTAAAAACTGTTGGAGACCACTGTACTCGCCTTTACGGAAGCAAAAACCCTTTCCTTTACCCACAAGGTGATATGCACAAGCTGAGATCTATGCTGAATAACACTCTAAATAAAGAAATTTTAGAGGCACTTTATCCATTTGAAGACTTGTGTATTGATGGGAGCCTACTTCTGTTCAAAGGACAACTTGCCAAATCTATGTCACACTAAATGACACAAATTTGGTGTAAAAGCATTTGTTTTACAATATGTAAAGACAGAATATCTCTTGTGGAACTGTTAATCCTAAAACGGTCTTTCAATTAGAAGAAAAATTTACCAACGGGTGCAACACAACTGTTCTGCACAGATAATATGATGACACTGCAATAGATGGACAGAAGGGAAGTTAAAATGGTAACAAATTTCAGGCAGGCAACATAATTCAAACTAGCAAAGTCAACAAAAACACAAGAGAAAAGAATAAAGCCAGAACATGTAGTGCATATAACAAAAAAACATGTTGCATTTAGTAGAGTGAGCAAGCAAAATAGTTGTACAAAAAATGTTTTTACAGATTAATTTTGAAATGAAAAAAATATTTTACAATATGGATAATAAAAAGTTAGTTAATTACTTCTGACTAAATTCTAAACTTATTATAAAGTTATTATTCAAATTTATCACAAAGGTGAAGTTTCAGAGCAGCCTTATTTAAACAAACCAAGGTGCAAGGAGCTGTTAATGGACCTGTATGGTCTGATGTCAGGATCTGGAAAGGATTCTGAAACGTTACCTTTGTAATAAGTTTAGGAAATTAGGTCAAAAACACTTAATTAATAAATTCACTTTACATTTTACACACGGTAAAAGAGTGGTTCATTTGAAATTTAATGCACAGATAATCAGCCACGTAGTCATTCGAAATTATGTTAGGTAGGGGGTTTTTATATTTTGTGGTTTACAGAATGCTCATGAACTTTACTTAGTGCAGACATAAAAAAAAAATTGCTATTATGAAATTTATCAATAATACTACTTTTAGAAGATCACCATACTTTCAGAAAGGGAAGATTGGTTAGTTGGTTTTGATTTTACTGGTGGAAAAACGACTGCGACTATACTGCACCAAGAAAAGACAAAGATAGATTCTGGTAACTTTTAAAAGTTTCAAATTATTATATATATATATATATATAACAATTTGACTGATAAAATCTGACTGAGTGTATAACCTAACCTAACCAGTCAGATGAGTAAAAGCGGTAAAATATGTATTACGAACATGATAAAAATTAATGCAATTGATTAAAATACGCTTTATAGATAAAATGGTGTCACAAGACTCACACATAGGAGGGTCATCTGCCCTCAGCAGGAATAAATGTGTTAGATTACTGTGTCCTATGACGAGTCGAGCAAAAACAACTTCCTTGCTACGATTCCTGCGCAGACTAGACTACCATCTTTCAATTACAGGCTTTATTTGGTATAATTTATTTGTTGTCTCTTTATGCCATAATTCTTGCCATTGGGAATATATCTTGTTGTGTATTATTCGCCTGTAGTCTGTATAGGGGACTGACAGGCAAAGATTATCAGTGGGATCGCTGATTTGGCTGCAATGTCAGCCAAATCATTTCCCCTTATTCCAATGTAGCTAGGAATCCAGCAGAAGCGGATATCAAACTTGTGTTCATAAAGAGAATATATCTTCTGCTGAACCTGACAGAGAACTGGATGGGAGTTGTGTCTCAAAGATAATAAAACCTGTATTATACTTGAATAATCGGAATATATTATTGACCTTTGGTACTGACAAGTTTGAATGTGATCTAAGGCTAACTCTATAGCGAGCTGCAGTGTAAATGCTGGATTCAGGAATAATCTGCTGAGATATTGTAAAGTCTGGAAAGACAACAGCAGATCCTACACACAATTCTGACTTCGAGCTGTGTAAACTGGCAGGAAGTCAGAGTACTCAGCTAGGTGTGCTGAATAGAGCTGCAGGTAGATAGATGATGGAGTGTCAGACTTTACCCAGTTCTTAAAAGAAGAGTTGCATGATGGAGTATGAGCATGCCAGGGTGGAAGGGTATGCTTTGGTGTTTGGGCAACCTTGTCTACCGTGATGTTAAACTCTCTGAGTAGCTCTCTGACACGAACCGAAAAGCAGATTGGCAGTCTGATGGGAACTATACAAATTTTCCCAATGTGGTTCAAAAACATATAGCCACGTAGGATGGTTTGCCAGGGATTTCAATTTTAAGGCACACTTTAGAGATAACTGCTTACGTTGAAGTGAGAGTGGCGGTCATTTGCTTCAACATATAGGCTTTGGACAGGAGATGTTCAAAATGCTCCAGTAGTGACCTGGATAGCCTGATGATGGACAAGGTTCAGGCATCGAAGTATACAGTCTCTGGCTGAAGCATAAGCTAGTTTGGAGTGTACAAGTGTATGGTAGATGCGTAGTAAAATGTATCAATCTGCACCCCCATGATGTAGTGGACATAGATTGGAGAATATTAAGGCCTCTCGTGCACTTTGTACAGAGTCGAAGGATATGTTCCAGGAAGGTCAACTTCTTGTCTATTACGAGTTCCAAAAATTTTGTGTCCGACACTATTGGGATAGCATTTTGTCCAAGCCTTAATTCAGGTTCAGGATGAAGACTCCATTTAAGACAAAAGTGTATGCAAATGGTTTTCTGCAGTGAGAACTGCAGTGAATCCATTAGCAGTGCCCAGGAATTAAGACAATTAATGGTTATTGAAGTTGTCTTTCAATAACACTCATGTTTCATGACTAACAAAATATGCTAAAGTCATCAACATAGAGGGTGCTGTTTACTGTTCGAGGAAGTTGTTCTGTGATGGAATTTACTTTGATGGTGAAAAAAGTAACACTTAATATCGATCCTTGTGGTACTCCCTCCTCTTGGCAGAAGGGATGAGAGAGTGAGGATCCCACATGAACTTGGAAAGATTGGCTAAAAAGTTTTTAATAAAAATAGGGAGATGCCCTCTTAGAGCAAGGTTATACAAATCTTTTATGACGCCAAATCTCCATGTTGTGTCATATGCCTTCTTCAGGTCAAAGAATACAGATACCCAACATGTCTGTATTCTCAGTTCTTGTTTTAGGAAAGCATCCCAGATCGATAGATGTTTCCAGTCTAATGAGATGGTCCAGAATGGACTGGTTCCTTCGGAGGCTGCACTAGATGCTGGAGAGAAGGTCGTTTGACAAGTGTATGTCGTTTGACAAGTGTATGAAGCATTCTCTCCAGGACTTTGCACAGACAGCAAGTCAGAGCAATAGGACAATAATTAGTAGGGATTTTAGGGTCCTTTTGTGGCTTTGCAAAGGCAGGAACAATTGCATTGTGCCAGGAATCCGGAAATTGTTCTTTAATATAGATCCTGTTATATAGAAGAAGCAGACAATCCATAGATGGTGAAAGGTACTTAAGCCTTTCATAATGGATGCCATCTGGTCCAATAACACTTGCCTTAGAAAGGTAGAGAACTCTTTTTAGTTGCTGCAGAGTGAAAGGCACGTTGTAGAGACAAAGGCCCTTTGGTGTGAAATTTACTGCCAGTTTTTCTCTTTTATGTTTCAGGACCAGGAACTCTAGGGAATAGGAAGCTATATCACGGATATGTTTGAGAATGTTTCCCCTAAGATCACTGGTTACTGCAGATGGCTCTGCAATAGTGCATCCATTACATTGTAGGATGCCTGCCTGGCAACCTAAAGGTCGTGGGTTCGATTCCCGCCTCGGGCTTGGATCAAAGTACTGCAAAAATCTTGGGAGGTGCATTATGGCCACAGAAGCTGATGCGCCAACAACTACCAAAAAAAAAAAAAAAAACATTGCAGGATCGATGAAGGATGATATATATATATATATATATTTTCCCTTAATTTTCTGGATTTTATCCTTGACCACCTTAGTGCTAGTAGACAAAGAGTTCCAAGACCGATGATCCATTGTTTCTAGTATTACGGATGGCACTTCCGATCTTTTTGGTTTTTCCTTACCGCTTGGTTTTGGTAATGGTGGAGCACTAGGAGATACAGATGTCGGAGCTGCCACTCCGACATCTGTATTTTTTGGGTGGGCCTTTGTGAATGCAATAAATAGCAAGCAATCAGAGCAAATTACTCTTCGCAGAAAACCTTCTGGGTGTATGAACGTTTCCAGCTATTTACTGGTTGGATAGGTTTTCTGGCCTCGGGTAGGAGATATTCAGCTCTGTTTTTAGTTTTTGGATTTATTTTTCATCCTTCCACCACTGTAGCGTATGCAGGGCTCTCCTTGGCAATTCACACAGATTGGTTTGGAAGCAGAACAGTCCTTGCTCTTGTGGTATTTTGCACCACACTGAGCACAGGCAGGGTTTAACATGGCAAGATATTTATGAGTGGCTGTATTTTTCACATATAAAACACCTCAGTGGGTTTGGAATGTAAATCCTCACTAGGCAGTTTAAGTAGCTATGTTAAGATTAATTCTAAAACACCCCAAGAAACCCCCTACTGTTCCTAAATCATATAGACCAATAGCCCTACTCCCTGTACTACGGAAAGTATACGAAAGACTAATATATAGCAGATTAGCTTAATACAACACAAAAGCAGGTTTAAATTCCAACAATCAGTATGGTTATAAGCAGGACAACTCTATGGAGGATGCTATGCACCACCTACTGACAATAGTTAAAAACTCAGAGGAGAAATATATGCTGGCAATCTCCATTGACTTTGCTGGGGCATTTGACTCACTTTGGTGGCCTAGTGTCCTTAGGAGACACCGCCAGACAAATGCCACACAAAACCTCTATAAGGTAATAAACAGCTACCTTACAGACAGAAGTGTCTCAGTATGCACAAGGTTCCAGGAATTTACACGCCATGTGAACAAAGGCTGCCCGCAGTGTTCAATCCTTGGCCCTTTCTTCTGGAACATTGTTCTGGATGAATTTCTAGTATTGGATCTGGGCTCCGTGGAAAGTCTGGCCTTTGCAGATGACACGATTTTCCTTGTAAAAGGTAATGCGAGTGGTTGTAGAGCAAAGATCAAATGTCGTTATCTTGCATTTTCAGGAGTGGGCACAAATGCACATGCTTAAAATATTGCCTGAAAAAAAACCAAACAAATACTTCTAAAAGGCAATTTGGACATAAGAAGACGTCCAAAAATCAAAATTAACACAATAACTATAAAAATGGAAACAGAACTAAAATATCTTGGAGTGGTCTTTGATTCAAAATTAACTTTTTATTCCCATTTGACCTACTTGGCGAAGAAAGTGAGAAATTATGCAGGTAAGATTGGCAGGATCAGTCGGGGGCTCAAAAGATAGACCCTTGCTATCATATACCGTGCAATGTTCCTACCTATCATCACCAATGGAGCTGGTGTGTGGTTCAGCACCCACTCGGCCATAGTAAGAAATAGGAAATTAGAATCAATACAAAGGACAATACTTCTCAATATTATCAGAGCATGTTGCACAGTAAGCACACTTGCACTACAGTTGCTGGCCGGAGCTCTCCCACTTTATCTGGGAGTAGCCAAAAGAGGCTTATATTATAGACTTAAAAAGGGCATGCCCACAGTATTTCTGGGGATAGTCCTTGATACAGCCAGCACCATCAACGTTGAAAGAAAAAGAATAGCCACAAAACTCCATGAGCTATGGCAAAAAAGTAGGAGCAGGAAACCAGAGGTCTGGTTACCAAATGGTTTCTGCCATGGGTGTCAATGGTTAGCCCAAAGCCACCTAAGTGGTATGCCCCTGGACTTTTTACAACATTTATATAGACAGGTCACAGCTCCCTAAAGGCAAAACTAACTTCCTTAGGACTGACTGATGACCCAAACTGCACCTGCAGCAAGAGTGAAGACTGGGCACACATTCTATATGAATGTATAATTTATGACACTCCCAGAACAGAGCTAATAGCACAGATTGGCCCCCTTCCCAGGGGAGAAGAACATTTGTTCATTATAGAAGAGAAAAACTATAAAGCCTTTACAACCTTCACACAGAAACATTCGAAATGTGTAGAATTATCCAAAGGAGGGGAATTCAGCCCCACCCCCCAGAAATTGAACAATAATCAATAGTAAAAAATTTCCCATTTTTCCCATCTTGCCCAGAAAATGACTTAAAAATTGTCGGGATAGCAGTATTCTGCACCCTGACAGAAACCTGACACGACAAACCCTGACTGACATGGGTACCCCCCAGGACTACCCTGTGAAGTGTAAGAACCTGGGGAACACCAAATAAGCAACCATGTAGGGGAGGGTGATGTACAGGCAGCCAGGGAAGCAGATTAGCTGAAAAATATCAGTAAGTTAGTAGCAAGGGGATGCAATGTAGAATGAAAGAAGAATGAATAGGCTGAGCACAGAGTGAATTGGGAATTATGGTAAAAGGGAATAAATGCCAGTTTTGGTGAAAGAGAGTGGCCCAGCAAGAGGGAAAGAGAGAGTGAATGAGTGTTATTGTAGAATGGGTGGAATAGCAAATGTAATTGACCGAAACATACAAAGTTAATAATAATTTACCTTACTTTATATACTAACAACAAAAACACTATCACTGCATTCTCCCCTGGCCTGCAAAAAACTTGCAGCCAGGCCTACACTGCAACTAAAGCATAACATTAAGTTGAGGTGTCCAGAGAGTGCAGTGCAGAAAGCAAGAGTTGAACAAATTAAATGAAAGCCAGAAGAACAAATGAGAGTGTAAGTGTGTAAGAAAAAGAACACAAACCAAAAAATGTTGCTAACCCTAGTTTTAATATTTTATATTCTTGCTTATTTGTTTGTTTGTTATTTGGTTTTTAGGAGCATTAGCAACTAAGGCCATATTGCTCCAGGGATATGCGGTGGTCATTCCCTCACTTTACCGCTTCCTCCATATTTAGTGGTCACAGGCTCAAACCCCGGTCTAATCAAGAAGCACATGCTACGCACTGCTGCTCCTGCCCACCTGGAACTATTATGCATTAGTTTTTAAATTTACATTACACACCATTGCACCCCCCCCTGGTGTGTGTGCAAAAATGATGAATGAATGAGTGAAAGGAGGAAAAAATAAATAAAATAAAAAAATATATATATATATAAAAAATTAAATAAAAAAAAATAATAAAAATAATAATTATATATTATTTTTATAATTATCTGGTGCCATCAGACAACTAACACACTTTATTTGCCCTTCTCTATACTCATTCCAGCAGCTCTATATCCTTCCTAAAATGAGGCCTTCAGACCTGTATGCAGTACTGAAGCTGTGGCCTGACCACTGCCTTATACAAGGGGGATAATCATCTCCTTATCCCTGCTAGAAAAATTACTGTAGATCATTGACAATAACCCATGACCTGTCCTGGCAACCTGTCTGCGCTGCTGAGAAAACTTCACATCTGACTTCAGAATTACCCCCAGATCTTTTCATTCTCCACTACACTTTCAATTTCTTCCTCCACTTTACTCTCAGTTATTACAAAATCATTTAGCTACCTATTTGAGAGTTCAGCAATAGTCATAAAACTTGATATACTTTCATTAACATCATTAATAAATATTGAAAACAATAAGGGGCCAACACTGAACCCTGAGGTAAGAAACACTTCGTGAACTAATAACATTAGTCCAGGAAGAGCAGTGTCCATTAATTACTGTCTATCTTCTGCCATTTATTCACATCAATAACCTTTATTCACAACAATAACTTGTTCCTTATGACACAGTGCTGCAGTTTGTATCTTATTCATGTGCTTATGCTTCATTTTTTTTTTTTTTTTTTTTTTTTATGAAAACCCTAAACACGAGAGGTATTAGAACCTATAGTACTTAGTACCATGCTTGGGTTGGAGGTTGAGAAGAAAAAGAAGATATTTGTTCACATTAGACTTGTACTTCTGTGGACTGTAATTTTCAGGTAATACGTATGAAAGAAGGTTGTTCCAGAAAACGGCAGTTGAATGAATGAACAAGGAAGGTGAAAAGTGGTTTCTGTGAGTTTGAAGTTGGACAGTAAATGGATGTTGGCTGGTGGCGGCACGTGTTTGGACTGTTTTGAAAGAGAGAGAGAGCGGGAATTATAGAAGCCAATTCAGAAGAACAGCGCCCATGGAAGCATCTGTAGAAAAGCATGCAGCAGAAACAGTACATCTATGAGACAGAGTGGAGAGATTCTGTTAGAGAGGAGTCATTAATTAACCTAACTGTCCTCTTCTGAATGGAATCTAGAAGCCTGAGAGAGGTTTTGGGGGCACCGCCCCAGATGTGGGAACAATATTCCATGGTAGAGCGGATTTGCGATTTACGAGTGAACAGCTGTTTGGAAGAAAAGTAATGCTAAGAATGAAAGAGAAAATCAAGTTTTTTAGATGCAGAGGAAGCATTTGTAATGTTCTTGTGCCAAGAGAGATTAGAAGTGAGGGTAATCCCCAAAAGAGATATATCATTTCGCCTAGAAATCAGAGTGTCACCAAAGATAAGCATAGGAGCAGAAGAATCTTTTTTGCAAGATATAAGACAAGACTGAGTTTTAGAAGGATTGAAATCGACTAAGTTGTCTTTGCCCCACTGGAGAATTACCTGCAGATCGGCATTTAAGGAATTGGTAGCGGATATTCAAGAAGTTGAAGCTGATTGAGCAGGGCAAGGTTTTTCAAAATGGAAAGTGGAATGCAATGTGCTATCATTGGCAAAATTATGGATAGGATTTCCAGTCAATGGAAGACGGTCATTAAAATACAAGAGGAAAAGAACAGAACCTTGGGAGACACCAGCATTAGTGGAGAAGTTAGAAGACAGAGAGCTGCCTACCATCACCATCAGTGAGCGATCAGAGAGAAAACTGGATAACCAATTACAAAAAACAGTTGGAAAAACCACAAATTGGAAGAATGTTTACAAGACCTTTATGCTAAACACGATCGAAAGCCTTTGAGATGTCAAGAGCAACTCCTTATGTCTCACGAAACTTTTCCATTGAATTTGTCCATATATGGGTAACATAAGCCAGAATATCACCAGTGGATCGACACTGACGGAATCCATACTGGCGATTGTTGATCAGACGGAAGGTTTCTAGGTAGTTTAGGAGTTGGCGGTTAATCGATTTCTCCATTACTTTAGAAAGAGTAGAAGTAATTGCAATGGGAGGGACTTGTCACCCTTTTTAGGAACTGGCTTGATATGAGCAAATTTCCAAGTAGAAGGAAAAACACCTTTGGAATAAGAAAGTGGAAAAAGGCGGCAAAGAAAAAGGATTAAGTTCAGGAGAACAGGTTTTGAGAACAAGTGGAGAAATACCATCAGGACCTGGAGCTTTCTTAGCATCAATATTCGTCAAAATCTTTCTGACATCCTTTTGACAGAAGACCACAGGAGGCATTGAATGGAGTGTGTTGGGAATGGTGGAGGTGTTTTACCAAGATCATTAATACATGAGTTGGAAGAAAAATGGGATGCTACCAGGTCCACTTTATCCTTGGCTGAAGTGACAACAGAACTATCTGGTTTTGACAGAGGTGGGAGCAGAGATGGGCAAAAGTTGGGGCCAACAGCTTTGGCAAGAGACCAGAATGCTCGGCTACCATTAGGGCAAGAAGCAAGTTTTCTACTCTTAGCCTGTGCAAAATCTAGTTTGGACTGATTAATGACCGCTTTACAATTGTTACCAGCTTTGGTGTAGGCAGAAAATGAAACTGAAGAATTGGAAACAAGCCAATTACGATATGCAACGTTCTTCACTTGAACAGCCTTAGCACATTTATTGGAAAACCAAGGTTTAGATAAAGGACGAGATTTTAAAGTGGAGTGTGGAATAAAGGATTCCATTCCTGCAAGAATAATTTCACTGACCGATCTGAGCAAACTTTGACCCCAGAAGTTTTGAAACAGTAATCCGACCAAGGAAAAGAATAAAAGAAATCTTGCAGGTCATCCCATTTTGCATTCTTGTAATGCCAAACAGATTTAATCATAGCAGGGCAGATATTTGTATCAGAATTTTGGGGGAAAAAATAACTTTTTATAATGTGCCTCACAAGAAGGTGCAATGTGACATCTCAGGAGTTTGAAGTTGGACAGCCCTTAAATTATAATGAATTTCAGTTAAAATACTTTACAAATGTCACAATTCCTATAAGATTAAGTCAATAGTACATTACTAATTTCAGATCTAAATTTCCTTTTAAGTGATGACACTGTCAGTATAATAGAATTAGATTCAAGACATCAATGGCAAGTAATGCCAATGTAGGGTTAACTAAGTTGTTGATGATACCAATTTTTAGTTCTTTCATGATCGTCAACAAAACTGCTATAACTGAAGGCAGAATTGGATAGTTACTTTTTTATTTTAGTTTTATTTTTTGGCAAATGAATAAGTTATGTTTTCAGAATATGTTTTATCATTATCCAGCTACGTTTTGATATTCTGTGTTGTTATGTTATGTTATGTTGTTAGGTTTTTAGAAGCATTAGCAACTAAGGCCATATTGCTCCGGGAATATGCAGTGGTTATTCCTTGACCTTTCCGCATTCTCCGTATTTTGTGGTGATGGGCTCAAACCCTGGTCTAATCAAGAAGCGTGTGTTATGGACTGCTGCTCCTTCCCACCCGGCTACTTCTGTGTTGTGTCTAAGCAGCTCCAGAGGTCATCCTCAAAAACAGCGCTTTGGTGACGTAGATTCTCTTTGAGAAAGCAGCTGTGGTGTGTGCATGCACACGTTGTTTATACGGTCATTAGTGCCATTCAAAAACATGGCATGAAACAAAAGAGGTCCAGTGTGACCTCTCAATGATGTTTCCCCCTGTCTCAGCCTGTTGGATAAAGAAGACGGAATTGCTGCTATTGTGTCAAAAGTTTCATTCTGAAAACTCAGCATGTGCTAATACATCTAAGGAACTGCTCATAATGCTATGTAATAACTGAATGTATAATAATATATGTAATAACTGAATGTATAATAATATATGTAATAACAATTTAATTAAATCAAGTAAAATAGGTAAATGAACATAAAACTAATTCTAAAATATTGTAAATAACTCTTATCTTGTCTTTTGTAACCTATCTTGCTGAATAGCTATGTAAAAGGGGTGAAAGCAAACTTTTCCTGAAATAAACATCAAGTAATAAAAAATTTTCGAAATCATTTAAGCTGTAGTCTAAAAAATGTTTTTTATTTCTAAATAATGAAATATATGCCAAGCCAGAAACTTCTGAAATACCTCTTGTACACGACAGTTTGTAGGTGAGTTAGCATATATTTTTATAAACTGGATTAATTCTCAAAATGTGAGTGGTGAAGAACGAAGAGATATAACTGAAGGATGTTGTCTTTTGAAAAATGTAGATGTGGTTGGTAAACTGCTCATAATTCTGCATGATCTGTAGAAATGCAATTGTCTATATTAGTTCCATTCAACAAAATTTTTTATTCACTTAATTTCTTTCAATTTTCCTTTGTGTTGACAGACTGAATCAGAGACCTAGAATGTTATCATATCTTGTTTGAATAATTTTTAAGTTTCTAAAAAAAATTTTAAAATTCATACTTACAGAAAACATATAATAGTCAAAAAGCTGAGACATGCAAATGAGTACATCGAATGCAATAGGTTTCAGAACATTCATCATCTGCATATATTTACCTAGAAATACCATAAATTACACTCAAAGTTTTATTCAATATTTAATAAAGTGAATTATATAATCAGAGATGACAGAGTATTTTTAGACAATTCCAAAAAGATTGATCAGCTTCATAAAATTTCTAACTTTTCCTTAATTTCTTAATACCGAATCTGAAAATTCTGCCACTTAACTAACTACTCAAAGCATTATTCTTGGTAGTCTCCAAAATCATACCACTACCAAATTTTTTGGACTCAAACAACTTGAACTTTGACCAGACAAAAAGCTAGTAAGAATTAACACGGGTTCAATTTTCATCAGCATATCCCTAAAAAATTCCAAACAATGCCTACCCAATGTGTTTTTTTTCAAAATTCAGGCTTCCTTATGGAAAAGTGTGCCTCTCCATTCTGCATAAAAATATTCAGCCAAAAATTCTGATCTAAATTTGTAGTTACAGCACTGCTTTACAGAAATATGTAACCAATATTTATTGGATTTTGAGTTTTTTTTTTTTTTTTAAATTAAAATTAGTGTCTTATTTGAACTTGCAAAAGTATACTAGAAATGATTCAAAGCAAGAAATAAAATATATATCCAATGTTTGCTCGATTTTTTGATGAAGTCACGCGAAAGCATACATAAAAGCATTCAGTGCTTTACACAAATGGTCATTGTGATTGAATCACAAAGGCTAAGCAAACAGTAAAGCAATTCTGCTTGTAACTGAATTAAGTGGAGTCTGCTGATGAAGCTAGTGATAGCCACACATGTTCAAAGCTGCTAAGTGGATTTTTATTTATTCATTTGAAACTTATTGTTTTTGTATGACTTTTGATTTAAATTTAGTAGTATAGTATTTTTTTGTGATTTTCTGATTAAATTGGTAGATTTATTCTTTACTTGGCCTTGTAATTGACACAGAAACTACAGTCAATTTCTACCAGCATTGTATCGACAGTAGCATTAAAATCTGCCACCTTTGTTTTTCGTATCGATATAGCAGATACTGGTAGTTCTACGAAAATCAGTATCAGCGGAGGATTGTAAATTATAGTAACACTTACATTATTTAATAATTTAACTTGTCACATAGATCATAATTACGAGAGTAATAATTGTGGAGCTTTTATAATCGGTGATTTGGCATAGAGAGCTACCATGAGAGTTCAAATAATGTGGGTGGCAATAAATAGTTACATTTATTATCTATTATAACTACTTAGATTTTACAAAATTAACGTTATAACTTAATACATATAACTAGATAGGAGTGTTATATTTTTAATTGTATTGGAATTGAAATTTTAATTGAAATTGAATCGAAATCATGCCTCAGACCAGAGCAGCAAGGCAAAAGGCTCAAGGTAGTGCTGTGACTTAGGGGAGAACTGAGTGAGAGTGTGAGAGAGAGGTGGTTGTCCTCCAAATCACAGTGTTTTGAAATGTACTGCTTGTTTCATATTTGTAGAGCAACCAGGAACGGGACATGTAATTGTCAAGGGGAGTCTTGGTGTGTGCTCGATGTAAGGAGTGCGAGAAAATCAGGTGGCAACTTAGCATTGTTATGGGCCTATACGAGTGCTTAAAGAACAGGGTAGATGCCTTCGAAAGATTTAAATTGAGGGACTCATCAAGCTCTCAGATGCCCACAACGGTGCCAGAGCTTGCACTTGAACATCTGGCAACACAGCGGCAATCTCCAAGGCAGACTGTGCAGGTCCGACAGGAACTAGTTGTTGTTGGTGACCCTACTGACAGAGAAACAGGGAATATATTGTGCAAAACGGATAGGTGGAACAGCACCATGGTATCTGCCAGAGACAAAGGTTGATGATGTTGTAGAGCAGATATCATCTTTTAAGGGCACAAAAGGTTATATTGTTCTACATGTCGGCACTAATGATATTAAGAGTAGGAGACCGGTGGAATTACTTAACAAGTACAGGTCAATGTTAAAAAAAAAAAAAAAAAACTGTGAGTTAGGGTTGAATTTGAAAGTGTCTGCAATTCTGCCGAAAAAGAGAACCTGACAAAGGTTGATGATGTTGTACAGCAGATATCATCTTTTAAGGGCACAAAAGATTATATTGTTCTACATGAAGGCACTAATGATATTAAGAGTAGGAGACCGGTGGAATTACTTAACAAGTACCGGTCAATGTTGAAAAAAAAAAAACAGAGTTACGGTTGAATTTGAAAGTGTCTGCAATTCTGCCCAAACATGACAGGAGGGAGTATATGATGAGAGCCTTGACAATCAATTCAGCCCTGGATAGAATGTGCAAGGTTCATGGGATAGAATTTTTTTCAGTGTGGTCAGTGCTTGTTAACAGGAGCGACTGCTTCTACAGGGATGGGATACACTTAAATAGAAATATTGAGAATAGATGCTGGTGCTATCGAGGCAGTGTTAGGTGGGTAGGAAAACTGCTAGCTTGGGAGGATACGTGGACTAATAGATTAACAGTAGCTGCTGGCAGAGATGAAAGCGATTCTTGCACTGCTTCTACTGGAATGAGCAGCAGCCTGGAAAACAAGTTGTGGGGGATTTCAAAGACTGCTGGGAGTCATAGCAGAACAAGTAAATACATGTGCTGCGTTAGGGTAGCTAAGAATAGGAACAGGTGTATGTATACTTGCGTGTACACCAATGCTATGAGTTTGGTAAATAAATTTGATGAATTTGAAGTGTTGGTCAAAAGATCAAAGGCAGATATTGTTGGAATATCAGATGACATGTCACAGAGATATAAGGAATGCAGAATTGGAATTTGGGGGGTACAATGTGAACAAGAAGGAGAGACAAAATAGGAAGGGAGGAGCAGTTATGCTATTAGTTAAGAAACATAAAATCTAAGAGGTGCAGCCAGTTGACATGAGTGGACAGTGCAGTGTCGAGTCAGTTTGGCATGATACAAGCATTGGGAAAGCAACTGAGATTAAGAGTGTGTTATAGTCCTAATGAGTCTGATGAGTACAACAAACACTGTACAGTGAAATTGAGTGGGCCAGTAAATCAGATCATCTTATAATGGCGGATTTTAATTTCAAAGATACTGATTGGTACTTGTGGGTTCGTCACTCACACACTAGCAAGGTTTTTGTGGATTTATTGGATGATTGTTTTGTACAGCAGTCTGTTCGGGAGGCAACTACATGGAGTAATACTCTTGATCTGGTTATCAGTAGTGATGATTCTTGCATTAAGAATCTGCAGATAAAGGAACCACTAGGTGGCAGAGATCACAGTGTACTGATGTGGGATTTATTTAAATATGTAACTACCATCAAGGGTAAAGGGAAGGGTTTTTGCTTTTGTAAAGGTGACTACAGTGGTCTCACGCAGTTTTTCAATTCTATACAATGGGATCAACTGAGGATGATGTTACCTCATGTTACCCATTTAGAATTCATCGATGATGAATTCTAAATGGGAGGAATTCAAAGAATTAATCTTGAAAGTTACTAGACTTTTCATATAAACTAAGAAATACTGTTTAAGGTTTAGGCCAAAATGGATGTCAGATGATGAGACATGTGGCAGAGAAGAAAACTGCATTGGATACATATAAATTACAATGTGACAGTGAAGCCTATAGTAGATATAAGCTGGTCTGTAATCAAGTCACAAAGGAGGTTAGAAAGAATACGAGAAATCTTCGGTAAAGGATACAAAGAAAAACAGCAAAACGTTCTTTACTTATGTAAACTCTAGAAGGAAGGGGATGAATCAGATTGATCCACTTGATATTGATGGTTCAATTGTTGATGATCCTGCTCGGGCAGCTAACAAACTGAATGAGTATTTTGCATTCATATACTTGAATCTTAGGAAGGCTTTTGATACTGTTGCATATGGAAGACTGCTGCATAAATTGGAGCAGTGTGGCATTGGAGACAAATTGCTGCTGTGGATAATGGGATCGTTGAGTGGGAGAAGACAGAGTGATAATCAATAGACACTGGTCTTCGTGGAGCAATGGATCCAACACTGAACCCCCAGGGTTCAGTGTTGGGTCCATTGCTGTTTTCTGTATTTATTAATGATATGGAAGACTGCTGCATAAACTGGAGCAAACTTAATGTCTTAAGTTTGCAGACGATACGAAGGTTGGCTTGTTTGTTAATGACACTAATGATAGTATGCTACTGAAACAGGATCTAGAAAAGTTGAGCAGATGGGCTGAGAGGTGGCAACTGAAGTTTAACATTGACAAATGTAAAGTACTGCATATGGGTATCAGAGCTCCAGAGTAACGTATCAACTCTGTGGTACTACACTGAGGGTGGTAGAGAATGAAGAGGACCTGGGGGTAATTATGGAGTCAAATATGAAGTTTTATGAGCAGTGCAGACCTTCTGCAAGAATATCTCATGGTGTCTTGTATATATAGAAATTTTTCTTGAAGGAAAAAGGAGGTGATTATCGCCTTGTATAACGCAATGGTGGGGGCCACACCTTGAGTGCTGTGTGTACAGGTCTGGAAGCCTCGTTTTTGGAAGTATGCAGAGTTGCTAGAACGAGTACAGAGAAGGGTAACGAGCTGCGAGATGGGAACAAATGGGTGCACGTATGAAGAAAGACTTAAGTTCTATAAATTGCAGTGTCAGGAGACTAGGCACCTGTGAGGTGATCTGAATGAGGTGTATAAGGCCTTGAATGGTTTGAGCAAGCTCAATACTGATGGGATTTAGTTGTGGAAGTTGACAGCTAAAATAAATTCAAGGGTGAACTAGAACACAGGAAGTTTTTTTTCCCCCCCTATAATCTTGCTGTCTTGCATCATATGTCTCTACTAAAGTTAATACCCCAGTTAGCACAGCATACATTCACAGAAAACAGAGCATTAATGAAATAGCTTTATATGTGGCCATTCTAACATTAATAAATGGAGATGCGTTCTTTTTAGCATTCTTTCCAACCTGAGAAATAAAATATAAAGTAATTTATTGGTATCATAAACATAGACTAATACCATAACATACCTTGACAGAATCAGGTACCATATATATCACGAACAAGAATTAATTTTTCTTGAAGTGAGAGTCAAGCATTGACTGTCTTCTCTTAAGTTTCACCTCGTCAAGTAGTTCTCAATAGCAGAAAATCATATCAGGAACACCTCTCTCTGATTGAGGTGTATAAAGCCTTGAATGGATCGAGCAGGCTCAATGCTAATGGGATTCTTCCTCTTTGGCAGCCTAAGGGGGGGGGCCTAAATTTAATCTTCGATCCATTGTTATAGAAGGTGATAGCATTAATAAATTCAAGAAATAAGTGGAAAAACTTTTGGAGCAAAGGGATGTGTGAAATGGGATTTTTTTTTTTTTTTTTTTGGCTGATGCTGTATAAGCTTTCTTTCTTGCTTGTTTGGTTGTGTGGGGCTTTATGGCGCAAGAGAAACATGGCCATAGTGCGCCTAACTATGGTTAAGTTTAATGCTCTGTGGGTTTGTTTTTTTTTTTTTCAATTTGGATTGCAGTTCAAGTTTACAGTGTGTTATGTATAGTTTTATCTCTTTAAGAAAAGTGAAGATTTTGTGCACATGAGCATATCTGCTAAAAGATAGGCAATACTCAAGAGTATTCGTTGCTGAAAATGAGGCAAACAGAGTTTACCACTCACTGTTGTAAATTGGGAAATCAATGAGTATATGCTGGACTGTAAGTTGGGTGTTGCAGTTTGTGCAACATGGTGGGTCAGTGGCATTAAGTAGATAGAGATGTGTCAAGCATGAGTGGCCTATCCGTAATCGGGCTAATACAACTTCTTCATGTCAGTTCTCACGAATACTGGACTTCCATGGTTTAAGATTTTTTTTTATGCCGAGTAATTTGTTATTTGCCTGACTCTGCCAGATGTGTTGTCATTGTTCAAGGCATTGTTTCTTTATAACGTACTTGTAGTCAGTTGCAGGAGTAGTAAAGGATTGGTAGCAGTTTTGGCAGCTAGATCGGCCTGTTCATTTCCAGAAATTCTAGCGTGATCGGGGATCCAACATAAGAGAACTGGTTGTTTCTTCTGGTTTAACTTAGAGTATTCCAGATCTGTCTAAGTAGGGGGTTATCATTTTTCAAATTTTGTTGTATAGTTTGGATAGCACTAATGGAGTCTGTATATATAATACTGTGGAATATGATTTTTGAGAGTGCATAATTTAAGGCTATGTGGATAGCACAAAGTTCTGCAGTACAGCTGCTACACTCAGTAGGGAATTTCTTGGATATAGTTATGTTGGGAAATATTTCTGCTGCACTAACATGATTGACAGCTTTAGACCTACATGTGTAGAATGGCATGTACTGGCCGTGCTGGGTTTTCAGTGTGGCGTGTATTTGCAATATGTTCTGTTGGGATAAGGTGCATTTTCCTGAGGCAATCAATGAAAATTCGCATGGTGGTATGTAGTCCGTCCAAGATGGGACTGTATGAGAGGCAGTGGACTGTACCTTACTAAGATCAATTTGCCAGTCAGCCTGCAGTGAGTAAAGACGAATCGTGGTTGTTGGATTTCTTGATGGATAGGCTCTGTATAGGTTTTCCCATTTAGGAGAGAAAAGTCTGTTCCAAGTGGGATGATTTGGATGCCCTTTGGGTTTTGCTGCTTAGTGTAATAAAAGCATTTGTCTGTGTAGCTGCAGGGAGGTTTCATGTGCTTCAGCGTATAGGCTCTGAACCGGTGAGGTACGGTACATCCCCAGTGCATGACGAAGAGCACTGTTGTGTACAGGATCAAGCCAACATAAAGCACTTGGTCTAGCAGAGCTATAAACTACAGAAGTATAGTCTAGACACGACTGTATTAATGCATGGTACAACTGTAGTAGTGTGTAATGGTCAGCTCCCCATGTTGTGCCTGATAGAATTCTTAAGATGTTTAGCTTTTTAAGCCAAGTAATCCTGAGTATTTTCATATGTTCCAGGAAGGTGTCTTTTTGGTCAAATATCACACTAAGAAAGTGGACACTAGGGACCACTGGTATGATTTGATTTTCTAGTCAAAGTTCTGGCATGGATGTAGGTTACACTTCCCACAGAAGTGTATCCCAACAGTCTTTTGAGTTGAAAGGCACAAACAGTTCTTCAGGGCCCATTTAGCTATTTTGTTGATGGCACATTGCAGCTGTCTTTCTACTATTTGCATATTAGGCGAATGGCAGGCAATACTGAAGTCATTGGCGTACAGGGTAGTGGATATTGTTTATGCTAGGTCCTGTGTTATTGAATTCATTTTTATATTAAAGAGGGTAGCACTTAGCCTTGATCCTTGTGGTACTCCTTCTTCCTGTATGAACTTTGAAGATAAGTGGTTGTGAAATCAAACTTGAAATAAGCAGTGATGTAGAAAGTTTCTAATAGACTGTGGTAGGTATCCGTGTAATCCCAGATCGTACAGATTTCACTTTATAACATATTTCCAGGCAGTGTCAAAGAGGACCATGGCAAGATGTTCTTTCCATGCGAAGGCATCACGGATGTGTATTTCATCTGGCCCTGTTGCACTGAGTTCAGTGAAGGCTACAGCATGGTGTAACTCTGACATTGTGAACGGGAGATTGTACACAGCACTGGATGTTGATTCAAAAATAATTGAGTTTTTTCAGCTTGTGCTTTATGTGTCTGGAATTGTGGCTGTTTTTGTTGTTGATGTTAGATTTGTCGGTGCATCAGCAACTTAGGCCATAAGGCACTAAATTGTCTTATATTTTCATTCTTTGTCAAGTGATATGGTTTAGACAATGTGATATTTATTTATCAATTTTAGAAAGAGAAAAATGCCATACATGTCTTTATTATCTCCTAGAACACTGTATTGATAGCTGGTTGCATTTATGAAAATGGGAGGAGAAAGCAGTTTCTGTTCTTTTAGATATAGCGGGCATTCTATGATTATATGTTTTACTGTTAATGAGCATAAGCAGTAACTGTATTGTGGAAGGGTCATTATTTGTTAGTAGGTAGCAGCGAGTTAGGAATGTATGACTGATGCATAATCTGGCTAATATGGTTTCTTCAAATCTGTTTCATCTGAAGCTGGATTGCTACTGTTTGGATTCTCTCTTGATTTCAAGAAGTTTATTATTTGTTTGATCTTTCCACATGCATGTCCACTGTTGTTTATATGTCTGTTTGATAATCGATTTATGATTAGTATAAGGAGTTCTGAAATTAGATGGCATTACATTTGTAGCAATTTTAGCAGCTAAATCTGCCTGCTTGTTTCCAGGGATCCAACGAACTATTACGAGCAGTCCATGAAGTTCTAATAACTGTGCCCAAATTTTCTGTATCAGAGGATGACTAGGAAAGGATTTACACTGCAGAGCATTAACAGCACTTAATGACTCCATTTATATGATGGATTGAGCATATGAGACTTCTTTTATTTTCTCCAGGGCTAGTAGAATACAGGTGACCCCTGCTTAACGTTGATAATTTGTCCAGAAAAACAGAGTGATAAGTGAATCCACGCTAAGTGAGCACCGCATTCCCATAAAGTAACATATGTATTTGTGAGTTGTGGTCGGTGCCATAAGGTATTTCCTAATCAATAATAAATGGTAGTGAAAAGATGCGCAAATATCAGTCAAAATATTTAATATTCAAATATTTGTACATATATAATATTCTGCATTACATACGTATATAATTATGTGGCAACTACTCAAGTATCAAAATTAAACTTAAAATTCCAATTAAAATCATGAATCTAACTGATGAATTTAATCATGAAAAATGTGTCGATTTTGCCCCTCTTCCTAGTAAACTAAAACGGGTTTTAATTTTAAATCCCTTGTAGCGTTACTACCCAACAACAAAGTCAACCGATCCTTTGCTGCTTTTAAACCTGGCATGTTAGCATTAGTAGAGGCATAAGATGCAAGAAAGCAAGCTTATGCAGCATCAGCTTCCCTTCCACTTCCCTTCAACTACTTCCCTTCCACTTCACCTCTCCGTTTGTTCAAAATACCTGTCCAGCTGAGCCTTAAATTTATTTAGGCTATCAACTTCCACAACAAGGGATGGAAGTCTGTTCCACCAACCAACTACCCGCTGGCTAAAGGCAAATTTTCACACATCTATCCTACATCTGTCTTTCCTCAATTTGAATTTATGCATTCTCAGGTGATTATTCTGAGCAAGAGGTAGAATCCCATCAGCATTGAGCATGCTCAAACCATTCAAGGTTTTATACACCTCTATCAGATCACCTCGCTGGTGCCTAGTCTCCAGACACTGTAATTTACAAAACTTAAGCCTTTCTTTGTAAGAGCAACCCTTTGTTTCATTCACTAATCTTGTTGCCCTTCTCTGTACTCGTTCCAGCAGCTCTACATCCTTCTTGAAATGAGGCCTCCAGACCTGTATAAGACTTGTTTTTTTTTTGCTTCTTTCAATATGAAACTTATTTTAGACATTCGTTTCCAAAAAAAGTCCTGCTTCATCTATCTTAAAAACTTGTTGAGAAGTATAACACATAATACCCCTCTTCAATAATTTTAACAAGTTCTTTTTTGAAAGTTTCAGCTCCTTGATCTGCACTTACGACTTCTCCCTGGATTTTTAAATCTATTTAACCAGCCCTTTCTAATTTTAAATGGTTCCACATTTTTTTTTAGGTGAGTTTTCTTCAGATCATCATATAGGCTACTCTCTCTCTCTCTCTCTCTTTTTTTTTTTTTTTTTTTAATAAAATAAAACTTAACTGAATTCTACATTGGATATTATCTTCAATAAAATTAGTTAAAGTCTCTCCATTTCAATCCTAATAGCCGGCCTAGCCCTAGTTGCTTGCAGTGGAACAGCTGTCTTTCCCGGTACTAAAATTAATTCTTTATTTTTTATAATTGTTCTTACATTTAAATTTGCCAGTCCTAAATTATGGCACACACCCGCTTGTCATTCAGAAACGATGCGCTTCAAAACGTCTAATTTAATTTTCAAATTCAGTCTTTTTCTTACATTTGTAGTCTTCGTACTGCATCCAGATGTTGTTGCTTTTTCATTCTTATCCGCCATTATTAACTCTGAAAATGTAACTGCATTTGTTGCATTAATTATGATACAATGTTCGAGTAAACTGTCCATTACGCACGATGTCTAATGCTGTACTGAGTGATGACTAGACTTCGGATAAATGCATATAACACAAATATTAAAAGCAATATACTTGATCATTTTTTTAAAATGTTGATCTTGGAATTACGTAACAAGTCACTGTACTGCAATTAAATTAGCATGCGAGAAAATTTCACTGAGTATGGGAAAATTTCTCAAGTCGACGTGGGAAACATTTTAAGGCTATTTTACTATTCATTTTTAAGCTATTGACTCCATCAAATGAAACGATTTCGTTAAATATGACAAAAATGCAATCTGAAAAAGAGCATTATAGTGATTTGTGACAGTGTTATAGTCAGATATGGGTTATAATATAAGAACACCGTTATAGCGAAAAAGGGTGCCCTTAAAAAGACAATATCTGCCCTACAACATCTTCAACTTATGCCCCTGCAGACATACCCTGGATAATTTTCATTTGTTACTTGAGATCAATGCTCTTGTGTGAATCCATTTCCAAGAAAGAAAAAATTTAAAAAAAACCTATCTTACAGCAAAACCTAACATAATGGTTTGGTTTGATGCGTAACTGCCTTCTTCAATTATTTTCATTTAATTTTTCTTTAATCCAAAGTGTAAATGGACATTTATGTATAAATGTCCATTTATACTTTGGATGGCCAAGGTCATTCAAATTTTACAACTTCTATGTAACTTTTTTATTGCAGCCAACATAGAAGCATACATGCTTGATCTTACAATTTATGAATTTGCATCCACCTATGGTCCTATAGGACTACAGTCAGCACAATCTGCAGCCACTGTATCTCAGTCACTTCTCGTGTAAACCATATACTGTGAGTAAGTATGTGTATTGTGCAATGTTTCTTTTCCAATCCTGGAGAAGCAGGGATAAAAAGAACAACCATTCACATTAGAGGAACTGAATTTGTGATGATGGGACTCATATGAGTCAAGGATTGGGGAATTACGAGTTGCAGAAATATCACTGTTATTGTATTTGATTAAATAAACAGCAGTCTTAGAAAGCGTTTATAAGACCCAAGGAAATAGTGATCCTTGTGAGTCTAATGTACAAAGTCTGCTGAGGATGCCGATCATGTAGATGCTACTGTTTAGATCAATATTATTTGAATATTTGGAAGGAATTTTGCCCAAAAGAACAATAATAATGGAAAACAAAAGCCTATTTGCTTAGAGAATGCATGCATGCATGTATGTATGTATGTATTGAATGTGTTTTCTGTCTAGGCAGTTCTCAAAGGTCACCCTCTATCATCTGTGTTGTAGCAGCTGGGTGGCCAGTTGTGTATTGTGTCGTTTGTGTGTTTAATGTTATAGTGTGTGGTAATCCTGCTTGCTTAGCAACCAGAAAATCACATTGGTATGTCTTGCCATGAGGAGGCAGACCATCAGCACCGTTTGTTGATACTTTCTACTGGGGCTATACTCTAGGACCCTGGGGTTTTAGAGGGAGAATGCCCCATAATAATAATAATAAAAAAAATTAGCTCATCTTCCCCATTGGACATGTGCCATGTTTAGGTATTCAGTTGGATTCCTCTCATCCTTGCTGAATGCTTCCAGCCAGGATGAGAGGAATCCTAGTCATGGTCTCTATGTGTAAGTTGTTAATTTTTGTGTTCTGTATCTGTTTTTTTTTCTCTTACCTTTGGTTGTCTGTATTTTGAAATGTTACATATGAAAAGGTCATCGTTTGGCGAGTTTCTAGTTTTTCCTTTTGGCTATTTATATTTAGCTGTTGCTGGGAATGTTAATTTGTGCAACCCAGCAGGAGAAAGTGGGGAAAGCAGAGGGAATAACTAGCAGGAGGAGGGAGAGGGCTAGTGGGGTAGTGGGGGGGGTAGAGCTGTCCATTTGGTCTCAGATAAAGATCTTTTATTCATGCATTAATATCAATTAATGGCACCCACCTTCTCAATTCTAGAGTTATCATGAATACCATTCATACATTCGTTACTATTTTAAGTGTATTTTGTGTGTGTGTATGTACCTTACGCGAAAGTAACCTTTACACACACATATACAGGTTACTTTCGTGTAAGGTTAGTTAATTGGGGAGGGTATGTGTCTCTATTATATCTTTGTTATTCTTCATACAATCTCCCCAGATTTTGGAGTGGGAGTGTAGATAGTAATGCATTCAGTAATGATTCTACAAATCCTGCTGATATCCTACAGAAGGTTATTAGCAGGGTTAAGTGACAGTATGTGTTAACTGTTACTTAGTTTCTGTCCCCACTCGGTGGCGGCAGACACTAACAGCTAAATGTTAGTTTCTCGGAGCCATTAATCAACTGCTTTCTCAAGTAGTTAAATAATGGCTCTGAGTTAATGCGGGGGCAGAGCCCAGTTACAGTTTGCACCTCAGACAGAGAGAACAATTTAAAAAGGTTGGTAGTATGGTGGGCTACCTGATTGCCTCACAACCAGTGAGTGGAGTGGATGACAGCAACTGAAAAGTGATGAACCCAACTATCAACACTGCCATCCAAGAGGAAGTGTCATGTATACTTATTGTATAGTAAAGGCAACAGCTGCCAATGTAGTGCCTATTTTTCTTCTCCTTTGGAGCTGAGTGGAAAAACAATTTTATTTTAATAATCCTGATACAATACTTATATATGATTAAAGATTATATTTGTTTTTTGCTTCTTTAATATACAAGTTTTCTAAGGTTTAATTTAAAACCTATGCCTGAATTTGAAAGAATTAGCACCTGGAATGTTTAATATTTGACAACAAAAATAAGCATATATATATATATATATATATATATATATTATAAAATATTTAAGAGGCCTCATGCTATGAGGTAGAATGACTAACATGTAAGTTAGTGCAAAAGCATTATTTTCACGTAGCCATCTACCAAAGTAATTAAATTAATTAATTAAATTGACATAGTTTTGGTTATATTTGGTTAGATATATATATATTTTTTTTTGTCAAAAATTCATCAAAAAAAAATCTAAAACTATCAGCAAAGACAATCTGAAGAACATTTCAGAAAACTTTCCAAGAAAGTTTTCTGAAATGCTGCCTACCATACTTATGGTTTCTTATGAAACCATAATAATGGTAGGCAATTCAAGAAACAGGAATTGCGAGCTTGCCTTCACACGTGTGTGCACGCGCACACACAGACAGTAAAATCCAGTTAAATGGATTTTCAGTTGGGGAAAAATTTTAACTATCGAAAAAAAAAAAAAAAAAAAATTCTGTTCACTGACATTTGGGAGGGGATTTAAAATTTAAAACAATAAAAAAAAAAGATAAGCAATCAATAACAAGGAACACCTGACGCACAAATTGCAACTAACACAGGTGCCTCCATAGCCAGGTGGGCAGGAGCAGCAGTGCGTAGCACACGCTTCTTGATTAGACTGGGGTTCGAGCCCATGACCACCAAATACGGAGGATGCAGAAAGGTCAGAGAATGACCACCGCACATCCCTGGAGCAATATGGCCTTAGTTGCTAATGCTCCTTAAAAAAAAAAAAAAAAAAACAAGTAAGAACGGAGTAACAAGTTACGAAACTTAAAAAATAGGAATGAAGAGAACATTCTGAAAATTTATTTATCTTTTTGATATGATTTGATGATTTCATGGAAGGGGAAACACATTTCACCATAATAACATAAAAACCCACAGAATTCCAGCTGTCGGTATTATTGCAAGTTCAATACGATCGTGTTTACTATCTGTTTATAATAGATTGCATTAATAAAAAAGTCTAATAAACAGGGGGACTGCTAATTGTTGTTATTGTTTTATGGTTGTGACCTCCAGAAATCCAACCGGACCATGGTATGGTCGGAGACAATCGTAGGGTAATCTCGAGTGCTGGCCTATTCAGTTGACAGCTTCAGATAGCATTGTCCAGGCTTACACGGGTTAATTTTTAATGTGAGTTTCAAAATTTAAGCAAAAAAACAATGAGGACTATTTCAACTAAACTTCTCAAAAATAGTTATTTGCTTTGTGTTGTAATATATATTTATTTTTTTGTGTTTAATTTTGTGTAATATAATGTTCTACATTAAAACTTTATTGCTTTGTACAGTATTTTGTTTACCTACTATGTTCTTTTAATTTTTACTTTAAAATATTGTTTTATTAATTTAATATAAAAACCAATTTAGTTAAAATTTTGACATTTAGTAACTTTAAATAAAAACTGGTACATTTAAGATAGATTCCAGTTAATCCAAATTTCACTAATGTGGTCTCGTCAAGTCTGGATTAATGTGGTTCTACTGTGTTGTGTGTGTGTATGTATATATATATATATATATTTTGTGTCCTTATTGAAGATTATGATAATGATATCTGGTCAAGTTTAAACCTAATTCCCTACAAATAAATACCATTTAATTAAATAAAATTGACCACTATATATATATATATATATATATATATATATATATATATATATATATATATATATATATATATTATCCACCACATGTTGCTTATAATAAATTAAAATAAATGAAACAAATGCTAGTAAGTATGGCTAACCAGTAGAGAGAGAAATAAAAATAAAATAAACCCATATGCAATATAACAAAAAATGGGGTGGGTTTGTTTGTTTGAGTTTTAATGGTGCATCAGCAACTAGGGCTATAATGTGCCAAAACCATGTCCCATACAAGATAACAGTAAAAATTGCAGTAATGTAATGACTTAGGTCACTATGTCAACATGTATAGAAATATAAATATGGTCAAGGTAAACTAACACAAAAATATATTTAAATACAAGAGAAAAGATTTATTAATTTTAAAAACAGCCAACACATTATTGCTGTCAGATAAAATCTGGCTGAGTGTATAAGGCTCAGTCGGATGGGTAAAAAACATTAAAATACCTAAAAGTTGCTATATACAGGGTGTTTCAGTTAAACGTTTCAGAACTTCTAAGAGGGGTAGGGTACATCCTGACAACTCGAAATCATATAGCAATGTGGGGTCGGAAATGCTTTCCTGAAGCGGTGTTGTACACAGAAGCACCATAAAAAGAAAAGAGACCGTAAGTGAGAAATCGTTTTAATAATACATGAAAAGAAGCAAAAGGTACATGGATTAAAGTAAGTGTTCGAAGTTTCTTCCACGGGCTACAATGCACGCCTCACATCTCCGACGCATGGACATCCGAACATTCCGGAATACTCCAGGCGAATTTCTTCGGCAGCTACTGCGATTCTTGCAACCAGCTCCTCAGCATTGTCAACAGGGGTGTCATAAACTAGCGATTTCATATGACCCCAGAAATAAAAATCAAGACATGATAGGTCGGGTGACCGAGCAGGCCAACGCACGGGACCACCACGTCCGATCCACTGTTGACCAAATGTGACATCCAGGTAGTTACGAACATCTCCGCTATAATGGGCAGGGGCTCCATCGTGTTGGAACCACATTGTCTGTTGCGTCGATGCAGAAATCTGTTCATCTCTCAAAAGTTGTGGCAATACTTGCTGCAGAAAGATCAAGTAGATAGGTCCGGTTAGACGACACGGTAACAGGTAAGGTCCGATGAGGTGATCTCCCATAATACCGGCCAATACATTGACCGAAAATCGAATCTGTGCTGCACGACGTCGTATTGCATGCGGGTTCTCGACCGCCCAGATATGGTCGTTATGCGTGTTGAAAATTCCTTCCCTTGTGAAGGATGCCTCATCGGAAAACAACACTTCAGCAGGAAAAAGGGGATTTGTAGCACATTTTCCAAGGTACCACTGTGCGAAAGCAATACGAGGTTGAAGAAACTTCGAACACTTACTTTAATCCATGTACCTTTTGCTTCTTTTCATGTATTATTAAAATGATTTCTCACTTACGGTCTCTTTTCTTTTTATGGTGCTTCTGTGTACAACGCCGCTTCAGGAAAGCATTTCCGACCACACATTGCTATATGATTTCGAGTTGTCAGGATGTACCCTACCCCTCTTAGAAGTTCTGAAACGTTTAACTGAAACACCCTGTATATCGTGGACATTCGGTTAAAATATGACAAATGATTAAAAAGGTGTCACAATCCTCACACACATAGGAGAGTCATCTGCCCTCAGCAAGAATACATGCGTAAGATCACTATGTCCTATGCAGAGACGAGCTAGATCAACTTCCACTCTACGGTTCATTATAGGCATTCTGTATAGGCAGATGTTGGATAAAAAGCTTTATCTGATATAGCTTGTTTGTGACCTGCTCATGCCAAGATTGTTGCCATTGGGAGAGTAATGTAGAGTGTATTAGCTGCCTGTAGTCTGTACAAGGGACTAAAAGGCTGATGTTGTTGTGAGGCTGTGGTGATCTGGCAGAGGCATCAGCCGATTCATTACCCTTGATCCCAATGTGGCTTGGGATCCAGCAGAAATGGATGTCAAAGAAATGCTCAAAAAGAGAATGTAATGTCTGCTGGATCCGGGTCAGGAATGGGTGAGGATTGTACCCAATTCCTGATAAAGCTTGCAGTATACACAATGCATCTTTGGTAGTTGTGAGTTTCAATACGGTCCAAGGCTAACTCTATAGCATGCAACTCAGCTGCATATATGCTGCATTCCTGGGGAATCTTCCCAGATATGGTACTATCTGGAAAGACAGTAGGAGATCCAACTGAAAATTCAGATTTCGAGCCATCAGTGAAGAAAGGCAAAAAATCAGAGGATTTTGCTCGGTGAGTAGCATAGGGTTGTTGGTAGACAGTAGATGGCATGGCGGCCTTACTCCAATTTTTAATGGAGCAGCTCTTGGATCCAGATACCCGGACGGTTGGCAGAGTGACAGATGTTGTGGAGAGTTTCCCATAGTGGCTCAAAAACACATGTCCACGCAGGGTTGTCTGGCAGGGATTTCAGTTTAAAAGTATATTTTGGAGACAACTGCATTCCCTGCTTCGCCGTATAAACTCTAGACAGGAGATGTTCTGAAAGCTGCAGAAGCAACATGGATGGCTTGATGATGAACTGGATCTAGTCATTGTAGTAAGATGTTTCTTGCTGATGCACATACTTGGGACCTGTCATCTAATTTAGAATGGACAAGTGCACGATATAGGAGGAGTAAGGTGTAGCGGTCTGTCCTCATTTATTGGAGGAGATCGTGCATAGGGGGGTTCAATCCCCTTGTGAACTTTATCCATAGTTGATGGATATGTGGTAGAAATGTCAACTTCTTATCAAATATGAGGCCCAAGAACTTTGTGTCAGGTGCTACTGGAATGATATTTTGTTCAAACTTGAGTTTTGGTTCAGGGTGAAGATTCCATTTGCGACAAAAGTGTACGGAGACGGTCTTCTGAGGAGAGAACCCGAAACCATTAGCCAGTCATGCAATATGAGGGTCATTTCAATGGCCTTTCAATGGCCCTAATACTGCATGACTGGGAAAAGTTGCTAAAGTCGTTTACAAAGAGGGCTCTGTTTATGGTTAGAGGAAGTTGTTCAGTAATAGAATTTACTTTGATGGCAAAAAGTGTAACACTTAGAACTGATCCTTGCGGAACTCCCTCTTCGTGGCAAAATGGCCGAGAGAGGGTTGATCCTACACGAACTTGGAAAGACTGGTTAGGGAGGAAGTTTTTAATTAAGATGGCAATGTGTTCCCTAAGACGAAAGTTATATATGACTTTTAAGATTCTGTATCTCCAAGCTGTGTCATACACTTTTTCCATGTCAAAGAAAACTGACACCTGGTGCTCATGTTTCAAGAGAGCATCACATATAGATGTTTCCAGTCGGATTAAATGGTCGAGTGTTGACCTGTTTCTTTGAAAGCCACACTGTATCCTGGGGAAGGAGGTAGTTAGCTTCTAGATACTACATAAGGTGAGTGTTGACCATCTTTCCAGGATCACAAGCACTTCCTAATTCATTTCACAAATATACGTGGTCTCAATTCTAATCTCAACGACGTCCATTTCCACTTGAAGTCTGCCAAACCCCATGTACTTTTTCTGACAGAATCTCAGTTATTGGTTGATTCCACTACTGCTCATCTCAAATGACCAAATTATTCGCTGTATGATTCCTTTTGCCTCAAAGGTGGTACTTGTGCATATGTCGGTTCTGATACTCCCTGTCAGAGACTTGGCAATTTGGAATCTCCTCTCTTTGATCTTCTCTGGATTAAAATCTTTCTACCTCATTGTATCAAATTCATCTGTTGTCTCTACAGTTCTCCAAATTCCACTAATCACTTGGAACTCTTTGCAACTTGACTTTCTCCAGTCCAACTTTCCTAACAGTGAGGTAATTTTCCTTGGTGATTTTAATGTTCACAACTCCAGATGGCTTTCGTTTTCTAGTCACACTGACCCAGCTGGCCGAGATGCTGAGGCTTTTGCAATTACTAATGACCTTGCACAGATTGTTCATTTACCTACAAGAATACCAGACAATCCTAATCATATAGCCAATACGCTTGATCTTTTTCTCACAAACAACCCTTCTAAGTACACGGTCGAAGTGAGAGGTCTTTTAGGCACATCAGATCACAACTTGGTGAATGTTCATTTACCTAGAAGAATACCGGACAATCCTAACCATACAGCCACCAACATGCTAGATCTTTTTCTCACAAAAAACCCTTCTAAGTACATGGTCGAAGTGAGTGGACTTTTAGGCACCTCAGATCACAACTTGGTGATTGTCTGTTCTCCAATGGAGACTTTATCTCATGGCTATTTCCAACCTCGTCTTGTTTGGCATTACAAGAATGCAAAATGGGATGACCTGCGAGACTTCTTTTCTTTTTTTCCTTGGTCGGATTACTGTTTCAAAAATTCTGATGTCAATGTTCACTCAGATCGTGTCGGTGAAATTATTCTTGCAGGAATAGAATCCTTTATCCCACACCCCACTTTAAAATCTTGTCCTTTATCTAAACCTTGGTTTTCTAATAAATGTGCTAAGGCTGTTCAAGAGAAGAATGTTGCATATTGTAATTGGCTTGTTTCTAATTCTTCAGTTTAATTTTCTGCCTATCAAAGCTCGCAACAATTGTAAATCAGTTATTAATCAGTCCAAACTAGAGTTTGAACAGGCTAAGAGTAGAAAACTTGCTTCTTGACCTAATGGTAGCCGAGCATTCTGGTCTCTTGCCAAAGCTATTGGCCGCAACTTTTGCCCATCTCTGCTCCCACCTCTGTCCAAACCAGATGGTTCTGTTGTCACTTTAGCCAAGGATAAAGCTGACCTGCTAGCATCCCATTTTTCTTCCAGCTAATGTATTAATGATCTTGGTAAAACACCTCCCACCATTCCCAACACGCTTCATTCAATGACTACTGTGGTCTTCCGTCAAAAGGATTTTGACGAATCTTGATGCTAAGAAAGCTCCAGGTCCTGATGGTATTAGCATTAGCAGAGGCATTTGATGCAAGAAAGCAAGCTTATGCAGCATCAGCCAAAAAATAAAAAATAACCACTTCCACTTCACCCCTCTGTTTGTTCGAAATACCTGTCCAGCTGAGCCTTAAACTTATTTAGGCTATCAACTTCCACGACAAGGGATGGAAGTCTATTCCACCAACCAACCACCCGCTGGCTAAAGGCAAATTTCCTCACGTCTATCCTACATCTGTCTTTCCTCAATTTGAATTTATGCCCTCTCAGGTGATTATTCTCAGCAAGAAGAAGAATCCCATCAGCATTGAGCATGCACAAACTATTCAAGGCTTTATACACCTCTATCAGATCACCTCGCCGGTGCCTAGTCTCCAGACACTCTAATTTGCAAAACTTAAGCCTTTCTTCGTAAGAGCCCCCCCTTTGTTCCATTCACTAATCTTGTTTTCCTTCTCTGTACTCGTTCCAGCATCTCTACATCCTTCTTGAAATGAGGCCTCCAGACCTGTATACAGTACTGTAGATGAGGTCTTACCATTGCCTTATACAAGGGAATAATCACCTCCTTATCCCTGCTAGAAAAATTCCTATATATCATCGACAATACACCATGAGCTACTCTTGCAGCCCATCTGCACTGCTCAGAAAACTTCATATCTGCCTGCACAACCACCGTTACGTCCCTTTCATTCTCTACCACTGTCAGTGTAGTACCACAGAGTTGATACGTTGCTCTGGGGTTGCTGTTTCCCATATGTAGTACTTTACATTTGTCAATGTTAAACTTCATTTGCCACCTCTCAGCCCATCTGCTCAACCTTTCCAGATCCTGTTGCAGCAGCATAGTGTCAGTAGTGTCCTTGACAATGCTACCAACCTTCGTATCGTCTGCAAACTTGGACATTAAGCTTGATATATCATCATCTATATCATTTATAAATACAGAAAACAATAATGGACCCAACACTGAACCCTGAGGGACTCCACTAATAACATTAGTCCACGATGAGCAGTGTCCATTGATTACCACTCTCCGTCTTCTCCCCCTCAACCACCCCTTTATCCATAGCAGCAATTTGCTTCCAATGCCACACTGCTCCAATTTGTGCAGCAGTCTTCCATGTGCAACAGTATCAAAAGTCTTTCTAAGATCCAAGTATATAATATCAAAGTTATTCCCTGCATCCAGTTCTTTTGTGACTGCATCATAGTATCCAATCAAATTGGTCAGGCAAGACTTCCCCTTAACAAAACCATGCTGTGTCCGAGCTATAACTGAAGTCTTGTCTAGATGATGCTGCAGTGCTTCTTTAACCAGTGCCTGCATTAATTTTCCTGGAACAGAAGTTAAACTCACAGGTCTATAATTACTTGTGTCAGCCTTTGATCCTCCTTTGTGAATTGGGGTTGCATTTGCACATCTCCAGTCTGTGGGTACCTCCCCTGAGTCCAAGGAAGCTCTCATCATTATGGCTAAGGGTTTGCTTACTTTCTTTGCTGCCTCCTTTAATATAGCTGGATAGATCCCATCCACCCCAGGTGCCTTTCTTGTGTTTATCTTCAACAATTTCTCCTCCACTTTACTCTCAGTTATTACAAGATTCTCTAGCTTACTGCCAGAGTTGAATTGTTATTGTTGTTTGGATTTTATCAGCATTAGCAACTAAGGGCATATTGCTCCGGGAATATGAGGCGGTCATTCCCTGACGTTTCCGCATCCTCCGTATTTGGTGGTCATGGGCACGAACCCCGGTCTAATCAAGAAGTGTGTGCTACGCACTGCTGCTCCTGCCCACCTGGCTACGGAGGCGCCACCAGAGTTGAACACACCTCTGGCATTCCCCTCGCTGAATAACTCCTCATGTGTGAATGTCGATGCAAAATATTCATTTAGTTTGTTAGCTACCTTGAGCAGGATCATCAACAGTTGACCCTTCGATATCAATTGGACCAATTTGGTTCATCCCCTTCCTTCTAGAGTTTACATAAGTAAAGAACTCTTTGCTGTTTTTTTTGCATCCTTTGCCAAAGATTTCTCGTAATCAGCCTTCGTCTGCCTAACCTCCTTTGGAACTTGGTTACAGATCAACTTGTATCTATCATAGGCTTCTGTGTCACGTGTTAATTTGTATAGATCCCATGCATTTTTCTTCTCTGCCACATGTCTCATTAGTTCATCTGACATCCATTTAGGCCTAAACCTTGAACAATATTTCTTAGTTGGTATGTAAAGCCTAGTAGCTTCCAAGATAAGTTCTTTGAATGCTTCTCATTTTGAATTTGCTGTTGGTAACATCATCAGTTGGTCCCACTGTATAGAATTTAAATACTGTCTCAGTTAATCGTAGTTGAATTTAAGAAAGCAATAACCCTTCCCTTTACCCCTAATGATAGTTACGTCTTTGAGTAAATCCCACTTCAACACACTGTGATCACTTCCACCTAGTGGTTCGTTTATCTGCAGATTCTTAATGCATATAGAATCACTACTGATAATCAAATCAAGAGTATTACTCCCTGTAGTTGCCTCCCAAACATGCTGATGTAGAAAACAATCATCCAATAAATCAACAAAAGCCTTGCTAGTGTGTGAGTGACCAGCCCCCAAATTCCAGTGAATATATGGGAAATTAAAATTCCCCATTATAAGACTCTCTGATTTACTAGCCCACTCTATTTCCCTGTACAGTTTCTTATTATACTCATCAGAGTCATGAAGCCTATAGCACACTCCCACTCTCAATTTTGATCTCGCAATGCTTATGTCACACCAAACTGTCTCGACACTGCACTGTCCAGCGATGTCGACTAGCTTCATTTCCTTGGATTTTATGTGTTTCTTAACTAATAGCATAACCCCTCCTCCCTTCCTATCCTGTCTATCCTTTCTGTAGATGTTGTAATCCCCAAATTTCAGTTCTGCATTCCTTTTTCTGTGTGACACCACGTTTCTGATATCCCAACAAAATCTGCCTTTGATGTTGTGAGCAATACCTCAAATTCATCAAATTTATTTACTAAACTAATAGCATTGGTGTACACGCAAGTATACATGCACCTGTTCTTTTTCTTAGCTACCCTAACACAACCCATGTGTTTACTTGTACCGCAATGGGCTTCTGCTTATTCCAATAGAAGCAGTGCAAGAATCTCTTTCACCTCTGCAGTGGCTACTGTTAATCTATTAGCCTTTGTCTTTGAAAACTGCTAGCTTGCGGTGCCAAGCTAGCAGTTTTCTGACCCACTTAACATGGCCTCAATAGAATGCACCCTTTCTATTTAAGTGTATCCCAACCCTGTAGAAGCAGTATCTCCTGTTAACAAGTACAGTCCAGGGTGAAAAAAATTTTACCCCTTGAGCCTTGCACAATCTTTCCAGGGCCGAATTGATCGACAAGGCTCTCATCATATATTCCCTCCTATCGTTTCTGGGCAGAATTGCAGACACTTTCAAATTCAACCCTAATTCATGGCTTTTTTTCAACAGTGACCTGTACTTGTTAAGTAATTCTGCCAGTCTCCTACTCTTGTTATCATTAGTGCCAACATGTACAACTATATCACCTTTTGTGCCCTTAAAAGATAATATCCGCTCTACAACGTCATCAACCTTTGCCACTGGCAGACATATCCTGAGTGAGAGAGAGAGAGAGAGAGAGTGAGAAGGAGAGAGAGAGAGAGAGAGAGAGAGTGAGAGAGAGAGAGAGAGAGAGAGAGAGAGAGTCAAAAGTAGAAGGGAATCACCAAGAAAGAGAAGAATGATGATATCCAGCTCAGGACCCTGGGTGTGCCAAGCCCATACTCACCAGATGTGAGCCCCTGAGGTTAATATCAGCAAATGAGTTGGATGAAAATGAAGGCAGTATTAAACCTACCAAATATCAAATGTTAGAAGAATTTGAAACTTTGCATTGAGGCCTTCAATGTGAAGAAAATGTGCCAGAAAATATATTTGCGAGTTTAAACAAATGTGAACATTCTTATCAATGATGGACTAAATTCTAGTGTACAACAAAAAAAAAAAAAATAATAAAAATATTTTACACCAACTTGTACCTAGTCATTTCTTAATATGTATGTATGTATGTATTAATAAATTAATTGTTTAAAATTTTAGAAAATTTATCCATTCCCACTTATTTCTGATTTATTTTTCCATCTTTTACTGTATTTCTGAATGTAGAATTACAGTAGTTTTCATTGTCAAGGTCATATTTCTATATAACAAAATTTCTGCTTAATGAATGTTTTCAAGTGAACAATCGATTTCATTATATAGAGGTCTTGCTGTGTGTGTGTGTGGGGGGGGGGGGGGTAGATTGTCTAAAAGACTGTCTGGATAACATTCATATATTTGAAATATAGTGAATATGTATCACAGACAACCTTGCAGGGATAGGAAATATATCCTTCCTATGGAAATATATCAATATCAGCCACTAATTCAACTGATGTCTTGAGTACCATCGTCTGACACTGGCAGCATGGAAGTTCAAAGAGAAATCAAGTTCATATGTGTCCTACTCATGAAGACCATACAGCTGAGTTGAATGGTGCATGAATTCAATTTAAGCTGAGATCTCTGGTTTCCAAGATACTGACCAGATCTCTGGTCAGTATCTTGGAAATACAGTCATTATCCAGAGAATGTAAAGGTTAGATTCAATGACAGATCCAGTTTAGAAGACAGCAATGATATACAAGAGTTGAAAAAAATTTAGCCTGTCTATTCAAATTTCTGAGAAGAAAAGGATTATTGGGAGCATCTAATAGGGAGAGCAACTATTCAAGTGCTTAACATGTTTGCTGCCACTGATGTGTATATGCATCGAACAGCACCCAAGTGATATGCTGCAATGCATATATGTGGCCATTCTTAAGCTGTCAATAAATGAGTGCTGTAAAAGTAAAGGCACATGAAATTAACAACTGACTGATATCAGCACTTATCAATATTTGGTTTTTGTTTATTATCAACTGAATACTGTAAAGAGAGAAGCTTGTGTTGAGGTTAATTTATGTATAAAGTTTTGCAGTCTTTTCTCAGCCAAAAGTAAGTGTTTGCTTTCAACCATTATTCCTTTTTAGGCAGGTATTAAAGGAGCTGTTCCTCAACATTTCAAAAATTACAGCATACACTCTCTCTCAAATGTAAGTGGCAGGCAAAGATGTTACAGCAATTGTTTATTTCCAGAAATTTGGAGAGGTGATTTAGCTTGTAAACATCTTAACAGAGACTATTATCCTTCTAATAGCTGGCTAGATAGGGGGATCAAGGGATTGACCCAAAACTGTTTTTTTTAAGCATGGGAGTGACAGAGGCCCATTGTTCAGAAGCATATAGGATAGCAAGGCAAACAAAAGATATTTTATATAATACATATATAATACATTTGTTCAGGATCTTCTGTTCTTGAATATACATGAAGTGCTATTTAGAATGTCAACATAAAACGCTGAAGTGCATCAGGAGGTTTTCTATGTGAAAGTTAAAATCTTAGTTTTTGGTCCTCAATAATTCTGAGGTGTCTGTAGCCTGCAATACACAGTATCATTGATTCTGTTAGGATGAATCGGATGTTGGATGGAGACTATCTGAGGGAGAATGCAAATACTATGGACAGTATATAGACAGGTTCAAGTTAAGCTCAACGACCTGCAGCTACTCAGCTATATCACGAACTTTTCATGTATGGCAGTAGTGCTGACAATTAAGCGAGTCAACTGATGGGTTAATGAGGGTTATAAGACTATTGTATGAGTATGAAAGTGAATAGAATTGCAGTGAATAGTATCCCAGACAGGACCTCACCTTTGGAATACCTTCATGGATTTGGTATGAACTCCAAGTACTGTCCAGTAAATGGATGTTTTTATTGTGCAGCAGAGACTATTTTATAAATGGATCTGAAGGATTGTAAAGGAGAAAGGAGAGCATGGATGCTTAGGCTGTCAACTGCAGCTTTAGTGTCAGCTTGACTGCAATTTCAGCACTGGCTTTGTTGGTACTGAGAATGGAGGTTCAAGCTGCAAAATCTCAAGTGGCCAATCTGTTAGATACAGCAGAATGGAGTTGCACTGTAACTTGAGCTAGGAATTGGTTAGGTAAGACTGGAAAGATAAATTTTTCCAAGAGTTTCAATAAACTTGATTCAGTTGCAATCATCTTAAAATGCTTCAGTAGGATGGGAAAAGAAGTTTTAGAAGAAGTACCATGAGAGAAGTATTCCACTGGTTGGAGAATCTTTTTGAGTCAGAGAGGAAATAAAAATGTGGAATGATGGGCCGAGGCACATTTTTATAAAGCCTTAGATTTCACCAATTCCAGCATTACAGGATAGACTTATGGAATTAACTGCACTAATCAGTTCTTTTGTGGTTGTACACTTCAAAGCAGTAAGGCATGGAATGGGACTATGGGATCCCATTTATGAAAATCTCATGGAAGGGATAACCCAGAATTTGTAATTCAGTTACTGTTTGGACTTGATTAATTGTTGATTGCATATATATTTTTCTATGGGAAGAGCCCCCTTCTTCCCACCATCTCGCATTTTGCATTGTTGATCAGCAAGTAAATCACTGTAAACCTTGTGCTTTTCATAAGCATTCATAAATTTTGATTTCATTTTATTATTTTCTATAAAATAAAACAAATTTTAAAACAAATTTAAAAAATATGAACAATTTGTTGTTCATACTTTTTCCCTTTTACTCTTTTTTTCCTTTTTTCCCCCTGATTGAAACCCCCACTTTGGCAAACAGGTTTGATTTATGTACTTTGTGGTAAGGTGTTTCAAAGTGGTAAGGCATAGAATGTGCCCCATTTATGAAAATCGCATGGAAATTAGAATTTGTAGATCGGTTACTGTTTGGACTTGGTTAATTTCCTATTGCATATATATTTTTCTCTTGAAGCATTCCTCCTGGCTCCATTTCAATGCAGGCAGGCTGCCAGGGCAGTTCATGGAATTTTGTCTATGCTATACAGGAATTTTGCTAGCAGCGATAAGGAAGTGATTATCCCATTGTATAAGGCAATGCTCCGCCAGGTCATATATTGAGTACTGCATATAAGTCTGGAGTCTTGTTTTAGGAAGGATGTAGAGCTGATGGAACTAGTACAAAGAAGAGCAACAAGATTGGTGAGCGGAACAAAGGGGTGCTCTTACCAAGAAAGGCTTCAGTTCTGAAAATCGCAGCATCTGGAGACTAAGCACCTGCGAGATGATCTGATTGAGGTGTTTAATGCTTTGAATGGATTGAGCAAGCTCAATGCTGATGGGATTGTTCCTCTTGCTTAGATCTCACACACACACACACACACACACACACACACACACACACACACACACACACACACACACACACACACACACACACACACACACAAGGAATGGTTGCAGAACAGATGTGCTGAAGTTTGCTTTAAGTCAGAGGGTCATTGATTGCTGGAACAAACTTCCATCTGTTGTTGTGGAAGCTGATTAGCTTAAATAAATTCAAGGAAGAACTAGACAAACTACTGGACGGAATGAATATGAGTAATGGGAGGTGTCTTCTTTTTTTTTTTTTTTTTTGGGGTGATGCTGTATAAGTTTGCTTTCTTGTATTATTTGTCATTTCTAATGCTAATGTAGATTTCTGATGGCACAGCTCCTGATAGATGATCATCAACAGTATTTTTTTTTTTTTTTTTTTGCTGGGTACATCAACCTAATCCTTTCCACAGTCTGAATGTAAATTTAGATTTTTTGCAGTCATTTTTAAATATGTCTCAAATAACTAATGTGTGTGTAAACAAACTGTCTTGAAATCACTATGTTCTGCTATCTCTTATTTTTGTTTATAACTAATAGTTTGAACAGACAGCAGCATAAAGTCAGCCACTCAGTGAGCAAAGTGGAGGAGAAATTGTTGAAGTTAAACATAAGAAAGGCACCTGGGGTGGATGGGATCTATCCAGTTATTTTAAAGGAGGCGGCAAAGCAACTAAGCAAACCCTTAGCCATAATTATGAGAGCATCCTTGGACTCAGGAGAGGTTCCCACGGACTGGAGATGTGCAAATGTGTCCCCAATTCACAAAGGTGGATCGAAGGGTGACACGAGTAATTACAGACCAGTTAGTTTAACTTCTGTTCCGGGTAAAATAATGGAGTCGCTGGTTAAAGATGCATTGCAGGATCATCTAGACAAGACTGCAGCAATAATTCAAACACAGCATGGGTTTGTTAAGGGAAAGTCTTGTCTGACAAATTTGATTGGTTATTATGATGTGGTCACAAAGGAACTGGATGCAAAAAATAATTTTGATATCATATACTTGGATTTCAGGAAAGCTTTTGACACTGTTGCGCATGGAAGACTACTCTACAAATTGGAGCAGAATGGTATTAAGGGTAAGTTGCTACAATGGATAAAAGGATGGTTAAGTGGGAGAAGACAGAGGGTGGTAATCAATGGGTGCTGCTCTTCGTGGACTAATGTTATTAGTGGAGTCCCACAGGGTTCGGTGTTGGGTCCACTGTTATTTTGTGTATTTATCAATGATATTGATGAAGGTATATCAGGCTTAATGTCGAAGTTTGCAGATGACACAAAGGTTGGCAGGGTTGTTAATGACAGTAATGGCAGTGTGTTACTGCAACAGGATCTAGATAATTTGGGCAGATGGGCTAAGAAGTGGCAACTGAAGTTCAACCTTGACAAATGCAAAGTACTGCATATGGGTAGAAGTAACCCCAGAGAAACGTACCAACTGTGTGGTACTACACTTAAGGTGGTAGAAAATGAAAAAGACCTGGGAGTAATTGTGCAGTCAGATATGAAGTTTTCTGAGCAGTGCAGACAGGCTGCTAGAGCGGGTCATGGGGTTTTGTCAATGATATATAGGAATTTTGCTAGCAGGGAAAAGGAGGTGATTGTCCCTCTGTATAAGGCAATGGTCAGGCCACGCCTTGAGTACTGCGTACAGGTCTGGAGGCCTCATTTTAGGAAGGATGTAGATTTGCTTGAGCGTGTACAGAGAAGAGCAACACGATTGGTGAGGGGAATGAAGGGATTCTCTTACCAAGAGAGGCTTAAGTTCTGCAAATTGCAGTGGCTGGAGACTAGGCACCTGTGCGGTGATCTGATTGAGGTCTATAAGGCCTTGAATGGGTTGAGCACGCTGAATTCTGATGGGATCCTTCCACTTGTTCAGATTACCAACCTACGGGGACATAAGTTCAAATTAAGAAAGGACAGATGTAGAATAGATGTGCGGAAATTTGCCTTTAGCCAGCGGGTGGTTAATTGCTGGAACAAACTTCCATCTGTCGTTGTAGAAGTTGATAGGTTAAATAAATTTAAGGAGGAACTGGACAGGCATTTGGAGGGAATGGTGTGATTTTATTTATTTTTTATTTTATTTTTTTTTTATTTTTTTTTTTTTGGCTGATGCTGCATAAGCTCCTACACTTGCTTTAAAAAAAAAGCAAATCCAGAAGTTGAGAAAATTGAATTAAGTGATAAATAAATAGATACAGGGGATATTGTTACATTAAAAAATAATATGATTTTTAGTAATAATTTCACTGTGGAGCAATCATATCAAAACAAGAATAACAAATTAATATTTCAAAGTATTTATGTAACAGTTCCATTTTTATAACTTTATAAAAATTGTACAAAAAAATTCACTCTACACAGTGGGCTGGTAGTAGAAAACTTACTACCGAAAGACTACAAACATTTGGCAACCTCATCAATGAAAGGGTTAAATTTAGGGCACATTCTAGAAGCGGAATAATGCAGTTCAGATTGATTGTTTGATTTACTGATTTAGAAATTCTTGGTGCAAGAACTACTGTGGATGCAGTTCAGAATTCTCTGGTTCTTGTCCATTGTGCTGTTAATAAAGGATTGTAGAGATTAAGTCTGATTTTATGGCCACAGTTTATATAAATCTTCTGACCTACCAGGAGATGTTTCTACCTTCTTGGGAAATAAATGACAACTTTCTCTTGTTTTTTCTGAATAAAACTGCACTGTTTATTTAATCTTCTTCTGAAAAATTAAATGAGTCAAAGCTTAATTTCAATTTTCTGGTTGACCAATTTATATAACTCTTTTGACCTAATAGATAATAGAAGATAACTGAAAACTTTCACTCAATTTTCTCTGATGGAGTAAGAGCACTGGTTATATCTTGCTACTATTACATATTCAGAGACATCTGTAATGTTAATAAAAAATAAAAATAGAAAAATTCCTATCTTAGCATGGATGAGTACTGAGGCACTTCTACTCATTATGTCTGTTGGAGGTCATTACTTCAGAGCAGTTTACCATGAACTAATGACAAAAGTTGATCATTCCAACAAATGGAAGACTTGTCTCAAGTTTTGTGGCTTAAATGTAATGTTGGCATTAACATCCCTTTCTAAGCAGAATACTCCATCCGTTTTTGTCATGCACCCAAGGTAGATTAATCTATCCAAAAACAAGTTCTCTTTGGAGTGTATTTTAATCTGGCCCCCTTTCTTGGAGCATATACTTTTGAATAATGAATAATAGTTGAAAATGGTAGTGGAAGAGAATAAAAATAAAGCAAACATCAGTGGCACCAAAATGCACATGCCTCTACATGATGCTTGAAATATAACTAATACAAACGAAAAATAGTACTAGAAATAAATTTAAAATAAAAACTCATGCTAGTAGAATGGCAAAACCATAGAGCAAAAAAAAAACCAAACAAAACAACAGAAATTTAATCCTGTTGGGTTTTTCAAATCACAATATATCTATTATGACCTAAAAACCTCTCTTAATGAAGTTGACATTTTCCTCTCAAGTGGAGACAATGGGTTCTAATAAGCATAAAAAAAGTTAAACATTTTTACCATACTTTAGTGTTAGTAACAGTATTAACAGTGACAAATGATACAAGAAAGCAAATTGAAAGCTTATATAGAATCAGCAAAAAAAATAAAATAAAAACCACTTCTTAAATCACCTGTCCATCACTTCTAACAGTTTGTCTAGTTTTCCTTGAATCTATTAAAAATTCAAACTACTCACCTTTTCAACACCAGATGGGAATATGTTCTAACAATTAACTACCTACTAGTTGAAGGCAATTTCCACACATCTATCCTGCAACCATCCTCCCTCAATATGAATTTATGTCCCCTCGTCTGCAATCTAAGCAAGAGAAAGAGTTCCATCAGCATTGAGTTTACTCAATTCCTTCATAGCATTAAACACCTAAATCAGTTATCCTCAAAGGTGCCTAAGTCTCCAGATGTTGCAGTTTGCAGAACTGAAGCCTTTCCTGGTAAGAGTTCCCTTCTGTTCCTTTCACTAATCATTTTGCACTTATTGGTATCAATTCAAAAAATATCTATGTCCTTCCCAAAATGAGGCCATCAGACCTTTAGGCAGTAATCAAGATATGGCCTGTACATCGTCTTATACAGTGGGATGATTACCTCTTTATACTTGATAGCAGAATTCTTGTATACCATTGACAAAATTCCACGAGCTCTCTTGACAGCCTGGTCTGCACTGCTCAGAGAACTTCATATGACTGCACAGTTACCTACAGGTCTTTTCCATTCTCTACTACATCATGTAGTAGAGAAGGTTGGTCCCATAGGTTGGTACATTAAACTGAGAGTACTGCTCCTGACATGAAGCACTTTGCAACTGAAAATATTAAACTTCAGTTCCCACTTTTCAGCCAATCTAATTAATTTAGCTAGATCTTGTTGCAGTAGCATATACTGATTACTCTGATTAATTACCCTGCCAACCCTTGTATCATCCTGCAAACTTAGACATTAAACCTGATATGTCTTCATTAATAAACATAGAAAACAACAATGAGCATGCAACTGAACCTTGGGAAACTGTGCTAATACCATTAGTCCAAGATGAAAAGTGCTCATCGATAAACCACTCTCTTTCTCTTTGTCTTTTCCCACTCAAGCATCCCATAGCAACAAATTTCCGTTTATGTCGCACTGTTCTAATTTGTACCCTAGTCTTTTATGTGGAAACAGTATCAAAAGCTTTTTGGAAAACTAAGTACTGTAAATGCTGGTTATAGTGATCACTGGTTATTAGCATCAGCGGCTTTAGAGAATCAAATTTCAAAGAACGGATTGAAATCACTAAAACACTACACTTTCATAATTTATTAGAATCATATCTTTGGTTATAAGAATAAATTTTGAATGCCACTCTGATATTTTTCTAAAGCACATTTCTGGAGGTTACAACTATAAAACAATAAAAACAATTTGCGGTTTTCAGTTTATTGTGCCTTTTGGTCTGTACAATCTGTTATAATTGTAGTTGCTATAGCTTTAACAGAAGAAGAAATTGCCCAGTCTGTTAGCAATAATCCTAAACGCTTTCGATTTAGGATTTGCTGTTGATAACTTCATCAGCTGCTCCTATTGCTTAGAATTCAAAAACTGTCTGTAACAACTTTGGTCACCTATAGAAAAGCAAGAGCTCTTCCCTTTGCCCTTGACTACAGTTACATCTTTAAGTAAATTCCACATCAATACACTATGATCACTGCCACTAAGTGGGTCTTTTATCAGTAGATACTTAATACATGAAGGGTTTCTGCTAATAATCAGATCAAGACTACTGTTGCTTTCTCTTGTTGCCTCTCTAACATGCTGTTGTACAAAATAATTACTGGATAATTGTTTTCTACAATGTCTTGCTATACTCTGTGAATGACATTACATTATTATACCATGCAAAATCATTAACAAATTAGGTTTTATTAAACTCATATGGAATATTAGCTCAATTTCTATGATTAAATTGCTAGCAGGTGAAGTTTCACGATTCTTACCGAATCCCATTTAACCACAATATAAAATAAATTGATAAACAATTAATCAGAAGCAATTATAACTAAAAATCTTTAATTTCAGATTATGTTATAAGACAATATGATATGCATTCAGGAAGTTAGATACTATAACCAAAATAAAACACAAAATAATATTATTATATGCACACTCAGTAATCATTGAATTATGGCCAGCTACCTACTGAAATGCTGGGCCACCCTTTGCATGGATAACAGCCACTATTCACCTAAGGCATTGATTTCACTAAATGTCTGAAGAGTTTCCACATAATCTAAATAATCTGATAGTTGTGTGTGTATCCATGTCTCACTTTTCATTCCAAAACATCTCAGAGGTGTTCAACTGGATTGAGGTAAGACAAATTTGGAGGCCAATCAATATGGGTTATATCTTCACTTTGTTCCTTGAACCACTCGTTCACACTGCAGGCCTGATTACACAGCACATTATCATCTTTAACAAACCTATTTCTGTCTGGGAAAAGATGCAATATGGTAGGGTGCACATGGTCTTCTAAGAGCTGCCGGTAGACCTCACTAGTGAAACGTTTGACCATATGCAAGGCCCTAGAGAGATTGTGCAGGACTCAAGGGGTAAAATTTTTTTCAGCCTGGTCTGTGCTTGTTGACAGGAGAGACTGCTTCTACAGGGATGGGGTACACTTAAATAGAAAGGGTGCAAGAATATTTGCTGATGCTATTAAGGCAGTGTTAGGTGGGTCGGAAAACTGCTAACTTGGAGGGGATACACACAGACTAAAAGGTTAACAGTGGCTGCAGGCAGAGGCAAAAGTAATTCTTGCACTGCTTCTATTGTAATGAGGAGCAGCCTAGATAGCAAGTTGCTGGGGACTTCAAGAGCTGCTGGGAGTCATCATGGAACAAGTAAATACATGGGTTGTGTTAGAGTAACTAAAAGTAAGAACAAGTGCATGCATACTTGCATGTACGCTAATGCTAGAAGTATAGTTAATAAATTTGATGAGCTTGAAGTGCTAGTCAAGACATCAAAGGCAGATATTGTTGAGATATCAGAAACATGGTGTCACACAGGTATAAGCAGTGTATAATGGGAATTTGGGGAGTACAATGTGTGCAGAAAGAACAGACATTGTAGGAAGGGAGAAGGGGTTATGCTGTTAGTTAAGAAACACATAAAATCTAAGGAAGTGTATCCAATTGATGTTGGTGGGGGTGGACAATGCAATGTTGAGTCTGTTTTGTGTGACATAAGCACTGGGAAAGGAAAAATGAGAGTAGGTGTGTGTTATAGGCCTAATGAACCTGATGAGCAATGGAGTAGGAAAAGTGCAGATAAATGGAGTAGGCCAAAATCAGAATGTCTTATAATAGGGGATTTTAACTTTCCAGATATCGACTGGAACTTGTGGGTTGGTCACTCGTGCACTAGCAAGACTTTTGTGGATTTATTGGATAACTGTTTTCTGCAGCAACCAGAGGTAGTAATACTCTTGATCTGATTATAAGCAGTGATTATTCCTGCATTCAGAATTTGCAGATAAAGGAACCACTGGGTAAGAGTGATCACAATGTACTGATGTGGGAATTACTTAAGGATGTAATTACATCAAGGCTAAAGGGAAGGGCTATTGCTTTTGTAAAGATGACTACACGGGTCTCAGACAGTTTTTAAATTCTGTATGGTGGGTTCAACTGATGATGTTACCAACATTGAATTCTAAATGGGAAGCCTTCAGGGACTTAATTTTGGGGACTACTAGGTTTTTCATTCCAGGCTTGTTTTTTTTTTTTTTTTTGATTTGGTAGTTGTTGGCGCATCGGCTTCTGTGGCCATATTGCACCTCCCAAGGTTTTTGCAGTACTTTGATCCAAGCCCGAGGCGGGAATCGAACCCGCGACCTTTGGGTTGCCGGACAGGTACTTTACCCACTCGGCTAGCCCGGTCGGCTTCCAGGCTTGTGGCAGAGAAGAAAAATGCATAGGATGCATATAAAGTATTAGGTGACACAGAAGACTATGGCAGGTATAAATTAGTCTGTAATCAAATCACAAAGGAGGTTAGGCAGGCGAAGGCAGATTACGAGAAATACTTGGAAGAGGATGCCAAGAAAAACAGCAAAGAGTTCTTTACTTGTGTAAACTCTAGAAGGAAAGGGATGAATCAGATTGGACCACTTAACATAGATGGGTTGACTATTGATGATCATGCTCAGGCAGCTGGTAAACTGAACGAGTATTTTGCTTCTACATTCACACATGATGAGTTGTTCAATGAGGGGAGTGCCAGAAGTTTATCAAACTCTAACAGGGAGCTAATTGATTTTGTAATAACTGAGAGCAAAGTGGAGGAGAAATTGTTGAAGTTAAACATAAAAAAGGCATCTGCAGTGGATGGGATCTATCCAGTTATATTAAAGGAGGCAACAAAGAAAGTACGCAAACCCTTAGCCATAATTATGAGAGCTTCCTTGGACTCAGGGGAGGGGTCCCCATGGACTGGAGGTATGCAAATGTATCACCAATTCACAAAGGGGGATTCAAAATGTGACACAAGTAACTATAGACCTGTTAGTTTAACTTGTGTTTTGGGGAAAATAATGGAATCACTGGATAAAGAAGCAATGCAGGATCATCTAGACAAGACTGCAGTAATAGTTAAGAAACAGCTTGGGTTTGTTAAAGGGAGGGCTTGTCTGACCAATTTGATTGGACACTATGATGTAATCACAAAGGAACTGAATCCCAAAAATAATTTTGATATCATATACTTGGATTTCAGGAAAGGTTTTGAGACTGTTGTACATGAAATACTGCTGTACAAATTGGAAAGATATGGCATTAAGGGATATTGTTATTTGTTATTTGGTTATTTTTTAGGAGCATCAGCAACTAAGGCCATATTGCTCCACGGATATGCAGTGCTCATTCCCTGACCTTTCAGCATCCTCCGTATTTGGTTGTGGTCACGGGCTCGAACACCCAGTCTAATCAAGAAGCTTGTGCTATGCACTGCTGCACCTGCCTATCTGGCTACAGAGGTGCCTGCCATTAAGGGTAAGTTGCTACAATGGATAAAGGGATGGTTGAGTGGGAGATGACAGTTAGTTAGTTATTTGGTTTTTAGGAGCATTAGCAACTAAGGCCATATTGCTCCGGGTATATGCGGTGGTCATTCCCTGACCTTTCCGCATCCTCCGTATTTGGTGGTGACGGGCTCGAACCCCGGTCTAATCAAGAAGCGTGTGCTACGCACTGCTGCTCCTTCCCACCTGGCTACGGAGGCGCCGGAGATGACAGAGAGTGGTAATCAATGGCCACTGCTCTTCGTGCTCAATTGTTATTAGTGGAGTTTCCCAGGGTTCGGTGGTGGGCCCGTTGTTATTTTGTATATTTAACAATGATATTGATGAAGGTATATCTGATTTAATGTCCAAGTTTGCAGATGATACAAAGGTTGGAAGGGCTGTTAATGACAGTAAAGACAGTATGCTACTCCAACTGGATCTAGATAAATTGGGCAAATGGGCTGAGAAGTGGCAACTGAAGTTTAACTTTGACAAATGCCAAGTGCGGCGCCTCCGTAGCCAGGTGGGCAGGAGCAGCAGTGCATAGCATACGCTTCTTGATTAGACCAGGGGTTCGAGCCCGTGACCACCTAATACGGAGGATGCGGAAAGGTCACAGAATGACCACTGCATATCCCTGGAGGAATATGGCCTTAGTTGCTAATGCTCCTAAAAAAAAAAAAAAAAAAAAAAAAACACAAATAACAATGCCAAGTACTGCACATGGGGTAGCAATAACCGAAGAGAAATGTTCCAATTTTTTTTTTTTTTTTTTTTTGTTAGTTGTTGGCACATCGGCTTCTGTGGCCATAATGCACCTCCCAAAGTCTTTGCATTTTACTCTGATCCAAAGCTGAGGCGGGATTTGAACTCGCAACCTTTGGGTTGCCAGGCAGGCACTTTACCCACCTGGCTAGCCCGGTCGGCAATGTACCAACTGTGTGGTACTACACTCAGGGAAGTGGAAAGTGAAAAAGACCTGGGGGTGATTGTGCTGTCGAATATGAAGTTCGCTGAGCAGTGCAGATGGGCTGCCAGGGCAGGTCATGGAGTCTTGTCAGTGATATATAGGAATTTTGCTAGCAGGAAGAGGGAGGTGATTATCCCATTATACAAAGCAATGGTCAGGCCACACCTTGAGTACTGTGTACTGGTCTGGAGGCTTCATTTTAGGAAGGATGTAGAGTTGCTAGAATGAGTACAAAGAAGGGCAACAAGATTGGTGAGGGGAACAAAGGGGGTGTTCTTACAAGAAAGGATTAAGTTCTGTAAATTGCAGCACCTGGAGAGTAGGCACCTGCGAGGTGATCTGATTGACGTGTATAAGGCCTTGAATGGCTTGAGCTAGCTGAATGCTGATGGGATTCTTCCTCTTGCTCAGTCTAAGAACCTGAGGGGACACAGTTTCAAATTGAGGAAAGACAGTTGTAGAATAGATGTGTCGAAATTTTCCTTTAAACAGCAGGCGGTTTGATTGGTGGAACAGACTTTCATCTTTTGTTGTCGAAGTTGATAGCCTAAATAAATGAAAGGCTGAGCTGCACAGGCATTTATTTGACACGAATGGAAGGGTGAAATGGGAGGGTTCTTTTTTTTTTTTTTTGGCTATAGCTGCATAAGCTTGCTTTCTTGCATCATATGCCTCTACTAATGCTAATATGCAACAGGGGTCCCAGTTCTTGCCAACATATTAGGTAACATTGCCACCTGCCTGTATAGTGGATGCCATTCACAATGAGTCCATGGACTTGTGTTTCTTGGCCACAAAAAAAAAAAGATATAATGGGCACCATGCACATTATCACCTTGAATGTTCCTGTCTTTGTTTGGGAAAAATGCAATAAGGCAGGGTGCACACGGTGTACTAGAAGCTACTGGTAGATCTCACTAGTGAAACTTTTGTCCACATGCACCAGGGGTCCCAGTTCTTGGCAGCAAAATATGTTCCATATTAGGTTATCATTGCTACCTGCCTGGATAGTGGGCACCATGCACGATGGGTCCATGGACCTAATTAGTTTCTTGGCCACAATGAAAGCATCTGTTGGCATGCTGCACCAGGCATTTGGACTGATCCGATCAACCCACTTGTTACCAGTCCTCTAGTTTTCAAACAGCGTGTTGTTGATACAATATCCTTCTCTATCAGTGGTGACCAGCAGTAAATAGAGGGTGTCTCTTGGGTCTGCTGTGGAACCCCCATACGTCTGAGTGTACGGTGCATTGTCATTTGGCGCCTCTGCAGCCAGGTGGGAAGGAGCAGCAGTGCATAGCACACGCTTCTTGATTAGACCGGGGTTCGAGCCCGTCACCACCAAATACAGAGGATGCGGAAAGGTCAGGGAATGACCACCGCATATCCCGGAGCAATATGGCCTTAGTTGCTAATGCTCCTAAAAACCAAACAAACAAACAACAACAACAGCATTGTCATTTGGGATATTGTTCCTGCATTATCCATATTGTATTATATCAACTGTTGCACAGTGACTTGTCATTGAGCCTGTACAACGTGCTGCACATTTTGCAGACCACAAATATCCACCTTGCACAATGCTTTACAGTTCTGTCAGTAGGCTTTGGTTTCACCTGTTTGAACCATTCTTTGTACACATTAACCACAGTGGGCTGTGAGCAAATTACAAGATGTGCCATTTCTGATATGGAAGCACCCGACACACGAGCTCCGACAATCATGCCCTTTTGAAACTCTGCAATATCTTCACTATATTCCCATAACTGCTACTTTCTCACTTTGATTTGCAACTACCAGATGAAAATTACCACTGCTCCAGCATATGAAGCAGTTCGGCTTTTTATACTACATGCTGTGAGGCATAGTCCAGTGCGAATGAGATGGTCATAATTCAATGTTCGCCGAGTATATATTATTATAAATAGTATATAATTTAAAACCATATGGATAGAAACTACATAATATCCTTTCCCAACTACATTCTGATTTACTGGCCCACTCTATGTTTGTACAGTTGTTTGTTATGCTTATAACACACCCCTGCTCTTATTTTTGTTTTCCAGTGATTACGTTACACCTAACTGAATCAACACTATGTCCAGCCATGTCCACTGGATCCAATGCCTTTCATTTTATCTTCTGAACTAAGAGATAACTCCCCAAACCCTGTCCCGTTCTTAGAAAGTTGACAGATCTTCATGTGGAAAATCAAATTCTACAGAAAAAGGTACCCCCACCCCCCCTAGAACCATGATGGAGGACCATATCATCCAAGTTTCTTGCGATGACCGACTAACTGGTTAAAATAAATTTATTAAAATAAAAATTATATATACATAAGATAAAACAGAAATAAAATAAGATAAAAGCATTAAAATTCAATACGATAAAAGAGTTAAAATATAATATAATAAAAGCGTTAAAATATGTAGAAGCTTTCAAGACGAAGTGCCTCTTCATCAGCTAGTCTGTGAATGGCGTACTTCAGTATATATTGATGGTTACAATAGCACAAGTCAGCTGGGCATGATCGTGTATCACGTGTCTGGTGTTGGTAAAGCAGAATTACATACATGTGATGATCGCCAGCACTAATCGCACTGCAATACAGTACATTCTACAATGGGTGTAATTGTACTCCTCTCGTGCGATTCATAATACTATTATTGGTGGCTACGTGTAGTGCTTCAAGCCATGAGTGCTGGCGGTAATCACATGAATAGTCAATGATTTCAATATCCCATTGGGGATCAAGACTGTGCTGCTCAACACAATAATATTTGGTGACTGCATAGCATTCAAAATTAGAAGTTCGCAGAGCCACCTCATGCTTAGAAAGCCGATCTTTCAATTTTCTACCAGACTCACCTACATAACACCCCCCCCTCACAATCCAGACACGTAATATGGAACCACTCCGTAGTAAAGGAGGAACGGGTGTTTTCGCCTTTGAAATAATAGATTGTAATTTCTTAACGGAAGTTGCATACATTGTATATGATGGAGAAGCAAAATCCTAACAAAACGTTCCGATACGCCCGAATAATAGGGGATGTAGGCGGTAGAGATAAATTGATTGACATGAGGTGGGTTAGACTTTGTAACAAATTCGTGAGCCTGAAACTCACATCTATCTAGAATATTGATGTGGATAGCCACAATTTGAAATCTCCACTCAAATTTTAGAAATCTCCAACTGCCTGTCACAAGTTGAACTAGAGTGTGTGCAAGCGCAGGAGAATAAAGTACGATGTGTGCAATTTCCGGGGAGGAAATTATAATCTATTATTTCTATGGTGAAAACACCTGTTTGCGCCTTTAATACGGAGTGATTCTGTATACCATATTACGTGTCCGAATTGTGTGTGTGTGTGAGTCTGGTAGAAGATTGAAAGATCAAATTTCTGAGCATGAGGTGGCACTGCGAACCGCTAATTTTAAAAGCTCCACAGTCGCCAAACATTATTGGGTTGAGCAGCACAATCTTGAATAGTTGATTTCAATGTCCTCAACGGGACATTGAAATCAACTATTCAAGTGATTACCGCCAGCACACATGGCTTGAAGCACTACACATAGTTACCAATAATAGTACTATGAATTGCATGAGGGGAGTACATTTACACCCTATTATAGAATGTACTGTACTACAGTTCGATGAGTGCTGGCGATCATCATGTGTATGTAATTCTGCTTTACTGATACCAGACTCGTGATACATGATCATGCCCAGCTGACTTGTTCTATTGTAACCAGCAATATATACTGAACACCATTCACAGACTAGCTGATGAAGAGGCACTTTGCTTCGAAAGCTACTACATATTTTAACACTTTTATTAGATTATATAATATTTTAACTCTTTTATCTTATTGCATTTTATCACTTTTATCTTATTTTATTTCTGTTTTATCTTATGTATATATGATTTTTATTTTAATGAATTCATTTTAACCAGTTAGTTGGTCATCGCAAGAAACTTGGATGATAAAATGCAACCCAATGCACAAGGCCTATTTTCTAATTAGCATTAGCATTAGTAGAGGCATATGATGCAAGAAAGCAAGTTTATGCAGCATCAGCGAAAAAAAAAAAAAAAAAAAAAACCCCTTCCACTTCACCCCTCCATTCGTTCGAAATACCTGTCCAGCTGAGCCTTAAATTTATTTAGGCTATCAACTTCTACAACAAGGAATGGAAGTCTGTTCCACCAACCAACTACCCGCTGGCTAAAGGCAAATTTCCACACATCTATCCTACATCTGTCTTTCCTCAATTTGAATTTATGCCCTCTCAGGTGATTATTCTGAGCAAGAGGCAGAATCCCATCAGCATTGAGCATGCTCAAACCATTCAAGGCTTTGTACACCTCTATCAGATCACCTCGCCGGTGCCTAGTCTCCAGACACAGTAATTTGCAAAACTTAAGCCTTTCTTCGTAAGAGCAACCCTTCTTTCCGTTCACTAACCTTGTTGCCCTTCTCTGTACTCATTCCAGCAGCTCTACATCCTTCTTGAAATGAGGCCCCCAGACATACACAGTACTCATATACAGTACTCAAGTTGCGGCCTGACCATTACCTTATACAAGGGAATAATCACCTCCCTATCCCTGCTAGAAAAATTCCCTGTATATCATTGATAAAACACCATGAGCTATTATTGCAGCCCATCTGCACTGCTCAGAGAACTTCATATCTGCCTGCACAATTACCCCCAGGTCCTTTTCATTCTCTACCACTGTCGGTGTAGTACCACAGAGTTGATATGTTGCTCTGGGGTTGCTGTTTCCCATATGTAGTATTTTACATTTGTCAATGTTAAACTAATTTGCCACCTCTCAGCCCATCTGCTCAACCTTTCCAGATCCTGATGCAGCAGCATAGCGTCAGTAGCATCCTTAACAAGCCTGCCAACCTTTGTATCATCTGCAAACTTGGACATTAAGCTTGATATACCATCATCAGTATTATTTATAATATTGATGATGTATTTATATACAGAAAACAACAATAGACCCAACACTGAACCCTGAGGGATTCCAATAATAACATTAGTCCACGATGAGCAGTGTCAATTAATTACCACTCTCTGTCTTCTGCCACTCAACCATCCCTTTATCCATAGCAACAATTTGCCACCAATGCCACACTGCTCCAATTTGTGCAGCAGTCTTCCATGTGCAACAGTATCAAAAACCTTTCTAAGATCCAAATATATAATATCAAAGTTATTCCCTGCATCCAATTCTTTTGTGACTACATCATAGTATCCAATCAAATTGGTCAGGCAAGACCTTCCCTTAACAAAACCATGCTGTGTCTGAGCTATAACTGAATTCTTGTCAAAATGATCCTGCAGTGCTTCTTTAACCAGTTTTTCCATTAATTTTCCTGGAACAGAAGTTAAACTCACAGGTCTATAATTACTTGTGTCAGCCTTGGATCCTCCTTTGTGAATTGGGGATGACTAGAGATGTACATTTGCACATCTCCAGTCTGTGGGTACCTCACCTGAGTCCAAGGAAGCTCTCATAATTATTGGTAACGGATTGCTTACTTCCTTTGCTGCCTCCTTTAATCTAATGGATAGATTCCATCCACCCGAGGTGCCTTTCTTGTATTTATCTTCAACAATTTCTCCTCCACTTTGAGGGAGGATATTTATTATAAGAACTTAAAGGATTACCTCATGGAGGTAATTCTCATTTGAGACATGCAACAAAAACCAGATCACCTGCACTCTGAAATTATAATTGTGTATTTGAAGTTTTTCCCTGGAAAAGAAAGTTGCAGATACCAAGAATGAATATATTCTGGTGTGGGAGGGGGTGAATCTTATTGCATTAAGGAATATTATGTTGTCACAGAATGTTTTAAAAGTTCTGTTACACATCTGAAGCCTTCTCACATATGTTCATGTGGGTATTTTGCCATCATTAGCATTAACATTAGTTGAGGCCTATGATGAAAGAAGGGAAGCTTATAGAGCATTAGGCAAAAAAAAAAAAAAAAAACCTTCCTATTTCACCCATCTGGTCATTCCAAATGTTTGTTAAGTTCAGTCTTAAATTTATTTAAGCTATCAACTTCCACAACAATGGATGGAAGTCTGTTCCGGTAATCAACTCAACTACCTACTAACTAAAGGCAAACTTCCACACATCTATTCTACAACTATCTTTCCTCAATTTGAATCTATGTCCCTCAGATTTTTAATCTGAGCAAGCAGAAGTATCCTGACAGCATTTAGCCTGCTCGAACCATTCAAGACCTTATATACATAGATTCAATCACCTTGCAGGTGCCTAGTCTCCAGATTTGCTTCTTGCGCTAATGGTAGCCAAGCATTCTGGTCTCTTGCCAAAGCTATTGGCCACAACTTTTGCCCATCTCTGCTGCCCCTCTGTCCAAACCAGATGGTTCTGTTGTCACTTCAGCCAAGGATAAAGCTGACCTGCTAGCATCCCATTTTCATTCCAACTCATGTATTAATGATCTTAGAAAAACACCTCCCACCATTCCCAACATGCTCCATTCAATGCCTCCTGTGGTCTTCTGTGAAAATGATGTCAGAAGGATTTTGACGAAACTTGATGCTAAGAAAGCTCCAGGTCCTGATGGTATTTCTCCATTTGTTCTCAAAACCTGTGCTGCCGAACTTACTCCTGTTCTTTGCCGCCTTTTTTTCATTTTCTTATTCCAAAGATGTTTTTCCTTCTGCTTGGAAATTTGCTCATATCCAGCCAGTTCCTAAAAAGGGTGACAAATCCCTCCCATCCAATTATCGTCCCATTGCAATTACTTCTACTCTTTCTAAAGCAATGGAGAAATCAATTAACCGCCAACTCTTAAACTACCTAGAAACCTTCCGTCTGATCAACGATCGCCAGTATGGATTCCGTCAATGTCGATCTACTGGTGATATTCTGGCTTATGTTACCCATTTATGGACAAATTCAATGGACAAGTTCGGTGAAACACAAGAGTTGCTCTTGACATCTCAAAGGCTTTCGATCCATTAATTAAGGTAGGCATAATTTAGAAGGCATTAATTTAGAAGGCATAAAGGTCTTCTAAACAAGCTTCCATCTTATGGTTTGCCAACTGGTTTTTGTAATTGGTTGTCCAGTGTTGTTTCTGATCGTTCACTGAGGGTGATGGTAGATACCTGTCTGTCTTCTAACTTCTCCACTAATGCCGATATCCCCAAGGTTCAGTTCTTTCCTCCCTCTTTTCCTCTTGTATATTAATGACCTTCTTCCATTGACTGGATATCCTATCCATAGTTTTGCCAATGATAGCACATTGCATTCCACTTTCCATTTTGAGAAACCTTGCCCTTCTCAATCAGCTTCAACTTCTCGAAAATCTGCTACCAATTCCTTAAATGCCGATCTGCAGGTAATTCTCCAGTGGGGCAAAGACAACTTAGTTGATTTCAATCCTTCCAAAATTCAGACTTGTCTTACATCTCGCAAAAAAGGATTCTTCTGCTCCTACGCTTATCTTTGGTAACGCTCCGATTTCTAGGCAAAATGATATATCTTTTTTGGGGATTACCTTGACTTCTAATCTCTCTTGGCACAAGCACATTACAAATATTGCTTCCTCTGCATCTAAAAAACTTGATTTTCTCTTTCGCTCTGGGCATTACTTTTCTTCCAAACAGCTGTTCACTCTGTACAAATCGCAAATCCGCCCTACCATGGAATATTGTTCCCACATCTGGAGTGGTGCCGCCAAAACTTCTCTCAGGCTTCTTGATTCTATTCAGAAGAAGGCAATTAGGTTTATTAATGACTCATCTCTTAACAGAGTCTCTCCAGTTGCTGTCTCATAGACGTACTGTTTCTGCTGCATGCCTCATCTACAGATATTTCCATGTGCACTGTTCTCCTGAATTGGCTTCTATAATTCCCGGTCTCTCTTTCAAATCAGTCCAAACATGTGCCGCCACCAGCCAACATTCATTTACTGTCCAACTTCAAATTCACAGAAACAACTTTTCACCTTCCTCATTTATTCATTCAACTGCAATTTTCTGGAACAACCTTCCTTCATACATATTTCCTGAAAATTACAGTCTACAGAAGTTCAAGTCCAATGTCAATCAACAAATATCTTCTTTCGTCTTCTCAACCTCCAAACCAAGCACGGTACTAAGTACTATAGGTTCTAATACCTCTCGTGTCTGGGGTTTACATAAAAAAAAAAAAAAAAAAAAAAAGATGCTACAACTTGGAAAAATCAAGCCTTTCGTTGTAAGTGCACTATTTGTTCCACTCACCAATCTCATTGCCCTTCTCTGTACTCGTTCTACAAATTCTACTTCATTCCGAAAATGAAGTCTCCAGACCTGTATACAGTAATCAGGGTGTAGCCTGACCATTGCCTCATACAAAGGGTTAATCACATCCTTGTCTCTGCTACCAAAATTCCTAAATATCATTGACAAAACTCCATGACCTGTCCTGGCAGCCCAGCTGCACTGCTCTGAGAACTTTGCATATCTGACTGCACAATTATCCCCAGGTCTTTTTCATTCTCGACCTCCCAGTGTGTGTAATACCACACAGTTGGTACATTTCTCTTGGGTTACTGATATCCATATGGAGTACTTTGCATTTGTTAATGTTAAACTTCAGTTGGCAAATCTCAGCCCATCTGCCTAACTTTTCTATATCCTGTTGCAGTAGCATAGTGTCTTTACTGCCATTAACAACCCTGCCAGCCTTTGTATCATATGGAAACCTGGACATTATGCCTGATATACCTTCATCAATTTCATTGATAACTACAGAAAACAATAATGAATCCAGCACCGAACCCTGGGGGACTCCGCTAATAACATTAGTCCATGTAGAGCAGTGTCCATTTATTACCACTCTCTGCTGTCTCCCACTCCACCATCTCTTTATCCATTGCAGTAACATGCCCTTAATGCCATACTGCCCCACTTTGTACAGCAGTCTTCCATGTGCAACAGTATCAAAAGCTTCTTGAAATCCAAGTATATGATATCAAAATCATTTTTTGCATCCAGTTCCTTTGTGACCACATCGTAGTATCCAATGAAATTTTTCCGACAACACTTCCCCATAACAAACCCATGCTGTGTCTGAGCTATTACCGCTGTCTTGTCAAGGTGATCCTGTATCACCTCTTTAATTATTGACTCCATTATTTTCCAAGGAACAGAAGTTAAACTAACAGGTCTATAATTATTTTTGTCACCCTTTGAATCCCCTTTGTGAATTGGGGATACATTTGCACATCTCCAGTCCATGTGGACCTCTCCTGACTCTAAGGGTGTTCTCATAATTATGGCTAAGGGTTTGCTTACTTCCCTTGCTGCCTCCTTCATTATAACTGCATAGATTCCATCTGCTGCAGGTGCCTTTTTTATGTTTAATTTTCAACAATTACTCCTCCACTTTGCTCTCAGTTATTACAAAATCACTTAGCTTCCTATTAGAATTTAGTATAAAGTTCTGTCCTCCCCCTTCCTTACAGAATTCCTCATGTGTGAATGTAGATGCTGTTGTTATTTTGGTTTTTAGGAGCATCAGCAACTAAGGCCATATTGCTGTGGGGATATGGCGGTGGTCATTCCATGACCTTTCCGCATCCTCTGTATTTGGTGGTCACAGGCTCGAACCCGATCTAATCAAGAAGCGTGTGCTACGCACTGCTGCTCCTGCCCACCTGGCTACGGAGGCACCGAATGTAGATGCAAAATACTCATTAAGTTTGTCAACTCTCTGAGCAGGATCATCAATAGTCGAATCATCTATGTTAGGTGGACCAATCTGATTCATCCTCTTCCTTACAGAGTTTACATAAGTAAAGAACTCTTCGCTGTTTTTCTTTGCTTCCTTTGCCACAGATTTCTCGTAATCTGCCTTCGCCTGCCTAACTTCCTTTGTGACTTGGTTAAAGACTAGCTTATATCTGCCCTAGGTGTCTGTGTCGCCTGATAATTTATATGTATCCCATGCATTTTTCTTCTCTGCCATGGCTTCATTAATTCATCCGACATCCATTTAGGTCTGAAACTCAAACAGTATTTCTTAGTTGGAATGAAAAGCCTAGTAGCCTCTAAGATTAAGTCCCTGAAGGCTTCCCATTTAGAAGCTACCATGAGTAACATCATCAGGTTGATCCTACTGTATAGAATTTAAAACTGTCTGAGACCACCTTTATGAAAACAAAAATCCTTTCATTTACCCTCGATGGTAGTTACATTTTTAAGTAAATCCCACATCAGTACACTCTGATCACTGCCACCTAGTGGCTCCTTTATTTGCAAATTCTTAATGCATGAATAATAACTCTAATATAATTAGATCAAGGGTATTATTCCCTCTGGTAGCCCCTCAAACATGTTTCTGTAGAAAACAACACTCTAAGAAATCCACAAATATGTTGCTAGTGTGTGCGAGTGACCAAACCACAAGTTCCAGTCAATATCTGCGAAGTTAAAATGCACCATTACAAGACATTCTGATTTACTGGCCCATTCTATTTCTCTGCACAACTGTTCATTGTACTCATCAGCATCGTCAGACATATAACATACACGTACTGTCATTTTCCCCTTTCCCAGTGTTTATTTCACACCAAACATATACCTAAAATTGCACTGTCCACCCATGTCAACTGGATGCACTTCCTTAGATTATGTATTTCTTAATTAACAGCATAAGCCTCACTCTCTTCCTACCCTGTCTGTCCTTTCTGTACACATTGTACTCCCCAAATTCTGATTCTACACTGCTTATATCTTTGTGACACCACATCTCTGATATCCCAAACAATACTGCGTTTGATGTCTTGATCAGCCCTTGAAATTCATCAATTTTATTTACTGTACTTCTAGCATTAGCATACATGCACTTGTTTTTACTCTTAGTTACCCTAACACAGTGCATGTATTTCCTTGTCCCCTGATGATTCCTAGCAGCTCTTGAAGTTTCCAGCACCTTGCTCTCTAGGCTGCTGCTCATTGCAATAGAAGCAGTGCAAGAATCACTTTCGTCTCTGCCTGCGGCTACCGTTAATATTTTAGTCTGTGAACCCCCCATCTAGCAGTTTTCTGACACACCTAATGCTGCTTCGATAGGTGAACCTTGGTCATACCTACGCACAGCTGTGAGACAAGAAACTGTCAGCCAAAGTTTTTAACTGCGAGGTTTTAGCACACCTCAGTTTTAGCCATTCTGGTTAAAACCATTAAAATCTAGTTAAAACATTCAGAGACCCTAGCTGTTCTGTTTACCAGTGTAGTGTTAAACAGCATCAGCCTAAGATAAATTATGGGTAGTCACTCTTACCACATGGTACTGAAGTTCCTTCAACTGTCTCCTGACAGGATCTCCTGTCTTGTCAAAGCAGAGGCCAAAGCGGCATGTCGAAGCTGTGCCTGTCGACTATAAGGATCTCTCTTTTCAAGTTTCCATGGGTCAGAGCACAGAGCAAACACACTGGATTCTTATGGTGTTAGCCTGGAACTTTGGTGAGCAGTAGACCAGTCAGAATGACCAGCGGTATCACTGGGAGGACCCCTCACCATGTAAAGGTGAGGGGTCCTCTTTATTAACAGCCCCTATACAAAATGTATAGGAGCTGTTAATAAATAATCTATAAATAAATTAGTAATTAATTATTTTATAGCATGTACTGTATACATTTTCTGTAGTTCCTGCATTTCTAATGAAGGAATGAATCCCATATATAACAAAATGAAAATAATGGTCACTATTTTATATATCATGTAATAATTCAACATCCTGTTTTTGTTAGTATATAATTTCCAAAGATTTTATTATTTTTATTTTTTAGTAAAGGGAACTACATTTTGATTTTCTGCTAGAAAAAAAAAAAACAAAGAAACAAATCAACTGGGAAATTTTTGATGCATCAATTACTCAGGTAACAGAGCACCAGTTTTTATCATTCTCTAGTTCACACGGTTTGTAATGTATTATGTCTGTACAATTTTGGGTTTATGGCCGAGTCTGACATGGAAATTGGCCCAGAAACAGATAAACCAAGAATAACTCATTGGTGAAAATCTCTGCTCTGCTCTTTCTGTCTGAGATAGCCCTGATTGCAGAGACCTTTATGAATTCCTCTAGTCTCTAACAGGATTTGAATACAGGCTTCTTCAAATGTGTGATGAGTGTCAAACATAGTGTGTCAGTGAGGACTCAAATTAAGAAGTGATTTCAACAGATTAATACATTCAATATGGAAAAAATAATCAATGCATGAAGCATTCTATTTATAGTTTTATAAGCCCACATAGACAAATGCTAATAAATTAAAAATCTATTCTTTATAACATACTCACCAAAGAGCCTCAAAACATTAAGTGTTGTGTTTGTAATAATTGGTGCTTGCTTCTTTCTAGACAGATAATTTTGTTTTTTTGAAATTTTAGAATGCCTGAAACAATAAAAGAGTATTTTACCAGAAAATGTAAGTCATAAGAAAAACATAACTATAACCACTAAAATCATTCAGCTCTCACTTTAAACTTGAGGGTTATTTTTTATTATTACTACATATATATTTTTTAAATTATAAAAAATTTAATGAACCTACAGAAATATATCAGAAGCAGTAAATTGAGATTAAATATGATGAAATTCCAAAAATTTCATAATATTTAAATTTTGAAAGGTTGCACTTTTCTGAGATTATATGGTGATTTAGACTCATGTGTACAGTCAGAGTAGTACAAAAGCCTGTAAACCCATATTTAATTTGCATTGTGGTAGGGCACAACTATAAATTCTGGTACTCTCCCACGAGGATGTTTCCCTGCCTTTTAACTAAATCAAATCATGATCATTGGGCACAAATTAACTCTTCAACACCTAACTCCACAATGGCAGACATGGCAGTACAATAGTTTTGCCCACACTAAGTGACTATTAGCATTAGTTGAAGCATATGATGCAAAAAAAAAAAAAAAAAAAAAACAACCCAAAAAACCATCCCATTTCACCCAACCGTTCACTCCAAATATTTATCTAGTTCAGCTTAAATTTCTTTAAGCTATCAACTTTCACAACAACAACAGATGGAAGCCTGTTCCAGCAATGAACTACCCACTGGCTAAAGGCAAATTTCCACACATCTATTCTACAAATGTCTTTCCTCAATTTGAATCTATGCCCCCTCAGATTCTTAATCCGAGCAAGCAGAAAGATCCCATCAGCAATGAGCCTGCCTAAACCATTCAAGGCCTTATACTCCTCAATCAAATCACCTTGCAGGACTTAAGTCTCTCTCTTTGTAAGAGCATACCTTTGTTCCTCTCACCAATCTTGCTGCCATTCAATGTACTCATTCTAGCAACTCTAGATCCTACCTAAAATGAGGCATCCAGAATTGTACACAGTATTCAAGGTGTGGCCTGACCATTGTCTTGTACAACGGTATAATCACCTCCTTGTCCTTGCCAGCAAAATTCTATACACAATTCATAACATTCCATGACCTGCTCTGACAGTCCATCTGCACTGCTCAGTGAACTTCATATATGATTGCACAATTACCTCCAGGTCTTTTTCACTCCCCACTTCCTTGACTGTAGTACTATACAGTTGGTATGTTTCTCTTTGGTTACTGCTACTCATATGCAGTATTTTGCATTTGTCAATGTTAAACTTCAGTTGCCACTTTTCAGCCCATTTGCCCAACTTATCTAGTTCCAGTTGCATACTCTCTTTACTGTTATTAACAACCCTGCCAACCTTTGTATCATCTGCAAACTTGGACAAGAGGCCTGATATATCTTCATCAATATCATTGATGAATACACAAAACAACAATGGGCCCAGCATCGAATGCTGGGGAACTCCACTGATTACCACTCTCTCTCGTCTTCCACTCAGTTATCCCTTTATCCCTTGTAGCAACTTACCCTTAATGCCTTACCGCTCCAATTCGTACACCAGTCTTGCATGTGCAAGAGTAACAAAAGCTTTCTTGAAATTGAAGAATATGATATCAAAATTATTTTTTGCATCCAGTTCCTTTGTGACCACATCATAGTATCCAATTAAATTGGTTGAACATAATATCCCTTTAACAAACCCATGCTGGGTCTTAACTATTATTGCAGTCTTGTCTAGATAATACTGCAATGCTTCTTTAACCAGTGATTCCATTATTTTATCCAAAACATAAGTTAAACTAACAGATCTATAGTTACTTCTGTTACCTTTTGTGAATTTATTCACTCTTTGTGAATTGGGGATACATTTGCAAACCTCCAGTCCAATGGGCACTCTCCTGAGTTCAAGGAAGCTCTTATGGCTAAGGGTTTGCTTACGTCCTTTGATGCCTCCTTTAATATAACTGGATAGATTCCATCCACCCTAGGTGCCTTCTAGTTTAACTTTAACCATTTCTCCTCCACTTTGCTCTCAGTTATTACAAATCACTTAGCTCCCTGTTAGGGTTTGATTAATTTCTGGCATTCCTCTCCTTGAATAACTCCTCATGTCTGAATGTAGATACAAAATACTCATTCAGTTTATCATCTACCTGAGCACTATCATCAATAGTCAAACCATCTATGTTAAGTGGACCAATCTGATTCATCCCCTTCCTTCTAGAGTAAAGAACTCTGCTGTTTTTCTTTGCATCCTTTACCAAGATTTCTCATAATCTGCCTTTGCTTGCCTAACTTCCTTTTTGACTTGATTACAGACAAGCTTATAACTATCACAGGTTTCTGTGTTACCTGATAATTTATATGCATCCCATGCATTTTTCTTCTCTGCCACGAATCTAATTAATTCGTCTGACATCCATTTAGGCCTAAACCTTGAACAGTATTTCTTAATCAGTATGAAAAGCCTAGTAGCTTCCACGATTACTTCCTTGAATGCTTCCCATTTAGAATTTTCTGCTGGTAACACCATCCATCAGTTTGTCCCACTTTATACAATTTAAAAACTGTAGTCACCTTTACAGAAGGAAAAACCCTTCCCTTTACTGCTGATGGTAGTAATATCTTTAAGTAAATCCCACATCAGCACACTGTGATCACTGCCACCCAGTGATTCCTTTATCTGAAAATTCTTAATGCAGGAATAATCAGTGATGATAACCAGATCAAGAGTATCTCTCTCTTTCTAACATGTTGCTGTAGAAAACAATCATTCAATAAACCAACAAAAGTCTTGCTATTATTGCTAGTCTAGCCTCTTTGCCACGAACCTCATTAATTCATCTGCCATCTGTTTAGGCCTAAACCTTTAGGCTTAAACCATTCTTAGTTGGTATGAAATGCCTAGTAGCCTCCATGATTAAGTCCCTGAAGGCTTCCCATTTAGAATTCACCATTTGTAACATCATCGGTTGATGATGTATAAAATAGAATTTAAAAACTGTCTGAAACCACTGTAGGCATCTTTACAAAAGCCCTTCACTTTATCCTTTATGCTAGTTACATCTTTAAGTAAATTCCACATCAGTACACTGTGATCAGAGTCACCCAGTGGTTGATAAGTGAGCTGATAAGCATCAGCAGTGAAGACAAATGGAACTCTTCCTTTTGTTAAAGTGTACTCAAATTTGAAACAGCGAATAAAGCTCCACGCAAGATGCAGAGATTAATTAAAAAGCTAGATTTTTCTAATTCCACCTGCCAGTGAGGCAAAATTGGTTTCATCTTTGTGAATGCATTCATAACTTTGAGTGATATTATTTGTAAAAGGAAGCAACGATAAAAGAATCAGAGATTGGAAATTCCTGTGATTGGTTGAATTTTTCTCATTTCAGTTGCCCGCACATTTTCTTTGTTTCAGTTTTCCATATGTGTATATAGCTTTATTATTTCTTTGTCCTTTGAAGAGCATTCAGCAAGGTAACGTGGCAACAGATGATTTCACCACCGTCAACAGATGGTTCCACCACCAATTTTATTATTATACCTATATAATAATAAAGAGGTTATAAAATGTATTGTTTATAGACTGCAACCAAGTCGTTGTCTTGTTTGTGGTATACAAATGAAGAATTAGCCACAAGTAGACTCTTGCTCTGAAAAAAAAAAAAAATAATAAATAAAAGAAACCTGAAAACCACAAAGCAAAACTTCTGACAATTGAAATAGTAGTAGTAGTAGTGGCATGTGATGCAAGAAAGCAAGTGTATGAGCTTATGCAGCATCAGCCAAAAAAAAAAAAAAAAAAAAAAAAAAATAATAATCACGCCATTCCCTCCAAATGCCTGTCCAGTTCCTCCTTAAATTTATTCAACCTATCAACTTCCACAACGACAGATGGAAGTTTGTTCCAGCAATTAACCACCCTCTGGCTAAAGGCAAATTTCCGCACAGTAGCTGCAGTGGACTCCTCTCTCTGTACCCACCAATTCAGGCGAACCCATTCACTGTTCGTGATCCAGTTGTTGTCTTGTTTGTAATATACAAACAAAGAATTAGTTGCAGTAGACTGTTTGTGTGAAACACTATCAAGATGTGGTTTGCGTAAAAATAAAGGGAACTTGAAAACCATTGAACGTAAGTGCTGACACTTGAAATAGTGACTTTTTACATTTCGGCAGCCAAAAATATTTCAAAACATTTTGAAAATTTCGTGTCTTTTGAACTTTAGTGATTTATTTTCACTGCATACCACCTAAAATTTCCCACATACTACTGGTGGTATGAGTACCACACTTTGGGAATCACTGCTTTAGTTGATGTGATTTTTTTTGTTGTGTTTATCTGACAGAAATTTTCAAATCGTCGTGTTTTATAATTACTATATTGAATTGGTGTTTTAGGGGTCATATTATCAGTGTAAATTGATAATATGGCTTCACCAGACTTAAACATTAGTAAGTGAGGTGAGTGTGTGATTATTAAACATTATAGCAAATTTAGAGAGGGCAGTGAGAAGCAGATTTTCTTCTCCTTCCTCACCCAAAGAACCTGAAATGTTCCTCTGTGAAGAATTGTCCAATTTGCCTCTTAAGACAGTTCAAAATTTATTTGAATCTATTCCATGTAGAATACAAGCTATTTTAAAATTGAATGGTGTTGCAGGACCATAAATGTGCATACCTATAATTCTTATCACTGGTTTTCTTTTATTTTGTTTAACCTTCATGTATATTAAGAGTTGGTAGATGACTGTCATCAACCGGTGAAATACCACCACTTTGCTTATTGGAGACTTGAAGTGGTGAAACCCATGTTTAGTCTCTAGAGCAAAGTTTCCGGCATCCTCCCCCCCCATACTTCTCCTTCAACCCATGCACGGTACTAAGTACTATAGGTTTTGATACCTTTCGTGTTTAGGGTTTTTCATAAAAAAAAAAAAAAAAAAATATTAAGAGTGGTGTCCTGTCAGAGACACAAGAGTGTGTGCGTGTGGGTGTGCACTGGCTATAGTGCGCCTGTCCATAGAGTTGTGGTAGGAAATAATTCAGAATTGAAGGCATTTCAATATCATTTTAGAAAAACTATTCAGAATCGATGGTATATTCCAATTTTTTTCAGAAAACAGAAAAGTTCCTTAATATTTGCCTGATCGCCAATAATATTCTCTAGTGATATTGGTTCTTGCAGTTTAGTCTGAGAAAGCAGGACTGATGTTCTGTCCTGATGATATTGAGGACAGTCAATAAGAATATGCTTGAGGAGGATCATCACCTGTGAGTAGATGGAGGTGGGTCAGATGATTATGTCCTATTCTTGCCTGTGCAAGTACCACTTCTTCCCTTCTAGTTGGTTTGGATGCTTGAATGCCAAAATTTTGGTTCCTGTTTCAACTGAAAAAGTTTGTTATTAGTCCGGGTGTGCCATAGCTCTTTCCACTGTTGAAGGCATGCTGCTTTTATGATGATATCATGGTCAGAAGCTGAAATATGGACAGACGTCAAATCTAATGTGGAGGGATTTTTTGCCGATATATCCGCCAGTTCATTCCCCTTTATCCCTGAATGTGCTGGAAGCCAACAAAAGTTCACTAATTGTTGACTTCCAATTTTCAAGCGCAAGTTCCTGATTTGGTTTAAAACAGGACGATTCGTATAGGAAGGATTTTGCATTGCTTTAATTCAGCTGAGAGAGTCTGTGTAAATTAAATATTTTGAAGATGGGTAAAGATTCAAATTTTCCAGAGCTAATTTTATTCCATGTAGTTCTGCAGAAAATTTGCTATACTCAGGTTGAAGGGAAGCTGAAATAATAGTGGAGGGAAACACTGCTGCTGCTCCAATGGCTGATTGAGATTAGGACCCATCGGTATATATTGGCAGGAAATCAACATAGCCCTGAATATGACTTGCATGGAGTTGTTTCAAGTTGAGAGTCGGTAGAAGATTCTTACCCCATTGAAGAAAATAAGTATCAAAGTTCAGTTGAGGAGGAGTCCAAGTGGATGAAAGTAATTCATTACCTGTTGACTGTTGTGAAGAGCCAACTCTGTGATATTTCAAAAAGCCGTAGGCCTGCTGGCTTTATTTTATTAGGTTTATTTCTGTATAGATTAGTTAGTTGAGGATTGAAGAGGTATGGGTGAATAAGACGCAAACAGCAGCTTTTTATTTTGTCTTCATATTTCAGTATTAACATTTTTCTGAGGAGGTGTAAAGGGGGTTTGTGAGCTTCAATATATAGACTGTGAGTTGGAGATGTCCTGAAGGCTCCAAGTGCAATCCGTAATGCACTGTGTTATATCGGATCTAGCCAGTGTAGTACACTCTTTCGGGCAGAATTGTAGACTCGAGCACCATAATCCAAACAGGATCTAATCAATGCTCTATATAGTTGAAGCAATGAGGTACGATCTGCTCCCCAAGACAGGGCAGATAAAGCTCTTAGTATGTTGAGCTTTTCGTACAAATTTAATATGGTCAAGGAAGTTTAACTTCTTGTCAAGGGTTAATCTCAAGAATCTGATGTTATTGGCAATCAGAATGGTAAAGTCTGACGTGAAGTTCGGGATCTGTATGTAATTTGCATTGAGTGCAAAAGTGTATAGCGACAGCTTTCTGTTGTGAAAGACGATAACCATTGAGCACTGCCACTTTCGTATTTTTAGTGATATCTGCAATTGACATTCAATAGATCTTATGTTCTGAGAATGGCAAGAAAGAGAGAGATTGTCAGCATAAAGGTAAGAGCCTCAACAGTATTTGGAAGTTCTTTTCTAATGGAGTCAATTCTAGGGACAAAAAGTTGCACTCAGTACAGACCCTTGTGGAACTCCTTCTTCCTGCAGGAATGTCGTAGAAAGGGAGTTAAAATGTCTTACTTGATAAGAACGACTCCATAAAAAGTTCTGAATGTATATATGCAGGTTGCCTCGTAGACTAAGGGTATGCAGGTCTCTAAGAATGCTGTGACGCCAGGTAGTAACAAATGCCTTCTCTATGTCAATGGAGACCATAACAAGGTGTCCATTTCTCACAAAGGCATTGCGAACTGCAGACTCAACCCTAATCATAAGATCTAAGGCAGACCTGTTTTGGCGAAAGCCATGTTGACTATTACTCATTAGATTTTGGTCTTGAATTATCCAAACGAGTCGTCTGTGGATCATTTTCTCAAGGATTTTACCAAGGCAACCAGAAAGGGAAATTGGCTGGTAACTAAAAGGACTGGAAGGATCTTTCTGGGGTTTCAAAAAGTACAAAACTGTGGCATGATGTAGGATAGATGTTTTCCAGAAATATTATATTATAAAATAACAGCAGTAGCTGCAAATGTTTGTCATCAAGATGCTGTAACATGATGTGATATATTCCATCGGGCCCTGCTGCACCATTGCACGTTTTTCTAATGGCTTGTAGAAATTCCAAATACTGAAGAGGCTGGTTATATGATAAGATTAGAGTGGTGCGAAAGTTGATGGGTTGAGATTCAGTGATGTTCTTTTGCTGGAATTCCGGCAAATAGCTCGATGCTGATGAGACTTGGGCAAAGATTTTTCCCAAGGCATTTGCTACATCTAGAGGATCAGAGAGTTTTAGCTCATTCCATGAAAGAATTGTGGTAGGGATGGTTGGAAACTTGCCAGAAAGCTGCCTAATTTTCTTCCATATTAATCTGGAATATTTGTTTCTGCTTACAGTGGATGCAAACAGAGTCCAGGAATTTTTCTTGGCTTGTCTTTGTATGAAATGGGCTTTTGCCCTTTGTTTCTTATAATTGATGAGATTAGCTGTGGTTGGGGGTTCTAAATAAATTCCACGCTTTATTTTTTTCCCTCTTTGTTTTCGTGCATTCATCATTCCACCAGTAGTTAAAATGCTGCTGCTGGGGGATTTGTCAATGGAATTGAGTTTTTAGCAGTTGATAGCAATTGGGATGTGATATATTCTCACTTCATCTATGGGTTGTAATCGTATAATTTCCTCATTCAGTGTAATTGCTGATTGAAATTTTACCCAGTTGGCTCGAGAGAATTTCCATTTCCTGTAAGGTTTTGGTAAAGGTGGTTGTGTAGTGAGCAGATTACATATAATTGGAAAATGATCACTGCCCATGGGATCATCCATAACAGACCATTCCATGATGATTGGAAACAGTATCAGGGAGCACATCAAGAGATCAATTGCAGAAGTTTGTCCAGTTGGCAATTTTATGTAAGTAGGTCCACCAGTATTAAGGATGGTAAGGTTTTGCTTATTCAGAAAGGTTTCAATTAGTCAGCCATATCTGTCTAATTTAGAAGATCCCCATAAGGGGTGGTGGCTATTGAAATTTCCCAATAGACAGACAGGGGGAGGTAACTGCATTAGAAGATCTTCAAGTTCTTTGTAAGAGGAGGCATGATTTGTGGAAGATAGATTGAAACAAGAGTTATTGCAATCTGTGTAATGAAATGTACAGCTTCAATTTATATTTGAAGAACAATTTGTTTGGCTGGGATCTGTGAGTTGATCAAGATGGCTACACCACCACGGGCAGTAATCGATGTAATGCGATCTTTTTGATATATAGAGGTGGAAATTTGAGAATTTAAATGGGTTTCCTGTAAGCAGAAACCAACTGGAGAGTAGTGATGAATAAGGTAATGAATATCGTCAATATTGCTACGAAGTCCTCTGCAGTTCCATTGTAAAATGGACATAAGGCATTACTTGAGATGATTATAAGAAGCTGTATCTTAATTCTTTTTTTCAGTATGGCAGTTTTATGGCGGTCGGTCTTCTGTTTGTCTTTTTTTGGAAATCTAGGCCATCCAATGTCCATATGTAATGCAACATGTATTTCTAGAATTGAATCATCCTAGTTGTAAGAATAATCAGAATCCATGGATGATTCTTGGATATTCTTTCTTGAATTGAAACTGACTGTGTGATGTACTAGTAATCGCTGGAGGAGGTTTGTTTGTTATTTGATTTTTAGGAGCATTAGCAACTAAGGCCATATTGCTCCGGGAATATGCGGTGGTCATTCCCTTGACCTTTCCGCATCCTCCGTATTTGGTGGTAACGGGCTCGAACCCCAGTCTAATCAAGAAGCGTGTACTATGCACTGCTGCTCCTTCCCACCTGGCTACGGAGGCGCCACTGGAGGAGGAGATGTCGCTGGTATTGTAAGAGGAGTGTTACTTGCCTGGCCTGAGTGCTTAGGGTTACTGGACTGTTGCTGAGAGAGGACAGCTTGAGCCCAGTCAGAGATTGATATGTTTGAGGGGACAGTAACATCAGTATGGGTGGACAATGTTTGTTGTTTTTGTGCAACATTTGCATAGGTACATTTGGGCACAGTAGGAGCAATTATTTTCCTTGCTTCTTGAAAGCTTACCTTGTTCTCAACCTTATATTTAACAATTTGTTTCTCACTTTTCCATCTCTCACAAGTTTTAGAATATGCAGATTGGTTACTTTTACAGTTGGGACAAGTCTTTTCTGTCACCAAACATTCAAATTGAGTATGATTGGAAGATCCACAGTTAGGACAAACTGGGTTTCCTCTACATGTTGTCTGAGAGTGACCATACTTTTGGCACTTGTAGCATATCAAGGGATTGAGAATATATGAACGAACACGGCAAAGTAGATAACCAGCTTTTACTGTTGACAGTAGGTTTGGGGAATTAAATGTAAGAATTATATTCCTGGTAGCCGTAAGGATATTGTCTTTTTTAATCATGGTCCTTTTTGATGCAATAACCTTTTGATTGTGAAGTTCTTGAGTTATTTCATTCTCTGTCACGTTCAACAGATCCCAGCTAGAAATCACACCTTTGGATGTATTTAAGGTAGCATGGGGAGATACTTTAATTGGTAATCCCAGCAAAATTTGAAAGTTGTAAGAGTTTATCTGAATGTCTACTCTTTGTTGTTTTTTTAAAAGTAAGTCTCCAGATTGCAGCCTCTTCACAGTCTTCGGAGATCCCGCAATACTCTCCAGGTGTTTCTGGATGAGGTTGGTTGGTAGTTGGGTTTTATTGGCGCATTAGCAACTAAGGCTATAATGTGCCAAAACCATTCTGGATGAGGAAAGGAGATAATTTGCTGAGAGGTTGTTCTGAAAGTGAATGTAATATTAGAAAGGAATGAAACTCTTTTGTTGTTGAATTTGTTTTCAGCCTCTTGGGATGTGAACTGTCATAATCAGCTTCAGTCTGTGGCCGAGAGCGTGTCGGCTCTAAAGGTGGATAAACATTTTGCTCCATCTTTGCTCCTTTTGGCCTTTGGCAGATGAGCTTTTCTGACAAGGTGTCCGGCCCCACCACGGGGAGGCAGCAGCAGTGCCTGGTGTGACCAAGCGAAAAGTAGTAGGGGGTTAGTAATAAAACTACGAGAAAAAATAAAGGTGTCTTTCCTTTAGTACTATGGGTTGGATTGAATTTGGATTTTACTGGTGCAAAAGCAACTAAAACTATGGTGCACTACAACCACTCAAAAGAAATACAAAAGAATAAAAAATTTTGTAACCTTACAGAATGCTTAAATCAAAAAATTTGTAAATACATAAAAAAAAAAAAGAAAACAAAAATGAAATGAAGTAAAAGGCAATACAGGGCAACTAAAAATAAATGCTTAACACTATATATATATATATATATATATATATTTCTAAAAATTTAAAAATATCTGACACATGATCATTGTCTGATGTAATCTGACTGAGTGTATAAGGCTCAGTCAGATGGGTAATAGCAATAATACATGTTTCATGTGTGGTTAAAATTAGTACATTCAATTAAAACATGTTTTATAGTTAAGATGGTGTCACAAGACTCGCCCATAGGAGACATAAGATGACTGTTTCCTATGTGGAGTCTAGCAAGAATAACTTCTTCGTTATGATTCCCATGAAGACTAAACCGCCACAGTTTAATTGCAGGCTTTATCTAATGTAATTTATTTGTTGTACGTCCATTCCATGAATCCTACCATTGGGAATTTATCTTGTCGATTTTTCACCAGTAGTCTGTAAAGGGGGACTGACAGGCAATGATTATTGATGAAAATTGCTGATTTGGCTGCGGTTTCAGCCAAATCATTTTCCCCAATCCCAATGTGGCTAGGAATCTTGCAGAAATGGATATCATATTCATGATCCAAAAGAGAATGGATCATCTGCTGAACTGGACTGAATGAGAGTTAGTATTAGTAACGGCCGAATGGTACAAGAAAGCCTATGGCTTATGCTGCACCACCAGCCAAAAAAAAAAAAATAAAAATAATAAAAAAAAAAAAAAATAAAAAAAAAAAAATAAATAAATAACTAAATAATAATAATTAATAAAGAAAAAAAAAAAAAAAAAAGGAAATTAAACCTATCATCCTATGTGCTTCCCTTACCCGAAAGTGCTATCCAGATGACCTTTGAATTTCCCCAAACTGTCGGCCTCTACCACCCATGAAGGCAACTTATTCCAGTAATTTATAACTCGCTGGCTAAAATAAAACTTCCTGCAGTCCAATCTAAACATTTTCCCCCGTAACTTGAATTTATGTCCCCTAGTTCTAGCATCATTTATAATCTTGAAAATTTTGTCCTCATTCATTTTACTGATGCCTCTCAGAGCCTTAAACACCTCAATCAAATCTCCTCTAAGGTGTCTAGTTTCCAAACTCTACAACCCACATATTCGAAGTCTTTCTTCATAAGGACGCCCTTTTGCCGATCTCACCAAGCGAGTTACCCGTCTTTGCACCCTTTCAAGAAGCTTGATGTCTTTCTTTAGGTGCAGTCTCCATACTCGAACACAGTATTCCAAGTGTGGTCTAACATAAGCCCTATATAATGGGATTACCACGTCCTTATCTCTACTTGCAAAAGTTCGATAGATCTTTGATAGGACACCATGGGACTTCCTTGCAACCTGTTTACAATGCTCAGAGAATTTCATGTCTGACCGTATCGTAACACCCAAGTCCCTTTCCTCCAGTACTGGGTTTAGTTGAACTCCACCAAGTGAATAAGTTATTTTGGGATTACTGTTTCCCAGGTGTAATACCTTACACTTTGTTGGATTAAAGCACAGCTGCCATTTTTCTGACCATTCCTGAAGTCTATCTAGGTCTCTCTGAAGAAGCTCAGCTTGACAGTGATCATTAACTACTCTACCAATTTTAACATCATCTGCAAATTTAGACATCACGCCCTCTATCCCTTCATCAATGTCGTTTATGAAAATTAAAAATAACAGTGGTCCTAGTACTGATCCTTGGGGAACCCCACTTCTTACATCAACCCAATCTGAGGAATAGCCATTTATCACAACCCTCTGCCTCCTGCCCTGAAGGCATCCTTCTATCCATCTAAGGATTTTCCCAGTGATTCCAACCTGTTCCAGCTTATAAAGCAACCGCTCATGTGGGACTGAGTCAAAAGCTTTGCTGAAATCTAAATAAACAATGTCGAAATTATTCCCTAAATCCAGCTCGTGAGTGACCCTTTCGAAATAGCGAACCAGATTTGTTAAATATGATTTTCCCTTTACAAAACCATGCTGAGTATCCTTGAGAATTTCTATTCGATCCAAATGATCCTGAATTCCACCCTTGATCATTGCCTCCATGATTTTCCCTACTACTGAAGTCAGACTGACAGGTTGATAATTTCCAACTTCACTTTTAGAGCCACACTTATGTATGGGAGACACATTTGCACTTTTCCAATCCAAGGGAATCTCCCCAGAGTCTAGTGATGCTCGCATAATTAGCCTCAATGGTTCAATGTACTCGCTTGCTGCCTCTCTTAAGATTATAGGGTATATTCCATCAACCCCAGGAGCCTTACTGGTCTGTAGGCTCGAAAGTTTTTTCATTAAATAATCTTGTGAAATTTCAATATCATTAATTACATATTTTTTAACTTCACTCCCACAATTTCCCATTGCCAAAAAAGCTTTTCATTTGTAAATATCGATGCAAAATAACTGTTGAGTTCATCTGCAATGGCAGCTGGTGTATTTATTACAATCCCCTTTCCCTTATGTAAAGGTCCGATCTGGTTTGTCCTGCTCTTCTTGGCATTTATATATGTGAAGAATTCTTTATCCCCCCTCTTTGCTCTGTTTGCTAGTGATTTCTCATAAACTGCCTTTGCCTGTCGAACCTTTTCTGTGGCTCTATTACACATCACCTTGTAGCTGTTATAGGCTTCAGTACTTTTTATTGCTCTGTAACCTTTCCATGCCACCTTTTTCTGCTCAAGTAATGCGGCAACTTCCCTATTCATCCAACTTGGAACCCTTCTTGTGGAGTATTTTTTTAATGGTATATATGCATTCAAGGCATCTGTGATTAATGTTTTAAAAGCGTACCACAGTTCAATTGTATTCATTCTCTGTGCGATATCTACCCAGTTAATAGAGGCCATGTAGTATGCATCGTAATTTCCTTTTCTGAAATTAAAACCCATTCCTTTGCCTTTTACTTCTGCTACCTCTCTCGTCATCATCCACCGTAGAACTCCGTGATCACTTCCTGCTACTGGTTCCTCTACTGTCAGCCCTGTTATGTCATCTGATTCATGTGTGATGATGAGGTCTAGGATATTCTTTTCTCTAGTATTTTCCCTGACATGTTGATTGATATAAATAACAGTCATCTAGTTGATTTAAAAATTTTGTTCCCCATGTCGAGTTTCCTTCCCATTTACTCCAACCAATTAGAGGCAAATTGAAATCACCCATAATAAGGCATTGACGCTTACTTGCCCATTCCATTTGCATGTAGAGGCTTTTGTCATAATTGTCACAATCACCTGGTCTGTAGATTACTCCTACTCGCATTACACCTTTGTTTCCAACTATCTCACACCATACAGACTCTATACTAGCATGTGAAATGTCTGAATCCGGGAAAGCTATTGTCGCACTCAGGCTGCTTCTGATAAGAAGCATTACCCCACCACCCCTTCTATCTACTCTATCCTTCCTAAATACATTATACAAGACGTACTGAAACTCATCATCCCCAATTTTCGGGTGGTAACCACGTCTCTGTAAGCCCTATTATGTCCGCGTTACTTGTTTTAACCAGCAGTTCGAATTCGCTCATTTTATTGACGACACTTCTAACGTTACTGTATAAACAATTAAGATTTACTGTTCTTGTGTATTTAACAACCCTAACACAACCCTTGAAGTATATCTCAGTTGGAGTTATATCTCACTGGTGATACAGCCTGCAAGATGCTCAATGAATCAATATATAGTGAAGCATTTGGTGCTGACAATTACTGATGTGATCCAATGCCAACTGTATAATGTGCAAATTGCAGAAACATACAGTACTTGGGAAGAATATGCTCAGATATTATAGTGTCTGGAAAGACAACAGCAGATCCTACATATAATTCCAACTTTGAGTGTTCTGTGTAAATTGAGATTACAATTTTCAGCTCGGTGTGCTGAATACAGCTACAGGCAGATGGATGAATGGGTATCACACTTTACCCAGTCCGTAATGGAAAAGTCACATGCTGGTATTTCAGCATGCCGGGAACCTTGTCTACCGTGATGTTAAGTTCTCTGAGTAGCTCTTGGATACGAATACCAAAAGGATGATCGGCAGTCTGACAGGTGTTGCACAAATTTTTCTATAATGGCTGAAAAACGTATGTCCATGTAGGATGATCTGGCAGGTATTTTAGTTTTAGAGCATACTTCAGAGACAACTGCCTGTTTCGGAGTGATAATGGTGATTCATTTGATTCTATGTACATGCTGGAACAAGAGACGTTTGAAATGCTCCAGTAGCAACACGGGCAGCCTGATGATGGATAGCATCCAGCCATCGAAGTACACTGTTTCTGACTGAGGCATAGTAAGGCGCATTGGTCCTCACCCCAAGATTTAGATGAGAGAGCATGATGAAGAATGTTCACGCTTCTTGTGCACTTTGTATGGAGTTGATGTATATGTTTGAGAAAGGTCAACTTTTTATCAAATACTAGTCCCAAGAATTTTATATCTACCACTACTGGAATAGCATTTAGTCCAAGCTTCAATTCAGGTTCAGGATGAAGATTATGCTTGTGGCAAAAATGTATGCAAATGGTCTTTTTCCGCAAGAATCTGAATCTGTTACCAAGTGCCTAAGAATTAAAGCAATCAAGGGTTTGTTGCAGTTGTCTTTAGATAATCCTCAATGTTGCATGACTGAGAAAATATGTTAAAGTCATCAGTATAGTAGGAACTATTTACAGTTGGAGGAAGTTGTTCTGTGATGGAATTTAACTTGATGACAAAAAGTGTAACACTTAAACTAATCCCAGCAGTATTCCCTTCTCTTAGCAAAAAGGATGAAAAAGGGTGAATCTTACATAAACTTGGAAAGACTGACTGGATAAAAAGTTTTTAATAAAAATGGGGAGGTCACCTCTGAGACAGAAGTTATATAGGTCTTTTAAAGTGGCAATTCTTCCTGGCTTCTTTGCAAAGCAAAATCAGTTGGCGTGTCCTAGGCATCAGGAAACTGCTCTATAATAAAGATTCTGTTATACAGGAGGAAGGGATCCATAGATTTTTGGTAAAATGTGCTTAATCCTTTCATAATGAATGCCATCCAGTTCAACAGCACTAGCCTTAGAATGGGTGAGAGCTCTTTTTAGCTCCTATATAGTGAAAGGCCCATTGTTGGGATAGAGACCCTTTGATGTAAAATTAAGTGCCTGTTTTTTGGTTTTTGTTTCAGGACCAGGAACTCTGGGGAATAGGATGATATCACTGAGATGTTATAAAATGTTTTCGCAAGAGCAATAGCTATTGCAGTTGGTTCTGAAATAGTGATCCATTATTTTTAAACTTTTTTTTTTTTTTTTTAATGAAAACTCCAAACACAAGAGGTATCAGAACCTATAGTACTTTGTATTATGCATGGGTTGGAGGTTAAGAAGATGAAAGAAGATATTTGTTCACATCATACTTGACCTTCTGTTAATTGTAATTTTCAGGAAATACACACGAAGGAAGGTTGTTTCAGAAAACGGAAGTTGAATGAATAAATGAAGAAGAAAAGTTGGTCCTGTGAGTTTGAAGTTGCCCAGTAACAGGATGTTGAGTGGCAACAGCACATGTTCAGATTGCTTTGAGAGAGAGAGAGAGAGAGAGAGAGAGAAGGAATTATAGAAGTCAATTCAGAAGAACAGTGCCCATGGAAGTATCTATAGAAAAGGCATGCAGCAGAAACAGAACATCTATGAGGGAGAGTAGAGATGAGACATTAATTAACCTAACTGACCTCTTTTGAATGGAATCTAGAAGCCTGAGAGGTTTTGGGGCACTGCCCAAGATGTGGGAAATATTACATGGTAGGGGGGATTTGCAAATTGTACAGAGTGAACAGCTGCTTGGAAGAAATGTAATGTTGAGAGTGAAGGAGAAAACTCAGTTTTTTAGATGCACAGGAAGCAATATTTCTAATGTGCTTATGCCCAAGAGAGAATAGAAGTCAGGGTAATCCACTACAGAGATATATGAGATAAATTGGAGTGTTAACGAAGATAAGATAGGAGCAGAAGAATCCTTTTTGCAAGATATAAGACAGGACTGAGTTTTAGAAGGACTGAAATCGACTAAGTTATCTTTGCCCTACTGGAGAATTATCTGGAGATCAGTATTTAAGGAATTCATAGTGTATATTCAAGAAGTTGAAGTTAAACAGCTTCAACTGGGAGCCAAGCTTTCTCAAATTGGAAAGTGGAATGTAATATGCTGCCATCAGCAGAATACTGATGGCATTTCAGGTCAATGGAAGAAGATCATTAATATACAAGAGTAAAAGAGTGGGAGAAAGAACTCAACCTTGAGGAACACCAGCATTAGTGGAGAAATTAGAAGACAGAGAGAGCCATCTACAACCACCCACAGTGAGCAGTCAGAGAGAAAACTGGATACTCAATTACAAGAAACAGTTGGCAAACAATAAGATGGAAGCTTATTTAGATCTTTGTGCCACACACAATAAAAAGGCTTCGAAATATATGGTGCAACTGCTCGAGTTTCACCAAACGTCTCCATTGAATTTGTCCACAATTTGGTAACATATGCCACAATATCACCAGTGGATCGATAAGGACAGAATTCATCTGGCAGTCATTGATCAGATGGAAGATTTCTAGATAATTTGAGAGTTGGCGGTTAATTAATTTCTACATTACTTTAGGAAGAGTAGAAGTAATTGCAATGGAAGATAACTGAATGGGAGGGATTGTCACTCTTTTTAGGAACAGCCTGGATATGAGCAAATTTTCAAGCAGGAGGGAAAAACAACTTTTGAATAAGAAAGTGAAAAAGGGTGACACTGAACAGGAGTAAGTTTGGGAGCACAGGTTTTGAGAATAAGTAGAGAAATACCATCAGGACCTGGCGTTTTCTTAGCACCAAGATTCGTCAAAATCCTTCTGACATTGTTCTGATGGAAGACCACAGGAGGCATTGAATGGAGTGTACAGGGAATGATGGGAGATGGTTAAACAAGATCATTACTACATGAGTTGGAAGAAAAATAGGATTCTAGCAGGTCAGCTTTAACCTTGGCTGAAGTGGCAATACAACCATCTGGTTTTCACAAAGCTAGGAAGAGAGAGAGAGATGGGCAAAAGTTGCAGCCAAGAGCTTTAGCAAGAGACCAGAACGTTCGGCTACCGTTTGAACAAGAGGCAAGTTTTCTACTCTTAGCTTGTTCGAAATCCAATTTGGACTGATTAATAACTGCTTTAAAATTGTTGTGAGTTTTGGTGGAGGCAGAAAAGAAAACTGAACATTTGGAAACAATTACGATATGTAACATTCTTCTTTTTAACCACCTTAGCACATTCATTGGAAACCAGGGTTAAGATAAAGGACGAGATTTTAAGGTTGAGTGTGGAATAAAGGATTCCCTTCATACAAGAATAATTTCACTGACATGATCTAAGCATATGTTACCAGTTTTGAAACAGTAATCCAATCAAGGAAACAAAGAAAAGAAATCTCATAGATCATCCCATTTTGCATTTTTGTAATGCCAAACAAAATGAAGTTGGGAATGGCCACGAGAGAAAGGCTCCATTGCAGAAGAGACTATCACCAAGGTGTGATCTGAGGTGCCAAGAGGACCACTCACCTCGACCTTGTACTTAGAAGGGTTGTTTGTGAGAAAAAGATCAAGCATATTGGCTGTATAGTTAGGATTGTCTAGTATTCTGCTAGGTAAATGAACAATCTGTGCGAAGTCATTAGTAATTGCAAAAGCCTCAGCATCTCGACCAGCCAGGTCCGTGTGACTAGAAAATGGAAGCCAGCTGGAGTTGTGAACATTAAAATCACAAAGGAAGTGTGAGATGTATATTTTCCTTTCATTTTACAAATTTTATCCTAGACCACCTTAGTGCCGGTGGACTGGTTAATTGATGATGTGAAACGGATCCAGGATTACTTTTGACTATGACAATAAATTTAGTGTGCTTTGGCTGGTGCACGTTTAAAGGCCATTAGATCGGTTGTGGTAGGATATTGTCGGAATATCTCCTAAGCTTTGTTTTGGGCTTTTTTTTTTTTTTGCTGCTGTGCATTTATGAATTTTGCAGCTGCATGAACAATACTTTCTGTGATGTACATCGCGGCATCCTTGATGGGACCCCTGAGCGACTGTAGTGATGTCAAATTCTGCCAGATTTTGAGAGGCATTCCAATCAGCCCGATCAAATCAAACTTTCGTCAAGTATCCTAAAATTAGGGTAGTTATCACTTGGAAGTGATCACTGACATACAGGTTCTCCTCCACCTCCCAGATTAGGAAGAGAGGAGAGAAGGTGAGGAGACAGAAAATGTATGGGTAAGAATGTGGAAAAGGCATTAGTTTCCCACATTTAGAAGGGAGTGGTTATTGTCAGTGAGCAGTTGCTCTATGATATCTCTTCTTCCATTAATATCAGCACTACTCCACAGGGTGTTATGTCCACTGAATTCATCAAGGTCAGTCTGGGAGCTGCCAGTCCCCCTAGTGGCAAAGAAATTGAACAGACTGTTAATAGAAACCCAACTGTAAGGTGGATTGCTAGTGCTTCTAAGTTAGTGGAAAGCAGTACTGATTGGAATGGGAGTCTGATTGCCCACAAGGATGACAAATTCTCCATGGGCAGGTCCATCCCCCAGTTCTGTCCTTACATATGATAGTAGTATTATGGAAGGAAGGGTTTTTATTTGCCTTTGAACTGTCTCTTGAAAGCAAACCTGCTCATGATTTTGCAGAAGATATGTATAAGTGTGCACTCCATTATTGAGAATTATCAGGTTGTGTTAATCAAGAAATTTTTCGATAGCTTGTCTACGCTTGTCCAAGTTATGGTTTCCTCACAGCAGATGGTGACCGTTGAAGTCTCCTAGGATGCAGTAGAGTTTGGGAAGTTGTATCACTAATTCTTCTAAGTCAGCATAGCTTATAATTTGGTTAGGTGGCAAGTATAATGACACTATGGTTAGATCGAAGTTAACACTGGCATGTGCAGCAACTGCCTCAAGATTTGTTTTTGGTGGGATTGGTTTTGTATATTTGAGGGTATCTGAGAGTTGATGATCAGCACTACCCCTCCATGTGCAAGACTGTTCAGATTGTGTGCAACATGATCCTTCTGATGTATTAGGTTTTTCCAAAGGGAAACAATTATATTTGGTGTTAGACTGGTTTCCTGTAGACAGTAGGCACTCGGGTTATATTGTGAAAGATCTTGGATGTCAGCCAAATTACTTCAATAGCTCTACAGTTCCGCTGTAAGAAAGTAAGCATTATTTTTCAGGTTTGGTAGAGCCCTCAAATTGTTTTTGAGGGACAGAAGGTTTACTTCCCTCAAGTATACTTTTCATTTAAATTTTCAATTAAATGAAAATTTAAATGACAAAATTAGAGACACTAGAGTATTCAGAGGCAGTGATACTGACAGAGATCACTACCTAACAAACTAGTAGAAAGCACTTTCAAAATAAAAAGAAATTATCTTTTATAAAAAGAAGAAAATACCAACAAAAACTAAGAAATTAAAAATACATTTGTTGGAAGATGAAAGCACTAAATTCCTGTATGAAAGTTGATTGAAAGATAAACTCAAATCAGATGAAAGTGATAATGTTGAGGAAATCTAGTCAAACATGAAAAAATCAATTCTGGGAGCTGCTGAAGAAAGTTCTGGATATAAACCTATAAAAAATAAAAACTGGCTAAGAACTTGGAATGAAGAAATGAAACAAACAATCAATGAGGAAAAAAAGACCTATAAACTGTTCCTACAAACTAAAGACCTACATCTACACATAAAATATAAAAAGCTTAGAGCAGAAGTCAGAAAACTAACGAGAAGAATCCGAGGAAATGACTGGGATAAATTTGTTAAATATTCAGAATGTGATATCACGGGCCCACAGAGAAGAGGTTTTAAAATTTTTAAGAAATTACAACTAGACACAAATGATCAAATAAAAACCAACTCCATCTCCCAAGCAGAATGGAAGCAATGCTATTCCAAACTATGGTATAACCCAGGCACTAGGGAATTGGAAGATGAATCTGTGGTAACCAAATATGAAGAAAATATAACAATAGAAGAACTAGAGTTAATATTACAAAAATCAAAAAACCGAAAAAGTCAAGACAAAAAACAGTCAAAATTGTTATTGATGATAAAATAATAGAACAAATATCTGACTTCACCTATTTGGGAAATTTAATATCAAATGAAGGGAAAGACATCCACACTAAACTATAAAAATATAATAAAATGAATGGAACGATTAAATGCCACTTCGGAAAACAAATTACAACTGAAACAAAATTACGACTGCACAACATTACCTCAAAACCAGCCCTCTTCTACAGCTGTGAGACTTGGGTCATAAATAAGAAAGATGCACACAAACTTGAAGCAGCACAAATGAGATTTTTAAGACCATTATTAGGCTTTACAAGACTAGACCAACAAAGAAATTTAGATATCTTTGAGAAATTAAAAGTAGATAACATAGTAAAAGACATAAAATGGTATCAGGAAAAATGGATCAGCCACATAGAAAGAATGAACCCAGAGCTGATCCCTAAATTAGCCTTTAACTACAAACCTACATGCAAGAGAGATGTTGGTCGACCAAGACAACAATGGCGAGATCAAGACCACCTCCAAGAGCTACAATGGAACAGGTCTTAAAAGACCTAAGCCGGACCAAGTTCATGATGAAGTTTATCTTTCCCCTTCTTTGGGAAATAAGGTTTCCCTGTATCCATCTCTTCGTTGGTGAACAGTTCTAAAACCTGTTCATCTTGGTGTGAATTATATTCTGATGTTGTTGGTTTGGTTTTTAATAGCACATCAGCAGCTAAGGCCATAATGAGGCATATCAAATTTAATGGAATATTAAACATTTTGGTAGCCTATACCTAGGCTACCACGTGAAGTAAGTAAATATCATGTAAAAAATTAAAAAGTTAAGTAAAAAATATATAAAATATAAAACTTAAATCTTTGTATATAAATGAATAGTGTAAAAAGTTAAAAACATCAGACATGTCTCTGTCACCTATAATCTGACTGAGTGTAAATGGTTCAGTCAGATTATTAAAACAGGATTTTCTATAAAAAGATGACGGATGGTTAAAATAGCATTATACATTTCACACATAGGTGGGTCATCGGCCCTCAGCAAATAGGAATGCGTTAGATGACTATGATCTATGCGGAGCAGAGCAAGAACAACTTCCTCTCTTCGAACCATACATAGACTCGAATGCCATTGCATGATTACAGGCTTAATGTGATCTAGTTTATTTGTGGCCTGTCCATGCCAAGAATCTTGCCATTGGGAATGTAATTCGGAGTGTATTGTTTGCCTATAGTCTGTATAGCGGACTGATAGGCAATGATTATCCAGGGAAATGGCTGATTTGGCAGAGGTATCAGCAATTAAATTCCCAAGATCCCAATGTGGCTTGGGATCCAGCAAAAGCAAATATCAAATTCTAATTCCATGAGAGAAAAAAGAATCTGCTGGATCTGGGACAGGAACGGATGAGAGTTATACCTTATCGATTGTAGAGCCTGTAACACACTCAATGAATCACAATAAATCATATACTTTTGGTAATCACTATTTTTAATGTGATCTAAGGCTGTTTCTATTGCACGCAACTCTGAAGTATAAATGCTAGTTTCTTGTGGGATCTTATTGAATAATGTTTTGTGAGGAAACACAATAGCAGGTTCCACATAACCTTCTGACTTCAAGAATACTGCTGGCGCCTCCGTAGCCAGATGGGCAGGAGCAGCAGTGCGTAGCACATGCTTCTTGATTAGACCAGGGTTTGAGCCCGTGTCCACCAAATACGGAGGATGTGGAAAGGTCAGGGAATGACCACCGCATATTCCCGGAGCAATATGGTCTTAGTTGCTAGTGCTCCTAAAAACCAAATAACAACAACAGAATACTGCTCTTTATGTGATGCATAGAGTTGTTGGTAGACAGCTGGCTGTGTAGTAGCCTTCTACCAGATCTTAAGGAAGAAGTCACAAGTTGGAAAATAGGGGTACCATGATGGAATGAATTGCCTTGGTGACTGGGCAACATTGTCTACTTTCATGTCTAGTTCATTTAACAGCCCTTGGATCCGAATACCAAAAGGTTTTTTGGTAGTCCGATGGGTGTTGTAGAGGTTCTTCCAATGTGGCTCAAAGCTAACTGCTTACATTGAAGAGATAGAGATGGTTCATTTGCTTCAATGTAAAGGCTTTGGACAGGAGATGTGCAGAATGCTCCAGTGGCTATCCGGATGGCTTGATGGTGGACTGGATCTAACCAATGAAGTACACTATCTCTAGCAGAACCATAAACCTGAGACTCACAATGGAGTTTGAATGGACAAGTGCTCGGTAGAGACGAAGAAGGGTAGTACGATCTGCACCCCATGAAGTTAACAAAAGGGCATGAAGGATGTTAAGCTCTTTAACACACTTTGTCCTAAGCTGATGACTATGTTGTAGAAATGTCAGCTTCTTGTTGAAAATAAGTCCAAGGAATTTGATCTGCTACAACTGGGATGTTGTTTTGCCCTAGCCCTAAATCTGGATCAAGATGAAGATTATGTTTGCAACAGAAGTGTACACAAACAATATTCTGTGATGAAAATCTGAACCCACTAGCCAAAGACCAGGATGTAAGGTGATCAATGGTTTTCTGCAGTTGCCCCTCAATGAACCTCATATTCCATGAATGACAAAATATAGAAAATCATCAACACAGAGGGTATTGTTCACCGTGGGTAAGTCATTCTGTGACAGAGTTTATTTTGATTGCGACAAGCATGACTTGAAATTGGCAATATGAAAGAAAGTTCTTAATAAAAAGAGGGAGGTTAGGCCTGAAACCAAAGTTACAGAGGTCTTGTAATATGCCAAATTGCCAGGCTGTGTCGTAGGCTTTTTCAATATCAAAGAAAACTGCTACCAGATGCTCTGATTTAATAAAAGCATCACGAATGCACGTTTCCAGTGGGATTAAATGATCCAGAGTGGATCTATTTCTTCGGAAGCTGCACCGAGTCTTGGAAAGCTGACCATTTGTTTCCAAATACTATACAAGGCATGCATAAACCATTCTTTACAGGATCTTGCACAGCTTGCCAGAGTGATAGGACTATAGTTACTTGGATTTCTGGGATCCTTTCCTGGTTTTGGGAAAGAAAAATTCTCTGAAACAAAATTAATGAGAAAAAGCATTGCATTTAACTCTTCCTGTGAAAAGGGCTTGTTATATGGTTCAAGCCCTTTTGAATAGAAGTTTAGTGGGTTTTCTCACTTTTATTTTTCAGAATCAAAAACTCTGGAGGGGGGGAGGAATGATGTTATTGCAGAGATTTTTGCAAATGTTTCCTCTAGAGTATTTTCAACTGCAGTTCGATCCGAAATTGGACATAGATTGTGCTCGAGGATCACTGAAGGGCATGGTGGATATTTTCCCATCATTTTGTGGATCTTATACCAGACTACTTTTGAGCTAGCAGCCTGAGTTATGAGCCATGTAAAAGTGATACAAGATTTCCTTTGGCTCTGATGGCAGACATAACGTGCATGTTTAAACGATATTAAATTTTCAGTTGCGGGATGTCAGCAAAATATCTCCCAGGCTTTGTTTTGTGCTTTTTTCACTGCTGTGCATTCTGAATTCCACCAAGGTTTGGGAAATAGTGGGAACCGGCTGGATGTTTTTGGGATTGCAATTTCAGCTGCATGGACAAACGTTTCTGTGATGTACATGACTGCTTCATTGATAGGCTCCTGACTGACTGCAGCGATGTAAAGATTTGCCAGATGTTGAAAGACATTCCAGTCAGCCTGATCAATTTTCCACTATAGTAAACTAAATGGCAGATATGGTCGATCACTAGTTAGGGTGGTTATCACGGGGAAGTGATCACTTCCATATGGGTTTTCCTCCACCTCCCAAGTAAGCGAAGGAAGGAAGGAGAGCAGATAGAAAGATCAACGGCAGAGAAAGTATAGGTAGGCACGTGGATGAAGGTGTTCATTCCCATATTGAGAAGGGAGAGGTCATTGTCAGTGAGCTATTACTCCATGACTTGTCCCCTTCCATTGTTGTTAGCACTACCCCACAGAGTGTTATGTCCATTAAAAAATCCCAAGAATTAAGGAAGGTGAAGGCTTGTTTGTTTGTTTGTTTTTTGGTTTTTAGGAGCAATAGCAACTAAGGCCATATTGCTCCGGGATATGCGGTGGTCATTCTCTGAAAACTTTCTGCATCCTCCGTATTTGGTGGTCATGGACTCGAACCCCGGTCTAATCAAGAAGCGTGTGCTATGCACTGCTGCTCCTTCCCACCTGGCTACGGAGGTGCCTAAGGTGAAGGCAATTGCACGAGAAGATCATCAAGGTCTTTCTGGGGGATGTCAATCTCAGATGGTAAATAAACAGAGCAGCCCACTGTAAGGTGAATTGCTACAGCCTGAATGATAGCTAGAAGTTGCAAAGAATGAAACGGGATCTGGTTGCAAACAAGGATTGCGACTCCTCCACGAGCAGGACCATTCACAATTCTATCCTTACAAATGATGGCAATGTTATGTATTGTGGGGTCATCATTTGCCTTTAAATAAGTCTTTTGTATGCATTAGTATTGGTAGTGTTATTTCTGGCGCAAGGGCTACTAGGGCCATATTGCGCCTATCAACAGTATGGAGGTCAGACATGGTAATTATAGAATCATGTCAGAGGCGACCATAGCTGTATCCCTTTTAGAAAACAGAAAAATTCTGGAAGATTTGTATCATTGCCTATAATATCACAAAGTGTTAAAGATTCTCGAAGATTTCGTAAAATACTGAATGAGACTTTTCAGGCATCAGTGTATAGTGTACAATCAACAAGAATGTGTTTGATTGTGATAAGAGAGCTACAGTGCATACACTTCAGAGGATCGTCTTCTGTGAGTAGATAAAGATGGGTGAGGTGACCGTGACCAATTCTCACTCAAGATAGGACGACTTCTTCCTTTCTGTTTACCAGAAACTGGAAGCCCATAACTGTGGTTCAGATTTTATTTGAAGGAGCTTGTTCTGCAGTTGAGCTTGCCATAGAAGTGTCCACTGTTCCTTACATACAGGTCTTATATAGGATCTGTAGTCAATATATGGAACGTAGTAATCTGTCGATGCTATGTTGGATGATTGTTTTGCTGCATAATCCACTTTTTCATTCCCTGATATTCCAGTGTGGCCTGGGATCCAACAAAAGATGACTACTTTCTAGTGTTCATGGATATGCATCAGCTGAGTTTTTGTTGTTGTTTTGGGGACGTAACTCGGGAATGACTAGTAACATATTGCTACTATAGTATTATTGACAAATCTGAATTCGGTGCGATACTTGTTAATGTTTGAGCATTTTTATACATTCTCATTATTTTAATTTTCTGATCCGAATCAATTGCTTTCCTTTTCTTGATAGATTTACTAGTACCTCCCTTAGTCGGCACCATGATAACGGTCAAAACTCACTATTATCATCCTGCACGAGCCTACATTTTACTAAAGCACATTTCTGGATGTCAATATAAACAATTTGCACTTTCCGTTTTATTAGGCGTTTCTGTTAGTGCAATCTATTATAAACGGGTAGTAAATGCGATGATAGATAGCTGGAATTCTGTGGGGTTTTACGTTATTATGGTAAAGTGTGTCCCCCCTTCACTGAAATCTTCAGTCATATACAGTAATACCCCGACTTACGCTACCCCGACTTACGCGAACTCGGAGTTACGCGGTTCTTGATTTTTTCGTTTGGCAACGCTGCCGCCCACTATCTTCAAGGTCGTTTTTCATATGTTATCGATATACGGTGCGACGGCGGAGAATGAGAGCGAAAGATGAACAAAATTCAACTTTGCTGCTTTTATGTTTTTTATATCAGTGAAGGGGAAACACATTTCACCATAATAACGTAAAAACCAACACAATTCCAGCTATCGGTATAATCGCAAATGCAATTAGATCGAGTTTACTACCAGTTTATAACAGATTTCACTAGCAGAAACGCAACTGGATTTTTATTGTTTTATGGTAGTAACCCCTAGAAATGTGAGGTGTTAATAGTGTATCTCTGCCTTTATGGTGTTGTTTATTCAGTTGCTACATGCGCGCAGCTTTGTTTATGCGTATCAAGCGTGCCTCCTCGTTTTGTAATTGTGCTTTATTCCCTAAAAATGAGTAAAATACTTAATTAAAAGGTGTGAAAAGGAAGCGTCCTGGTGAAGACACTGCAGATTCAGAGAGAAAAAGAAAAGCAATTATCGATAAACAGAGGCGGACTGGATCAAAAATTCTTACCCGGGAAAATTTATAGTGGCCTCATACTATGGTTTATGGCCAAAATCACACTGGCCCACCGAGGTTTCCCCGGTAAAGCTTATGGCCAATCCGCCTCTGTCGATAGAGAAAAAATATGAAATTGTGAAACGCTTTGAGCGAAATGAAAGACCATGTGATATTGCACGTGCTACAGGCCTAAATGAAGCAACGGCGAAAAGCACATGACAATTGCCAACTTGACAGGTTGAAAATTGAAAAGGGCTCAATTGTAAAGGGCTTAAAAATTTTAGAAAACATAGACTCCAACGAAGAACGCGTTATAGCTACAAAGCAAGGAATAAAAAAATTATTAGCTTGCTACGAAGAAATTCTGCGTGAAAAAAAGAAGGCGCTGTGTCGTCAGACGAATTTGTTAGATTTTATGAAGCCATCGACATCGAAATAACTTTTTAACGTAAGTCATTTGTTTTTTAATACATATTTTGTATTAATATGTATAAAGAACTGCAATTTTATTAATATTTTTCTTCTAAACTAGTGTTTTTGTTAGTCCTTGGTCCCAATTTAGCAAAATTTATATGTATTTATATGCAAAGTTGTACCCCGACTTACGCGAATTCGACTTACGCGATTTTCGTCGGACCCACCTATCGCGTAACTTCGGGGTATTACTGTATAAAAAAAAACCATAAATGATTGTAAGAATTTTCTCTTTTTTCCCTTTTTTTTTGCTTGTTACTCTGATTTTACTTGTGCAATTTGTGTGTCTCGTGATCGTCATTATTGATTTCTTATTATTATTTTATTATTATTTTTTTTATTATTATTATTTTTTGTAGTTTTAAATTTTACAATCATAAAAATAAAAAAATTTAGTGAAAACAAATTTACGTAAATCTGTAGTTGCGCAAGTCGGAGACTTACTATATCGAAAAATGTTCAGCAACCCACGTAAAAAATATGGCAATAGATAAAAAAAAAAAACTTACCACATACTACTCGTGTGTCCAATACGATGCTTTCTCTTTATTTTTTCCGATGTTGATTTTAAATCTAATAGCTTCCCTTTATTTTTTTACAATGTCGCGTATGGTTTGGTCACTCACCAACATTATAATGGTTCATTAGATATTTAACGGGTGCACCATTTTCAAACTTTTGAATAGTTTCAAGTCTTTGTTTAACCGAAAGTGCAACTCTTTTGGGTTTACCCATCATTTTCGTGATTTCTAAACAAAAAAAATATATATATTTCGACATCCCTGACATAAATAACGAAACAACAATAACGAAACAAAATAACGAAATTTGCCCTTTTGCGGTGTGACGGAACACAACAATGGATGCGACACACGAAAACGAACTATATAAACATTCTTTTTTTTTTTTTGAGCGGCAGATGCGAAGACAGCGGAGGTTGCAAGATAATAAGCACATTAATCTCCCAATGACGACTTATAACGCCACTTCTTGTTGCTTATTTACGACTTGCAAAATATCTGTTTATACCTATTCTAGTTAATACTTGCACCAGAAATCATAATATTAATTATGATTTCTGGTTGTTGTATTTTTTTATTTTTTTTTAATTTGGAGTCTTGAAGTGTCTCGGTTAATCCTATCCCGGTAAATCGAGAGTCTGCTGTATATTACACTTTTTTGGATGGATAGAGGGAGAATATTTTTTAAGGCAAGGTTGATGGCACATAATTCTGCTGCATTCAGTGGGCAGGGAAATAGAGATGGTGTTATAGGGAAAGATGGTTGGAGTCCCGACTCCACTTTTTTGATCCATGGGGTATACCTTTGTAAAACGTGGATAATTTTGTGTGTGAGCAGTATGGAGTTGCTGTATATTGATATTTGCAAGTGAATGTTTTCCCCAGGGGCAACAGGTATTCTGTGTGTTATCAGACATTCAGTCTAAAATACTGATGGATCCAATATCTTTCTATTACAGAAGATTTAGGAGAAGTCCGATTGATCTGCCACGAGGTGACCAAGCAGCCGAATTAGTAAGTTAGTACTAATAGAAAGGTGGATTTCCTTTCTGGGCCTCTGCCTACTTCTTGTAGTGTGAAAGAGCTACTCAGATATAGAAATGAAGAAAATGGTGTTGGAAACTAAAAATAGAAACTGTTGGCTTAAATGCTTGTATAGAAAACGCTTGGCACCTGGGGACCTCCTGTATGCAAAAGCAAGCTGGTTTGTGCTTTTGCAAGAGTGCCTTGATAGCATAAGTATTTTGCCAAAATCCATGGCAATTCCACTGTAGGAATTTAGCCATTATCTGGGCTTGGTGGGTCCACCCGGCAGCTTCTGAGATTCTGAGGGCTTAATTTTGTCAGTCTTGGATTTATTTTTTGGGGAAGTATGGACAGCATCCATACTTCCTCAAAAATTCTTTTAACTGCAGAGGAGATAAAATCTGTTTAGAAACATTGATTGCTCACAATCCAAAACAAATGAATTATCCAAATGAATGAATATGGATTTTCCTCCTCTACTTTTACAGAGAGTCTGAAATCTGGGTAGTCTAGGAGATTATACTAGTTTAATGTAGCAGTTTACTATTGGTTTCTGTGCGTGTGTCTATTTTATCTGTCCCAGTGTGTTTTCTAGCTGATATGTACAAAATGATAAAACCCAGAATAATTCATATTAGATGCCACACTCCCTCTGCCTTAGGTTGGCTAACTCAGCCACAGTTGAAGAGACATAAACAGATTGCTCCAGTCTAAGATGGGTCCCAAACCCATACTTCTCCAAATGAATGACAAGTTTCCTTGCAGCAGAAGTACCCTGTATCAAGAATTGGGCACTGACATGCTAAATTCATTCTTTATTCTTGTCATCACAAGTGCCCTTTCCATACTACAATTAGTAACCAGCAGACTATGGTTACATTCAGAATGTTGCATCCATATTAGACAGTATTGGTTCAGTCACAAAAAATTAAAGATGAGTAAGTCAAGTGAAAGTAATACATAGAATTGAACAAACATTACCTTTTCTATTCCTGTTTTAGATTAACAAAAAGTCAAATGTCATTTTCACATGGTCTTAAAAAGTATACACAGCACTAGCAAAAAAAAAAAAAAAAAACCCTCTTCATTTACTCTCCTTTAATTTGCCAATAATTTGTTCAAATGTTTAAATTTATTGAAAGTATCCACTACCATAACATTAGGTGTATATAAATTCATTACAACAATCAATTACTTTTTTTTGGCTGCAAATTTCCATATATCTGTTCTGCAACCATCCTTTTGCAATTTTAAATTTGTCACCTTTGATGTCTTTACTTATCTAGGCAAAGATGCCATTAGTAATTAGTTTACTTACTCTTTCTCATGCTGTTCATTTTGAGGAGTAAAGATGTTATCAGCATTTAATTTACTTAACCATTTTACAGCTTTATATACTTCCAATGCAGCTGCCTAGTTTGTGGAGATTGCAGTTCGCAGAACCCCCCCCCCAGTCTTTCATGGTAAGAATATCCTTTGTACCCCCAACTAGCCTGATTGTTCCTTTTTCCACACTCTCCAACAAAATTCCAAAATTCAGGTTTCCAAACCTGTATGCAGTATTCCAAATGTGGCCTTACCATTGCCTTATAATACAATGGCATAAACACCTCTTTGTCCCTGGCAGAGTCCTTGCATATTACTGCAGAACCCCATTCTCTGAATAGCAGTTTGTTTGCACTACTCAGAGAAATTACATTGGATTGTACAAATAACCGCCAAGTATTTTTCCTTATTTTCTTATTAACTACCTTGAATTTCGAGCTACCCAAGTAGTATGTTATCCTGGGATTACCAGTACTCAAATGGAGTACTTTGCATTTATCAATGTTACACTTTAGTTGCCAATTTACAGCACATCCCCTAAGTTTGTCTATAACTTCTTGTGGTAGCCTACACTAATATCATTAAACACTGTACCCAACTTTGCATCATCAGCAAACTTAGTCATCAAACTTGAAATACCTACCTCACTATCATTAATAAACATTAAAAACAGTAAAGGGGTGGGGGGAACCAATGGCTGATGCCTATCTAATATAGTGCTTCTAGAATAGCTACTGACATTAAGATTAATAAATTATTGTGCCACAGAACAAAAACAGAAAGAAAATGACAGGTTGCAGTTAAAAATATGTTTAATATTATGTAAAAATATGTTGGTGTTCACACAAACAAAAAACCACAAGTAAAAATAATACAGGAAAGTAATACATAGCTTTCATACTGGAAGGCATCCTTCTTCAGTTGTGACCGTTAATCTATGGTTGGTTGATTTAGAGATTTCTTAGGTGCATCGGCAACTATGGCCATAGTGCACCATACATATGGTAAGAATTTATGCTATTTCCTGTCAGATAGAGATAATTGCAAAAAATAGTACCAGCAAGTTAGTTTTTAACTATTTAAAGCAGGTGGCATACATTATCCTTTTGAGAAAGGTAAAAATGCTTGAAGCATTTGTTTTATTTCCTAAAAGTGAAGTAAGTAAAAGAGGGTCTTCTATTGTGGCTGGAGTGAAGAGATTCTGGCATTCTCTTGCATATTTTTGGCATTCAACAATGACATGTTTTATTGAAAGCACTGTGTTGCAGTGATAACACTCAGGGGGAGGGAGAATTCCCCTCAATAGATAACTATGAGTGATATTTGTGTGACCTATTCGTAGGTGTGCCAATATTACCTCCTGTTGGCGAATTGAGCTGAAGCTTGAAAGCCATTGCTCAAGATTTGGCTTAATACTTCAGAGCTTATTGTTATATTGATTTTTCCATGATAACTGCCGATGGTACATGCATTTTGCCTGGATTATTGATATATAGTCTTGATAGAAAGGCACCTGGGGTGGATGGGATCTATCCAGTTATATTAAAGGAGGCGGCAAAGCAACTAAGCAAACCCTTAGCCATAATTATGAGAGCATCCTTGGACTAAGGGGAGGTCCCCACGGACTGGAGATGTGCAAATGTATCTCCAATTCACAAAGGGGATTGAAGGGTGACAAGAGTAAATAGAGACCAGTTAGTTTAACTTCTGTTCCGGGTAAAATAATGGAGTCACTAGTTAAAGATGCATTGCAGGATCATCTAGACAAGACTGCAGCAATAATTCAGACACAGCATGGGTTTGTTAAGGGAAAGCCTTGTCTGACAAATTTGATATGATATTATGGAACTGGATGCAAAAAATAATTTTGATATCATATATTTGGGGGCTTAGAGGGGAACAGGTATCCTGTGTGTTATCAGACACTCAGCCTAAAACACTGATGGATCCAATATCTCTCTATTACAGAAGATTTAGGAGAAGTCCGGTTGGCCTGCCTCCCTAAAATCCACTCATGCACACCTTCTCGATGGTAAGCCCTGTTATGTCACTTAGGTGGCAACGAACGTGTAGAGTGGTTCTCTTCAAGACGCCTGGTCAGCGTGAAGAGGAAAAGACCAAACCCTCCAGCAATGAGAGCACAACAATACAATTGGCCCTCAGTCCCAAGCAGCTTTCACTCTCCCTCTTACGGCAGCGAGAGGACCAGAGTGGAGGCAGAGGGTGATAAGAATCTCTGGGTACGACCAGGCTGCCGTGCACGGAAATTGAACTTGGCCTGTTATAACGTACGATCACTCATCGGTGAAGACAGGATATTAGAGCTGGAAAAGGAATTAGAAAATGTGAATTGGAATATCATCGGCTTGACTGAAACAAGAAGAAGAAATGAATCACTTATAAGTTTATCAAGTGGAAATCTGCTGTACACCAATGGAAACAGTGAAAGGAGTGAAGGTGGAGTTGGGTTTCTAGTCCATAAAGATTTTAAAAACAACATTTTGGAATTCAGAAGTACATCACCAAGGGTGTCAAGACTAATACTCAAGATTTCTAAGAGGTACAAGCTAAAGATTATAATGATTTATGCACCAACATCGAGCCATGATGATGAAGAGGTTGAAGAAATGTACACTGAAATTGAGTGTCTTCTAGATGAGCAGAAAACCCACTACACTATTATTATGGGGGACTTCAATGGTAAGGTTGGAAAAAGGCAAAACAGCGCAGAAAGAGGAAATATAGAAAATTTTGGAATTGGTGAAAGAAATAAAAGAGGTGAAAGACTTGTGGAATTTGCAGAATCTCAAGGAATGTCAGTAATGAACACTTTTTTCAAGAAAAGGGTGAACAGAAAGTGGACATGGAAGAGTCCAAATGGATTAACAACTAATGAAATCGACTTCGTCCTCAGTAACAGAAGATATATTGTGAATGATGTTACCGTCCTGAATAAGGTAAATGTTGGAAGTGATCACAGAATGGTAAGATGTACACTTGATATAGATGTAGGAAAGGAAAAAACTGACTCGAGTAAATAATACAAAGGTCTTTGAAATAACAGAGGAGGAGAAAAAGCAGTATGTACTGGAACTTAAGAACAAGTTTGAGCTTCTGCAGACTGCTCAGGACCAAGATATCGACGAGGAATATTACAACTTTCTGAAAGTGATAAAGCCCAAGAAACCTATAGGGAAACAGAAATCCAAAGAAGAAAAAATTAGTCAAGAAACACTTGTCATGATGAACCAAAGACGACAAATGAAGAGCAAGAAAAACACTGACAGGGAGAAAATTGAGTATACTGAGTTATGCAAAGCCATTAGAAAGAGACTCAGAGAGGACATAAGAAGATTTAACACAAGAAAAGTAGAACAAGCATTAAGGGAAAACAAAGGATTTAAATCAGCAGCCATGAGCAGGAACACAGAAAGACAAATGATACTGAAACTGAAGAATAGCGACGGTGTACTTATAAACAGCAGAGAAGGCATAATTCAAATAGCAGAAGACTACTATAGAGAATTATACAAGGAGCGAGGGAATGATACCAGCAGTGGGGAAGATGGATTGCAAAGTAGCAACACATACGACATACCCGATATTCTTCCTGATGAGGTAGAACATGCATTGAAGAAAATGAAGAATCGGAAAGCCCCGGGGGAAGACGAAGTTACTGTAGAGTTGTTAAAATTGGGAGGAAGAGACATAACACAAAAACTGGCAAGGCTCTTCACAAAGTGCATTAGAAAAGGTGTGATGCCTACGCAGTGGAATAATGCAATCATAGTTTTGCTGCATAAGAAAGGAGATAAATCAGAAATTGCAAATTATAGACCAATTAGCTTGTTATCCCATATCTACAAGTTGTTCACAAGGGTCATTACTAACAGATTAGAACGAATACTTGATGAGAATCAAACGAAAGAGCAAGCTGGCTTTAGGACAGGATTCTCAACTATGGATCACCTTCACGTAATATCACAGCTAATGGAGAAAGCAAATGAATATAAAACACCATTATGCCTGGCATTCGTGGATTATGAAAAGGCATTTGACTCCATACAGCATAAGGCAATGTTTCGGGCACTGGAAAGACAAGGCATAGATACTCCATATATTATGATTTTGAAGAAAATATATGAGAGTGCTACATCCTTTATTAGACTAGACAAAGACAGTAGCAAATTTAAAATCGAGAAAGGAGTTCGACAAGGAGACACAATATCTCCGAAGCTGTTTACTGCTGCCCTTGAGGAAGCTTTCAGAAGATTAGACTGGTCGCAGAAAGGAGTCAATGTGAACGGAGAGTACCTAAACCATTTACGATTTGCAGATGACATTGTGGTCATAAGCCACGATCCCAAAGAATTAGAGGAAAATCTTAATCAGTTATGCACAGTTAGTAAGGATTTTGGACTAAAGATGAATATGGCTAAAACAAAAGTAATGATGAACAAGTATGCCACGGAAAGGGAAATAATGATTGAAGGAGCAGTAATTGAAAAGGTGGAGTCATATACTTATCTGGGACAAGTTATTAGCTGTAATAATGATAAATGGCTGGAAGTCAAGAGAAGAATAAATTTTGGATGGATAGCATTCAGGAAATATAGTCACATACTGAAGAGCAATATCCCAGTTTGTCTGAAACGTAAAATAATGAATCAATGTATACTCCCCACCATGACTTACGGAAGTGAAACTTGGGCACTCACCAAAAGAATGGAAGAGAAGCTAAGAACTACACAGCGAAGAATGGAACGAATTATATTGGGAATCAGACTGTTAGATAAGAAGAGAAACACATGGATTAGGCAGCAAACTCAAGTAAAGGACATTCTTATCAAAACTAAAGAACTAAAATGGTCTTGGGCAGGACACATAGCTCGAAGACATGATGACAGATGGACTAAGAAAATAACAGAATGGTACCCAAGAGGAGCTAGAAGAAAACCTGGAAGACAAAGGCGGAGATGGATAAATGAAATTCATGAGTTTTTGAGTAGTAAATGGATGGCCAGTGCTCAAAACAGAAGGAACTGGAAAGTTGCGGGAGAGGCCTTCATCCTGCAGTGGATTGAAAATGGCTGATGATGATGATTTGGATTTCAGGAAAGCTTTTGATACTGTTGCGCATGGAAGATCATTGTACAAATTGGAGCAGAATGGTATTAAGGGTAAGTTGCTACAATGGATAAAAGGATAGTTAAGTGCGAGAAGACAGAGGATGATAATTAATGGGTGCTGCTCTTCGTGGACTAATGTTATTAGTGGAGTCCCACAGGGTTCGGTGTTGGCTCAACTGTTGTTTTGTATATTTATCAATGATATTGATGAAGGTATATCATGCTTATTGTCGAAGTTTGCAGATGATACAAAGGTTGGCAGGGTTGTTAATGGCAGTAATGGCAGTGTGCTACTGCAACAGGATCTAGATAATTTGGGCAGATGGGCTAAGAAGTGGCAACTGAAGTTTAACCTTGACAAATGCAAAGTACTGCATATGGGTAGAAGTAACCCCAGAGAAATGTACCAACTGTGTGGTACTACACTTAAGGTGGTAGAAAATGAAAAAGACCTAGGAGTAATTGTGCAGTCAGATATGAAGTTTTCTGAGCAATGCAGACAGGCTGCCAGGGCAGGTCATGGGGTTTTGTCAATGACATATAGGAATTTTGCTAGCAGGGAAAAGGAGGTGATTGTCCCTCTGTATAAGGCATGGTCAGGCTACGCCTTGAGTACTGCGTACAGGTCTGGAGGCCTCATTTTAGGAAGGATGTAGATTTGCTTGAGCGTGTACAGAAAAGGGCAACAAGATTGGTGAGGGGAATGAAGGGATCCTCTTACCAAGAGAGGCTTAAGTTCTGCAAATTGCAGTGGATGGAGACTAGGCACCTGTGCGGTGATCTGATTGAGGTGTATAAGGCCTTGAATGACTGAGCACGCTGAATTCTGATGGGATCCTTCCATCTAAGGGGGCATAAATTCAATTAAGAAAAGACAGATGTAGAATAGATGTGTGGAAATTTGCCTTTAGCCAGTGGGTGGTTAATTGCTGGAAAAAACTTCCATCTGTCGTTGTGGAAGTTGATAGGTTAAATAAATTTAAGGAGGAACTGGACAGGCATTTGGAGGGAATGGTGTGATTTTTTTTTTTTGGCTGATGCTGCATAAGCTCATACACTTGTTTTCTTGCATCACATGCCACCACTACTACTACTACTATATGGGGGATTTTCCAACTGTCATCGGGTGGTATGATGGCCGATTCTGCAGCATTGTCAGCTAATTCATTTCCTGGGATTCCCATATGTCTAGGAACCCAACAGAGGTGTATGCTTTTTACAAGTTCAGATAAAGTATGCAAAGAGGAGGTTATTTCTTTAAGACTGGGTGAGTGATATTCATGGTGTTTTTCAGGGCTTGAAGTGCACTTAAAGAAACTGTTAATCTAAAAAATAGAACTGTATGTGCATGCCATGGCATGTATGGGGAACTGTGTGTATGCAACAATTAGCTGTTAGAAGGGAAAGCTTGTAGTTGTAGCTGTATTGCCTGGAAACATGGTAAATGTCAACGTTTGTCAACCAAGAGGATGGTCATCTCAGTAATGGGAGGGATACGGCATCCTATGGTTCAGGTAAAGGAATTGCTACAGCATGAGATGTGCAGTGACTCCAACCAGGGACTGATCAATAATCACAACATCGTAGCGTGGGTCAATGTCGTGCCTGGTCAACCAGAAGTGCTCAGCAATGGCTGAGTACTTCACATCCACTAAACGGATAGTTTTTCATGTTAAGAAACACGACTACTGAGCCTCCTGCCAGTTTCACCAATGTAGCAGCCAGTGCAGTCACGGCAGGAAATAAGGTACTTCGATCCACTCTGCAGCAAGAGGGGAACCAATGTTTTAACTCTTGAGACAAGGGATTGCAATGTCCTGCCCAGGAGTTGTAAGCACTTTATCCCATGAGCCTTTAAGAATCTAGAAATCTGTTGTGATAGGTTCGGGTAGAACGGGAAAAAGGCGGTTGAGGCAGAGTCATTACTGCACATGGTCCTGTGGGTCGCTATGTGGTCACACCCATCTAGGGCACTGGTGGGGTAGCAACACTTCGCAAGATCTGTCTGTCTTAACCCTAGTAATCTCAGTGCATCTCTCATCTGTAGAACTAGAGTGGGTCCAGGCACGGGTTAGCAGGGCTCGCGCTGTGCAAAGAAGATGGCTGCTGTGTGACCAGTAGTTGGTGAATTTGCCGGCACACATCGGCTTGCGATAGACCGTTGTCTTCAAATCCGTGCCCTCATGCTGGACAAGGGTATCCAAGTATGGAAGGGTACTGTCTGACTCCAGTTTGATGGTGAATTGAATGAAAGGTGACAGAGAGTTTAGGCGGTGCAAACCGGTTACCTACCCGACTTCCAGGGAATGACCACAAACACATCATCCATGTAGCAACACCAAAAGGCAACGGGATCTGGTAGACCCACAAGTGTGTGACTCTCCAACTCCTCCATTGCAATGTTTGCCGTAACTGTACTAACTGGGGAACCCATGACTGTACCGTGTATCTGTTGGTAAATGGAGTCACCAAACATGACGGCACTAGTCAAGCACAGTCTAAGGGCAGTGCAAATGTCATGTGAAATTAGAAAACTTTTGTTGCTCAGGGTATGGTCATTGTCCAGAAGCTCCTTGGCACATGTTATGGCCAGTTTAACTGGGATCGAAGTGAAAAGAGACACTATGTGAAATGAGGCCATGACTTAATTATCTGAGATGGATAGTGTATGAATCTAGGAACTTCCCATTGTTAGAAATGGTGTTGGCGGTCTTGCTCACTAGGGGAGAGAGAGAGAGTAAGCTCGAGACGAACTTAGATAACTCATAAGTCAGTGAACCACAACAGGAGACGATCGGTCTTAAGGGTACTTCTTCCTTGCCAATAAGCTGGAAATATGCCTTGTCAGCCCACAGAATATTCCAAAGCCACATATTAGCGATCTTCACCCAGGTTAGGAATTGCAGAATGAAGGCTGCATGTTTCTTGGGATCAGCTGAGGTTACTGGCTATTGCACCTTGCAAATTATGTAATGGGTACCAACAAAACATGTTTCATAACACTCTACTAATGGATGACTATTGAGCATGAAACTACTCTGGCATTAGCTCATGCATACTGATTCTTTGATGTACCACCCAGTATAGAAATCTAATCTAATAAGAGAATATCTCTTCAAGTGGCTATAATCCTCTGATATGGACTCAGTTGGGTTGGGGAGAGCAAGCAGTTTCTGCAAACCCTGCAAAACCTACTCCACGAGAGCAGGCTTCTTTCCAATCTTGTGAATTCCTGAAAGAAATGATACTTTTTTTAGAAGTAGAGCATTGTGGGCAATGCACAACACCCCATTTAAAGTATAATTCTCCCCCCCCTCTCTCTCTGATCTGTAATTACCTATCTTTATAGTCCCTTCTCAGACATATCAGCATGGTATTTTATTTGTATACTTTGTACATGCAGTTCTGATTTCATTGTTTTAGTTTATTTTGCAATTTTTTTTTTTATTTCAAGCTTTTTGTTTCTAAAATGGTATGGATATTGGGCATTTTTATTAGTTTCGATTGACACAATTTAATTATAATGATCATGCCCATCAATCAATTTTAGCATGCAATATTTTAATTTCTATGAAATATTGTAAGATCTAACCTTTTACTTGGAATCTCATCTGTATATTCATCTACATAATCTTTTTTCAGCTCCTCTGGAATATCTGAATCATCGCTTTCAGAGTCATAAGTTTGAATGGCATTATTATCCTCAATCTGCAATAAGAAAAATAATAATCTGAACTCATTTCCGTAAAACAAGCTGACAGACATTAATCCCCCTCACACAATGTGGGTTAGTGCTTTATCAATTGTTCTGGCTTGAACCTAGTGGTATCTCTTGTGATTGACCTTAGAACTCTACTAACATTGTATCCTCATAAATAAATTATTGTTTACATTAATTATAAACAGCAAATGACACTTTCTTTTTGTGTAGTGAAAGACCTCAGCTTTTTTTCAACTCAAGTACAAATGATACTCAGACTTATGGTGGGTTACATATATAAATAAAAATGTTTGTAAAAGAATAAGAGAATCTTACTCAATATGATACGTAGAACACTTCCATATGATACTCTTCAGAAATTAAAAAAAAAAAAAAAAAAAAAACAAATAAAAAAATCGAAAATCTTACATTACAGTTAGAAATAATTAACAATAAATAAAAATTAAGTAAAAAATTAATTTAACAAAAAAAAAAAATGCAAAACGATTTTTCTTCCTGAAGCTGACAATGCTTTTCGACTGTATGTCATGTTCACAGGAATGAAAATTACCGAATAGGGATGAGTATGGAACTTAAATAGGGATTAATTGTCCTCGCATATGCGCATAAAGTACCACAAGTCGGAGATCAGATATGGCCGGAGAACATTAACAGAATTCTCATGTAATTTAGTTTTGACGGTTTCTGCAATTAATAGTCTCGTATAATTACATTGGACACTAAGTATTTTGGCCTGGTTAAATAAAAAAAGTATGTTTTTCATTAATGGCATGAAAGGCTAAATCTGACAATGCTGAACAAGAAGCACCAACTGAGGCCGCGTGTTGATTAATGTGCAAATTCAGAGGAAACTGCGTAGAACCCTGAAAGATGAGTAGCAATCACTGTAAGAAATGTAGTATACTGAGGTCATTTATTTGTGTTGCGAACAAGGAAAGGACTGAGCGATTGTTCAGTATAGTATGTAATTTCTGTATTGGCATTGCTACAATTTTTTAAATTTGGTATCTTTAAAGAATCTGTTAAGTTGTTTGTGCCACTTTTCAACATATGGGACAGAAATAAAGTATTTTTTGATATTACTATTGTTGATTGGTGTATTTTTTTTTTTTTTTTTTTTTTTGTATTCTATGCTTAGATTGTACCCTAATTCTGTCTATTGTAGCAAGTGGGTAACTCCTGTTTAAGAATCTGTTGTTTAATATTTGTATTTCTGAGTCCAAAGCAGATTCCATCATTGAATATTTATAAGCATTGTTGTTGTTGTAATTTGGTTTTAAGGAGCATTAGCAACTAAGGCCATATTGCTCTGGGGATATGCGGTGGTCATTCCTTGACCTTTCCGCATCCTCCATATTTGGTGGCTCATGGGCTCGAACCATGGTCTAATCAAGAAGCATGTGCTATGCACTGCTGCTCCTCCCCACCTGACTATGGAGGCACCTATAAGCATTGAGAAATTGATTAAAGATAATAGATCTTTTGTAGGTTTGAGAGATGTTAAATTGGATTTTATTCGCGTCACGAGTAAAAGCAAAATTTAGAAAATTTAATGACTTAGTATCTGTATCTCCCTCTCCAATGTAAATTGGAGTCTATAATGAATATTATTAAACGAATGTAAAATGTCTTGGATAGTGCTACTATTGGTAATGACTAGAACATCATGTAAATACATCGAACAATATGTGATATGGGGTAGAAAAGGTGTCAAGTGTATATGTTCAATCGTTGAGAGAGAGATTTCCGATATTAGGCCACTCAGGCTTAATTTCATTGGCAAACCAAAAATTTGTTTGTATACTTTGTCTCAAGAGGTGATACAGTTGGCTTCAACTAACAGTTAAATTTAGTGAAAAATTTTCTTAATACGAAGCTTCGTATAATTAATCAGTATTGAGTTATTATTTAACATATCCAAAAAAGAATATCTAATGTGTATTCAACGATGACATTCATATATAACAAGGTAACATCTAGTGAGAATAAATTATCATTACTACCAAGTATACAGTCCTTAAGGTTATTAAATAGTCTATAAAATATTTCATGGCAAAGGCCTCATGCTACGAGGTAGAATGACTAACATGTAGTTTAGTGCAAAAGCATCATGTAACTTAGCCCTCTACCAAAGTAGTTAAATTAATTAATTAAATTGGCATCATTTTGGTTATATCTCATCATTGTGAATGCCTTCACAACAAGCTGCCATGGTATTGTACCATCTCGAATAAATAACACTTCACATCATCAGGCATCTCTCATATTATGAAGTTATACTTCATAACAGGGTTGTCACTATTGCAACACCAGGGTACCTGCCCACCCACCTGAAGAGAAGCCAACAAGCTTTGAAACGGTGCTGTCTGGGTTGTGGTATCTGCTGAGAATAAATAACACTAGTCTTCTCCACTGGTGAAGTGTTATTTATTTAAGGTAGTACAATACCATGGCAACTCGTTGTGAAGGCATTACAATATGAGATATAACCAAAACGATGCCAATTTAATTAATTAATTTAACTACTTTGGTAGATGGCTACATTAAAATGATGCTTTTGCACTAACCTACATGTTGATTATTAAATAGTGTATTGTAGTTCTTAATCCAAAATTGTATCACCCATCTAAAAGGTTTTATAATGCTATATACAGGTGTGGCCAAGGATGAAAATGCCGAGTTTCTGTAGGAAACAATAGGCCGAATAGGAAAGCTGGTCTTATGTAATTTTACCTGAGCGAAAAGTGCAGGAATATTATATAATCTGGCCTTCAATTACTTTAACTGAGCCATAGTGATACAACTGACTCTAACTTATTAATATTGTTGTTTGTTATTTGGTTTTTAGGAGCATTAGCAACAATGCTACGGGGATATGTGGTGGTCATTCCCTGACCTTTCCGCATCCTCCGTTTTTGTGGTCACGGGCTCGAACCCCGGTCTAATCAAGAAGCATGTGCTACACACTGCTGCTCCTGCCCACCTGGCTATGGAGGTGCCAATTTATTAATATAATTCTATGGCTCAGTTAAAGGAATTGAAAGCCAGAACATACAATCTTCCTGCACTTTTCAGTCAGGTAAAACTACATATGACTGGCTTTCCTATTCGGCCTATTGTTTCCTACAGAAACTCGGCATTTTCATCCTTGGCCACACATGTATATAGCATTATAAAACCCTTTAGACAGGCGATACAATTTTGGATTAAGAACTACAATACACTATTTAACAACCTTAAGGACTGTAGACTTGGCGGTAATGATAATTTATTCTCACTAGATGTTACCTTTTTATATACGAATGTCAACGTTGAATACACATTAGATATTCTTTTTTGGATATGTTAAATAATAACTCGATACCAATTAATTATACGAAGCTTCGTATTAAGGAAATTTTTCACTTAATTAAACTCTTAGTTGAGGCCGACTATATCACCTTTTGAGACAAAGTATACAAACAAATTTTTGGTTTGCCAATGAAATTAAGCCTGAGTGGCCTAATATTGGAGATCTATCTCTCATCGATTGAACATATACATTTGATGCCTTTTCTACCCCTATCACATATGATGGGAGGTATTTAGACGATGTTCTAGTCATTACCGATAGTAGCACTATCCAAGATATTTTACATTTGTTTAATAATATTCATTCTAGACTCAAATTTACATTGGAGAGGGAGAATACGTATACTAAGTCGTTAAATTTTCTAAATTTCACTCTTACTCAGGACGTGAATAAAATTCAATTTAACATCTATCATAAACCTACAAACACCGGTATGCTTCTGCATTATAATAGCTGTCATCTGGTCACCTACAAAAGATCTATCATCTTTAATCAATTTTTCAATGCTTATAAATATTCAATGATGGAATCTGCTTTAGATTCAGAAATATAAATATTAACCAGTAAATTCTTAAATGGGGTTACCTACTTGTCACAATAGACAGAATTAGGGTACAAGATAAGTATAGAATAGAAAAAAAAAAAAAAAAAAAATACACATCAACAATAGTAATATCAAAAAATATTTTATTTCTGTCCTATATGTTGAACAGTGGTACAAACAACTTAACAGATTCTTTAAAGATACCAGATTTAAAATTGTATCCAGGCCAATACGGAAATTACACACTATACTGAAAAATCGCTCAGTCCTCTCCTCACTCGCAACACAAATAAATGCCTTAATTATTATTATTATTATTATTAGCCATATGGTGCAAGGAAGCCCAAGGCTTATGCTGCACCAGCCAAAAAAAAAAAAAAAGATTCCCAAGTCACCCTGAGAGAGAGAAAGAAGTAGAAAGGAATCACCAAGAAAGAGAAGAATGATGATATCCAAGCTCAGGACCCTGGGTGTACCAAGCCCATACTCACCAGTTGTGAGTCCCTGGGGGAATATATAACATTTCTTGCGGTTACTGCAACTCGTCTTATCAAGGTTCTATGCGGTTTCCTCTGAATTTTCTCGTTAATCAACATGCAGCCTCAGTTCGTGCTTCTCATTCAGCAGCGTCACAATTAGCCTTTCATGCTGTTAATGAAAAACATACTTTTTTATTTAACCAGGCCAAAATACTTAGTGTCCAACGTAATTATACGAGACTACTCATTGCAGAAACTGTCAAAACTAAATTATGTTAATGTTCGCTGGCCATATCTAATCTCTGACTCATGGTCCTTTATGCACATGTGCGAGGACAAATAATCCCTACTTAAGTTCCATGCTCACCCTTATTCGGTAATTTTCATTCCTATGATCATGACATATATATAGTCGAAAAGCATTGTCAGCTTCAGGAAGGAAAATCGTTTTGCATTTTTTTCGTTAAATTAATTTTTTTCTTAATTTTTAATTACATTAAATTGATTTTTAATTGTGCTCATTTGATTTTTAATTATTGTTAATTATTTCTTACTGCAATGCAAGATTTTCAATGTTTTTTTAAAATTGTTTTCATTTTAATTTCTGGAGAGTATCATATGGAAGTGTTCTCCGCATGCTTTTGAGGTAAACTTCTGTTATTCTTTTACAAATATTGATATCAATGTAGAATGTATTGAGCATTATAACTCTGGTTCATACTATAAATAAAGATGATTTAAGTGGAACCAGAATTTATCATAGAAATAATGATACAATAATTTTTTTAATAATCTTAAGCTCCTAAGCAGGGCTGAATCAACCAATGGTGTGCCCACAGCATCCTATGAAAAAAAAAAAAAATTTCACAAAGCAACCTACGAAAAAGTTTTAGGTAATCTTTTAGTGGAGGAGGAATTCATTTTTGATGGAAGACCACAGGACGGGGGGGGGGGGTCTTCCGTCAAAAGGTCCTGCTTAGAAATTTGCTCATATCTAGCCAGTTCCTGCAAATGGTTACAAATCCCTCCCATCCAATTATCGTCCCATTGCAATTACTTCTACTCTTTCTAAAGTAATGGAGAAATCAATTAACAGCCAACTCTTAAACTATCTAGAAACCTTCCATCTGATCAGCGATCACCTGTATGGATTCTGTCAGTGTCGATCCAGTGGTGATATTCTGGTTGATGTTACCCATTTATGGACAAATTCAATGGAAACGTTCGATGAAACACAAGCAGTTGCTCTTGTCATCTCAACGACTTTCGATCATGTTTGGCATAAAGGTCTTCTAAACAAGCTTCCATCTTATGGTTTGCCAACTGTTTTTTGCAATTGGTTATCCAGTTTTTTCTCTGACTGCTCAACTGAGGGAGATGGTAGGTAGCTCTCTGTCTTCTAACTTCTCAAAAAATGCTGGTGTCCCCCAAGGTTCAGTTCTTTCCCTCACTCTTTTCCTGTTGTATATTAATGACCTTTTTCCACTGACCGGAAATCCTATCCATAGTTTTGCTGATGATAGCCCATTGCATTCCACTTTCTAGTTTGAGAAAAACCTTGCTCTGCTCAATCAGCTTCAACTTCTTGAATATCCGCTACCAATTCCTTAAATGTCTCTAATGTCAATGTATATCTTCTTTCATCTTCTCAACCTCCAACTCAAGCATGACACTAAGTACTATAGGTTCTAATACCTCTCGTGTTTGGGGTTTTCATAAAAAAAAAAGAAAAAGAAAAAATGGAAAGTTAGACAGACGTGCTGTGTGGTACTACATTCAGGGTAATGGAAAATGAAAGACCTGGGAGTAATTGTACAGTTAGATTTGAAGTTCTTGATGATAATATCATTGTAAATGGCAATGGTTAGGCCACATCTTAAGTACAGCATACAGGTCTGGAGGAGCCATTTTATGAGGTATGTAGTAGTGCTGCTGGAAGTATAGGGAATGGCAACATGTTCATTGAGGGGAACAAAAGGGTGCTCTTACCAAGAAAGACTTCAGTTCTGTAAATTTCTGAACTAAAGGTTTTCTTGGTAAGAGCTTTTCAAGTGACTAGGTGACTGTGAGGTGATCTGATTGAGGTGTTTAAGGCTTTGAATGGATTGGGCAAGCTCAATGCTGATGGGATTCTTCCTCTTTCTCAGATTATGCAGATAATGAATATGCATATTATGCATATTCTTTCTCAGATTATGCATATGAGAGAAGCATAAATTCAGATTGAGGAAGGAAAATTGCAAAATAGATGTGCAGAATTTTCCTTTAGCTAGCAGATGGTTGATTTCTGAAACAAACTTCAATCTGTTGTTCTGGAAGTTGATAGCTTAATTAATTCAGGGAAGAAATAGACAAAGTGTTGAAGGGAATGGTTGGTAAATGTATTTTTTTATTTTTTGGCTGATGCTATATAAGCTTGCTTTCTTGCATCTTTTTCCACAACTAATACTAATGCGAAATGTAAGATGCCAAAATGGATGACAGGTGAGGTTATCAGATGAAATGAGCAAAAGAAACAATCATGGGATTCTGATTTGCATTAGCAATATAAGAGAATACATAACTGATAAAGAGAATACATATTGATGGAGTAAGAAGGGTGAAAGCCAATTATGTGAAAGCACTAGTAAAGAGAGCTAAGAACAGTGATAGGGAATTCTCATATATGAATACAACAAAAAAGAAGAGAGTAAATCAAATTGGCCCCTTCTCTGGTTGCTAAGAAAAGTCCATCAAAAGTCAAGCAGAAATGGCAAATGAATTGAACAGATATTCTCAATGATATTTACAGATGAAAAGAAGCTTCATTCTTTCAAGTATGTTAAAGAGATAGACTGCTGTACAGGGAAATGTTTGGAAAAAGTTGCAAATTAGGATTAAATTTGAAAGTGTCTGCAATTGTGCCCAGACATGATAGGAGTGAGTACATGTTGAGAGCCTTGTTAATCAACTTGGCCATGGAGAGAATGTGCAAGGCTCATACGGTAGAATTTTTCTCAGTGTGGTCTGCACTTATTAACAAGAGAGACTGTTCTACAGGGATGGGATATACTTAAATAGAAGGAGTGCAAGAATATTCGCCGATGCTATCAAGGCAACGTTAGGTGGGTCGGATAAAGACTAATAGATTAACAACTGTTGGTAGAAGCTTGTATACTCTGTGTCACAGTACAAACTTTGTAAAGGCCAGAGATAGCGTACGTTTTAACACTGCATAGTGTAGCGTTAGGCTGTGTTGGTCGTCTCTTGTTACTCTGGCCATTTGCAACATGGGGGTCCCCTCTAGTGGGACCCCCCATGTTGCCCATCCTCTGCCCCTGAGAGGCAGTCCAGGTGTACTAAGGAACAGAATTTCTTTGGCAGAGGCAAACCCTGGACAATGCCTGAACTTACCAGGGAGAAGAACAAGAAAAACCAATTCACTCTGGAAACTGGAAAAGAGAGTGGGGGGAGAGAGATGAGGAGGAGGAGAGGAACAGATGAAGATAAAGAAGGTGGATGATAGGAACACACCTTCCACTGGAAAGAGAAGTTAAAGGAATAGACGACACCCCTGGGGAAAAAGCCTATTCTTCACAAGCAGGGCCTGTTTAGAACAGGAAAAATTTCTGTAGAAGCAATGCTGTGATCGTGAAATTAGCAGAAGGTATACTGTGTGAATGTTATGAAAAGCAGAGAGTATACTGTGAATATCAGGCTTTTTAATCGAATTCTAGAGGGTATACAGTGTATAACCGTGTGTGTGTGTGTATACAACATATGTATTAAAAATAATTAAACTATAAGTATTGCCTAAGAATCGATTTCTATTAAATTTATTTTTTAATTTTCAGTAAATATTTTAATATTATTTGTTTTTTCAAGTCTTTCAAACACCAGAAGAATGCTGTTTGACTAAAAAAAATCCATAAGGTATACTGCATATACCCCACCCCCTCACTGCAGCCCTGAGTAGAAGCCAACCAGTCAACGAAAAGGTTTGGATGGGAGGTGGGGAAAGGAGACAGGGATCGTAGGAGAGTAAAGTCACAGAGCCAGGTGGCCCTGTGTGGGGGAAAGAGATTACACTGTGGATGTGCAGTCCTATGTTAGTGATCCCACACTAGCTAGGCCAGCTGAAGTGGGTGTCAGCAAATTCCACATCATGCCTTAGTAGATGGGACATGATGTCAGCAGGGAAGGTCGTGGTTCCTGGTGGTTTGCCCCACAGCAGTCTAATTTGGGGGCTAGTTAGTACAACACATGCTATATATGCACTCAGCCCAATTTCACACTTGTCATTATTATATTAACACTTCTTTTTTTTTTTTTTTTCTTGTTTTTTTTGTATTTAGGGTCAGACTACACAATAATAGTACATAACATGACATTCTGTCACAGTTATCATCTTTCTGAAGCTTGTAGGTTGGCCACTCATAGAATAACAAGACCTCTGGATTTATTGATTGTATGCTTTCTACATCAGCATGTTGGAGCGGCAACAAAGGAGAGCAAAACTCTTGATCAGATTACACTGGTCAACACATAAAATGTTATGAAAACGAAAATACCCAATCTTGACTAATTTTATGCTTCTGAACACAAAAATCACATTAAAATTTGTCAATTGGCTCTTGTTTTTGAATTACAGTTGGAGTCTCATATTAGCAAGTTACTCCAATTATCAAATGTGGCTCTCAGCAAAATGCATGGCAACACCGCAGTTTCAGTACCACCATGCTCTTATCATGTGATCAGCGACTATCACATGATCTGCATCACTGATAAGCTGTTGTCACCTCAAATGCGTCTTCAACTCTGTTGCAGTAATCCTTGAATACGGCTAGGTACTGGGTGATTTGTTCTCAGTTGACAGTTGTTCTTTGTGAGATTCCTACTTTTTTGCACAGTATTTGTGTTACGTAAGATTAATATGCTCCATAATTGTGTGAATAGTCCGGATGACTTCTTTTTGTGGAGAAATCACATTAGCTTCAAGAAAGCGTCTCTTAACAAGAGCCATAAAAGAGGCTTACTTCTTGTACTTTAGTTGTAAAGTAGCTGACCAGGATGCCACACATATGCTGCACTACCTATTCATAAAAATTCAACGTGTCGGTAAGGTGAAAGGGATGTTTTATGCAGTTCGCAGTGCCCACTATCAGGTCACAGACTCTTACTTCTGTATGGTGCCTCCTATTAGAAAATGGATGGCAATGAAGAAAAAGTGGCCAGTGACGTACCCAAATATATCACATGGAATTCGTCCCCGTGTCTCACGCTGAAGTACTACCTATTCCTGAACCACCTGACCATTTTTCTGTATACTCTGATGAACTTGAAGACACTGATGAATATCAACTTCATATACACAAAGAAGTACAGCATTCGTCAACTTCAAGGGATCCATCATTCTATCTCAACCTTTATCCTTCAGAACCACATAATATTATAGAAAGTGAACTTAATGACCTGCCGAATAATAATAATTTTAATGATCTTGAACTGCCAAATAATAAGGCAGAGCTTTTGGTCTTGAGGCAACAGTAGAACCTTCTAGATCATTCTGTGAAAGTGACAACATTTTGTACTCGAAATAAAGACTATGATAAATTCTATCAAACAGAAGGTGAACTCACTGTTTGTAAGGATGTTGATGGTTTAATGGCAGCAATGAACATGAGGCACTTTCCCAAAGAATGGCAACTATTTATAGATGCTTATACGGTTAGCCTCAAGGCTGTGTTATGACACCATGGAAATATGCTGCCTTCAATCATTCTGTCCCACCATTCTGAAGTACGAGTGGCGTAAGTGGTGATTTAAAGGTAATTACCATTTTATTAGGACTACAAAAGGGTTACCCTATTGTTGCTTTCTCTGCAAGTGGGATAATTGTCCCAAAGATATGCACTAAGAGAAGAGCTGGCCTCAACGAATTCACCTGGAATGAAGAATGCAGCATTTGTACCTCTGGTAGATCCAAATAAAGTTTTGCTTCCACCCCTTCACATCAAATTGGGGTTCATGAAAAGTTTCGTGAAGGCTTTGGAAATGAACAGTCCTATATTTACATACTTGCAAAGAGAAATTCCCAAGACTTAGTACAGAGAAGATAAAGGCAGGCATTTTCATTGGTCCACAAATAAGACAACTTTTCAAAGATGAACAATTCGAATGTGTCCTTAGTGATAGTGAAAAATCAGCATGGAAAGCCTTTCGAAATGTTTCGACTGGTTTTCTAGGAAATGTTAAAGCCGGCAACTACAGGCTGCTTGTGGAAGATCTCATTACTTTTTATGAAAAACTGGGGTGCAACTTGTCATTGAAGATGCATTCTTGCAACTGAGATGGATTTTATCCCACTTGCAGAGAAAGCAACAATAGGGTAACCCTTTTGTAGTCCTAATAAAATGGTAATTACCTTTAAATCACCACTTACGCCACTCGTACTTCAGAATGACTCAGACCAGAGCAGCAAAGCAAAAGGCTCAAGCTAATGGAAGTGCTGTGGCTCAGAGCAGAACTGAGGGGGGCAGTTGTCCTCTGACTCACAGCCTTATAAAATGCACTGTTTGCTTGATGTTTGCAGAGCAATCGGGTACGGGACATGATACTGCCAAGGGGGATGTCTTTGTGTGTGCGCGCGATGCAAGGAGTGTATCGATATCAGGCAAAAACTCGGCGTTCTTATGGGCCTATATGAGAGCTTGAAGGACAGGGTGGATGCCCTCAAAGAAACTAAATTGAGGGGCCCATCAAGCTCTCAGCTGCCCACATCAACGCCAGAGCTTGCACTTGGGCATCGCGTGACACAGAGACAACCCCCAAGGCAGAATGCGCTGGTCCCGAAGGAACTAGTAGTTGTTGGTGACTCTATTGTCAGGGAAACGGGGAACATGCTTTGTAAAAAAGATAGGTGGAACAGGACCAGGGTATGTCTGCCAGGGGCAAAGGTTGATGACATTGTAGAGCGAATATCATCTTTTAAGGGCACAAAAGGTGATATAGTTGTACACGTTGGTACTAATAATATTAAGAGTAGGAGACCGGCAGAATTACTTAACAAGTACAGGTCACTGTTGAACAAAAGCCGAGAATTAGGGTTGAATTTGAAAGTGTCTGCAATTCTGCCCAGACACGATAGGAGGGAGTATACGATGAGAGCTTTGTCGATCAATTCGACCCTGGAAAGATTGTGCAAGGCTCAAGGGGTAGAATTTTTTTCAGCCTGGACTGTACTTGTTAACAGGAGAGATTGCTTCTACAGGGATGGGATACACTTAAATAGAAAGGGTGCAAGAATATTTGCTGATGCTATCGAGGCAGTGTTAGGTGGGTCGGAAAACTGCTAGCTTGGGGGGAGACAAAGACCAATAGATTGACAGTAGCCACTGGCAGAGGTGAAAGAGATTCTTGCACTGCTTCTATTAGAATGGGCAGAAGCCTGAAAAACAAGATGCATGGTATTTCAGAGACTGCTGGGAGCCATTGCGGTACAAGTAAACACATGGGTTGTGTTAGGGTAGCTAAGAATAGAAACAGGTGCAGGTATACTTGCGTGTACACCAATGCTAGGAGTTTAGTAAATAAATTTGATGAATTTGAGGTATTGCTCAAAACATCGAAGGCAGATATTGTTGGGATATCAGAGACGTGGTGTCACACAGATATAAGGGATGCGGAATTGCAATTTGGGGAGTACAACGTCTACAGAAAGGATAGACAGGATAGGAAGGGGGGAGGTGTTATGCTATTAGTTAAGAAACACATAAAAACCAAGGAAGTGAAGCCAGTCGACATCGCTGGACAGTGCAGTGTGGAGTCAGTTTGGTGTGACATAAACATTGGGAGATCAAAATTGAGAGTAGGAGTGTGCTATAGGCCTAACGACTCTGATGAGTATAATAAGGAACTGTACTGGGAAATAGAGTGGGCCAGTAAATCAGAGTGTCTTATAATGGGAGATTTTACTTTCCCGGATATTTACTGGATTTTGGGGGCTGGTTACTCACACACTAGCAGGGCTTTTGTGGATTTATTGGATGATTGTTTTCTACATCAGCATGTTCGGGAGGCAACTAGAGGGAGTAATACTCTTGATTTGATTATCAGCAGTGATTCTTCATGCATTAAGAATCTGCAGATAAATGAACCACTAGGTGGCAGTGATCACAGTGTGCTGAAGTGGGATTTACTCAAAGAGGTAACTACCATTAGGGGTAAAGGGAAGGGTTATTGCTTCCGTAAAGGCGACTACGATGGACTGAGACAGTATTTAAATTCTATACAGTGGGACCAACTGATGATGTTACCAACAGCAAATTCAAAATGGGAAGCATTCAAAGAACTTATCTTGGAAGCTACTAGGCTTTACATACCAACTAAGAAATATTGTTCAAGGTTTAGGCCAAAATGGATGTCAGATGAACTAATGAGGCATATGGCAGAGAAGAAAAATGCATGGGATACTTACAAATTAACACATGATACAGAAGCCTATGATAGATACAAGTTGATATGCAACCAAGTTACAAAGGAGGTTAGGCAGGCGAAGGCAGATTACGAGAAATCTTTGGCAAGGGATGCAAAGAAAAACAGCAAAGAGTTCTTTACTTATGTAAACTCTAGAAGGAAGGGGATGAATCAGATTGGTCCACTTGATATTGATGGGTCAAGTGTTGATGATCCTGCTCATGAGGAGGTATTCACACATGAGGAGGTATTCAGCGAGGGGAATGCCAGAGGTGTATTCAACTCTAGCAGTAAGCTACAGAATCTTGAAATAACTGGGAGTAAAGTGGAGGAGAAACTGTTGAAGATAAACACAAGAAAGGCACCCGGGGTGGATGGGATCTATCCAGTTATATTAAAGGAGGCAGCAAAGGAAGTAAGCAAACCCTTAGCCATAATTATGAGAGCTTCCTTGGACTCAGGGGAGGTACCCATAGACTGGAAATGTGCAAATGTGACCCTAATTCACAAAGGAGGATCAAAGGCTGACACAAGTAATTATAGACCTGTGAGCTTAACTTCTGTTCCAGGAAAATTAATGGAGGCACTGGTTAAAGAAGCACTGCAGGATCATTTAGACAAGACTTCAGTTATAGCTCAGACACAGCATGGTTTTGTTAAGGGGAAGTCTTGCCTGACCAACTTGATTGGATACTATGATGCAGTCACAAAAGAACTGGATGCAGGGAATAACTTTGATATTATATACTTGGATCTTAGAAAGGCTTTTGATACTGTTGCACATGGAAGACTGCTACACAAATTGGAGCAGTGTGACATTGGAAGCAAATTGCTGCTATGGATAAAGGGGTGGTTGAGGGGGAGAAGACAGAGAGTGGTAATCAATGGACACTGCTCATCGTGGACTGATGTTATTAGTGGAGTCCCTCAGGGCTCAGTGTTGGGTCCATTATTGTTTTCTGTATTTATAAATGATATTGATGATGGTATATCGGGCTTAATGTCCAAGTTTGCAGACGATATAAAGGTTGGCAGGGTTGTCAAGGACACTACTGACACTATGCTGCTGCAACAGGATCTGGAAAGGTTGAGCAGATGGGCTGAGAGGTGGCAAATGAAGTTTAACATTGACAAATGTAAAGTACTACACATGGGAAACAGCAACCCCAGAGCAACGTATCAACTCTGTGGTACAACACTGACAGTGGTAGAGAATGAAAAGGACTTGGGGGTGGTTGTGCAGGCAGATATGAAGTTCTCTGAGCAGTGCAGATGGGCTGCAAGAGTAGCTCATGGAGTATTGTCAATGATATACAGGAATTTTTCCAGCAGGGATAAGGAGGTGATTATTCCATTGTATAAGGCGATGGTCAGGCCACACCTAGAGTACTGTATACAGGTCTGGAGGCCTCATTTCAAGAAGGATGTAGAGCTGCTGGAACGAGTACAGAGAAGGGCAACAAGATTAGTGAATGGAACAAAGGGGTGCTCTTACGAAGAAAGGCTTAAATTTTGCAAATTACAGTGTCTGGAGACTAGGCACCAGCGAGGTGATCTGATAGAGGTGTATAAAGCCTTGAATGGTTTAAGCATGCTCAATGCTGATGGGATTCTTCCTCTAGCTCAGAAAAATCACCTGAGAGGGCATAAATTCAAATTGAGGAAAGACAGATGTAGGATAGACGTGCGGAAATTTGCCTTTAGCCAGCGGGTGGTTGGTTGGTGGAACAGACTTCCATCCCTTGTGGTGGAGGTTGATAGCCTAAATAAGTTTAAGGCTCAGCTGGACATGTATTTTGAACGAACAGGGGGGTGAAGTGGAAGTGGTTTTTTTTTTTTGGCTGATGCTACATAAGCTTGCTTTCTTGCATCAAATGCCTCTACTAATGCTAATGCTAATGCTAATTTCTTTCCACCAAACTGTGGTGCCTTTAGTGATGAACATGGTGAGCGCTTCCATCAAAACATTACAGCGACGGAACAAAGATACAAAAGCAAATGGAGTGCTGCCACGTTAGCCGATTATTGTTGGATGGTGAAAAGGGATGCTCCCGCAGTTAAATATAAGCGGAAGGCGAAACGCTCCCTTGTTTGATACAGGTATGTTCGTAGCTAAATCTTATTGCCATATAAATATAAAAAAAAAAAAAAAAAAATACATTTTTTCAAAAAGAAGAGCCAATTTTCCATTTTAAGAATAATTCCCTGTTTAGCACCCCAAAATCTATAAAGTAAACTTATTTTCATGCCCATAACAAGTTATGACCCAAAATTTGTTGTTCAGTATTATAATCAGATCAAGGAAGACTGATTGAAATAAGCAACAAGATTTAAACTAAACAAAATCAATAAGAGAAGAGTGCACTGTTGCAATTTTGCAAATAACTGCTAAAATTATTTAGGAATTATTTGCAAAATTATTAAAACTTGACAACAAATTATTCTGTAACCATTTTCATAAATTAGTTCCATTTTTGGGCTTGTCTTTTAAGGTTCTAGCTGTGTCGTCTTCTGATAGGTTCTAGCTGTGTCGTCTTCTGATAGGTTCTAGCTGTGTCATCTTCTGGTTTTAAGTGTTTAGTCTGATGTAGGTTTTAAGTGTTTAGTCTGATGTATGGATGGCATCTTGTTCTTGTGTGAGCATCACTATATAATCCTCTTGATTCTGTAGTCTTTTGGGAAGCACTTGATCCACTGCTCTGAGTGGACAGTATCTTTATTTTGTTGCAAGAGAGTACTTGCTATAGGAGAATATCTGTCAAATTTTGACTTTCTAAAAATAGGTGATCAGTTATTTGTAGTTAGGAGGAAAAACAGGTCTTCTGGAAAACAGGCAATAATAGGAGGGTTATGCAAAAAATAGCAGTTCTTCCCAAAAACATACTGCAATAGAATTGGTTACGAGCATATGCATTTAGACATTAGCCTACGTAACATTTTATTTCTATGGATTTCTGTTTAAATTGTATTTTAGACATCAACTGATTATGAGAGGAACAAAGATACTAAAGCAGACTTTGCAACTCTTCAAAAAGTTGAGTCAAAGTTGTGTTTGTAACAATGGCACTGTTGTTCAGAACTGGTTGTCAAGAGCATTTACAAAGAGATCCTTTACATCAGAAAGAGATCCAAATTCAGATTTTATTTTAACTTTTTATATTTCATATTCTCTTGTGTGCACTGATTAGCTCCCCAAACAAGGATTATCATGCATCAATTCTTTCTTACATTAAAACTAACTATTTGCAATATATCCTTTCTTTATCTGATATTGACAAGTACTGGAAACTTCATTGTTTTCATTTCTTTTATTTATTATTATTTTTAAAAAATGATTTGTTTCAATTTGGTTAAAAAAACTTGTTTTCCAAATAGCACTACTGGATGATGAATTGGTTCTCTATATAAAATTATTTTAAAGTTAAAGTTAAATAATATTTAACTTAATTTAAATGGCTTATTGTAAGCATTAAGTTAAATATTATTTTTTTAATGCTTCCAATAACCCAGATGGACAACATGCTACGTAGAAATTCTGTTTTATGTTCAACGAGTACTGTCTCTGATTAGTCTTTTACTCATTTATTGAGGGGGGAAGGAGCAGCATTTGGCTCACATTTGAAGACTATCAGTGAGGAGTGAGTGAGGAGATAAAAATGCACAATATTTTCTTTGAAAATAAATCTTTAATTACACTAGTTTATAATCACCTTTAAGTTCTTTTTATTAATCTTTATTGCTTGCTGAATTGAGAGAAGGTATCATCCCTGAGTTGTATTGTAAGCATTGCATTGTAGTAAACTTGCAGAATAAAGTTTTTTTCTCACTTTTTTATTTTTTTTTATTATCCCTGAGTTGTATTGTAAGCATTGCATTGTAGTAAACTTGCAGAATAAAGTTTTTTTCCCACTCAGATATTTATCACGATTGTATTCATTAATGAAATTAAGAACAAAATTCCAGTTTAAGACAATTTTTTTTTTAATGAAAACCCCAAACACGAGAGGTATTAGACCCTATAGTACTTAGTACCGTGCATGGGTTGGAGGCTGGGAAGATGAAAGAAGATATTTGTTGTATTGAAGGAAGGTTGTTCCAGAAAACGACAGTTGAATGAATAAACGAGGAAGGCGAAAAGTTGATTCCGAGTTGGAAGTTGGGCAGTAAATGGATGTTGGTTGGTGACAGCAAGTGTTCGGACTGTTTTGAAAGAGAAACTGGAATTACAGAAGCCAATTCAGAAGAACAGTGCCCATGGAAGTATCTGTAGAAAAGGCATGCAGTACGTTGCATGCCTTAAAGGCATGAGACAGAGAGTGGAGAGAAACTGTTAAAAACGAGTCATTAATTAACCCAATTACCCTTTTCGGAAAGGAATCTAGAAGCTTTGAGAGAGAGAGAGAGGTTTTGGGGACATAGCCCCAGATGTGGGAACAATATTCCACGGTATGGCGGATTTTCGATTTGTACAGAGTGAACAGCTGTTTGGTAGAAAAGTAATGCCAAGAGTGAAAGAGAAAACCAAGTTTTTTAGATACAGAGAAAGCAATATTCGTAATGTGCTTGTGCCAAGAGAGATTAGAAGTTAGGGTAATCCTCAAAAGGTATATATATATATATATCTTTTGGGGATTACCCAAAGAGATATATAGATATCTCTTTTGGGGATTGCCCTGAATGGAAATCCTATCCAGGATTTCTGGTAAATGGAAGAAGGTCATTAATATACAAGAGAAAGAGAGCCGAACCTTGGGGGTACACCAGCATTAGTGGAGAAGTTAGAAGACAGAGAGCCATCTACAATCACCCCTAGTGAGTGCTGAGTGGTCAGAGAGAAAACTGGATAACCAATTACAAAAAACAGTTGGAAAACCATAAAATGAAAGCTTGTTTAGAAGAACTTTATGCCAAATGCGATCGAAAGCCATTTAGATGTCAAGAAAAACTTGATGACAAATAATGCTTGCGTTTCACCGCACTATTTCATGGAATTTGTCCATAAATGGGATCCATACTGGTGATCATTGATCAGATGAAAAGTTTTTATATAGTTCAAGAGTTGGTGGTTAATCGATGCTTTGAGCAATACCTCAACTTCATCAAATTTATTTACCAAACTCCTAGCATTGGTGTACACGCAAGTATACATGCCCCTGTTTCTATTCTTAGCTACCCTAACACAACCTATGTGTTTACTTGTACTGCAATGACTCCCAGCAGTCTCTGAAATATCCTGCATCTTGTTTTTCAGGCTTCTGCTCATTCCAATAGAAGCAGTGTAAGAATCACTTTCACCTCTGCCAGTGGCTACTGTTATTCTATTACTCTTTGTGTCCCCCCCCCAAGCTAGCAGTTTTCCAACCCACCTAACACTGCCTCAATAGCATCAGCAAATATTCTTGCACCCTTTCTATTTAAGTGTATCCCATCCCTGTAGAAGCAGTCTCTCCTGTTAACAAGTAAAGTCAATATTAAATATTGACTTTACTTGTTATATACAATATTATACAATAATATACAATATTAAATATTGATAATTTAATATTGACAAAAATAATATTTGTCAATATTATACTTCAGTTGCCACTTCTCCGCCCATTTTATTACGTAATAGTCGTAATAAAATACATATTTTATTACGACTATTACGTAATAAAATAATGCTAATGTTTTTGCTTCTATCATAAGCAAACTTGTTTTTTGTTTGATTTTCTATCCAAACAGATGACAGCTATTCCATCTCTTCCAATTCTTTGTACCTTGATCTAATGGATTTTATTACACTTTGAGTTGTTCCTACATTGAAAGTTGTTTTTATTTTTCTCTGCATTCTTTCTAATTCTCGGCATTGCCTCATTTAGGTCTGTAGCACTTGCAATATCATGTGGTCTTTCATTTCGCTCAAAGTGTTTCACAATTTCATATTTTTTTCTCTATAGACAGAGGCGGACTGCCATAAGTCTTACATGGGAAACCCTGGTTGGCCGGAGTTTAATAAACGCTAGTATGAGGCCACTACATATTTTCCCGGGTAAGAATTTTTGACCCAGTCCACCTCTGTTTATCGATATTGCTTTTCTTTTTCTCACTGAATCTGTAGTGTCTTCACAAGGATGCTTCCTTTTCACACCTTTTAAGTATTTTACTCATTTTTACCGAATAAAGCACAATTACAAAATGAGGCGGCATGCTTGATACACGTAAACAAAGCTATGCGTGTGTAGCAACTGAATAAACAACACTGTAAAGGCAGAGACACACTATTAACACCTCACTAGCTCACATTTTACTAAAGCACACTTCTGGGGGTTACTACCATAAAACAATAAAAACAATTTCTAGTTGCATTCGTGCTAAGTGGAATCTGTTCTGAACTGGTAGTAAACTCGATCTAATTGCATTTGCGATAATACAAATAGCTGGAATTGTGTGGGTTTTTACGTTATTATGGTGAAATGTGTTTTCCCTTCACTGATATAAAAAACATAAATACATTTTCTGAATCTTCTCTTCATTCCTATTGTGTTGTGTTCAGTTGGGGTGAGTCTGCATTCAACTGCCATTTATTGTAAACACAAAGGCGAATTGTGCATAAGCAAATTCGGTTCATGTTATATACAACATCGTTCCCCTATTTATAAATCGTGTATGATCGAATTTGTGTAGTGTAAATATGTGTTATACAAGGACTGACTGTATATGATATCAAAAATATTTTTGTGACATCTTTTTAACGGACGACCACAGAAGGCATTGAATGGAGCTTGTTGGGAATGGTGGGTGGTATTTTTCCAAGCTCATTAATATACGAATTAGAAGAAAAATGGGATGCTCACAAGACTGCTTTATCCTTTGCTGAAGTGACAATAGAACCATCTGGTTTTGACAGCGGTGGGAGCAGAGATGGGCAAAAGTTGTGGCCAATTGCTTTGGCGAGAGACCAGAATGCTTGGCTTCCATTAGGGCCATAAGAAAGTTTTCTACCCTTAGCCTGTTCAAAATCTATTTTGGACTGATAAATAACTGCTTTACAATTTTTGCAAGCTTTGGTGTAGGCAGAAAATGAAACTGAAGAATTGGAAGCAAGCCAATTAGGATATGCAACATTCTTCTTTCGAACAGCCTTAGCACATTTATTGGAAAACCAAGGTTTAGATAAAGGATGAGCTTTTAAAGTGGAGTGTGGAATAAAGGATTTCATTCCTAGAAGAATAATTTCATTGACACGATCTGAGCAAACATTGACATCAGAAATTTTGAAATAGTAATCTAACCAAAGAAAAGAAATCTTGCAGGTCATCCCATTTTGCATTCTTGTAATGCCAAACAACATGAGGTTGGGAATAGCCATGAGATAAAGGCTCCATTGGACAAGAGACAATCACAAAGTTGTGATCTGAGGTGCCTAAAGGACCACTCACTTCAACGGTGTACTTAGAAGGGTTGTTTGTGTGTTGGCTGTATGGTTAGGACTGTCTGGTATTCTTGTAGGTAAATGAACAATCTGTGCAAGGTCATTAGTAATCGCAAATGTCTCGGCATTTCGACCAGCTCGGTCTGTGTGACTAGAAAATGGAAGCCAGCCGAAGTTGTAAACCTTAAAATCACCAAGGAAAATTACCTCACTGTTAGGAAAGTTGGACTGGAAAAAGTCAAGTTGCAAAGAGAGGAAGTCAAAGATTTCCAAGTTATTAGTGGAGTTGGAAGAATGGTAGAGACAACAGATGAATTTGACAGAATGGAGTAAACAGATTTTAAGCCAGACAAGACTGAAAAGAAGAGATTCCAGATTACCAATTCCCTGACAGAGAATATTGGAATGGACATGCACAAGTACCATCTTTGAAGTGAAAGGAATTGTACAGTGAATAATTTGGGTAACTGAGATGAGCAGTGGTTGAATCAACCGATGACTGAGATTCTGTCAGAAAAAGTACATGGGGTTTGGCCGAGCCTAAGTGGAAATGGACATCATTGAGATTAGAACTGAAACCACGAACTGAGACCAATACAGTTTTACTATATTTTAGGAAAAGAAAAGTGTTTTTGCAGAAAGACCGAGAAACCTTACAGTACTAACTCTGGTACAATGGAGATGCAAAGAATGGTTGAAACTGAACCAAAAAAAAAGATGGATTCTTTATCATAAATATGGAGAGTTAGCATATGATTCCCAATAATGGCAGAATCGCTGAGCTCATTGTATCAATTTATGAAGAAACATCTTTTAAGGTGACAGCACAGAATAGCTATTAACTGCAGTAAACACAAATAAATATACAGTTTAGAAACTCTTTGATCAGTGTTGTATATTAAATTAAAGACAAGAATATCTTGGCTGAAACATTTAATGAATTCTTTCATACCCCTTCAGGAGCCATTACATCTTCTTCTCCTTCCTCTTCTGCTTGAATATCAAAGGGATTTCCTTGAGGATGAAATTTTTTGAAGTATCCTAGTGTCTGCCGAGATGCAAGGGAGACATTGCTGAATGTTTTCTCCAATTTAGAATTAGCAGGTGATGACCCAGGACTAATTATGATGCGTGTTCCTAAAGCGTTTCTTAGAAATCTAAACTCCTGCAGAAAAAAATCACAAAATCTTTTCTAAAGAAAAATATTTGAATAAATAATTTTTATGAAATACAGTAACCAATAATGAATTGTAAGGAACCAAATTCTAACAAAGCAAAAGAAATATAATGAACAAAGCATGTTCAACTTTTAGCAGTATAAAACATGAAATTTGAAATTTTTTATTTAACATAAAAAAAATTCTAAAAATATGTATTAGCAAAGCTTTTCATAGAGCACAAGCAAAAAAAAAAAGCATATGATATGTCCATTCTTGCCAATTATTGGTCCAAACCTTTTTTAACAACACTAGGTTGAAATTTATTCTAACAATCATTCTTTGACTGATGCGAATTTCCACATACAGGGTGATTCACTACCAGTGCGACAAACTTGCAGGAGGTGTAGGGGCACAAAGACGAATCGGAATCACATAGCATTGCAGGGTCTGAAATGCCTTCGTCATGCGGTAGAGGATGTTGAACGGGAGGTCGCGTGAACAGCGATCCTGCTGGAAGTCAGCATTTGCGAACCGTTTCTGTTGAAAAAACCAAGTAGCAAAAGTCCTCCGGAGTGGATAATCCGCAGGCTCCAATGATTGGACGCCTTGCAGATGGTATGAACTCATTTGGTTTGTTGACAGTATCCTCCATACAGTGAATTGGGAAATACCCAATCGTTGGCCTATCGCTCGAGTACTCGTACTCGGATTGCCTTCTGCAAGACGTAGGACCTTCTCCTCATTGTCTGGCATCCTCGTCGTTCACTCTCGATTCATGGTACCTCTCATGAAACAACCAGTCTCATGTAACCTTCTGTGCGCATGTGTGAAAATCTTACGATGAGGAGCATGCCTGTGCGGGAAATGTTCCTGGTACAAGCGCAGAGCGGTGCACCTGTTACAGTCCGTAGCTCCATACGTGAGGTGCATGTCAGGCAGTTCAGCGTTTGAATACTCGTCCATCCTACTGCCTTGGGAACAGGTTCACAAATGCTGACTTCCAGTGGGATTGCTGTTCAGGTGACCTCCCGTTCAACGTCCTCTAGCGCATGATGAAGGCATTTCGGACCCTGCAATGCTATGTGATTCCTATTCGTCTTTGTGCCCCCTACACCTCCTGCAAGTTTGTCGCACTGGTAGTGAATCACCCTGTATGTATTCTACAATCATTGATTTTCAATTTAAATTTATATGCCTTTTGTCTGCTATCATGATTTAGTGTCCTTAGTACTCTTAAAGGCTTTAAACACTTCATTGAGTACACAGGTTCCCAGTTAAAAGAGACTGCAATTAACAGAACCAGTCTTTCCTGGTATTTTGTGGTGCAAAATATATTGTATATTTCTTGCAAAAAAAAAAAAAGTCTACTTATGCTGTGATCATCTTTAATGGCAATCACATTTCTAGAGAAGATCACATATCTTTATTAGGGGTGACTCCAATCTTTCCTTTGGTATAAGCACATCATAAATACCACTTCCTGAGTATAAAAAAAAACCTAAATGGATTTTGTTTTTTGGACTCAGCATTACTACTCTTCAAAACAAAAAGTCACTTTCTAGAAATCTCAAATCTGTTCTGTGATGGAATATTGTTCTCACAACTCAAGTGGGTCCCCAAAATCTCTTTCACGCTTCTAGACTATTCAAAATGAGGGCAGTCAGGTTAATTAATGATCCTCTCTAATGAAGTCTCTCCACTCTGTTTCATAGACCATGTTTAGTTTCTGATGCATGCCTTTTCTAGAGATACTTCCACGAATCCCTATTCTTCTCAACTGGCATCTGCAATTCTACTACTACTCTCTCTCACCAGTCCAAATATGTATCTCAACAAGTCAACATCGATTTGCTGTCAACTCTTAACTCACAGAACCAATCCTCTTCCTTATTTATCTCTTCCTGACCCATTATAATCAACTTTATTAAAATTGATATTCTGAATGTTAAATCTCCTACAGCAGACATTCTGATTTGCTGGTCCACTATCCATATAGATTTCGATATACACCTAATGGTTTGTTATTTGGTTTTTAGGAGCATTAGCAACTAAGGCCATATTGCTCCGGGATATGAGGTGGTCATTCCCTGACCTTTCCACATCCTCCGTATTTGGTGGTGACGGGCTCGAACCCCGGTCTAATCAAGAAGCGTGTGCTATGCACTGCTGCTCCTTCCCACCTGGCTACGGAGGCGCCTACACTTAATGGCAATCACAAGAGAGATGTTCCCAACATGCCCATAAGTCAACTGATAATAATGGAAAAGGTAAGAAGCATCTTCAAACACCTTCATTCATAGCCAGCAGAGGTTGGTTTGATAGGTTCAAATGGCACACTAACCTCTAAAATGGCACACTAACCGCCAGAGATACACAGCTTATGTATCTCTGGCGAAGCTGCTAGTATGGACACAAAAAAAGGCCAGGCATATCCTGCAACTCTGAAAGCCATCATCAAGGGTGGCAACCACCCTCCTGAGATTGTCTTCAATGTCGATGAAACAGGCTTTTTTTAAAATTTTTTTTGGAAAACAGTGCCACCTTGTGCATCATTCAGAAACAACATGAGCTATGAAAGAATTTTCAAAATCACATCTGCCAGTGATTTGGAAATCAAACAAGAAGGCCAATCAGTATTGTGAAGAGCACAACCTCGAACAAGGGGCATTGTTGGTGCTCAACAATGCCCCAGGCCACCCCGAGGATTTAGAAACTCTTTGGACCTGCATTCCTATAGAAGTGGTTCACCTTCCAACCAACACCATCTTGTTACTCCAACCAATGAATCAAGGAACCATATCGAATTTTAAGGCCTACTACCTTAATTGCATGTTCAGACAGCTTGTAGAGAAAACAGCTGGTGAAAATAAACAATCCATCAGGCAATTTTGGAAAAAATACATCATGAATGCTATAGACAATATTACAGCAGCCTGGTAGGAAGTGATTCAAAACTGCATGAATGGTGTGTGGAAGAAGCTATGGCAGAAGTGTACAACAACTTTAAATGATGTGACTTTACCAGCCATCAAAAACATCATTGAACTAGTTAGTGAAATGGGAATGAAGGATGTCAATGTGGACAATGTTGATGAATTACTGCAGTCACATGGTAAGATTGTTTGTTGGGGATTAAATAGGTGCATCGGCAACTATGGCCATAGTGTGCCACACATGGTAAGCATCTTGCTTAAGGTGAACTCATGAATCAGCAAAGCACTACATACAGAGTGAATCTGAAGACTGACAACCTTCATGGAGAGGAAGAAACACCTGTGAGAAACCTCACCACACCTCAGTAGTAGCATTGCCACAATCTCCCAAATCATGGACCAGTTCACAGAGAATGACTCTGATTGGGAGCGAAGTGGCAAGGCAAAGAGAGATGTACCCAACATGATTTTTTGCTATTTAGAATTACTTGACGAGGGGAAACTTAGGAGAAGACAAAACCTTAATTCCCAATTCAAGAAAAATTGCCGACCGGGCTAGCCGAATGGGTAAAGTACCTGCCCGGCAACCCAAAGGTCGCGGGTTCGATTCCCGCCTCGGGCTTGGATCAAAGTACTGCAAAAACCTTGGGAGGTGCAATATGGCCACAGAAGCCGATGCGCCAATAACTACCAAATCAAAAAAAAAAAAAAAAAAAAAAATCAAGAAAAATCAATTCTTATTCAGGATATATACTGTACTGATTCAATCAAGTTATGTTACAGTATTAGTCTATGCTTATGATACCCAAAAATTACAGAATTTCTTTCATATTTATGTTTCAGATTTTTGTTAAATTTTAATCAAAAGTTTGTTGGTTTTAAACTTAATAGACAAAAAGTTGCTTAAGCAGTAATTTTGAATATTCTGCTAAAGTCGGTATTTATGTTTCGGTTGCCTTTTAAAAAATTTCGTTATATTTTTCTCAGGTTGGGAGAAAAAAAAAAAAAAACATTTGTAAGGAATGCATTTCCATTTATTAATATTAGAATGGTCCCATATAGAGCTGTTTAATTAATGTTCTATTTTCTAGGAATGTATGTTGAGCGCTAACTGGTGTATTACCATTACTAGAGACATATGATGCAAGAAAGCAAGTATATATATATATATATATAAAAACTTCCCGTTTCACCAATCCAGTTGCTCCAAAAGTTTGTCTAGTTCATCCTTGAATTTATTTAAGCTGTCAACTTCTACAACAATAGATGGAAGTTTGTTCCAGCAATCAACTATCCCTGGCTAAAGGCAAATTTCCACAACTATTCTACATCTACAACTGTCTTTCCTTAATTTGAATTTAGGCCTCCCCTCAGGTGTGGAATCTGAGCAAGAGGAAGAATCCCATCAGCAATGAGCTTGTGCAAACCATTCAAGGCCTTATTGCAGTGTCAAGAGACTAGGCAGGTGCCTAGTCTCGAGAGGCTGCAATTTGCAGAACTTAAGCTTATCTTGGCAATAGTAATGGTGTATACCACTCATTAATCTCATTGCTCTTCTCTGTACTTGTTCTAGTAGCTCAACATCCTTCCTAAAATGACGCCTCCAGACCTGTATGCAGTAGTCAAGGTGTGGCCTAACCACTGCCTTATGCAAGGGGATAACCACCTCCTTATCCCTGCTAACAAAATTCCTATATATCATTGACAAGACTCCACAAGTTACTCTTGCAGCCTGTTTGTACTGCTCAGAAAACTATATATCTTACTGCACAATTACGCCCAGGTCTTTTTCATTCTCCCCATTACCTGAGTGTAGTAGTGCACAGTTGGTATGTTACTCTGGGTTTACTGCTATCCACATGCAGTACTTTGCATTTATCAATGTTAAACTTCAGTTGCCATCTCTCAGCCCATCTGCCCAACTTTTCTAGATCCTGATGCAGCAGTGTGGTGTCCTTACTGTCATTAACTACCCTACCAACCCTCATATCGTCTGCAAACTTCCACTAGATATGAATGGATTAACTGTTCATTATCCTGTTCTGGTTGCTAATAAATTGAATAAATACTTTGCCTTGCTAATAAACTGAATAAATATTTTGCCTCTACATTTACTGATGAAGAAGAGTTTACCAAAAGTACACCAACTTACAACTGGGAGCAAAATAATTTTGTGATAACTGAGGGGAAAGTGAAAGAGAATTGTTGCTGGTAAAAAAAAAAAATAATAAATAAATAAAAAAAAATTATTTTATTTATTTATTTATTTGGCTGATGGAAGATATCCGTTAATACTAAAAGGAAGCAGCAAAAGACATAGGTAAACTTTTAGCCACAATTACAAGGGCATTCCTAGATTCAGCAGAGTTTTCTATTAATTTGAAATATTCATTGTTAAAGGGAGATGTAAATACAGCAGGCCCCCGTTATAATGCGGTGCGCTTTACGCTGATTTGCTATAACGCTGTTCTTATATTATAACCCGTATCTGACTATAACGCTGTCACAGATCACTATAACGCTCTTTTACAGATTACATTTTTGACATATTTAACGAAATCGTTTCATTTGATGAAGTCGATAGCTTGAAAATGAATAGCAAAACAGCATTAAAACGTTTCCCACGCCGACTTGAGCAATTTTCCCACGCTCAGTGAAATTTTCTCTCACGCTAATTTAAGTACAGTCACTTGTTACGTAGTTCCGAGATCACATTTTAAAAAATGATCAAATATATTGCTTGTAATATTTGCGTTATATGCATTTATCCGAAGTCTAGTCATCACTCAGTACAGTATTAGACATCGTGCGTAACGGACAGTTTACTTGAACATTGTATCATAATTAATTCAACCAACGCAGTTATATTTTCGAAGAGCTAATAATGACCGACAGGAATGAATGAAGACTTTACACTTTTATTAATACACACAATTTACATACATTCATTTCATATATATACAAAACTTATATAGGTTTATATACAATTATATATACATTTCCATCATCCAGGTGTATGTATGTATTTATGTAGGTTACTGGCGGTTTCCAGGGTTCCCCCTATGTCCGCCGTCTATTAAGCGGTAGTTATTGCCAGCAGAATTGTAATGATTCATCTAAAGTGAACGACTTGAATTTTGAATTTTGATACGACATCAGTAACTATTTTGAGTTTAATTTAGGTTTAGCCGCGTTTTGCTTTGGGATTACTATTTACACCCGCGCGTGCGAGGAGTTTAAGTTTAGCGTTAGTTTAGTATAGGGTGACATGAATGCACTAGGGAAGAATTAAGTTTATCGCTAGTTTAAGTTTTGGAAGTTTGGAAGGCGCGAGATAGAGTAGTATGGCGTATTAGACTAATTTAGTTTAGGATTCTTAATGCTGATAGCACTTAGATCTTTGATGTTCATTTTAGTGTGTGTGGAGTGTTGTATATGTTGTTGTGGCTGGCATCTGGCATTTAGCAGCAGGGGCTGAAGGCAAGTAGAGCCTCAACCCCCGCTCCCGTCCCTAGCCGCGAGGAGGCAGCCAGGTTCTACTATCTTGTTTAGAATCAGTTATCAATAACACATTTTGTGTTAACTCAGCTTCAATCTATATAGTTGTGCACCCGGATCCGCAGGGCCCAATCCTGACCTAGATCACGGGACACATCCATAGTATTTTAAATTCAACATTGGCTCTACATGGTTTGGAGTGTGCCCAGTTCCCGCAGGGCCCAAACCTGTCCTGGAACGACCACACCCTTAAATTTTTGGGTTGGAATTACTGAAGTAACATGGTTTGGAGTGCGCCCAATTCCCGCAGGGCCCAATCCTGACCTGGAGTTGAAGCGCACTCAATCAATACTTTGGTTTCGTTGATTTACATTGATTCCAATACAGTCTGTAGCAGTGTTTATTCTTGTGTTCCTAGTTTCCTGTGGCTTGCATTCTCTTTCTATGGGAGAATACCTTTTCCGCGAAGGTGGCCAGCGCTGAGAAGGACTCGGGGCTGTCGAGTAGCATTGGCAGGTCATTGGGGTTGTAAACGTTTGTTACAATTTGGAGTTGTGTTCTAAGGTCCACATAGTAATTGCAGTCAAAGATGATATGGGACACCGTCTCAAGCTCCCCGCAAGCACAGTTGGGGGATTCAACCAGGTTGAAAGTGAAGAGCTTGGCATTTATGCTGCCATGTCCTGTTAGTAGAAACATTGTATAGAGTCCCGGGTTGATCCAGGGCTTGCTTGTTTTATTGATTTCTATAACTTCTGGCAAGTATGTAAATGTTATTCTGCCAAGGGGAGAATCGGTCCAGTCCCTTTGCCAGTCAGCTAAGTACAATTGTCTGAGCCGGTTGTTATCTTCTTTAGTTGGTAGGGCAGCATCTATGCTGTATTGTGCTATGCTCTTGGGAATGGGCTGTTTTCTTTGGTATTGCAGGAAGGTGTCAATCACATCGTATATTACTGGACGTTTCCCACAGATGACACTTAGGGCAGCGGTGGAGATGGTCCGGCAAGCCCTGGAGGTGGCCAGGAGGAAGAAGCGTTGGGCTCGCAGAAGTATTTTGCGGACTTGTCCTCTGCTCAGGCTCGGTGCCCAAGCTCCTGCAGCGTAGCAAACAGTGGGGAGGAAGAGGGTATTATAATATAGTCTTAGCGTTGATGGCTTTATCTTCCATGATTTCCTGGTTATTTTCATTAGGTTTCCTGTTAAGATTTTGGTTTTCCTTAGCAAGTACTTAGCATGAGGAATGAAACTGAGCTTGTTATCCAGCATTACCCCCAAGTATTTGTATGAATCAACCAGTTTGATTGTTGTGTTCCTAAGTTTGATCTTTGGTGGCCTACGTGGGTCAAGGTGGCCCTTTAAGAGCATCTGGCAAGTTTTCTCTGTTGAGATTGTTAGCTTATGGGTTATGCACCACTGGTCCAGATCTTCCAGGACATCCGTGGCTAGTGTTTCCAATTCCCGCCTGTTTCCGTTTATAAGCAAGATTAGGTCGTCTGCAAAGGCTACCTTTGTGATTTGTGGTTGACCGGTGGCGAGCCACCCGTCAAGGACCAAGCTCCAGCAAAGGGGGCCAAGAACTGATCCCTGGGGGCAGCCTCAAGTGACCAGTCTGGTTACTGAGCAGGATCCGTTGTAGACCACGAGGCTACGGTCTGTGAAATAGTCGGACATTAATCGGTAGATTGGGGCGGAGACCCCGGCCCTCCGCAACCTCTCCAGGACACTTTGCCACCAAACGGTGTCAAAGGCCCCTTTGAAGTCCACGAAGAGACCGAGGACGTAGGTATATTCCGAGGATGAGATAGACTCCAGGACATGGTTTATAGCATCAACCGCTGATTTGCCTGCAGTGAAGCCAAACTGGGAATTGGAATTGAGGCTCTTTGAGTTGTATAATGTGCGTATTCTAGCTGCAAGTAGTTTTTCTAGCACCTTTCCCAGGACGGGGAGAAGGGCTATTGGGCGGTATGATGACGCTTGGTTGGATGGTTTGTCCGGTCCTTTCAGCAGTAATTTCAAGTTTGCCTGCTTCCACGCCTTGGGGAAGGAACCGTGGTTTAGACAAGAATTGAACAACTGTATCAGGGTAACTGTATTTGGGGAGATGGACCAAATTCGTTTGACTACTGTGACCTCCAGGAGATCCAGTCCAGGGCATTTTCCTGATTTTAGCGTGCTGACTGCATGGTCTATATCTATGTGGGAGAAGGGGTCCTCATAGCTTGTGGCCGAGTAGGTTAGATGGTCCAGCCGAAGCGTTGTTTGGGTGGTACCCTCCGCGGTGGGACAGTCTTGCTGTATGATTCAATCGAGCAGGTTGTTGATTGAATCTTCCCATGTAAGTGACTCCTGATTGTTTTGATTCAGGGTGGATTGAATGATCTCCCCTGGGTGGATCTTATCAAAAATGAGCCTGTAAACTAGGCCCCAAGGGTCTGTACTCATGGATTGTTCAACAAGTTTTCCCCACGCTTTGTGTTTTTCCTTGTAAATTCCATTAAAATAGAGCTTCCGTGCACTGCGGTAGTTTTCATTTAGTCTGTCTATTTCAGCTGGCGATTTCTGGGTCCTTCTTGCACGGCTAAGTTGCTTCCGTGCCTTCCTCAGGGCTTTCCGAAGGTCCGTGAGTTCCATTGTCCACCAGGGAACGTAGTTTGGTTTGCGGGACTTCTTCCGAAAGGAGGAGTCACAGATTGCGGTGCACTGCGTCATGAAGTCTGTCAAGAGTAGGTCAGGAGGTGGCAGGTTTGCCAGGTCTTTGTCATTGTTAAGGAATGCAGTTTTGGCCAGGTTGTCAAATTTTTCCCAGTCTGAGTTCCTTATTTTGTATCTGGGAAGATCATAGGATTTCTTCCTGAGTGCATGGTGTATGAGTGGGCAGAAGGAGAAGGCTATAACCGAGTGGTCACTCGACGTCCATGAGGGATGTAGCTTCCATTCTTTTATGCAGTCTGCTATGGATGAGGTTGACAGTGTTATGTCGATGTGAGAGGTTCCTGAGGCGGAGGAGAAAGTAGGTGGGTGGCCAGGTGTGTGTTACAGATGTTAAGATTTTTTGTGGCAATCAACTCCTCCAGGATTTCCCCTCTGGAGTCTGCCGTTGGGCTGTTCCACATTGGTGAAGATGCATTTGCATCCGTTAGAATAATTATGCTTTTCCCTACTAGTGTATTCATTGCGTTTTCGAGGTAGTTAACGAACGGCTCAATCTCCTGGGAGACTCCTCTGGAGCATCTCATGTACAGGGAGATGACATACAGTTGCCCAAAACTACCCTCAACGCACGCAGCTGCTGCGTATTTTGTGCAGAGGCTATTGATTCGGCTGACTGTGAGGGAAGGGTTAGCCGCGGCCAGTGCTGCCCAGACTCTTGAGGTTGCGTTCCTTCCAGATCCGTCAACTGCTGGGTCAGATTGGATGATTCTGAAGGAGTAGGGGAGGCCTTTGACCTTGCCCTTGTAGGAGTACAGCTCCTGGAGGCCGAGGATGTCAAAGCTTTTGTCCTGGGAGAGCTTGGCTAGGTCTGACAGGACTGATGCGGATCGCTGACAGTTAAGTTGGCAGAAGCGGACAGTACTGTGGGCGTTAGCTCTAGGATTGAATGTAATTTGTTCTTAGTTTGGTTAATTCCTGTGCTCTGGTGAACTCAGGGCATGATGGGTCTCGATAGGAGTGTGCAGCGTCACGCTTCCTGCGCAGGCAGTTGGAGCAGGAGGCAGGGTTTGATGTTGATGGGCATGAGGATTGTTGGTGGGCCTCCAATCCACAATGTCCACACGTTGGTTTTGGTTGTCTGCAGTATTTTTGTGAATGGCCGTATTGGAGACAGTTTGTGCAACGGGAGGCAATAAGGAAGTCCTTGACTGTATGAACTGTCCAGCCGAGGTAGATACGATTACCCATATTCACTAAGTGTTTTCTTATTCAGTACGAAGACTATAAATGTAAGAAAAAGACTGAATTTGAAAATTAAATTAGACGTTTTGAAGCGAATCGATTCCGGTCAACGACAAGCGGATGTGTGCCATAATTTAGGACTCGCAAATTTAACTTTAAGAACAATTATGAAAAAATAAAGAATTAATTTTAGCAGCGGGAAAGATAGCTGTTCCACTGCAAGCAACTAGGACTAGACCGGCTATTAGGATTGAAATGGAAAGACTAATTTTTTTGAAGATAATATTCCAATGCAGAATTCAGTTAAATTAAATATTAAAAAAAGAGAGAGAGAGAGAGAAAGAGATTAGCCAATACAATGATCTGAAGAAAACTCGCCTAAAAAAAAATGTGGAACCATTTAAAACTGGTAGAATAGATTTAAAATCCCGGGAGAAGCCGCTAGTGCAGATTAAGGAGCCGAAACTTTCAAAAAAGAACTTGTTAAAATTATTGAAGAGGGGTATTATGTGTTATACTTCTCAACAAGTTTTTAACATTGATGAAGCAGGACTTTTGTGGAAACGAATGCCTAAAAGAAGTTTCATATTGAAAGAACAAAAACATGCCAAGTTTCAAAGCGGCGAAGGATCGGTTGACTTTATTGTTGGGTGGTAAAGCTGCGGGCCATTTAAAATTAATACCCCTTTTAGTTTATTTGGAAGAGGGCCAAAGTTCAACTCAAAATCCACACATTTTTCATGATTAAATTCATCCATTAAATTAAATCAATTAAATTCATTATTTTAAATGGAATTTTGTTTACTTTTGAGACGCAAGTAGTTACCACATAATTATACGTATGTAATGCAGAATATTTTATATGGGCAAATATTTGAATATTAAATATTTTGACCGATATTTGTGCATCTTTTCATTACTGTTTATTATTGATTAGGAAATATCCTGTGGCACCGACCGCAGCTCACAAATACACATGTTACCTTATGGGAAAGCGGCGCTCGCTTAGCGCGGATTCACTTAGCGCTCTGTTTTTCCGGAACGAATGATCAGCGTTAAGCGGGGGTCACCTGTAATTATAGACCTGTAAGCTTGACCCTGTTACAGGGAAAATAATGGAGTCACAGGTTGAAGTAATGTAGGCCTATTTTGATAGGAATGTAAAGGGAAAAAAAGAAGTTCTTGTTTAGACTCTGGCACAATCACTAGGTCAGAGCAGTTTACAATAAATCTTAACTACAACTGTTAATTGTATTTAGTCGTCATGGGCTAGAACCATGGTCTACTCAAAGAGCAAGTACTACTGTGCTGTCGCTCCTGACCACTGGACTACATCAGGCCACTGTAGTTTATGGAAATCACTACATGAGGTTAAAGGAAGATCTTGTCTGACCAATCCAACAGGGAATCATGTGTAGCATTAGCATTAGTAGAGGCATATGATGCAAGAAAGCAAGCTTATTCAGCATCAGCCAAAAAAAAAAAAAAAAAAAAAAAGCACACACACCACTCCCATTTCACCTCTCCGTTCGTTCGAAATACCTGTCCAGTTGAGCTTTAAATTTGTTTAGGCTATCAACTTCAACAGCAAGTGATGGAAGTCGGTTCCACCAACCAACCACCCGCTGGCCAAAGGCAAATTTCCGCACATCTATCCGACATCCGTCCTTCCTCAATTTGAATATATGCCCTCTGAGCTGATTATTCTGAGCAAGATGAAGAATCCCATTGGCATTGAGCATGCTCAAACGATTCAAAGCCTTATACACCTCTATCAGATCACCTCGCCGGTGCCTAGTCTCCAGACTGCAATTTGCAAAACTTAAGCCTTTCTTCGTAAGAGCAACCCTTTGTTCCATTCACTAATCTTGTTGCCCTTCTCTGTACCCGTTCCAGCAGCTCTACATCCTTCTTGAAATGAGGCCTCCAGACCTGTATACAGTACTCAAGATGTGGCCTAACCATTGCCTTATACAAGGGAATAATCACCTCCTTATCCCTGCTAGAAAAATTCCTGTATATCATTGACAAGACACCATGAGCTACTCTTGCAGCTCGTCTGCACTACTCAGAGAACTTCATATCTGCCTGCACAATTACCCCCAGGCCCTTTTCATTCTCCACCACTGTCAGTGTAGTACCGCAGAGTTGATACGCTGCTCTGGGGTTACTGTTTCCCATATGTAGTACTTTACATTTGTCAATGTTAAACTTCATTTGCCACCTCTCAGCCCATCTGTTCAACCTTTCCAGATCCTGTTGCAGCAGCATAGCGTCAGTAGTGTCCTTAACAACCCTGCCAACCTTTGTATCAACTGCAAACTTGGACATTAAACTTGATATCCCATCATCAGTATCATTCATAAACACCGAAAACAACAGCGGACCCAACACTGAACCTTGAGGAACTCCACTTATAACATTAGTCCATGTTGAGCAGTGTCCATTGATTACCACTCTCTGTCTTCTGCCACTCAACCATCCCCTTACCCATAGCAGCAATTTGCCTCCAATGCCACACTGCTCCAATTTGTGCAGCAGTCTTCCATGTGCAACAGTATCAAAAGCCTTTCTAAGATCCAAATATATAATATCAAAGTTATTCCCTGCATCCAGTTCTTTTGTGACTACATCATAGTATCCAATCAAATTGGTCAGGCAAGACCTGCCCTTAACAAAACCATGCTGCATCTGAGCTATAACTGAATTCTTGTCTAGATGATCCTGCAGTGCTTCTTTAACCAGTGCCTCCATTAATTTACCTGGAACAGAAGTTAAACTAACAGGTCTATAATTACTTGTGTCAGTCTTTGATCCTCCTTTGTGAATTGGGGTTACATTTGCACATCTCCAGTCTATGGGTACCTCCCCTGAGTCCAAAGAAGCTCTCATAATTATGGCTAGGGGTTTGCTTACTTTCTTTGCTGCCTCCTTTAATATAACTGGGTGGATCCCATCCACCCCAGGTGCCTTTTTTATGTTTATCCTCAACAATCTCTCCTCCACTTTCCTCTCAGTTATTACAAAATCATCCAGCTCACTGCCAATGTTTACTTTACCTACATCATTCTCCTTCCTGAATAACTCCTTAAGCGTGAATGTAGATGCAAAATACTCGTTTAGATTGTTAGCCACCTGAGCAAGATCCTCAACTGTTGAACCATCAATATCCAGTGGACCAATCTGATTCATCCCTTTCCTTCTTGAGTTTAAATATGTAAAGAACTCTTTTCTGTTTTTCTTTGCATCCTTTGCCAAGGATTTTTCGTAGTCTGCCTTTGCCTGCCTAATCTCCTTTGTGACTTGCTTACAGACCAACTTATATCTATCATAGGCTTCCATGTCACCCATTAATTTGTATGTATCCCATGCATTTTTCTTCTCTGCCACATGTCTCATTAGTTCATCTGACAACCATTTAGGCCTAAACCTTGAACAATATTTCTTAGTTGGTATGTAAAGCCTAGTAGCCTCCAAGATTAGTTCCTTGAATGCTTCCCATTTTGAGTTTGCTGTTGGTAACATCATCAGTTGGTCCCACTGTATAGAATTTAAATACTGTCTCAGACCATCATAGTCACCTTTACGAAAACAAAAACCCTTCCCTTTACCTCTGATGGTAGTTACCTCCTTGAGTAAATCCCACTTCAACACACTGTGATCACTGTCACCTAGTGGTTCATTTATCTGCAGATTCTTAATGCATGAAGAATCATTACTGATAATCAGATCAAGAGTATTGCTCCCTCTTGTTGCCTCATGAACATGCTGATGTAGAAAACAATCATCCAAAAAAACCACAAAAGCCTTGCTAGTGTGCGAGTGACCAACCCACAAATTCCAGTCAATATCTGGGAAATTAAAATCCCCCATTATAAGACTCTCTGATTTACTGGCCCACTCTATTTCCCTGTACAATATCTTATTATACTCATCAGAGTCATTAGGCCTATAGCACACTCCTACTCTCAATTTTGATTTCCCTATGCTTATGTCACACCAAACTGACTCGACACTGCCCTGTCCATCGATGTCGACTGGCTTCACTTCCTTGGACTTTATGTGTTTCTTAATTAATAGTATAACCCCTCCTCCCCTCCTGTCCTGTCTATCCTTTCTATACACATTGTATTCCCCAAATTCCAGTTCCGCATTACTTATATCTGTGTGACACCACGTCTCTGATATCCCAACAATATCTGCCTTTGATGTTTTGAGCAATACCTCAAATTCATCAAATTTATTTACCAAACACCTAGCATTGTTGTACAAGCAGGTATACATGCACCTATATACTTTGTTCCTGTGTACTATAACACAGGAACAAAGAAACTAGATGCCAAAAGTAATTTTGAAATCAAATACTTAGATTTCATTAAAGTTTTTAATACTGTAGTAGTAGTGGCATGTGATGCAAGAAAGCAAGTGTATGAGCTTATGCAGCATCAACAAAAAAAAAAAAAAAAAAAAAAAAAATCACACCATTCCCTCCAAATGCCTGTCCAGTTCCTCCTTAAATTTACTTAACCTATAAACTTCCAAACGACAGATGGAAGTTTGTTCCGACAATTAACCACTCGCTGGCTAAAGGCAAATTTCCGCACATCTATTCTACATCTTAGAATCTGTCTTTTCTTAATTTGAATTTATGCCCCCTTAGGTTCGTAATCTGAACAAGTGGAAGGATCCCATCAGAATTCAGCATGCTCAACCCATTCAAGGCCTCATACACCTCAATCAGATCAGTTGAAGAATTGCCCAACTCAGTTCTTCCCCGAGTCACAGCACTCCTGCCACTTTGTGCCCATTGCTTTGCTGCTCTAGTCTGAGGCATGATATTTTAAATTAATAAGATCAATAAATTTAATTAATTAATTTTCAATACTACACTATCTAATAGAATTCTAAATGCAGTGATGCGTATTATGCTTTATATAATTATAAGTTAGAGATGGCGATTGTTCCAATTGAAAGATTGTTATACAAACTGAAGCAGTATGGTATTAGAGGCAAGTTACTGTTATGGATAAATGAATGGACAAGTATAAGGACATAGTAGTCTATATCATGAGTACTGCTAGATATCTGAAAAGTAATTTCAGGAAGAATGTGGATCTGTTGCACTGGGTGTAAAGAAGAGCAACGAAAAATTGGATTGTTTGTTTGTTTGTTAGGTTTTTATTGGCGCATTAGCAACTAAGGCAATAATGCTCCAAAACTAGATGATATTTAAAATTTTTAATTTTACTGATCTAATTATTAAGGTCACCAAGTCAAGGTATATAATGTAAAAATGATAAATCAAAGAAATTACATCAACAAATAAATTTTAAATACAAGTAAAAACCTTTATTGATTTAAAATAGCTAAAAACAGCAGACACATTGTCATTGTCAGATAAAATCTGACTGAGTGTATAAGGCTCAGTCAGATGGTTAAAAGCGGTAAAACGGATATTGCTAAAATCTGGACAGTCAATTAAAATGTGTCTAATTGATAAAATTGTGCCACAAGACTCACACATAGGAGGGTCATCAGACCTCAGCAAAAAAGAATGTGTCAAATGACTATGGTCCTATGCGGATCCGGGCAAGAACAACTTCCTCCTTATGATTCCTGCGCAGACTAGACTGCCACGGTTCAATTACAGGCTTTATTTGATATAATTTATTCGCAGTCTGTCTATTCCACTAATCCTGCCATTGGGAATGTATTTTCTCGTGTATTATTTGCCTGTAGTCTGTATAGGGGACTGACAGGCAGCGATTATTATTGAGAATTGCTGATTTGGCTGCGGTGTCAGCCAAATCGTTTCCCATAATCCCAATGTGGCTGGGAATCCAGCAGAAGAGGATATCATATTCACGTTCATGGAGAAAGTGAATCTTCTGCTGAATGCTAGACAGAACTGGATGAGAATTATATCTAACAGTTATTATAGCCTGTAACACGCTGAGAGAGAGTCAGAATATAAAATGAACCGTTGGTATTGGCATTTACTGATGTGATCCAAAGCTAACTCAACAGCGTGCAGCTCTGCAGTAAATATGCTGCATTCAGAGGGAATCTGCTCTGATGTAGTGATCTCTGTAAAGACAGCAGCAGATCCCACATATGACTCCGACTTCGAACCGTCTGTGTAAACTGGCGCGAAGTCAGAATGTTCAGCTCGGTGTGCTGAATAAAGCTGCAGGTAGACTGATGATGGAGTGTCCGACTTTGCCCAATTTCTAAGGGATAAGTCACATGCCGGGAGATGAGCATGCCAGGGTGGAAAGGGTTGCTTTGGTGATTGGGCAACCTTGTCTACCTTGATATTAAGTTCATTGAGTAGCTCTTGGAGACGAATACCAAAAGGACGATTGGCAGTCTTACGGGTATTGTACAAGTTTTCCCTTCGTGGCTCAAAAACAAATGGCCACGTTGGATGGTCTGGCAGGGATTTCAGTTTTAACGCGTACTCTAAAGACAACTGCTTACGTCAAAGTGATAACGGTGGTTTGTTTGCTTCGACGTATAAACTCTGGACAGGAGATGTTTGAAATGCTCCAGTAGCGATACGTAGAGCCTGATGATGGACAGGGTCCAGCCATCGAAGGGCACTGTCTCTGGCTGAAGAATATACTTGGGACCCATAATCTAATTTGGATCGCACAAGTGCACGGTAAAGCCGTAGAAGGGTGCATCGGTCTGCATCCCAAGATAAAGAGGAAAGCTAGCGGAGCATATAAAGTCCTCTTGTGCACTTTGTGCGGAGTTGACGAATATGATCCAAAAAGGTCAGTTTTTTATCGAATATGAGTCCCAAGAATTTTGTGTTCGCTGCTACTGGAATAGCATTTTGTACAAGCCTTAATTCAGGTTCAGGATGAAGATTACGCTTGCGACAAAAGTGTATGCAAACGGTCTTCTCCGGCGAGAACCTGAAGCCATTAGCAAGTGGCCAGGAATTCAGACTATCAATGGCTTTCTGCAGTTGTCTTTCAATAACCCTCATGTTGCATGACTGACAAAAAAATGCTAAAGTCATCAACATAGAGGGCACTGTTTACAGTTGGAGGAAGTTGTTCTGTGATGGAATTTATTTTGATGGCAAAAGGTATGACACTTAATACTGATCCTTGTGGTACTCCCTCCTCTTGGCTAAAGGAGCGAGAGAGTGAGGATCCCACACGAACTTGGAACGATCGATTGGCTAAAAAATTTTGAATAAAAAAGGGAGATGCCCTCTAAGGCCTCGGCTATGTAAATCTTTTAAAATGCGAAATCTCCAAGTTGTGTCATACGCTTTTTCCATGTCAAAGAACACCGACACCAAGTGTTCGCGTTTTAGGAAAGCATCCCGGATGGATGCTTCCAATCTAATAAGATGGTCCAAAGTGGACCGGTTCCTTCGGAAGCCGCACTGGATGTTGGACAGAAGGTCATTTGATTCTAGATACCATATTAAACGAGAATTAACCATTCTCTCCAGGATTTTGCACAGACAGCTAGTCAGAGCAATAGGACGATAATTGGTAGTGACTTTTGGATCCTTTCCTGGCTTAGGAAAGGCAAGAACGATTGCCTTTCGCCAGGAGTCGGGAAACTGCCCTTCAGTAAAGATTCTGTTATACAGAAGGAGCAGACAATCCATAGATTTTGGGAACGATGTTTAATCATTTCATAATGGATGCCATCTGGTCCAACGGCACTTGCTTTGGAAAGAGCGAGGGCTCTTTTCAGTTCCTGAATAGAGAAATCCCCGTTGTAGGGATAAATGCTCTTAGATTTAAAGTTACGTGCCTGTTTTTCGATTTTATATTTCAGGATCAGGAACTCTGGGGAATACGAAGATGTTGCAGAGATGTTAGAGAATGTTTCCCCAAGAGAATTGGCTATTGCAGTTGGATCTGCAATAGCACATCCATTATAACCTAGGATTGCAGAAGGGTGGGATGTATATTTTCCCTTCATTTTCCGGATTTTATCCCAGACTACCTTAGAATTGGTAGCCTGGTTAATAGTTGATGTAAAACAGATCCACGATTCCTTTTGACTCTGACGATGGATGTAGCGTGCTTTGGCTCATGCACGTTTAAAGGCTATAAGGTTGGTCGTGGTAGGATATCGGCGGAATATCCCCCACGCTTTGTTTTGAGCCTTTTTGGCTGCTGTGCATTGTGAATTCCACCAAGGTTTGGGAAATGGTGGAAACCGGGCAGATGTTTTTGGAACAGCATTCGCAGCTGCTTGGACAATATTTTCTGTGATGTACTTAACTGCATCATTGATAGGCTCTTGACTGACTGTGCTAAGATCAAATTTTGCCTGATGTTGGAAGGCAGTCCAGTCAGCCTGATCAATCTTCCACCGTGGTAACCTGAAGGGAAGACATGGTCTCCCACTGTGTAACGAGGTTATCACAGGGAAGTGATCACTTCCGTATGGATTCTCCTCCACTTCCCAAGTGAGTGAAGGGAGTAGAGAAGGGGAGCAGATAGAGAGATCAATGGCAGAAAAAGTACGGGTAGGCATGTGGAAGAAGGTATTTGTTCCAGTAATTAGAAGGGAAAGGTCATTGTCATTTAGCATATGCTCTATGACTCGTCCCCTTCCATTGATGTTAGCCCTACCCCACAGGGTGTTATGTCCATTAAAATCCCCGAGAAGTAAGAAAGGGGGAGGCAACTGCGTTAGAAGATCATCAAGGTCTTCCTGGGAGATTTCAGTCCCAGGTGGCAAATAGATAGAGCAGACCGTTAATAAAAATCCCACCGTAAGGCGAATTGCAACAGGTTCTATGCTAGTTGTAATTAGCAAGGGCTGCACTGGGGTCTGGTTACCCACAAGGATAGCCACTCCCCCATGTACAGAGCCATCTGCTATTCTATCCTTTCGAAAAAATGTGATGTTGTGCATGGTGGGATCATCATTTGCCTTTAGATATGTCTCCTGCAAGCAAAAGCAAACTGGCTCGTGCTTTTGCAGGAGAGCCTTGATGTCATCAATATTTCGCCGGAATCCACGACAATTCCATTGTAGGAATTTAGCCATTATTTTGGCTTGGTGGGTCCATCAGGCGGCTTCCGAGTTGCTGAGGGCTTACTTTTATCAGTCTTGGGTTTCTCTTTTTTGGGGAAGAATGGACACTGTCCTGTGTCCATTTCTTCCTCCGCAAAGAGTTCCAAGACTGAATCTTCGGGTACCTCCTTCTGCTTGACATCCATGTTTTCTTGGGTACTAGGGGGGGGGACTTCCCCTTTCTTATTCTTTTCTTTCGTAATTACCTTTGTTAATTGTGGAGCATTAGGAGGTACCGATATAGGAGTGGCAGCTGATTGGTCCTTCTGTGCAGGTTTTTGCGAACTTAAGAGATAACGCGAGATGGGAGTGAAAGATTCCTTTGGAGGAATGGTCATGTCCGTCTGAGTTCCGATGGAACATCTCCATGCTACCTTCTGGGCGTAGGTAGGTCTGTTGATATTCAGGGGTTTCACCGATTTCCTTGCCTCCTGGTATGATATATTTAGCTCTGCCTTCAGCCGTTGAATTTCTTTTTCTTCTTTCCACCTCTGGCATGCTCGTGAGTAGACCGGGTGTTCTCCCTTAAAGTTAATACAGGTGGGTTTTGCGGCTGAACATGCTGTTGTTTTGTGGTCCTTTGCACCGCATCAAGCGCATGCAAGGACTCCACGGCAGACGCCATTTGAGAATGTCCATACTTCTGGCATTTAAAACACCGTAAAGGGTTCGGAACGTATGGACGCACTGAACAATTGATGTATCCAGCTTTAATCTCATCAGGAGGTTTAGGAGAGTTAAAAGTCAGGATAACGCTCCTGGTTTTAACAAGTTTTCCATCCCTTTGTGCAGTAATTCTCTTGACGGCAATGACTCCCTGTGGTTTTAATTCGGAGTAGATTTCCTCCTCGGTTACGTCGAGAAGGTCCCACTCCGAAATGACATCTCTCAATGAATTGAGTGTTCTGTGTGGTGTCACTGTTATAGGTATTCCTCCGATTGATGTTGTTCGGAGTAGATGTTCAGATTGCCTGTCATTTTTAGTTTCAATTAAAAGGTCTCCAGAACGAAGCCTCTTAACTGATTTGGGTGAACCTGCTAACCCATCTAACCCTTTTTGGCCCTGGTGGTAATTCGGTTCGCTGCCTCTTTTTAGCAATAATGCTATCTGATTCTTTGTCTATGGTTTCAGATAGGGACCAGGTTGGGGCCCCGGAAGAAATAGGTTTATCAGGATTCATAGAAATTTTATTTGGTTTAGTGCCCGGGCTTCCCACCCACCACGGAGCCCAAAGGGACGCCCACTACCCGGCATGCAATAAATGCGCTCGGGAGTGGAACGCCAGGGCTACCCAGACACCATACCCGTACCGCCGCCAGCATGAATCCTGTCCCTCGGACCATGCGGGTAGGGGCGTGGCATTGACACGGTTGACCCTCGCAGGCGAGCCTACTAGCCGATTGATCCTAGCCGGGTCTTCCAGCACCTCCCGTCTTGTCGAAGCAGGGGCCAAAGTGGTGTATTGAAGCTGGGCCCCTCAACCACCAGGATCCCCCTTTCCGATATTCCACGGGTCGCAGCGCACGGCAAACATGCCGGATTCCATTGATGTAAGCCTGGAACCTGGGCTGTGGGCGTTGGATCCCAGTGATGCTAGTCTGGAAGTCCAGCAGCGTCACTGGGAGGTCCCCTCACCACGTACAGGTGCCGACGTCGAGGGGCAAAAAATTGGAATTTGTACACTTGGTGCCAGTGTAATGCTAGGCAGAAAGTCTGGAGTTTCAGTCAAAATTTTAGAAAATTTTCTGGATGTTTTAATTTGGCACGGTCTAAGTCACCATATTCAATTATCTCTGGATAATGCAATAAAAGATGTAAATCAAGTAATTCAATTTAAATCTTTTCTTGATAAACTTTATGTTTACTACCATACATCAAATAAACCGAGAATATTAAATAATATATCTGAAGAGCTGGAATTTAAATAATGAAAATTGGAACAATTTTTGGACCTTGATGGGCAGTGTGTAGTGCTAGAGCTGCAAAAGCAGTTTGGAAATCATATCAAGCCTTGTATATTCACTTTAATAGAAACTGTGAAATGGGAATAGTTAAACATTTGAAAAGTGAAAAATATTTTAGAGATCCAGATTCAATAAACAATATTCCAACAGAGGTGTCAATAAATACTTTCTTTAGTTTTACAATAAATAAAAGTTTCAGTTATTAAAGCTAACAGATTAATTGCCATTGTTGTAGTAGGGTTTTAAGAGCACCAGCAATAAGGCCATACTGCTCCATATATACTGTCTGTAAATTATGTGCTGACAGATTAATCTGATGAACGATAAAAATTATTGAACATACAAAACTAAATAAAGGAAACTATGAAAGAAAAAAGGAAGATATCATAAAAACAAATAAATATCATATACTATTTGAAACAATATATAATAAAGTATCAATTCCAAGAGAAAAAAAACTCTTAGATTGTCTAATAATGTATATGAAAATAGATTTTCGTTTGATGACAAAAATTAAAAATATAATGAAATTTAAATTTTTTAAAATTTATTGAATCATGAAACTTGGGAAAATAACATTTACGCAGCTTTGTGGATTGAAAATAAATAGAACAACAATAAATAAAATTCAATCAGCTACTTAAATATGACATTAAACAATTTTCGTGACTTAGTCGATAATAGAGATATTGAATATATAAAAGTCTCAGACTGTATTATAAGGGGTGGAATAATTTTGACTGTAATTACTGTTAGTTCAGCAGAAGCTGGGAGAGGATTCAGCATGATGAATGATCTGTTGATGTTAGGAGAAATTATCTACTTATTGAGACTATAAGTAACCTAATGAATATCAATTTAATGGGGAAATAGTTGAAAGTTTGAGACGGTTACCTATGTCAAATCATAGTTCAGACAAATGCATTATTTACCTAGTTGTTGTTGTAGTATGGTTTTAGAGTGACTAAGGCCATATTGCTCTGTGTATATTGTTTGTAAATTGCGTGTTCCGAGGTTTGATTTTATGTTTGCATCATGAAAAACCAGAGTTTCCAGGAGAAAAAACCATGCTACCTTCACCCGAGACCAACTAACTCAGCCACATTGTGAAAAGGCCGGTAAAAATTCCTCCCATCATCGATGGAAGTCTAACTCGGAACTTTTCCATCTGGGTTGGAGAGGATGGCGATCCTACCAACCACGAGGACCCCCATTTAGCTAGTACAAGCTGCTTCAAACAAAAAAATTTTAAAAATCAATAAATTTGATTTTTAAATAATTTGGAAATTATTAGAATGATCTGATGATTTATGCTAAAAACTTGTATCAGTTGATAAGCAGTTTATAATATATGTAGTTTAGTTTATTTAAAGAACAAATGGAAAATTTCTTGTACATATATTACACACACACACACACACACACACACACACACACACACACACACACACACACACACACACACACACACACACACACACACACGTCTCCGTAGCCAGGTGGGAAGGAGCAGCAGTGCGTAGCACACGCTTCTTGATTAGACCAGGGTTCGAGCCCGTCACCACCAAATACGGAGGATGCGGAAAGGTCAAGGGAATGACCACCGCATATTCCCGGAGCAATATGGCCTTAGTTGCTAATGCTCCTAAAAACCAACCCCCCCCCCCACACACACAAGTGGAGTGTGGGATAAAGGATTCCATTTCTACAAGAATAATTTCACTGACACGATTTGAGAAAATGTGGACATCAGAAATGTTGAAACAGTAGTTCGACCAAGGAAAAGAAATCCCACAGTTAAAGGACCACTCACTTTGACCATGTACATAGAAGGGTTGTTTGTGAGAAAAAGATCAAGTGTGTTGGCTTTATGGTTAGGATTGTCCGCTTTATTTTTGTAGGTAAATGAACAATCTGTGCTAGGTCATTAGAAATTGTCAAACCTCAGCATCTCGAACAGCTGGGTCGGTGTTACTAGAAAACGGAAGCCAGCTGGATTTGTGAACATTAAAATCATCAAGGAAAATTACCTCACTGTTAGGAAAGCTGGACAGAAGAAAGTCAAGTTGCAAAAAGGGGAAGTCGAAGAGCTCCAAGTGATTAGTGGAGATGGGAGAAAGGTAGAGACAACAGATAGATTTGAAACCAGAGAAGATAAAAAAAGAGGAAATTCCAAATTATCAAGTCTCTGACATGGAATATCGGAACAGACATCTGCAAAAGTACCACCTTTGAGGCGAAAGGAATCATACAGCGAATAATTTGGGTAACTGAGATGAGCAATAGTTGAATCAACCGATAAATGAGATTCTGTCAGAAAAACTACATTGGGTTTGGCAGACTGCAAGTGGAAATGGATATCATTGAGATTAGAATTGAGGCCACGTATACTTTTGAAATGAACTAGGAAGTGTTGGGGAGGTTTAGATCTTTTCGCAGATAAGCTTAGTCTATTAGTTTGACAATTCATGGTGTATTCAATAGTAAGAAAAAGTGTGTGTGGGGGGGGGGAGACATGCCTGTACGAAACTTTTTTTTGTTAGTTGTTGGCACATCGGCTTCTGTGGCAATAATGCACCTCCTAAAATTTTTATATTTTACTCTGATCCAAGCACTAGGCGGGATTCGAACCTGCGACCTTTGGGTTGCTGTATGAAGTAATGAAATCTTGGGATATGGCATACACATGGTAAGAAAATACCCACACCCTTGACACAATGTGGCCTCGACAATGCCTCCTGCATACACACTACTTGGACTGCCTCCATATAACTATCTGGCAGAGCAGAGGTAGCAAGATTATACACTAGCTGATCTGGAAGCCTCCTAAAGAGGTTCGGTCTGGTGTACTAACTAGCAGCTGGCCTACAAACACCGTTTTAGAGTTGTACCCTCGAAATGTAAGGAAGATTGGATCTTGCCATGATGTCCACCATAACCTCAAAAGTCTTCAGTCATACTGCATGATGGAAGAGATAGGGAAGGGTTGACCAGAACTTAGCTCTAGAGACTAAACATGGGTTCCACCACTTCAAGCCTCCAACAAACCCTTAGCCATAATTATGAGAGCATCCTTGGACTCATGGGAGGTTCCCACGGACTGGAGATGTGCAAATGTATCCCCAATTCACAAAGGGGGATCGAAGGGTGACACGAGTAATTACAGACCAGTTAGTTTAACTTCTGTTCCGGGTAAAATAATGAAGTCGCTGGTTAAAGATGCATTGCAGGATCATCTAGACAATACTGCAGCAATAATTCAGACACAGCATGGGTTTGTTAAGGGAAAGTCTTGTCTGACAAATTTGATAGGATATTATGATGTGCTTACAAAGGAACTGGATGCAAAAAATAATTTTGATATCATATATTTGGATTTCAGGAAAGCTTTTGACACTGTTGCGCATGGAAGACTATTAGATAGTATGAAACAGAGCTGTACTACTCAATATATTCTACGCTGATAATAATATTAGTAAAAATAATAAGAGGAGTTTACCTCAATATAGTGCGTAGAACACTTCCGTATGATACCCTCCAGAAATTAAAACGGAAAAAACGAAAACTTACCGGTATATTAGAGTAAAATATAAATAATTAAATAATGTGTTAAATTGATTATTTAATTATTTATATTTTACTCTAATGTACCGGTAAGTTTCGTTTTTTCCATTTTAATTTCTGGAGGGTATCATACGGAAGTGTTCTACGCACTATATTGAGGTAAACTCCTCTTATTATTTTTACTAATGGAAGACTATTGTACAAATTGGAGTAGAATGGTATTAAGGGTAAGTTGCTACAATGGATAAAAGGATGGTTAAGTGGGAGAAGACAGAGGGTGGTAATCAGTGGGTGCTGCTCTTCTTGGACTAATGTTATTAGTGGAGTCCCACAGGGTTCAGTGTTGGGTCCACTGTTGTTTTGTATATTTATCAATGATATTGATGAAGGTATATCAGGCTTAATGTCGAAGTTTGCAGTTGATACAAAGGTTGGCAGGGTTGTTAATGACAGTAATGGCAGTGTGCTACTGCAACAGGATCTAGATAATTTGTGCAGATGGGCTAAGAAGTGGCAACTGAAGTTTAACCGTGATAAATGCAAAGTACTGCATATGGGTAGAAGTAACCCCAGAGAAACGTACCAACCATGTGGTACTACACTTAAGGTGGTAGAAAATGAAAAAGACCTGGGAGTAATTGTGCAGTCAGATATGAAGTTCTGAGCAATGCAGACAGGCTGCCAGGGCAGGTCATGGGGTTTTGTCAATGATATATAGGAATTTTGCTAGCAGGGAAAAGGAGGTGATTATCCCTCTGTATAAGGCAATGGTCAGCCCACGCCTTGAGTACTGCGTACAGGTCTGGAGGCCTCATTTTAGGAAGGATGTAGATTTACTTGAGCGTGTACAGAGAAGGGCAACAAGATTGGTGAGGGGAACGAAGGGATCTTCTTATCAAGAGAGGCTTAAGTTCTGCAAATTGCAGTGGCTGGAGACTAGGCACCTGCGCGGTGATCTGATTGAGGTGTATAAGGCCTTGAATGGGTTGAGCACGCTGAATTCTGATGGGATCCTTCCACTTGTTCAGATTACGAACCTAAGGGGGCATAAATTCAAATTAAGAAAGGACAGATGTAGAATAGATGTGCGGAAATTTGCCTTTAGCCAGTGGGTGGTTAATTGTTGGAACAAACTTCCATCTGTCGTTGTGGAAGTTGATAGGTTGAATAAATTTAAGGAGGAACTGGACAGGCATTTGGAGGGAATGGTGTGATATATTTTTTTTTTTTTGGCTGATGCTGCATAAGCTCATACATTTGCTTTCTTGCAACACATGCCACTACTACTACTACTACTACAAACAAAGTGGTGGTATTGCACTGGTTGATGAGAGTCATCTACCACCAAAAAAGCCTTCACTGAAAAACTGGAAATATTTTTAAAAAGCAGTTTAACGAGAAAACAATTTAATGGTATGCAAGTGTTACCTGAAATCAATGAATCTCTCACCGAGAATGAATCTAAGAATTATTCAGATCATCTGTGTTCTTTAAAAAGTGAAATTAAAAATTGATTTTCAGATTTATTTTCTTTTGAAGTGAAGCCACGGATGCTTGTTTGGTTTTTTGGGGGCATTAGCAACTAAGGCCATATTACTCTGGGGATATGCGGTGGTCATTCCCTGACCTTTCGGCATCCTCCGTATTTGGTGGTGACGGGCTCGAACTCCGGTCTAATCAAGAAGCGTGTGCTACGCACTGCTGCTCCTTCCCACCTGGCTACGGAGGCGCCTACCACGGATGCAATGCCAGGTCTGCTAGTGAAGAAATTCAAGAACTCATTGAATTAAAATGTAACGAAGAATGCAAATATATGAATTCGAAAAGGGTGAAATGGCTGAGTTGTGGGGATCAAAAACAACTAAACTTTTTTATCCAACAATGTGGTCTGAAATTGCGAAAGTATATCTGTTTTTCAACATATTATATGGTTTAAAGTTGTTTTAGTTCAGTGAATAAATTATTAACAAAGGAAAGAAACAGAATTGATATATGTTCAAGAGGAGACATTAAAATTAAACTTACTAACATCATACTGAACTTTCTAAGAAGCATCAGACTCAGGGATCCCTTTGAATAAAAAGAATAAGTACAGGCAACCCCCATATTACACAGTACTTCTGCAACATGGTTTCGCTCTAACATGATTGATAAATTGCGGCAATCCTTGCACAACACGATACTTATACCCAGTTTTTCTCTAACATGGTTAGAAAATTGGGACAAAACTTCGCAGAACACGGAATTTTTGAGATTTTTATTGCAGGGGAAATCCTTGCTATATTGGATGTAATTTTTCAACATTTCCATTTTTTTGTGAATCTCCACTGTTGACTCGCTAGTTGTTATGCAAAAAAAAAACGATTATTGGTAAATCCCCGTATTTTATTTTGTTGGGAAATTCCCGTGTTAGGTTCTGTGCTATTGAACTTGTGATTGTTTGAGACAACCAAAAATTGATTTCGAAGCATGCAGATCGTGACCTAAGGTTTTTGTAAAGTTATTGGCTTTTATTTGAACATTTATAAATTTTTCCAGCTATGTATTACTAAACTTTGTTCGTAAGAACCGTAGTGGAATAATTTCTTTGTTGTGAATTAAATTCCAGCCCTAAATTATGCTTAAGGAAAGTAAAAAAGCACCCCTCAAAAGACATTTTTCAATTGTGGACTGTATCGGAATCACAGCTTTATGGCTCAAAGAAGTAAAGACGTCAACATTAACTACGTGTTAAAAAAATGTATGGCCAGAGTCAGCTCATTTAGGAAATATGGTCGAACTGGCAGAAAACGGAATCGATATGATAGTAGAACTTGCTAAGTCAGTAGGAGGGGAAGGTTTTGATGAAAGGACTACTGAAAATGTTCACAAATTACTGGTAGAAAAAGAGGCTGGCAAAGCGGATTTGGTGGAAATGGCATCAGATGTAAACCAAATCAATTAAGAGGATGACAGTGCAGATAAAAATTCTGAACTTCCAAATTTTATACTAAAAAGCATACGGGAAGGAAGGCATATATTTAGCCGAGCAATTAGAATCTTATTTTTTGAATGCAGATCCTTCTACTGAAAGGAGCACAAATTTCAAAGGGGAGCTTCGACCAAGCTTAGCTCAATACCAAGAAATTTATAAAGATCTATCAAACAAAGGCAAACAAAACTCGGATTGCTGATTTTTTTAAGAGAGCAAAAGATACACGAAATGTAGATGAAGCAGAAGAAAGTTCGGAAGGTGAAGATATTCTGTAACACAGTAAACATTTTTATTTGATTGTGCTTATCAGCGATGAAGAGGAAGAAAATTAAATGAACGTACATTATCTGATATATATGTATTACAGTTTGGAAGACATTTGTTGTTATTACTTTTTTTTTTAATAAAAAATAATTTTCCGATTTATAAAAATTAGGTGTATTTTTGTTAGCTTTTGGAACGTAATACCCTTTTTGTACTGGTTCTTAGTCCCGTATAACACGGTTTCACACTACACAGCATTTTATAGGAACCTAACTACCGTGTTATGCAAGGGTTACTGTATAAAGTATTTTCTTGTTTAAAATTTTATCAGAGTGATTAGAAAAAAAAATTGTCTAACCAAGCTCTTTAGTGGGCTATAATTAAAAAAAGGTTGAGAAACACTGCTTTAATATCACTCTATGTTGAAAACTCTAATGTTTTGGACTGCATTGCACATGATCTGGAAGGCATCAATAATCAATATCGGTTTGGTTACTTTTTAATATGAGACATTTTTCTCTACCTTAAATGTCAGAAATTTCTTATCCATTTTCCACGATTCACAAGCTATGGAATATACAGAATGAGCAACCTGACAATTGGGACATCATGGTGTTACACCAATGCAGTCAGATTGGGAGTGGTCTTTTGACCCACAGAAGGGACAAATAGCCATACCACGCTGTTTGGGAATGTCCGTACTTCTGGTATTTGAAGCATCTCCATATACCTTCATCAATATCATTGATAAATACACAAAAGAACAATGGGCCCAGCACCCAACCCTGGGGGACAACACTAATAACATTAGTCCATGTAGAGTAGTGTTCATTTATTACCAATCTTTGCAGTCTCCTACTCAACCATCCCTTTATCCATTGCAGTAACTTTTGCCCTTAATGCCATAAAGTTCCAATTTGTACAGCAGTCTTCCATGTGCAACAGTATCAAAAGCTTTCCTGAAATCCAAGTATACGATATCAAAATTATCAGGCAACACAGCATCAGGCGACATTAGGCAACACAGCGGCAATCTCCAAGGCAGAATGCGCTGGTCCCACAGGAACTAGTTATTGTCAGGGAGACGGAGAATATAGTATGCAAAAAGGATAGGTGGAACAGGACCAGGGTATGTCCACCAGGGGCATAATTTGATGACGTAGAGCAGATATCATCTTTTAAGGGCAAAAAAGGTGATATTGTATATGTTGGCACTAATAACCTTAAGAGTAAGAGATTTGCAGATTTATTTAACAAGTACAGGTAAATGCTAAAAAAAAGTCGTGAGTTAGGGTTAAATTTAAAAGTGTCTGCAATCCTGCCCAGACACGATAGAAGGGAGTATATGAACAGAGCCTTATCAATCAATTCGGCCCAGGAGAGATTGTACTAGACTCATGGGTAGAAATTTTTTCAATGTGGTCTGTGCTTGCTAACAGGAGAGACTGCTTCTACAGGGATGGGATACAGTTAAAGAGAAAGGGTGCAAGAATATTTGCGGATGCTATTGAGGCAGTGTTAGGTGGGTCGGAAAAGTGCTAGTTTGGGGGGTATTGACAGACTAAAAGATTAATGGTAGCTGCAGGCAGAAGCGAAAGTGATTCTTGCACTTCTTTTGTAATGAGCAGCAGCCTAGAGAGCAAGCTGCTGGGAATTTCAAGAGCTGCTGGGAGTCATCATGGAACAAGTAAATATATGAGCTGTGTTAGGGTAACTAAGAGTAAGAACAAGTGCATGTATACTTGCATGTACACTAATGCTAGAAGTATAGTAAATAAAATTGATGAATTTGAAGTGCTGATCAAGACATCAAAGGCAGATATTCTTGGTATATCAGAGACACAGATATAAGCAGTGCAGAATTGGAATTTGAGGAGTACAATGTGTACAGAAAGGGCAGACAGCGTAGGAAGGTTATGCTGTTGGTTAAGAAACATATAAAATCTAAGGTTGTTTTTGTTATTTGTTTTAGGAGCATTAGCAACTAAGGCCATATTGCTCCAGGATATGCGGTGGTCACTCCCTGACCCTTCCGCATCCTCCGTATTTGGTGGTGACGGGCTCGAACCCCGATCTAATCAAGAAGCGTGTGATACACACTGCTGCTCCTTCCCACCTGGCTACGGAGGTGCCTATAAAATTCAAAGAAGTGCATCAGTTGACACAGGTGGACAGTGCAACGTTGAGTCTGTTTGGTGTGATATAAATACTGGGAAAGGGAAAATGAGAGTAGGAGTATGTTATAGGCCTAATGACACTGATGAGTACAATAAACAGTTGTGCAGAGAAATAGAATGGGCCAGTAAATCAGAATGTCTTGTAATGGGGGATTTTAACTTTCCAGATATTGCCTGGAACTTGTGGGTTGTTCACTCGCATGCTAACAAGACTTTTGTGATCAATTGGAGGATTGTTTTCCACAGCAACATGTTTGAGGGGCAACCAGAGGGAGTAATACCCTTGATCTGATTATCAGCAGTGATAATGCATGCATAAGGAATTTGCAGATAAAGGAACCACTAGGTGACAGTGATCACAGTGTACTGATGTGGGATTTACTTAAAGATGCAACTATGATCGAGGGTAAAGGGAAGGGTTTTTGTTTTTGTAAAGGTGACTACAAAGGTCTGAGACAGTTTTTAAATTCTTCAGATTGGGCTCAACTGATGATGTTACCAATGGTGAATTCTAAATGGGAAGCCTTCAGGGACTTAATCTTTGAGGCTACTAGGATTTTTATACCAACTAAGAAATATTGTTCAAGGTTCAGACCTAAATGGTTGTTGGCTGAATTAATGAGGCTCGTGGCAGAGAAGAAAAATGCATGGGATGCATATAAATTATCAGGAACACAGAAGCCTACGACAGATATAATCTAGTCTGATCAAGTCACAAAGGAGATTAGGCTGGCGAAGGAAGATTACGAGAAATCTTTGGCAAAAAACACAAAGAAAAACAGCATTATGTAAACATATATAACAGCATATGTATACCCTAGAAGGAAGGGGATGATTCAGATTGGTCCACTTAACAGAGATGGTTCAACTATTGATGATCCTGCTCAAGTAGCTAATAAACTGAATGAGTATTTTTCATCTACATTCACATGAGGAGTTATTCAGGGAGGGGAATTCCAGAAGTTTATCTAACTCTAACAGGGAGCTAAGTGATTTTGTGATAACTGAGAGCACAGTGGAGGAGAAATTGTTGAAGTTAAACATAAAAAAGCCACCTGGGGCAGATGGAATATATCCAGTTATAATGAAGGAGGCAGCAAGGGAAGTATTGCTGTTGTTATTGGGATTAACAACACAGGGGCTAATGAGGCCAAATTGTGTGTGTGTGTTCACAGTTTATTCACAGTTAAGCAAGGGAAGTAAGCAAACCTTCAGCCATAATTATGAGAGCATCCCTAAAGTCAGGGGGAGGTCCCCATGGACTGGAGATGTGGAAATGTATCCCCAATTCACAAAGGGGATTCAAAGGATGACACAAATAATTATAGATCTATTAATTTAACTTCTGTTCCGGGGAAAATAATGGAGTCATTGGTTAAAGATATGACACAGAATCATATAGACAAGACAGCAGCAATAGTTCAGACACAGCATGGGTTTGTTAGGGGGAAGTCTTGTCTGACCAATTTTATTGGATGCTACGATGTGGTCACAAAGGAACTGGATGCTAAAAATAATTTTGATATCATATACTTGAATTTCAAGAAAGCTTTTGATACTGTTGTATATGGAAGACTGCTGTACTAATTGGTGAGGTATGGAATTAAGGGCAAGTACTGCAATGGATAAAGGGATGGTTGAGTGGGAGACGGCAGAGAGTGGTAATAAATGGTCACTGCTCTATGTGGACTAATGTTATTAGCGGAGTCCCCCAGAGTTCGGTGCTGGTCCCATTGTTCATTTATCAATGATATCAATGAAAATATATCAGGCTTAATGTCCAAGTTTGCAGATGATACAAAGGTTGGCAGGGTTGTTAATGACAGTATGCTACTGCAACAGGATCTAGAAAAGTTGGGCAATCAGCTGAGAAGTGGCAACTGAAGTTTAACATTGACAAATGCAAAGTACTGCATATGGGTAGCAGTAACCCAAGAGGAAAGTACCAACTCTTTGATACTACACTGAGGGAGGTGGAGAATGAATAAGACCTGAACGTAATTGTGCAGTCAGATATAAAGTTCTCTGAGCAGGGCAGATGGGGCAGCCCTGCTCAGAGAACTGAGGAATTGCCCTTCTCTGTACTCGTTCTAGCAACTCTACATTCTTACTAAAATGAGGCCTCCAGACTTGTGTACAGTACTCAAGGTGTGGCCTGACCATTGAGGAGTCATGGAGTTTTGTGAATGATATATAGGAATTTCGCTAGCAGAGACAAGGAAGTGATTATCCCTTTGCATAAGTCAATGGTCAGGCCACACCTTGAGTACTGTAGGCTCATTTTAGGAAGAATATAGAGTTGCTAGAACATGTACAGAGAAGGGCAACAAGATTGGTGAGAGGAGCAAAGGGTATACTTATGAAGAAAGGCTTAAGTTCTGCAAGTTGCAGCATCTGGAGACTAGGCACCTGCAAGTTGATCTGAATGAGGTCTATAAGGCCTTGATTGGTTTGAGCAGGCTCAATGCTGATGGGATGTTGTTGTTTGTTGGATTTATTGGTGCAAGGGCTACTAAGGCCATAATGCACCTATTTCAATCTTATTTGGTACATGATTGTTATATTAAATAAAAGGATTCATATCAGGTGATATTTGTTTATCAATTTGAGGAAGGTAAAAACATCATTAATATCTTGTCGGTCTCCGAGAATCTGTTGTAAGGTAAGTTTATTAGAAGAAGATAGATGTGAAGAGAAAGCTGTTTTTCGTTCTCTCAGATATAATGGGCGGGCATTCAATGATCAAGTGTTTTACTGTCAGTTGAGTTTGACAGTTGGTTTGGAGGGTCTTCCTGAGTCAGTAAATCACTATGAGTTAGGTGAGTATGTCCTACTCGAATTCTAGCAAGTACTACTTCTTCCTTTCTATTGCCCCTTAGGCTTGATAGCCACTTCTTGTGATCGTTTTTAATCTGAAAAAGCTTATTGTTTTTTTCTCCCTGCCAAATGGATAATGCTGATGGGATATTTCCACTTGGTCAGACTAAGAACCTGAGGGGGAATAGGTTTAAATTGAGAAAAGACAGTTGTAGAATAGATGTGTGGAAATTTGTCTTCAGTCAATGGGTAGTTGATTGCTGGAACAGACTTCCATCTGTTGTGGAAGTTGATAGCTTGAATAAATTTAAGACTGAAGTAGACAAGCATTTGGAGTGACCAGATGGGTGAAATGGAAAGGGTTTTTTTTTTGGCTGATGCTGTAGAAGCTTGCTTTCTTGCATCATATGCCTCAAATAATGCTAATGCTAATCTCAGTAGATTTGGAATATATGGAGCGATTGGAAGAATGGTTGCCAGCTTTAACTGACACAGGGAGATTTGGAGTGCTGCTATCCTGTTTGGTCATTATTATTTTGGCATTGAGGACATGTTGCACTTTAAGTTCTTCATTAATTTCTTCCTAGGGAACACAGGAGGTCCCATTCCAAAAGTGACCCCTTTAGAGGCATTTAAAGTTCTGTGTGGGGTTACAGAAATGGGAAGGCCTCCAAAGGTTATTTGCTTCAATAGTATATTAGAATAATTGGAATAAGATGTTTCCACAAGGAGATCTCATGAGTGAAGTTGTTTGACTATTTTAGGAGTACCTGCTACAGTCCCTATGCTCTTCTGCACTGAAAATAAACTGCTAAGAGGTTTCATTGATAATGGATGTATGATTAGGAAAGCTGGTAGGTCTGATGAAGAATGATCTTTTTGGTTGGGACAATTCATGATCAAGGGAAAATAAGTAGTCCACGTTTGCTCCTTTTTTTGCCCTGAGTATTGGATTTATATTCGGGTTACTAGCTCCATGATGTGAAAGCAGGAACAGTACTACCAGTGACCAAGAGACAAGAGGTTAGTGGATTAATGAAGTTAGTTATACATACAAAAAGAAATGTCTTTCTTTATTTGGAAGGAGCCGCAAATAAAATAACTTTGCAAATTAAAAGACTTTAATATTCTCTTTAATCAGTCAATTGGAGAGAAGACACTTTCAAATTGCTCTGGAAATTGATACAATCGCTTGCTTGGCACTTGGGCATCTCTGAATGTTTTGAGCACATCTGAATGATTACTGAAATAGTTTCACCTATTTCATAAATTCGGAAAAATTTGTAATTTTTTATAATCTTAATAACTTAAAAGAACTAAGCAGAGATGACTTGCAACAAATGTATATTGGAGAAAGTTTTATATGACAGAACTGACTGTGATTTAGGTGGAAATAAATTATATACAAAACTGAGAACATTATCTAACATTCCTTCTGATGAAATATAGCCCAATATATTATAGCCACTCTCTATGCTATTAACATTTGCTGTTACTGGGCATTACTTGGAATTAAAATTAATAAATGCTCACCTTCAATTAGCAGCATCATAAAAAGAGCTTACTAGCATAAGATTAATTTCAATTGAAAAAGAAATAACCAAAACTACAGATATTAAAGAAATTACTGATAAAATAATCTGCTAAAAATTTTTAAGACTGTTTTGTGAACTAACTTGTAACTGGACTGTTGTGAAAGTTGCACGGACAGGACATAGAGCCCAGCTTTCATTTTCAAAGAACATTCGAAGCTCTTCCATGCAGCCCCTTATTAAAAATAATAATAATAATAATAAATAAATACACACACACACATATATATAATATAAACACACTGTAAGTTTATCTCTTATTCAATAAATTGAATGATTTATTTATCTAATGACAAAAGATAAGTATAAGATTGAAAAAATAATAATAAATAAATAAAATAAAAAGTCTAGTTTTAAACTGTGTAAATTTAAGTTAATTTTATTGAAGAATTTCACTTTGAGAATTAAGTTTGATATAACAACACTCAAAGTTCAGGAAATTTTAATCGTGGGAAACATTTGTAACCTTTTAATGCAACCTAATGTAAGTAGGGTTTTTCTCTTAAAGATTAAAAAAAAAAATTTTTGTTTTTGAGAAAACTAAAAGCTATTTATTTTCATATGGAAAACTTTTTTTAATATATAAGATTTCAGACCAGGCTGTACAAATATAAAAGGGATGTAAAATTTCAAAACTGAAGAGTCACTTTTATGTCTGACCCCACTCCTCATTTTCTTGCAGTAGTCTTGCAGAATTTTGGAATATTAGATCTGCTAAGATCATAACACTTTAAATTCCATTCCAGAGAACTTTAAAGAACCAAGTCTTTTAAAACAGATTAAAAGTGGAACCTTCCATTAAGTGGAAGATTCTACTTTTATGCAAGAATTTTCCACCTTTTGAACAAGTTCTTTGCTTCCCACAATAATAAAAAAAAAAACAAGAAGCTCTGACATTCACACCTCTTTACTCTGGCAAAATCCTCAGGGCATGCCAGATCTTAGAGACAGCCATTTCTAATTACAATAATGAAGAACCAAAGGGAGAGACCAAACCACTTCCATCAATTAGCATTACTCCATTCTACAAGCTAACCATCAGTAATCCTGGCTTGCAAGTTGAGGTTACCACAACAGCTTCGGGCAGCTCAGGAGGTGAAAACTGATAAAACCTTGCAATAAAATATCATATTTAACTTGGCAGTGTTTGTGGCCCATATTGTATTTAGCATTAGCTTTAGTACAGGCATTTGATGCAAGAAAGCAAGCTTATGCAGCATCAGCCAAGGGAAAAAAAAAAAAAAAAAAAAAACCCACTTCAACTTCACCCCACTGTTTGTTCGAAATACCTGTCCAGCTGAGCCTTAAACTTATTTAGGCTATCAACTTCCACAACAAGGGATGGAAGTCTGTTCCACAAACCAACCACCCGCTGGCTAAAGGCAAATTTCTGCACGTCTATCCTACATCTGTCTTTCCTCAATTTGAATTTATGCCCTCTCAGGTGATTATTCTGAGCAAGAGGAAGAATCCCATCAGCATTGAGCATGGTCAAACCATTCAAGGCTTTATACACCTCTATCAGATCAACTCGCTGGTGCCTAGTCCCCAGACACTGAAATTTGCAAAACTTAAGCCTTTAGAGCACCCCTTTGTTCCATTCACTAATCTTGTTGCCCTTCTCTGTACTCGTTCCAGCAGCTCTACATCCTTCTTGAAATGAGGCCTCCAGACCTGTATACAGTACTCTAGGTGAGACACTACGATTCTACTTTTGGCCTGACCATTGTCTTATACAAGGGAATAATCACCTCCTTATCTCTGCTAGAAAAATTCCTATATTTCATTGACAATACACCATGAGCTATTCTTGCAGCCCGTCTGCACTGCTCAGAGAACTTCATATCTGCCTGCACAAACACCCCCAGGTCCCTTTCATTCTCTACCACTGTCAGTGTAGTACCACAGAGTTGATACGTTGCTCTGGGGTTGCTGTTTCCCATACGAAGTACTTTACATTTGTCAATGTTAAACTTCATTTGCCACCTCTCAGCCCATCTGCTCAACCTTTCCAGATCCTGTTGCAGCAGCATAGTGTCAGAAGTGTCCTTGACAACCCTGCCAACCTTTGTATTGTCTACAAACTTGGACATTAAGCTTGATATACCATCATCAATATCATTTATAAATACAGAAAACAATGGACCCAACACTGAACCCTGAGGGACTCCACTGATAACATTAGTCCACGATGAGCAGTGTCCATTGATTACCACTCTTGGTCTTCTCTCCCTCAACCACCCCTTTATCCATAGCAGCAATTTGCTTCCAATGCCACACTGCTCCAATTTGTGCAGCAGTCTTCCATGTGCAACAGTATCAAAAGCCTTTCTAAGATCCAAGTATATAATATCAAAGTTATTCCCTGCATCCAGTTCTTTTGTGACTGCATCATAGTATCCAATAAAATTGGTCAGGCAAGACTTCCCCTTAACAAAACCATGCTGTGCCCGAGCTATAACTGAAGTCTTGTCTAGATGATCCTGCAGTGCTTCTTTAACCAGTGCCTCCATTAATTTTCCTGGAACAGAAGTTAAACTCACAGGTCTATAATTATTTGTGTCAGCCTTTGATCCTCCTTTGTGAATGGGGTCACATTTGCACGTCTCCACTCCGTGGGTACCTCCCCTGAGTCCAAGGAAGCTCTCATAATTATGGCTGAGTTTGCTTACTTCCTTTGCTGCCTCCTTTAATATAACTGGATAGATCCCATCTACCCCAGGTGCCTTTCTTGTATTTATCTTCAACAATTTCTCCCCCACTTTACTCTCAGTTATTACAAGACTCTATAGCTTACTGCCAGAGTTGAATACACCTCTGGCATTCCCCTCGCTGAATAACTCCTCGTGTGTGAATGTCGATGCAAAATATTGATTTAGTTTGTTAGCTACCTGAGCAGGATCATCAACAGTTGACCCATTGATATCAAGTGGACCAATCTGATTCATCCCCTTCCTTCTAGAGTTTAGATAAGTAAAGAACTCTTTGCTGTTTTTCTTTGCATCCCTTGCCAAAGATTTCTCGTAATCTGCCTTCGCCTGCCTACCCTCCTTCGTAACTTGGTTACAGATCAACTTGTATCTATCATAGGCTTCTGCTCACATGTTAATTTGTATGTATCCCATGCATTTTTCATCTCTGCCATATGTCTCATTAGTTCGTCTGATATCCATTTATGCCTAAACCTTGAACAATATTTCTTAGTTGGTATGTAAAGCCTAGTAGCTTCCAAGATAAGTTCTTTGAATGCTTCCCATTTTGAATTTGCTGTTGGTAACATCCTCAGTTGGTCCCACTGTATAGAATTTAAATACTGTCTCAGACCATGGTAGTCGCTTTTATGAAAGCAATAACCCATCCCTTTACCTCTGATGGTAGTTACCTCTTTGAATAAGTCCCACTTCAGCACACTGTGATCACTGCCACCTAGTGGTTCCTTTATCAATAGATTCTTAATGCATGAAGAATCACTACTGATGATTAAATCAAGAGTATTACTGCCTCTAGTTGCCTCTCGAACATATTGATGTAGAAAAGAATCATCCAATAAATCCACAAAAGCCATGCTAGTGTGTGAGTGACCAACCCACAAATTCCAGTCAATATCTGGGAAATTAAAATCCCCCATTATAAGACTCTCTGATGTACTGGCCCACTCTATTTCTCTATTTCTTATTATATGTACTCATCAGAGTCATTAGGCCTATAGCATACTCCTACTCTCAATTTTGATCTCCCAATGCTTATGTCACACCGAACTGACTCGACACTGCACTGCCCAGCAATGTCGACTGGCTTCACTTCCTTGGATTTTATGTGTTTCTTAACTAATAGCATAACGCCTCCTCCCTTCCTATCCTGTCTATCCTTTCTGTAGACGTTGTACTCCCCAAATTCCAGTTCTGCATACCTTATATCTGTGTGACACCACATCTCTGATATCCCAACAATATCCGCCTTTGATGCTTTGAGCAATACCTCAAATTCATCAAATTTATTTACCAAACTCCTAGCATTGGTGTACACGCAATTATACATGCACCTGTTTCTATTCTTAGCTACCCTAACACAACCCATGTGTTTATTTGTACTGCAATGACTCCCAGCAGTCTCTGAAATATCCTGCATCTTGTTTTTCAGGCTTCTGCTCATTCCAATAGAAGCCGTGCAAGAATCACTTTCACCTCTGCCAATGGCTACTTTTAATCTATTAGTCTTTGTATCCCTCCAAGCTAGCGGTTTTCCGACCCAGCTAACACTGCCTCGGTAGCATCAGCAAATATTCTTGCTCCCTTTCTATTTAAGTGTATCCCATCCCTGTAGAAGCAGTCTCTCCTGTTAACAACTGCTTCTCCCTGAAGAAGCAGTCTCTCCTGTACAGTCGAGGCTGAAAGCCTCGACTGTACTTGTTAACAGGAGAGACTCCTTGAGCCTTGCACAATCTTTCCAGGGCCGAATTGATCAACAAGGCTCTCATCATATACTCCCTCCTATCGTGTCTGGGCAGAATTGCAGACACTTTCAAATTCAACCCTAATTCACGGCTTTTTTTAAACAGTGACCTGTACTTGTTAAGTAATTCTGCCGGTCTCCTACTCTTGATATCATTAGTGCCAATGTGTACAACTATATCACCTTTTGTGCCATCCCTTCCCCCATGAAAGGAACAAATTTGCAACAATTAAGGAGATCAAACATTTTTTGATTCTCACAGCACTGTTCATTATTATTTGCTCCCACATGGTTCAAACAGTGAATCGGAATACAATAAAAGTTTTATGGCAATTGTGTGATGATTTCTGGAAAATAGACTAAAAAGTGTTTTCAGGGAATTGGTTTCTTCAGAATAAGACACCGGAAATATTAGCAATTCTAAATGAAGCCTGTCAGAAATGCTTCCAGTTGCAAATGCTGGAAGCATTGGCACCTTTGGTTTTTGCAAGAACTAATGAATACACAGATTGTTCATTTGCTTACCAGAATATCAGACAATCCTAATCACACACCCAATACTCTATTTTCTCTCACAAACAACCCTTCCAAGTACATGGTTGAGGTAAGTGGCGCTTTTGGCACTTCAGATCACAAACTGATAAAGGTCTCTTCTCCAATGGGACCTTTCCCTTGTGGCCATTCACAGCCTCATGTTGTTTGGCCTTGCAAGAATGCAAAATGGAATGATCTTCAAGAATTCTATTCTACTTTTCTTTGACTGGATTACTGTTTAAAATCTTCCTATGTCAATGTTTACTCAGACTGTGTTAGAGGAAATATTCTTGTAGGGCAAAATCCTCTATTCCACACTCCAACTTAAAATCTTATCCTTTATTCCCATTGGCTTCCTACTAAATGTGCAAAGTGCAGTTCAGGATAAGAATGCTGCATATCTCAATTGGTTTGCATTCAATTCTCCAGGTGCATTTTCGTTATCTAAACTAAATCTAGTAACAATTTTAAAAACTGTTATTAATCAATTGAAACTATATTTTGAACAGGCCCAGAGTAGAAAACTTGCTTCTTGCCCAAGCAATAGTTCAGTATTCTGGTCTCTTACCAAAGCTATTGGCTGTAACTTTTGTCCATCTGTGCTTCAACCTCTGTTAAAATCTGATGGTTCTATTGCTGCCCTCAGCTAAAGATAAAGCTGACTTAATAGCATTCTACTATTCTTCTAACTCTTGTATTGACTATATCAGTAAATACCAGTACCACTCCACTCAACCCAAAGCTTCCTGTAGTCATCCCTCAAAAGGATCTCAGAAGAATTTTGATCAATCTTGGTGCCAAGTGAGCTCCAGAACCTGATGGCAATATTCCACTTGTTCTCAAAAGACGTGCTTCTGTTCTTTATCACCTTTTCACACTTTCTTATTTCACTGTTCTTTTTTCTTCTGCTTGGAAATTTACTTGTATCCAACCAGTTCCTAAAAGGGAAGAAAAATCATATCCAAGTATCATCACACTGCACTTATCTCTATTCTTTCCAAAGTAACGGAGAAATCCATTAACTGCCAACTCCTAAACTTTCTCGAAAACTCCTTCTGATCAACGACCCCCAATAAGGATTCTGTAAGTGGTAATACAGTGGAACGTGAATTATCTGAACTATCTGGGACCAAGGTTGGTTTGGTTAATCAAATATATAGGAAATACCCAGTTTATACGAAACAGAGTGTAATTAGGCCTACAATTAAATTATTGTACGCATGGTTATTACTACTGTATTTTGAAATATGAAGTATTATAAAAAATAATTGATTTAGAAAATGGAAAAATTTAGGAAGAATAACCAAAACGTTTTGAAGAACCAATGTAAATTATATTTATTTTGAACTTACCTAATTGGTTTTCATGGTTTCAACTATAAATCAGACTTTTTTTTTTTTTTTACATAAACAGAAATGAACAAACTCAAGTAATTGCACACAAATAAGAGTAAAGAGTATAATGAATCTTGGGAAGGTTTAATTTTTTAAAATATGTGATCTTGAATTTTTCTTTGAAACATGAGATTGTTTTTTTTTTTTTTTTTTTTTGCGGTGAGGTTCATACTCTCTAATAAGAGCATCTCCGTATAACTGCATTCAGACTGTTACTCACACCATGCCATTGCAGTTTCTAAACAGTGAAAGCCTCCGTGTGAGCCTGCTCCCCACTTCCTCTTCATCATTAGAATCACCTTGGTTAAAGTCAGCACATTCTTCATCCTGGACTAATGCAACAATTTCTTCTTCGGTTAAAATGTGATAACCAGGATCATCAGCATTTTTGTTTAACCAAGCCTCTGCATCATCCTGCCCACACTCAGAAAACCCGGGAACCTCTTGAAATAAAGTTACAATCTTATCTACGTCTTCATTCAAATCTTGCACATGTGTGACTGTGTCTTCGGCAGCACCCCAAAGTTTGTGCCATGCCTTTTTTAGAGTTCCCCTGACAACATGTTCCAGGCATCCACTAACATGTAGCAACAATCCTTAATGTTGAGCTTCTTTGAAAACTTAACGACACTTTCTTCTTCTTCTCCCGCTGGTAGCAGCAAGCGACAAAAGACTTGTCTTTTTGTATATCTTTTTCAGTTTTTTCTATAACACCTTGATCCATTGGCTGCAGCAGGGCTGTAACTTTTGGTGGTAAAAACCCAACAATGAAGTTCTCATCAATTGAATTCAGTTTTTCAAGAGGAGAGTGGGAGGGAGGGCAAAATTTGCAAAGATCAATTGTGGTATCCAAACTAATAAAAATGTAATGGTCATTATCAATAAATGCAATAAAATCAAGGTTTATTCCTAAATGGATGACAGCCCGAGGCTTAACTGACCAAGACACCTTGAACCGCACTTTATGGCGGGAAAAAATTCCTAACAAGAAATAACCTGTAGGCTGAGGAAACCCATTGTAAATGGAAACACTCCTCTTGAAGAAGAATGTGAGATAAACAGATTATACTTGTGGCAGAGAAGAAAAATGCATGGGATGCATATAAATTATTATCAGGTGATAAAGAAGCCTACAAGAGATATAAGCAAGTCTCCAAACCAATAAAAATGTAATAGTCATTATCAATAAATGAAAAATTCAGTCCATCTTCCACCTAGATCTTAGCGGTGTGTACATACAAACAGTCACAGAGGATATAAGCGACGGAATTCAGCCACAAGCATCAGGCAGACAGGTGTGGTGGTGGTGGTCTACTCCTCCACTGATGCCTCCATAATTCTCCTAAACAGGGCTGCAGCCCGTTGTTATGCTAGTTTCATGTAGTGTACAGAAAGGACAGAGTGAGAGGGAGGAGGCTGCTGCTATTTGGTTTTTAGGAGCATTAGCAACTAAGGCCATATTGCTCCGGGAATATGCGGTGGTCATTCCCTGACCTTTCCGCATCCTCCATATTTGGTGGTGATGGGCTCGAACTCCGGTCTAATCAAGAAGCGTGTGCTAGCACTGCTGCTCCTTCCCACCTGGCTACGGAGGAGCCAGGAGGAGGAGGAGGAGGAGGAGGAGTTAAGCTCTCAGTTAAGAAGAAAGTAGAAGGCAGTGCAACCAGTTGATGGAGGTGGCTACACAATGAGTCAATATGGTGTGACATAAACACTGGGAAAATAAGAATGAGAGTAGGACTGCATTATATACATAACTGTAATGATTATAACACACAACTATACATACTGATAGAGGGGGGGCCATTGAATCAAAATATCTATAAATGGGGGATTTCAAGTTTCTACAGTTGAATTAATGGATATAGCAGCATCTCAGACAGGCAATGAGAGGAAGCAATAATCTGGATCTGATTATCAGCAGTGACTCATAATGCTTGAAGAGTCACGATAAAGGAACCACTAATTGAAAATGACAGTTTACTGATGTCGGAGTTATTTAAACAAGTAATAACTGCTATTAAAGACAAAGAGAAAGACTTTTGATTCCATAATGGCATCAGATAATTTTTAAAAATCTATCCAACAGATGACATTACCAATAGCAAATTCTAAATGGGAATCAAGGAAGTAATTGTAGAAGCCTAGGCTTTTTCAGCTAGATAAGAAATATTAATTAAGGTTTAGGTTCAGTCCTAAATGGATGCAAGATAAACAGATGATACTTGTGGCAGAGAAGAAAAATGCATGGAATGCATATAAATTATCAGGTGATACAGAAGCCTACAAGAGATATAAGCCAGTCTGTAATCAAGTCATAAAGTGAGCTAAGCATGGTAAGGCAGATTACAGAACATCTCTGGCAAAGAATGGTAGCACTTCTTCTTCACTTATGTAAAATCTAGAAGAGAAAGAATCAATCACATTTGTCCACTAGATATTAATGGTTTAACTGCTGATAATCCTGATCAGGTTACTGACAAACTGTAGAGATATTTTATATCATCGTTTACACATGAGAAGGTTTTTAAGGATGACAAGCTGGCAATATATTAAATTATGGGCAATAAATGATTTTGTGATAACTCAGAGGAAAGTGAAAGAAAATTTGCTGAAGAAAAATAAAAATACAGTAAAGCACCTGTGGTAAATTGAATTGTATTAAGAAAGGTGACAAAAGCACTCAGCAAACTTCAAACCATAATTAGGGGGCATCCTTGAATTCAGATGGGTTCCCTATAGACTAGAAATGTACAAATGTACCCCTAACAATTTGCAAGATGGAATCAAAGGGTGACTTCGATTCCTTCTTGCAATTAATTACAGAAATTACAAAAACATTAGCTTGATGTCTGTACCAGATAAAATAATGCAGCACTGGCTAAAGAAATAATTCAAGACCATCTAAGCAGAAATTTAGACTGCAATGTCCGAGCAAATCCATGTGGGGACATTGCAGTCATAGCATGGATTTATTAAAAGGCAACCTTGTCTGACTAAGCTGATTGGATAGTATGATGCAATTAAAAAGGAACTGAATATAAAATTATTTTGATATCATATGTTCAGATTTCAGAAAATCATTTGAACTGTTGCACATAAATGGAACAGTGTGGCATTAGAGGTAGAGTAATGTTAAGGTTAAAGGATGGGTGAATGGAAGAATACAGAGAGTGGTTATCATGGGCACTCCTCTTCTTGGACTAAGGTGGAGCCCCCAAAGTGTTCAGTTCAGGGCCCATTTTTTTTTTAAATATTTATTAATGATATTGATGAAAGCATATTGTTAGGTTTAATGTTCAAGTTTGAAGGTGATACAAATGTTGGCATAGTGGTTAATAACAGTAATCAGGATATGCTACTGCTAACAAGATCTAAAAAAATTAAGTAGATGAGCTGAGAAGTAGTAGTAGTAGTAGTGGCATGTGATGCAAGAAAGCAAGTGTATGAGCTTATGCAGCATCAGCCAAAAAAAAAAAAAAAAAAAAATCACACCATTCCCTCCAAATGCCTGTCCAGTTCCTCCTTAAATTTATTCAACCTATCAACTTCCACAACGACAGATGCAGACAGGCTGCCCTGGCAGCCTGTCTGCATTGCTCAAAAAACTTCATATCTGACTGCACAATTACTCCCAGGTCTTTTTCATTTTCTACCACCTTCAGTGTAGTGCCATACAGTTGGTACTTTTCTCTCGGGTTACTTCTACCTATATGCAGTACTTTGCATTTGTCAAGGTTAAACATCAGTTGCCACTTCTTAGCCCATCTGCCCAAATTATCTAGATCCTGCTGCAGTAGCACACTGCCATTACTGTCATTAACAACCCTGCCAACCTTTGTATCATCTGCAAACTTCGACACTAAGCCCAATACACCATCAATATCATTGACAAATATACAAAAGAACAGAGGACCCAACACCGAACCCTGTGGGACTCCACTAATAACATTAGTCCACGAAGAGCAGCACCCATTGATTACCACCCTCTGTCTTCTCCCACTTAACCATCCTTTTATCCATTGTAGCAACTTACCTTTAATACCATTCTGCTCCAATTTGTACAATAGCCTTCCATGCGCAACAGTGTCAAAAGCTTTCCAGAAATCCAAATATATGATATCAAAATTATTTTTTGCATCCAGTTCCTTTGTAACCACATCATAGTTTAAAACTTTAAAAGATTAAAGCTACACCTGTTGTAGTTTTAAAATTTAATACAACCTTTTTATGAATTATCTCCCAATGGGGAAAATTCATGCACGGGTTGCAATCGTATATTTAATTTTATTATATGATACAATATGCATATTTGTGCACTCTAATTTATATATGGAGTACAAATAAATATTGACATTGTCATTCACACAAGTAGCATGTGAACATGCATTTTCAATATTAAAAATGATAGAATCGCATTTACGTGCCAAAATGGGGAAAAAAATTTATCATTAGAGACTAATGATAATGAATATAGAGCAAGAACTTGCTCTATATTCATTATCATTCAATAGAGCTGAATAAAATTATTGACACTTTTGCTGCTCAAAGCACAGAAGTGTAAGAGAACCACTTACCTTGACTGTGTGCTTTGAAGGGCTGTTTGTGAAAAAAAAGATCAGGAGTGTTGGGTGTATGGTTGGGATTGTCTATTTTTCTGGTACATAAATGAACAATCTGTGCAAGGGCACTGGTTACTCCAAAACCCTTAGCATCTTGCCAAACTGGATCTGTGCCTCTAATAAACTTAAGCCAGCTGGAGTTGTGAGCATTAAAATTGTCATGGAAAATTACCTCACTATTAGCAAAGTTGGGGTGGGAAAGTTGAGTTTCAGAGTAAGGTAATCAAAGAGTTCCAAGTGATTTTTGTTATTTGAAGCACAATAATGGTAACAGATAAATTTGACAGAATGGGGTAGAGAGAGAGAGAGAGAGAGAGAGAGAGAGAGAGAGAGAGAGAGATTTTAAGCCTGAGCAGATCAAAAAGAGGAGGCTCGAAATTAATAATTCTTTGGCAGGGAACATCAGAGTGGATATATGCGTGAGTGCCACCTCTGAAGCAAAAGGAATCATACAGTGAATATCTAGGACAACTGAGATGAGCAGTGGTTGGGGAAATCAATAATTGGGATTCCGTCAGAAAAAGTAAGAGTGACACTGACAGACTGTGTGTAAATGGACATGACTGACATTGGAATTGAGACCATGTACATTTGTGAAAGGAATGAGAAAGTGTTTGGGAGGTATAAATCTTTTTGTGCATAAGCTGGATCTATTAGTTTGATGATTTATGATGTATTCCATAGGTAAAATAATGGTGGGGGGTATGTTATTTGAAGTAATTAAATTTTTGGATATGGTATACATACAGTAAAAATATATCCAGCTCTTTGGCTGTGGCCACAGCACAGCCTCCCCCATCCCAGGACATACCACTTGGACTCCCTCCAGTCACTACATGCCAGAGTACAGGTGGCAAGATTATACAGTAGTTGATCCAGATGTCTACTAGAGAGCTATTCTGGTGGACTATCAAGCAGCTGGCCTGTGAATACCATTTCAGAGGTGTACACCACTCCACAGTTACACTGTGTGGTTTGGGGAAATGCACTACAGCTGATGTCTCAATATTTCTCTAACTCATTGATTCTCTACAGCCTCAGAATTGGTTTAATGTTACTGTACTGAGTACAATAAACATAGCTTTGTGTACAGTATTTTTTAACAACTAAAAAAATAAACCCATGTGATATGAAACGAATGGCAAAGTAGCCTTTGCAACAGGAATTCGTTGGTTATGGCATATACTGTACACATTTATTTTGTGCGCAACTGCAAACACATACAGGTTACCAGGAAAGTGACTAATAAAACAACTAAAGTATTTAATAATTACGTATGAAGAAACAAAATTTTCAAAAATCCTTTATTTAAAAAAAAAAAAAAAAAAAAAAAAAAACATATTACAATAAGTCAACATAAAAAAAAAAATTCATGCAATTTATATTATTACTTCTTGAAAAAGTGTGTAATTTTTTGTTGCTTTTTTATGGGAAAATCTTTTTTGTAAGATCATATATTTTTAATGACACTACTTGCAAAATCTTTACTTGCTCAACTTCCTGATATGCCTCTAGCCATCCAACCAGTCTCTAAGCTTTGTAGTGCTTCCTGATCTGTGGGAACGTCAAGAGGCTCCTCTAGTTCTTTCAGTTCCACATCACTTCCGTTTGTCCTTTTCCCATTGGTGATTACTGATCACCAATGAGAAACCCAGACTTACTGATCCCAATACCCAACATTCCCACCAGTGAGAGGGTGCAAGCAGAGCAAAGCATTTGGTTGCCATCACAGATGGACTTCTCCAAAATTCAGTCCACTTGACTCAAAAGTTTCAGCTGATTATCAGTTAGATCAGTGTCCCAGGGTTACATGCAATCTGATTGAGGTGTGTAAGGCCTTGAATGGTTTGAGCACGCTGAATTGTGATGGGATTCTTCTGCTTGCTCAGATTATGAACCTGAGGGGGCATAAATTTAAATTGAGGAAAGACAGTTGTAGAATAGATGTGTGGAAATTGGCCTTTAGCCAGCGGGTAGTTAATTGCTGGAACAAACTTCCAACTATCGTTGTGGAGGTTGATAGCTTAAATAAATTCAAGGAGGAACTGGACAAACTTTTAGAGGGAATGGATGTGTGAAAAATTTTTTTTATTTTTTTTGGCTGATGCTACATAAGCTCATATGCTTGATTACTTGCATCACATGCCTCTTCTACTACTACTACTTGAAATTTTTTAATTCCTTAGCATATTCTTTGAACATACACAGCTTGATAGAAGGATGACATCAATTGGAAATCACCCGTGAGGGTAGCATGGTGAATATAATCACTGATCCATCCTGGGTGGAAAAGGACTGAGTTGGAATCCTGCCAATGATGCAAGGAATATTTATTAGCTTTTTTTTATGAGTGTGGCCAAATAAGTCTGTCTCAGGCCAGGGTTGCTTGGCTTTTTCTTCTAACAAACCAACCACAGGCATAACTAGGGCTCACAATACCAGTCAAAATCTTAATACCGGTATTTCAGTATTTTTAATTTATGAAACCGGGATACCAGTATTCCAAAAAAAAAAAAAAAAAAAAACATTTTTCGAAATAAATTTTGATGACAATTAGATGCAATAAAGCAAGGAAAAAAAACAAGTAATTACTCTAATTCAAATCAAATTTAAATCAAACTTTTATTACAATAATAAATATTCTAGCAAAAATTATTAACCATACAGTTATTCTAAAAACAAAAAAATAAGCATCCACACTACCTGTCCAAATAAAGTGAGCTCTTAAGAAACTCAATAATGTTATCGTTTAAACTGGATCTAATTTTGGTACGTATTTAATTAGTGGCAGAAAATGTCCTTTTGGATTCTGTGCTGGTTGGTGCTTTGTATTGAGACAGTCGCAGACAAGTTGCAGTTTAACCCACCCATTATTCCCTCATCTTCAAAAAATTGTATTTCCTTTTGGACTTTTCATGGCACTATATCCGTATTAACGAAAGAAAGGAACTGACGGTTAAGCTTGGTGAGGAAACCAAATCTAAGCTGCGGTGGTGGTGGTGGTGGTGGGGGGGTTATTTATTAATTTTTATTTCCCTGTACCTTAATATTGCCATCAGTGGTAGGCGAGCATTCTGGTGTCTTGCCAAAACTATTGGCCGCAACTTTTGCCCATCTCTGCTCCCACCTCTGTCCAAACCAGATGGTTCTGTTGTCACTTCAGCCAAGGATAAAGCTGACCTGCTAGCATCCCATTTTTCTTCCAACTCATATATTAATAATCTTGGTAAAACACCTCCCACCATTCCCAACACGCTCCATTATTCAATGCCAAAGGATTTTGACAAATCTTGATGCTAAGAAAGCTCCAAGTCCCGATGGTATTTGTCCACTTGTTCTCAAAACCTGTGCTCCTGAACTTAATCCTGTTCTTTGCTGCCTTTTTTTGCTTTCTTATTCCAAAGGTATCTTTCCTTCTGCTTGGAAATTTGCTCATATCCAGCCAGTTCATAAAAAGGGTGACAAATCCCTCCCATCCAATTATCGTTCCATTGCAATTACTTCTACTCTTTCTAAAGTAATGGAGAAATCAATTAACCGCCACCTCTTAAACTACCTAGAAACCTTCCGTCTGATCAACGATCGCCAGTATGGATTCCGTCAGTGTCGATCCACTGGTGATTTTCTGGCTTATTTTACCGATTTATGGACTAATTCAATGGAAAAGTTTGAAATAAAAGCAGTTGCTCTTGACATCCCAAAGGCTTTCGATCGTGTTTGGCATGAAGGTGTTCTAAACAAGCTTCCATCTTATGGTTTGCCAACTGTTTTTTGTAATTGGTTATCCAGTTTTCTCTCTGATCGCTCACTGAGGGTGATGGTAAATGGCTCTCTGTCTTCTAACTTCTTCACTAATGCTGGTGTCCCCCAAAGTTCAGTTCTTTCCCGCACTCTTTTCCTCTTGTATATTAATGACCTTCTTCCATTGACTGGAAAGCCTATCCATACTTTTGCCGATGATGGCACATTGCATTCCACTTTCCATTTTAAGAAACCTTGTCCTGCTCAATCAGCTTCAACTTCTTGAAAATATGCTACCAATTCCTTAAATGCCGATCTCCAGGTAATTCTCCATTGGGGTAAAGACAACTTAGTTGATTTCAATCCTTCTAAAACTCAGTCTTGTCTTATATCTCGCAAAAAGGATTCTTTTGCCCCCTGTGCTTATCTTTGGTTACACTCCGATTTCTAGGCAAAATGATATATCTCTTTTGAGGATTGCCCTGACTTCTAATCTCTCTTGGCACAAGCATATTACAAATATTGCTTCTTCTGCATCTAAAAAACTTGGTTTTCTCTTTCGCTCTCGACGTTACTTTTCTTCCAAACAGCTGTTCACTCTTTACAAATCGCAAACCCGCCCTACCATGGAAATTGTTAAGATTTTCGTACAGCAGCTCCCCGCAAGCACTAAGTCCTGCAAGCTACCTGGCAGCATTAAAAAATGAGAATTTCCAAGAGCTGAGGGATATTTCCCCCCGCCCCACACATGAGTATATATATTATATGTGAGCTGTCAGCAATGATAAATATAAAACAAAAATCATTTATCATACAAATCTACTTACAATACATAACTGATGTTCATTTACATCTAATCTATTCATTTTCCTCATTTAATCTGTTAATACATGCTATCATTTCCATAAAATTTCTCTCAATTCACAATCTCAACTCACTCACTCTCCCTCTACAGCTTCAAATGCTAAACTAATTCAATCTTAATCACTTCCTCATATTTCTCTTAATCACCAATATCAATTCTCTTCACAACAGCAATCCATAAGATGCTAACTTAATGCTAAAAATTCCATGTAATCTCTCTTAGCAATATCAATTTTCTTTACAGCTTCAACCAATAAACCAATTCAATACTAAGTATTTCCTTATTTCTCTTGTTTCTTCAACTTCAACCTTACTCTAAAATAATCTCCCATAAAATTTGCTCATATCCAGCCAGTTCAGAGGACTTACCTTCCTTCTCTTTCAAGGTGGGATTCTTTGTGCGATAATGTCTCTCTCTCTCTCTCTCTCTTCTTAGTTGAATTCGGCATCTCTGCTTCATAGCTCTTCCAGTACTGTCTTATTTCAGGATTTCGATAACAGTTCTCTGTTAATACAGAGAACTGTTAATACTGAAGGAAATTACCACAGCAGTAGTAGAAGCCAGGGCACTATCTGACTGGCTTGTTATTCAACTTCCAGATTAACTTCTAGCACAGGAACACGGCCAGTGGAACCCTTCACTATATAGCTGGACACTCCCAGAACTGAATCCAGAACTACCACTGGCAATCTGCAACCCCTCCGAACAACCACAAACCCCTCTTTTGGTGTGAGCATTTATTTCATTCTCATTTATTTATTTATTGAATTGATTGCAAGTTACAATCACCCCTTGTACTACTTTTTTATTACAAGCTTATTTGCATGCATTTACGTATCTCCCCTATCTAATTTAAGCCTGACCCAATCACGGTGTTATTCTTTAAACTCACTCTTCTTCCTTTGTTGGAAAAAACAGAATAGTTTTCTCACACAACGAAAAGCTTTCATCTTTTACTTCAAGATCACCTGTTCACAATACCTTTCAACTGCTCCATACCGACAACCTTTCCCAAAATGCACTGTGTTGCATCCTCAAATAGAAGTGTAATAGAGGGATTACACTGTTGTTCAGAAGCTTTTAATTTTAACTCTTCCGCACCTACCATACCATTGTTCACTGTATTCCTCACTACCAGTCCTACTGCCACTAATGGAAATATTTCCGTAATGATGTTTTCGTTATTCCTTAAGTGCTTTACTTCCATACACACTATACTTACTTAGAGAAATAAATTTGTAAGATTTTATGCCACTTACAGTTTCATGACATTTTCAGGATTCCGTTGCATTTTTACTGTGCCTAACAATCCCTCATTTGCAAATTCAGCAGTATTAATTATTTATTGTTGTCGATTTTATAACTTTTATGTGAATAAATCATGGATAATTATTTTTAAATTAGTACCGAAAAACTGGTATTTTTGTATCAATACCGGGATTTGAATACCGTAAAAAAATTACTAGGATCCCAGTATTGTAAATCCTAGGCATAACAGACTGATGACTCATAGCCTAACTTTCCTTGGTGCATAACACATATACCCTTAACACCTTTTTTAAAGGTGCGAATAGAAGTCTCCCCATTGAAAGCAATTCTGCAAGTAGCAACTGATTACAAATCACTTTGTTTGGAATTTTTAACGTCATTATAAAGCAGAAAAGCTGAACCAGCAAAGAATATGACTAATAATTATACAGTAATACCCCGACTTACGCTACCCCGACTTACGCGAACTCGGAGTTACGCGGTTCTTGATTTTTTTCGTTTGGCAACGCTGCCGCCCACTATCTTCAAGGTCGTTTTTCATATGTTATCGATATACGGTGCGACGGCGGAGAATGAGAGCGAAAGATGAACAAAATTCAACTTTGCTGCTTTTATGTGTTTTATATCAGTGAAGGGGAAACACATTTCACCATAATAACGTAAAAACCAACACAATTCCAGCTATCGGTATAATCGCAAATGCAATTAGATTGAGTTTACTACCAGTTTATAACAGATTTCACTAGCAGAAACGCAACTGGATTTTTATTGTTTTATGGTAGTAACCCCTAGAAATGTGAGGTGTTAATAGTGTATCTCTGCCTTTATGGTGTTGTTTATTCAGTTGCTACATGCGCGCAGCTTTGTTTATGCGTATCAAGCTTGCCTCCTCGTTTTGTAATTGCGCTTTATTCCCTAAAAATGAGTAAAATACTTAATTAAAAAGGTGTGAAAAGGAAGCGTCCTGGTGAAGACACTGCAGATTCAGAGAGAAAAAGAAAAGCAATTATCGATAAACAGAGGCGGACTGGGTCAAAAATTCTTACCCGGGAAAATTTATAGTGGCCTCATACTATGGTTTATGGCCAAAATCACACTGGCCCACCGGGGTTTCCCCGGTAAGGCTTATGGCCAGTCCGCCTCTGTCGATAGAGAAAAAATATGAAATTGTGAAACGCTTTGAGCGAAATGAAAGACCATGTGATATTGCACGTGCTACAGGCCTAAATGAAGCAACGGCGAAAAGCGCATGACAATTGCAAACTTGACAGGTTGAAAATTGAAAAGGGCTCAATTGTAAAGGGCTTAAAAATTTTAGAAAACATATAGACTCCAACGAAGAACGCGTTATAGCTACAAAGCAAGGAATAAAAAAAATTATTAGCTTGCTACGAAGAAATTCTGCGTTAAAAAAAGAACGCGCTGTGTCGTCAGACGAATTTGTTAGATTTTATGAAGCCATCGACATCGAAATAACTTTTTTACGTAAGTCATTTGTTTTTTTTAATACATATTTTGTATTAATATGTATAAAGAACTGCAATTTTATTAATATTTTTCTTCTAAACTAGTGTTTTTGTTAGTCCTTGGTCCCAATTAAGCAAAATTTATGTATTTATATGCAAAGTTGTACCCCGACTTACGCGAATTCGACTTACGCGATTTTCGTCGGACCCACCTATCGCGTAACTTCGGGGTATTACTGTATACTGATTTATTTATTTATTTATTTTTTTTTTTTAGTTTATTTTGACTTATTTTTTTATTTCCTTTAGTTGTTTTCTTACATAAAAGAGTACATAATTACCTGATAAGATTATAAATTGTACCAGGATTATGATTTTTGTGTTCTAAATTTAACTAGTTGGTTTTATTTGATCCAAAAATAAAAACTGAAGATTTTTTTTGTGTGCTGCTTGAAATAAATTAGTACTAGTAATATAAAGGGTACCAAAGAAAAGGCAGGGCAATAAAAATTGCTCAACTCTGGCTTTTATAGATGGGACCTGGGAATGTTCCAATATTCCTTCTCCAGCATGTATTTTATCTCGATTTTTTCATGTCCAGAGTTTCATCATCAGCCATTTTCAATTCACTGCAGGATAAATGCCTCTCCAGAAACTTTCCAGTTCCTTCTGTTTTGTGCCATCCATTTACTACCCAAAAACTCATGAATTTCATCTGTCTATCTCTGCCATTGTCTTCCAGATTTCTTCTAGCTCCTCTTGGGCCACTGTGTTATTTTCTTAGTCCATTTGTCATCATGTCTTCGAACTATGTGTTCTGCCCAAGACCATTTTAGTTCTTAAATTTTGATAAAATTGTTAAGTTTCTTGAGTTTACTTAAGTTTGCTGCCTAATCCATGTGTTTCTCTTCTTATCGAATAGTCTGATTCCCAATATAATTCGTTTCATTCTTTGCTGGGTAGTTCTCAGCTTCTCTTCCATTCTTTTGGAGAGTGCCCAAGTTTCACTTTCATAAGTCATGGTGGGGAGTATGCACTGGTTCATTATTTTACGTTTCAGACAAATTGGGATATTGCTCCTCAGTATGTGACTATATTTCCTGAATACTATCCATCCAAAATTTATTCTTCTCTTGACTTCCAGCCATTTATCATTATTACAGCTAACGACTTGTCCCAGATAAGTATATGATTCCAGCTTTTCAATTACTGCTCCTTCAATCATTATTTCCCTTTCTGTGGCATACTTGTTCATCATTACTTTTGTTTTAGCCATATTCATCTTTGGTCCAAAATCCTTACTAACTCTGCATAACTGATTAAGATTTTCCTCTTAGTTCTTTGGGATCGTGGCTTATGACCACAGCGTTATCTGCAAATTGTAAATGGCTTAGGTACTCTCCATTCACATTGACTCCTTTCTGCGACTAGTCCAATCGTCTAAATCTTCCTCAAGGGCAACAGTAAACAACTTAGCAGATATCGTGTCTGCTTGTCAAACTCCTTTCTCAATTTTAAATTTGCTACTTTCTTTTTTTTTTTTTTATATATTGGTCTTGCCATTGAAATCCTTGGAAATTAGGTGGCGGAGCCTGCCAGAGTACTTAAATAATCTCCTGGGTGCCTCACCTGCCTCCTTGTGGCAAAGTGTGGGCAACGATGGGTCCCAATGGCTAAATGGTCAGAGAAACAACAGAACATAACACTACACAACAAGCCAATCGCCATGCACTTTTTAAATCTCTGGCCTCCACAGAGTTCTCTGTCATTTACAAAGAATGGCAATGCAGTAAAGTAGAGGCATGTGATACAAGAAAGCAAGCATATGTAGCATCAGCCAAAAGAAAAAAAAACCACCTCCTCCTTGAATTTATTTAAGCTATCAACTCCCAGAACGAGAGATTGAAGTTTGTTCCAGCAATCAACAACCCGCTGGCTAAAAGAAAATTTACCCACATCTATTCTATCATTGTCTTTCCTAAATTTGAATTTATGTCCCCTCACATTTGTAATCTGAGCAAGAGGAAGAATCCCATCAGAATAGAGCCAGCTCAACCCATTCGAGGCCTTATACACCTCAATTAGATCACCTTGCAATAAGCAGAACTTAAGCCTTTTTTGGTAAGATCACCCTTTTGCTCTCCTCAGCAATCTCGTTGCCTTCTCTGTACTCGTTCAAGCAACTCTACATTCTTCCTAAAATGAGGCCTCCAGACCTGTATGCGGTACTCAAGGCGTGGCCTGACCATTAACTTATACAAACGGATAATCACTTCCTTGTCTCTGCTAGCGAAATTCCTACATATCATTTACATTGACTAATAACCAATGACAGTGGTGTGCAAACTGTGGGGCGCGATCCCCCCCCCAAGTGGGTCGTGGGATAAATTAAAGGGTTAGCGGTATTTTTTTAAATAAAATTATTTTTTCTGCACAGACCTTACTACTCAAATGAAGGCTGAGATATGAATGAACCCTACTGTCACTCTTTATTTTGTTAGGGTGTGATGCAGGTGGCATTCTTACTTATTGTCCATATCGGGAATACGCCTTAATTCACTCACTGGCCATGGACATACAGAAAGCAGCTGAGCAGTGTGACTTCTCAGTATGTATTAATACTTCTCAGTACTACTCAATTGCTGAGTAGTACTGAAAAATACTACTCATCAACTAAAATCATTTGAAGAACTTAAAGTTCTTCAAGTGATTTTAATTTAAGTCTTCATGGACAGGGAATAAATATATTAATACTCAGTGATAAAATAGAAGCTTTCAAAAGAAGCTTAATCTTTGGAAAACTGAATTGGAGCATTTTAATACCAAAATGTTCGCATGCTTATCTAATTTTGTTTATAGCAATAATATTGACAATTTACAATTTAGGGATATCATTGCCACTCACCCAGCAATGCTAATTAAGAATTTTTCTAAACGATTTAATGTATCTCCAGAAAAAAGGTTGTATGGGATTCGTGATCCCTTTGCTTTTGATATTTCTTTATGCCCCAAAATTACCATTCAGTAAAAGGAAGGTCTTGTCGACCTGTCGTGGACGAAACATTATGTGCTCGTATCAAGACTATTTGTGAAAAATTTTGACTTTCTCTTTGAGACTAGTATCAGAATTATCGCAAATGCTGATACAAGCATTGCTAGCTTTTGTGTCCACATATTTATGTGTGGTTGGTTTCTCAAAATTAACAGCTATAAAAACAAAATGTTGTACCAGACTTGATCCAAAAGATAACATTAGATTAGCAAGATCAAATATTGCACCACATATGGATCAAATACTACAGGTTATACAGGCTCATCCTTCTCATTAATTGTTTTCCAATCTAAATTGAAAAATAATAAAAAAAAAAAATGTTTAATATGAAGAAAATTGTTTAATATTTTAATGTGTAAATTAAAAAGGAAACAATTTTTCTATTCGTTCCTCCATCCTCGAAAAAATTTTCTACAACATAATTTATAAGAAGCCGTTTTTCTTCTCTAAAAACTGGTCATCTTACCTTGGGGTATATATTAATGGGGTCACATCAATTTTAGATTTAATAAAGGGGGTCATGAGCAGGATAAGTTTAGTCCTTGAGGTTGTCACAGACATTCTCTTAGATATGCCAGACAAGTTGTACTTGCAACCTGGGAGTCAAATGGATGCACTTCCTTAGATTATGTTTCTTAGCTAACAGTATAACTCCTCCTCCCTTCCTACCCTGTCTATCCTTTGTATACATATTGTACTCCCCAAATTCCAATTGTGCACTGCTTATATCAGTGTGACACCATGTCTTTGATAATCCAACAATATCCACCTTTGATGTCTTGACCAGCACTTCAAATTTATCAAATTTTTTTACTATACTCCTAGCATTAGTGTAAATGCGAGTATACGTGTGCCTATTCTTATTCTTAGTTATCCTAGCACAGCCTATGTATTTATTTTTTCCACGATGACTCCCACCAGTCCCTGAAAACCCCAGCACCCCGCCTTCCAATCTAATAGAGGCAGTGCAAGAATCATTTGCACCTCTGCCTGTGGCTACTTTTAACCTTTTAGTCTGTGGATCCCCTCCAAGCCAGCTGTTTTCAGATCCACCTAACCCTGCCTCGATAGCAGCAAACACTCCTGCACTCCCTTCTATTTAAGTGTATCGCGTCCCTGTAGAAGCAGTCTCACCTGTTAACAAGAACAGATCACACTGAGAAAAATTCTACCCCATGAGCCTTGCACAATCTCTCCAGGGCCGAACTATTTGACAAGGTTCTCATCATATACTCCCTACCATTCATTCTCCACTACCCTGAGTGCAGTACTGCGAAGTTGGTATATTACTCTGGGTTGCGGCTACACGTATGCAGTGATCTGCATTTGTCAATGCTAAACAACAGTTGCCACCTCTCAGCCCACTGCACAACTTTTCTAGATCCTGTTGCAGCAACATACCATTGTTACTGTCATTAACAACCCTGCTAACCCTCATATCATCTGAAAAATTGGATATTAAGCCTAATACACCTTCATTGATATCATTGATAAATATACAAAACAACAATGAGCCGAACACTGGGGAATTTCACTAATAACATTATTCCACAAAGAGCAGTGTCCATTGATTACCACACTCTGTTTTCTTCCATTCAACCATCCCTTTATCCATAGCAGAAACTTGCCCTGAATGCCATACTGTCCAATTTGCACAGCAATTTTGTATGTGCAACATTATCAAAAGCTTTCCTTAAATCCAAGTATATTTAATATCAAAATTATTTTTTTGTATCCAGGTGCTTTGTGAATGCATTGCAGAAATCAAACAAATTGGTCGGACAAAACTTCCACTTAGAAAACCCATACTGTGTCTGAACTGTAACTGCAGCTTGTCTAGATGAGCCTGCAATGCTTCTTTAGCTAGTGACTCCATTGTTTTCCCCACAACAGAAGTTAAACTAACAGGTCTGTAATTACTCATGTCACAATAAGTTCACCCTTTGTGAATTGGGGATACATTTCCACGTCTCCAGTCCATGGGAACCTCCCCTGGATCTCATAATTAGGGCTCAGAGTTTGCTTATTTCCTTTGCTGCCTCCTTTAATATCAACAATTTCTCTTCCACTTTATTCTCAGTATTACAAAACCATTTAGTTCCCTATTAAAATTTGATAAACATCTGGCCTTCACTTTTCCAGTGTTACCCATGTGTGAATGTAGATGCAAAATTCTCATTCAGTTTGTCCGCTACCTGAGCAGAATCATCAACAGTCAAACTCTCAATATTAAGTGGACCAATCTCATTCTTTCCTTCCATTTAGAGTTTACATTAGTAAAGAAATCTTTCCTTTTTCTCTTTTTAGCATTAGCAGAGGCATTTGATACAAGAAAGCAAGCTTATGCAGCATCAGACAAAAAAAAAAAGCCAAGCAATTCCAAGTGAGCTCTATACTGCATGTACAAAGCAAATAATTTTCTTTTGGTTTTAAATAGTTTTTAAATTATTTAGTTGTATTGTGTAACTTCTGCACTACAAGAACTAGGCAGAGTTCTAGAGAGGAAACTCACCTTTCTGTTTCTTTAACAGTACTAACCGAATTAACTCAGCCGCTTGGTTACCTTTATGGCACTGCTCCTGCTTCCCCGTGGTGGGGCCGGTAACCTGGAAAGAAAAGTTATCTTTCCAGGGCGAAAAGGAGCTGTTGTTGTTATTTGGTTTTTAGGAGCATTAGCAACTAAGGCCATATTGCTCCGTGAACATGCGGTGGTCATTCCTGACCTTTCCGCATCCTTCGTATTTGGTGGTGACGGGCTCGAACCCCGGTCTAATCAAGAAGTGTGTGCTACTCACTGCTGCTTCTTCCCACCTGGCTACGGAGGCGCCAGCGAAAAGGAGCAAAATGATCTTCCCTACAGGACCAAAGGATCCTAACATGGCTTACTCATGAGATAGAAGACTAACTCATGCAGTGCCAAAAGACAAAAAACTGATACTATTCAGAGAAGAGCTCCAATGCATCTTGTATTGCACTCTACTCAAGAACAGTCTCTAGGTAGTCTCTCACCTTTTAAAATACAGAAATACCTAGAAAATGTAATCAGATCGCCAAAAACAACCTGGCATCTTAGATCTGGTGACCTGCTTGTTGAGGTCTCAGATGAACGACAATAACAATGGCTCCAAAAAATAACATCCTTTGGAGGATTATCCATGACTGTTTCCAGTCATGCTACTCTAAACACATCTAGGGGTGTGATAGCTGACTAAGACCTCATAAACCTCTTAGAAGAAGAGCTGAAAAATGAATTACAAGATCAAGGAACTGTGCATGTAAAGCACATATATACCAAACGAGACAATGCTCTAGTTCCAACTTGGAACATAATATTAACATTTGATAGTCCGAAACCTCCAACATCCATCAAAGCAGGTTATCTCAATTGTCAAATAAAACTACATTCCTAACCCAACACGCTGTTTTAAATGCCAAAAATTTGGGCATTCCCAAAACGTGTGCAGAGGTTTAGCCACATGTGCTAATTGCAGGTCACACGAGCACATTCACTCAGAATGTAAATCAGACACAAGTGCTCAAATTGTAATGGAACACATACTGCCTATTCCAGAGATTGTCCTCTTTGGGAAAAAGAAAAAAAAAACATTGAATGGGTCAAAGCCGAACAAAACATCACATACCAAGAAGCCAAAAAAGTCAGTACAGGCTCAATTCAACACGCGACCCACTTTTGCTCAAGTAGTTCAAAAGCAAACTGCAGTAAGCAGTATTGTGCAAAGAGTATCAACGACTGGCACTCAAACAGAAGTTACATTTCCCCTAAACACATCAATGTCAGACTGGGCTTGGTCAATTTTGGCAGCTGTGCCCTTATCTAGCAAACCATCTAAGACAAGCAGGGCTATAAATATACCAATCACTGTTCCACATACTAATAATAACCCAAAGAAATGGAGACAGAAGACCGTACTTTCTGAAAAGAAAATCTGTTCACCATAAGCCAACAGCTCCTTGGACAGAAACTGAGGACTCCGCTACATCCAAATAATGCCAGTTTCCTTCGATGGAATTGTAGAGGATATCACAGTAACCTTATTGGGATCTCCTTCTTCAGTATAACCCAATTGCCTTTTGCCTTCAAGATACTAATTTAACTGCTTCTGTTACTACCTCACTTAAACATCACATTACCTACAGAAAAGTTTTGAGTTTCTCATGTAACCAATTCAGCTCATGGAGGGATTGCAATTGTAGTCAGCTCCAATATCTCTTCCCGACCTTTAATGCTACAAACAAATCTTGAAGCAGTAGTCGTTCGAATATCCTTTCATTTTTCTCTTACCATTGTCTCTATATCTTCCCCCTAACCAAGACATCTCGTACAGTGATCTTCAAACCCCTAATTTGAAAGCACAAAAAATTTTCCTTTTGCGGTGCGACGAACACAAAAATCAACGTGACTCACTAAATCAAACTAACATTTGGTCTCTTTTGTCTTTCTTTTTTTTGTTTTGAGTGGTAGGTGTGAAGACAGCAGGGGTTGCAAGATAATAGGTACACTAATCCCAATCCTAATCTCCCAATGACGACTTATAATGCTGATTCTTGTCGCTTAGTTGCAACTTGCAAAATATCTGTTTATATCTTTTCTAGTTATTAATTGAATTTTATTATTACTGATTGATTTTTTTTTTTTTTTTTAATTTGGAGTCTTGAAGTGTTCCGGTAAATTGAGAGTCCATTGTACTTTATTATTACCATATTTAATGTTGGTAATGTCTTACTGTGTGTTTAATTTATCAATTAAACTTTATTATACACATGTATGTACAAGAAAATCATGTTCTATACGGGGGTCAGCAGATATTTCGCTTATATCCGCGGTTTTGGCCATCCATGGTAGGTCTTGGAACATATCCCCTGCGGATGTGGGGATCTTACTGTATAACTTTATTTACAATAAAAATATAAAATAAAATCTTCAAAACTGCATTATACTATAATTAAAGCAAAACTGATAATATAACGTATAAAATAAAAAAAACGTATAATATAAAATCACTTAAAACCACTATACAATAGCTTTCGGCAGCAATAGCTGCCTTCATCAGCTGAGATGGTTATGGGTTATCCACAATATATATATATATATATATATATATATATATATATATATATATATATTACGGATAATATAAAGAAAATAAATCCAACAATAATACCATCAGGGACCTAAGACAACGCAAAAAAAAATAAAAATAAAAAATAATAATTATTATCGCTTTTTACCGACAATCTAGATGACGTCAACTGGGGCCAACCACCCAGAATGAAGGCAAAAAACGACAAGGTTCTCTGTTTCTGTGATGATAAATATATGCTAATTAATTTAAATCTAAACCAAATATAAACCGGTATAGGCCAAAAATAAATCGAATATAAATAAATCGAAAGATGATAATAAAATTTAGAAATATTAGAATCAAAGGTAAGAAATATAAGTAAAATATAAATGTAAGCATATATTAATCATCGTTGACCCGACAGAGAACGTAATTTGATGATTAAAATAAGATTAAATATATAATACATACTACATATTGACCGTATCTAGGACATAATGTAATAGTCGTCAAAATAATATGTGGTGCCCCCTATGTGATGGATACGGTAAAAATAAATTAAATTAAATTAACGCATAGAGAAACATGCAGATAGTAAGAAGAAAAACTAAAGGAGTAGGAATAATAGAACCTGAACTCCACAAAGGCGAAAAATAGTGGTATAGATAAGAAATAGTTTCTCCTACGTCCTCGGATTGCCCTAATAATTTCGGAGAAATAAAAATAAAGAGTGTAGGACAGTTTAAAGACATTACAAGATATAAGTTGTGGCTCGGGTATGCCCAGGATCGCAAACCCGTTCCTATAGTAGGACCCTGAGCTGAATTTGCATGTTATCTCAGCGTGAATTTAAGTAAGTTTAAATGAATTTAACTATATATTAACTATATATTAAAAAAAAAAAAAAAAAAAAAAAAATGATACACTGTAATTTGCAAGCCGGTGTGGGTACAAGTTTTCTACGCCGTAAGACACCAAGAATGCAAAGTGTATCCTATTTACATATATACATGGCACTAAATATAATGATTATATTGAAAATTATATTAAAACAATAGGTTCAGAAAATTAATAATGTTTATCGCTTTCCTGAAATGATATTTCAGGTAAGCGATAGGGAAATTATTATTGATCAACCTGCTGTACAACACTGTTAAGCCTGCTGAACAATTTTTATTACTATTGCAGATATAAGCAATCCTTAGACATTGTGATAAAATTGTATTAGCATGCACTGATTTTGATATATTAGATTTCCAATTTGTAAGGCTTACTACGTTAAAATTGAATGCATCTCTTTTATTATATACGTTTACGTCTATATTATTATTATGCAATATTTCTATATGAAGATCCAGATAATTTGCTATAGTATCAGAACTATTAGTTTTTTCTAATACAAGTTCTACTGGATATAACTTACTGTAATCCTGGACAAAATGTGGACAATTAAAAACACATATATCATCTACGTATCTATATATAAGTAGGTTATCTTGGAATTCTCTTTCTGTATAATGTAGATAAAGGTTTGCGATTATGCTTGATGCTGGGCTTCCCATAGGGGTGCCAGTCACTTGTAGGTATAACGATGTTACATCATATATATAATTATTAAAGATGCATAATTTTATTAGAGAATCCCAATAGGTTAAATCAACCTTTATAGCATTTTTATTTTCTAAATATAGTTTCTGGAGGACGACTTCTAAGTTATCAAGATTAATGCTCGTAAATAGACTGTTAAAGTCAAATGTTTGTATTTGATGAATATTGTTATTTTTTAGAGCATTTATAATAGTAAGTTATTATTTATTATAATAGTTTTATTTAAGTTATTTAATATAATTTTAAGTAACTTTTCTAACGTTTTCCCGGGAAATTTAGCATAACTATCTCTACATGATGTTATGAATCTAAAAGCAATTGGTGTTTTGTGAAATTTGGGTATGCCATATATATAAATGGAAATTTCAGATTATTATACTTTAACTTTAATTTTTTATGCAATGCAATTTTATTATCATCTTTCGATTTATTTATATTCGATTTATTTTTGGCCTATACCAGTTTATATTTGGTTTAGATTTAAATTACTTAGCATATATTTATCATCACAGAAACAGAGAACCTTGTCGTTTTTTGCCTTCATTCTGGGTGGTTGGCCCCAGTTGACGTCATCTAGATTGTCGGTAAAATTATAGACATTATGGGTGCATTGCATGATTGCTTGCAACTGCATTGACTCATAAATATTATTTACATATTAGTTACAGTTACTTTCATTTTAACTTTCTTTACTTTTTTATCAATAATTATAATTATATAATTATATATATATATATATATATATATATATATATATGGGTCCTGAGTGGATATCACCATTCTTCTCTTTCTTGATGATTCCCTTTTACCTTTGTCTCTCTCTCTCTCTCTCTCTCTCTCTCTCTCTCTCAGGGTATCTCGGGGGAATTTTTTTATTTTTTTTGGCTGGTGCAGCATAAGCCTCAGGCTTCCTTGCACCATGTGGCTGGTATTAATAATAATAAACCTACATATATCCCAGCAGGTCCGCGATGTCCACTACGACACATGAGCACTATTAACTTCCCATACATCGGAACCGGAAACGGCTCGGGTACGCATCATTCTAAATTGCTCGTCCCTCCCTAAAATGAGAGACTCAAAAAGTGGATAAATGCAGCAACCCTTATCCCAATTAATACTATAGCATCTGGACGAACATATTCGTAAGCTCTCCAGCCACTTCCGGTTCTAGAAACCACTAGCTCTGTCGACCAACGGCTCCTTCGGCCGAAATATCATGCCCCGTTTCCCAAGCATGTTTGGCTATGGATGAGCTTCCATAATCAGCCATCTTGATGGCTTAATAATGTTCACCTAGGCGATCACGCAATCTACACTTTGTTTCTCGCACATAACACTGCCCACATTCTGGTTAGTGACATTAAAAATGAATTATCGAATCAGTGACTCTGGAGGCATCTTTAATGAACTGTAGAAAAAGTTTGTGAATTTGCACATTTTTCAAAATGCAATTGATGAGAGTGAAGATACAAGCCATACAGTTCAATTACTAATTTATATCCGAGGTGTAAATCGAAATTTTGCAGTAACTGAAGAGCTAGTTGCATTAAAAAGTTTGAAAGATACATCAGGTGAAAATATATTTTTGAGTGTCAGAAGCAATTTACGGCCTCATACTGAATTGAGATGTGCTATCAGTGGCTAAGATGGATGGCACTAAAAATATGGTCCGTACTAAAATTGGGTTCATGGGTTAGCTCATAAACATCTGGAAAGAAAAAATATTAAAATAACCAATACAATTTCATTGTATAATTCACCAGCAGTCTATGTGGGGAAAATGTTTGGGCATAGATTCAGTCATGTCAACTGTAATAATATCAACAGCAAATTTTATTTGCAAGACTGGTCTGAATCATCGGCAATTCAAAAATTTTCTTGAAACTATTGAGGCTGAATATGGTGATTTGTTGTACTACATGGAAGTACAATGGTTGAGTCATAGTAACGTGTTGAAGCGATTTTTTGAACTTAGGATCGAAATAGATCTATTTATGAATGAAAAATTTAAACCTGTTCTTCAACTGTCAGATCTCAGATGGTTGTGGAACCTTGCCTTTTTAACAGATATATGAAACAGATATATGAACACCTGAATTTTCTTATTATGAAACTACAAGGACGAGACAAACTTGTCAATAAATTGTATTACAATGTCAAAGCATTTGAAACAAAACTGGAGTTATTTAAAAGTCAACTATTTTGGAATAATTTTTCTCATCTTCCACATTGCAATAATTTATCTAAAAATATTCCTAGTTGTAATTTTTCCATTGAAAATTTTGTTAAAAACATTAGTTTGATGTAGGAAAATTTTGCGGATAGATTTTCTGATCTTAAAAATAAAACACGGTATTTGGAGTTTTTCAAAATCAGTTTGGTAATACCCATAAATGATTTTGATGAGAATTTTAGAGTTGGTAGATCTTCAATCTAATGATGCAGTGAGGACAATATTTAAAAATGAAAATCTAATTCAATTTTATTCAACATTATCTGAGTCAGACTACCCAAAAATTAAAAATTTTGCAAGAAAGGTTGCATAAATTTTCGGAAGTACATGTATATGTGAGCAGACCTTTCCAAAAATGAAATATGTAAAATAAAAAATACGATCATGTCTAACTGACCCACATTTACATAACTTTTTAAGAATTTAAGAAACTTAGTCGCATTCTACAACCACATTCATCACATTAATTATAATTTTGTTGTATTATCGTATTTTTTGTGATTAGTACAGTAAATAAGTAATAATTAATTTTGTTGTATTACTAACTGCATTTTTGTGATTAGTACAATAAATAAGTAATAATTAAAATTTGATATAAATAAAGTGGTATGTTTTATATTACATATCCACTGATTTATTTTTGAATCTGTAGATATAGGTAGGTATAACACATTTGTCTCCCTGCATAACATTAAAGTTATGCACAGAATGTTGTTTTCAGTAATTAGGAATTTTCTCTGGCCCGAAGAAAATTCCTAATTACTGAAAATATTCCAAAAATTCATATGTGGCTCACTTCTTTAAATGTTTTGGACCCCTTCCCTAAGCAATTCAATCAGATCTCCTTGCAGTTGTCTAATTACCAGACACTGAAATTTATAGAACTGTAGTCTTTCTTGGTAAGAGTACCCTTTTATCCACCCTCAATCTCACTGCTCTCTTCTTTGCACCATTCCAGTAGATTCACATCCTTTCTAAATCCCTATTCAAAATGGTTCGCTGCACTTAATAAAACAACTCAAAGAATTTCTTATCACACGACTGCACTTAAGTAAATCTTTTGCAGTAAATAATTGCAATAGATATTATAAAAAGGTTTGCTGAACTTAATAAGGCAATACATAGAATTTATCACACAACTACACTTCAGTAAATCAGTGACCCCATAAAAATCATGTCTAAGTTGATGTAGAAAAAAATAAAAGTTGATGCTGAGTGTCGTGTTTTTAATAAGCGGTAGGAAATTTCAATAATCACCAATTTCATTACAAGTGCTCTGAAGCATCTCTTGAGAAATGGAAGTCACTGCCTGTTCAATTAGGTCTTTTAACTCTATGATACTGTTAACTTTTTTGGATGTACCCTGTCTGTATGTAGCCATCATACAAACAAATTTTTTATTGAGGAAATTGCACACATGCAAACTCTAGTGTGGTGGGACCCCCATTTTCCCGATAGAACACATGTGGCTGCATATCTTCCAGCTAAGGTGTAGCATAAAATTTGAGGGTGTTAATGATTTTCGTCGAGGCCAATTCCTCTGTAGTGCATATCCTTGGCACTATTCCACTTGCAGAAAAAGTAACAATACTTAAAGTAACTCTTTTGTAATCCTAATAAAATGGCGATTACCTTTAATTCACTAGATATCTGCCACACTTACACTTCTGATAGTGTACACCTAAGAGGATGTTCTCCATGTTTGCATATATTTCTTTTTTGAAGACGGCATATGAAAGAGGTATTGAAAGTAGCATTTTCCATTGTGTAATAACACAACTTTAAGGCTAATGTTAGAAGTGTCTATAAATAGTTGCCTTTCTTCGGGAATGTGCATCATATTCATTACTACCATTAGACATCCAATATCCTTACAAACAGTGAGTTCACCTTTTGTTTGATAGAATTAATCACAGTCTTTATTTCGAGTATGAAATGTCACTTTCACAGAATGATCTAGAAGGTTCCACTGTTGTAGCCTTGAGGCCAAAAGCCCTGCCTTATTCTTCGGCAGGTCAAGATCCCTGATGAGGTCATTAAGCTCACTTTGTGTGATTTTATGTGGTTCAGATGGATAAAGGTTTAGACAAAATGGTAGATCCCTTGATGTAGACGTCTGCTGTACTTCTTCATGTATATCAAGTTGATGTTTATTAGTGTATACTTTCAGCAAAGTGTACAGAAAAACAGTCAGGTAGTTCAGGAATAGATAGTACTTCACCATGAGGTATGGGACGAATTGCAGATGGTATATTTGGGTATGTCACTGTCCACCCTTTCTTCATTGACATCCCCTTTTTCTCATAGGAGGCATCATACAGAAGTAACAGTCTGTGATGTGATTTGTTGGCTCCCTCCATAACATGGGCACTGCAAACTGCATAAAACATCCCTTTCAATTCACCCATGCATTGAGTTTTGATGAACAGGTAGTGCAGCATATGTGTGAAGCTCAGTTCTTGTCCTAGTCACCTAATTTGCACCCAAAGTAAAAGAAGTAGGCCTCTTTTATTGCTCAAGTTAAGGGACACTTTCTTGAAGGAAATGTGACTTCTCCACATATGTAACAGAAGTCATCCAGACTATTCACACAATTATGGGGCATATTAATCTTACATGACACAAATACTGTGCAAAAAGCAGGAATCTCACAGAGAACAACCTTTTAATATTTTGCATGTTGACCACGTTTTCATAACATTTTATGTGTTATTTCAGCTATTTTGTCAAATAAATCAGTCACAAAAACAGTTCTGCTATTTGTCAGAATTTAACAAATCTGTTTAATCCAACTTGGCAGATCATAATGTCTTATCTGACATATAAAATAATTTCTTATATACTTTAAGGTAAATATTTATATTTCTTCAATAAAGTTCAGCTTTGATACAATAATTTCATAAGCTAACTTAAAATAACAAGTAAAATAGGGCAGAAGAGTTACTTTCCCCTCCCTCCTGAAAAACGGAAGAGTTGTGTTTATGGTTTTGGATGGAAAAAATGGATGTATGTAACACTATGCCTAATATGTCAGTTCGCTTTCATTTAAGAGATGAAGATTTTAAGATTGATAAACAAATCTTCAAGGTTATCTGTAATTATTTTTTTGTTAACCTCTTTTAGGGTCTTTCTGATTTAGAAAATGATTTTTCACTTCCAAAATCAAATATCTTGTTACAATAAGATTGTATTACAGTGCAATATCCCAATTTGGGCTTCTTTAATAATTACTCAATATGATAACTCTTATAAAATATAATCCCTAATAATTAGAAACATTATAGAACTTATATTCTGATATGAGAGCATTTCCATAATACAATAAAATTTACCTGTGATAATTTCTGAAGTAATTAACAGATTGTTTCCTTAGTGATTCTTGCAAATCTTCAGATTTACTTCCACAAAACTCTTCGCCAATGTCAATTAACCTGAAAAGTATATTAAAGTAAGTTTTCAGTCAGGTTTTATAATTAGGATGGGTGGTAAGAAGATCCATGAAAGATCTTGACATTTGCTTTGACTTTTTAAATATTCTAGGGCTATTTTAACTCTCTGCAATATCTAAAATGTCAGAAATTTGTGAATTTCAAAAAATAAAATGTGAAATTTGTGGATTTAAGAAAAAATTTCATATGAAGCAATGGGAGATTCCTTCAGTAGTTGTTTCAGTGCCACTTTTTTTATGTGCAAAATTTTTAAATTATAATTTCTTAGTTAAGAAAATGGCAGGTGTGTGACCTAAGGGACCCCAAGGATTTTTTTTATTATTCACAGGAGGAATAAATTATTTATTTTATCTTAAAGAGCAATTCTTTTTGGCAATTCTGTCTAATAATTGGTCCACTTTTTCGTTAACCTTTTACTGGTCATGTCAGTTTATCAGCAATTTGTGCCTGGTTAAGTGTTAAGTCTAAAACAAGATGATTTTCATTTTTCTCAATGCCTGGATTAATATATTTCAAGATAAAGGTAAATTTAAGTAAAATAATATTTTTAAAATAAGAGAAGTTTACCTCAATATAATATGTAGAACACTTCCGCATGATACTCTCCAGCAATTAAAAAGAAAAAATTGAAAATCTTACATTACAATAAAAAATAATTAAAAATCAATCTAACGCAATTAAATTAAAACGAAACAATTGCAAAAATGATTTTCCTTCCTGAAGCTAACAACACTTTTCGACCATATGTCGTGATCACAGGAATGAAAATTACTGAATAGGGATGAGCATGAAACTTAAATAGGGATTATTTGTCTTGATGTATGTGCATAAAACCCCACGAATTGGAGATTAGAAATGGCCAACGAACATTAACAGAATTCTCATGTAATTTAATTTCGACAGTTTCTTCAATTAACAGTCTGGTATTATTATTTTGGACACTAAGCATTTTGGCCTCATTAAATAAAAAAGTATGTTTTTCATTAACGGCTAATTCTGACGCTGCTGAACAAGAAGCACGAACCAAGGCGCATGTTGACTTACACGAAAATTCACAGGAAAATGCATAGAAACCTTGGTACAACGAGTTACAATCCCGGCAAGAAATGTATACCAGGTCATTTATTTGTGTTGCAAACGAGGAAAGGACTGAGCACTTTTTCAGTATAGTGTGTAGTTTCCGTATTGGCCTGGCCACAATTTTAAATTCTGTACCTTTAAAGAATCTGTTAAGCTGTTTGTGCCACTGTTCAACATATGAGATAGAAATAAAGTATTTTTTAATATTACGATCGTTGGTTGATGTAGTATTTTGTATCCTATTCCTAGCTTGTACCCTAATTTGGTTTATTGTAGCAAGGGGATAACCCCTGTTTAAGAATCTGATAGTTAACATTTGTATTTCTCAGCCCAAAGCAGATTCTATCATTGAATATTTATAGGCATTTAGAAATTGCTTAAAGATAATAGATCTCTTGTAGGAGAATGGGTGATGGCTGTTATAATGCAGAAGCATACCGTTGTATGTAGGTTTTCAATAGATGTTAAATTGGATTTTATTCGGGTCCCGAATAAGCGTGAAATTTAGAAAATTTAATGACTTTGTTTCTGTAGCCTCCCTTTCCAATGTAAATTTGAGTCTAGAGTGAATATTATTAAACGAATGTAAAATGTCTTGGATAGTACTACTATCAGTAATAACTAGAACGTGTAAATACCGTAATAACGTAATTATACCAGACTATTAATTGCAGAAACTGTCAAAATTAAATTACATCAGAATTCTGTTAATGTTTGCCAGCCATTTCTAATGTCTGATTTGTGGGCTTTTACGTGCATGCGCCAAGACAAATAATCCCTATTTAAGTTTCATGCTCACCCCTATTCGGTAGTTTTCATTCCTGTGATCACGACATACGGTTGAAAAGTGTTGCCAGCTTCAGGAAGGAAAATCGTTTTTGCAATTTTTTCGTTAAATTTCTTTTAATTAATTTAATTTTTAATTGCATTAGATTGATTTTTAATTGTGTTCAATTGATTTTTAATTATTTTTTATTTTTTACTGTAATGCAAGATTTTCAATTTTTTCGTTTTAATTGCTGGAGAGTATTATACGGAAGTGCTTTACGTATTATAATGAGGTAAACGTATCTTATTATTTTACAAATATTGATATGAACGTAGAACGTATTGAGCATTACAGCTCTAGTTCATACTATCAAATTCATTTTTAAAACTCTTATTGACTATTTCATTCACTTCCTTTCTCTCCAGTTATAACCTATCGATACATACAATTATGGGGGATTTTTTGAACAGCTTGGTGCAAAATTACATTAGATTAACACTAAGATATTTGGCCCAAAGTTACCATATTTCTTTTCTAAAATATTGCCTTCAAAACAACATCATTCGAAAGTTTGCCAGGGTCAATTTAAATCATAAAATTTCGGGCATAAAGCAACTAGCACTTGCCACAGTTAAATTTGCCTTAAGATCTCGGTATTCTAATAAGCGAAAATAACGTTCCCAGGTTAGAAAACTTTGCGACAAATCAAAAAATTATCTGCATCCTAACAATTGGTCTGTACTGAAGACAGCCATAGATTTGCAATGTGAAGCATAGGCCTCAGAAATATAAAACAGACAATTAACAAATCGAATACATTATCGGGAGGGTCAAAACACGTTCATGCAAATTCTAACACATTGTTGAGGGCTTGTGACCAAGTACATGCGAGTTGGGTGATGATTCCCCTGCATACACACAACGTGCTACCTCAGAATACGTCAGCTAGTCTGCGAACATCCCCTCGCCCTACATTGAACGAACTGACATATCAACATGTTACAAATCTTTCCTCGTATACGCCATCACAAGACCAGATTTCACTTTTATTCAAAGGATTAAATTATAATTTATCATCTCGAAAACTACCTAAAAAACAGTGCTTAATTGATATCAAATTTGGCCTCCCCATATGTTTTCTGACTCAATGTCAGAAAACATATGGGGAGGCAGGTGGAAGAAGGTGTTTGTTATCGCATTTAGAAGGGAGAGTCATTGTCAGCGAGCACATGCTATATTGGCTCATCATCTTTCATTAATGTCAGCACTACCCCAAAGTGTGTTATGTCCATTAAAATTCCCAAGAAGTAAGAAAGGAGGAGGCAATTGCATTACAAGATCATCAAGGTCTTTCCAGAGGATGTCATTTCAGGTGGCAAATAGACTGTTAGGGCACACTATTAATAAGAAACTCATTGTAAGACCAACTGCTTAGCTTCTATGCTGGTTGTAAGCAGCAAAGGCTGAAATGAGATTTGGCCGCCCACAAGGAGAGCAACTCCTTCATGAGCAGGGCCATCCACAGTGCTATCCTTATGAATAATAGTAAAGTTATTAATCCATCTGTTGGCTTCTGAATTGCTGAGGGCTTATTTCTCTCAGCCTTGTATTTATATTTTTTGGGGAAGTATGGAAATATCCTGTGTCCATTTCTTTGGCTGCAAAGAATTTCAAGACTGAATTGTCTGGAATCCCCTTCACTTGACATCCACGTTTTCTTGTATTTAGAGGAAGGCTTCAATTTTTTATGTCTTTTCAATGCTTCGTTTTGTAACTGATGATGTGTTAGGAGATACAGATATGGGAGTGACAGCAGACTGATCCTCCAGTTTTGGTTTTTTTCAAGCCTAGTAAATAGTGGGCAATATGAGTAATTGAATCTGATGGTGATATGGTCATCTCCATTTATATCCCTACAGTACACATCCCAGAAACTTTCTGGGTATATGATCGCCTGTCACTATTTACTTGTTGGATGCATTTCCTGGCTTCTTGGTAATTTTCAGTTCTGTTTTCAGTTTTTGGATTTCTTTCACTTCCTTCCAGTGCCAGTGTTGTTGAGTGTAAGCAGGGGCTCTCCTTGGCAATTTGTGCAAATTACCAATGGAGCTGAATATTCCTTGCTCTCACGGTCTTTAGTACACATCAGGCACAGACAGGGTTATCACAACTGCGAGTAGTCATACTTTCGGCATCTAAACACTGCAGTGGATTTAGAATGTAAATCCTTACTGGGTAGTTTATGTAGTTTGCCTTGATGGAACTTTGACTCTGTAGGGGGTTGAATGTAAGGATGAGAACTCGAGTGGAAATGAGATTCCATCCTTTCACACCGATATTCGCCTGACAGCTGTCATTCCTTGATATTTTAATTCAGAGCAGATCTCTTCATCAGAGATATGAAGAAGATCCCACTGTGATATAATAGCATGTGAAGAGTTCAGAGTTTTATTTGGGGTTATGGTGATAGGTAATTCCCTCTATGGATGTAGCTTTCAGAATTTGTTGGACACATGAGGGTTCCAGTGAAAGATCTACAGAATGTAGCCTTCTCACAGATTTTTGTGGTCCTGCAAACCCTTCTAATCTTTTCTGGATGAAAAAGGGTGGCATTTTTCCAATTGCCTACTCTGATGGAATGGAGAATGAGGAAAAGTGATGTCAATGATGATGTATGATCTGATCTGTGTCTTTTTGCATTGGTATTTTCATTTTAATCTGATTGATTAGGTACGGGGGCCAGAACAAGGATATGATTTCAATTACTCATAGGAGTAAAATAAAAATTTTTGATGCCCTAAGTATCTCACCTACCATGGAGCCCTACAAGAAGATGCCCATTTACAAACTAGCAGGTACTGGTACTGCGCATGTGAATGGACACCAATTTCGCTTAAAGCATCATATCCAATAGGCTTTGACTCTGTCCCAGGACCAAATGGAAGAGATCGATTGGAATGCAGTTGACCCCAGCAGTAAGAGCTAACCCTGATTGATCCCAGTTGGGCCAGCCCAGGACCCCCCATCTTGTCAAAGTAGGGTCCAAAGTAGTGCATTAGGACTGGGGCCCCCCTCATCCACCAGGATGCCCCTTTTCAAATTTCCAATGGTTGTGGCACATGACTGCACACCTTGGATTCCAATGATGTAACCCTGGAACCAAGCCATAGTCTAAATAGTGAAATATCATATCTGCAATAAGTAGGAAAAAGTGGAATGAAAAAAGGAAGAAATGTCAGCCAGCTACTGGATCTGGATATGGGACTAACAAGTAGCATTCACATCAGACAAATAAGGCAAGGAGTAATTTGTTTGAATGGCTTCAACTTTATGCTGATAAAATGCTGTGAAAAAAAAACAGATTCCGTAATGTAAAGAAAACCCAGGACTCACTGTGAACTAGAGAAAGAAAAATTCTTAAAAGTTAAGGATATGTAAGTGTAGGCAGTTTGAATTCAATTTATTCATATATACTATTTATATTTATTAATATAAATATAATTAAATATGAATAGATTCAATAAAAAGAGTATAATACAAGAAAACTGTGATATAAATTCATAGTCTTTCTAAATAGAACATTTATTCTTAAGAACTAATCAACTTTCTTCTCAATAATAAATGCTTTTTTTTTTTTTTGGAAGAAGTCTTGAACAGGATGCAGAGATGTAGTGAGCTAAGTTACTGGGAATTCATTCTGCTCAGGAGGAGTCCACGATTCCATTTGAAACAACAGATCCAAAGTCTGACAGAATGTCTGATTTCACAATTCTGCAGTTTGTTTTCACATTTTCGAGATGGATGATGAACTTGGGCAGAAGTGCTGAAGAAGACAAGCAAAGAACTTCTGGATCAATGTACTGCATCTTGATGTGAAGATAGTGTAGAAACCAATTTATAGATGAGGATTGTGAGTTGGAAATGCAAATCCCTGTAGTTCACTGGTAGGTTCTATGTTGTTGATATTCTAACTGGAATTTGTTAGAAGCTCAAGAACAGAGCTGCTGTGCTGATGTTTATTAACATTGTTCAGATTAATCAAATCGAACTGTTATTTATATTTTAACCACTAGTACTATCTTTTACTCAATCTAAATGTTTTCAGATCTAAATAAATTCAGTTGTTAGCAAAAAATGCATTTTCCAAAATTGTTCAATGGCTAAAGTAAACCTCTTGAAAATCTCAAAAATTATACTCTTAATCCTCAGGGTGCCTGATTTTAAAGAATTTATGTGTGTGTGTGTGTGCACCCGCGCATATATATATACACTAAGTGACCAATTATGACCATCCCAAGTGAAACGGACTATGCCACTAGCTCACATTATAAAAAGCCGAACAGATTTTGACTGTCTGAGTTATAAAGTCACAATTATGACACATAGTGAAGATACAGTGGTGAGTACCAAAAGGGCACAATTATGGGAGCTCGTACATGATGTGCTTCTATATTGGAAACGGAATGTCTTATTGGTTGCTCACAGTCCACTGTGGTTAAGGTGTACAAAGAATGGTGTCAAGCAGGTCAAACCACCTCCCAAAAACAAAACCCTGCAGGGCTGGGCAAGGTGGATGTTTGTTGTAAGGGAAGGGTGCAGAATTTGTATGGTCTCGACTGCAGCTCACTGTGTGACAGTTGACATTGCAATACAATATGGGAAATGCAAGATCAATACCCCAAATGATGATATGCTGCACAATCAGATGTATGGGGTTCCACAGCAAACAACCAAAGAGACATCTCCTCAGAGCTGATCATCGATGGCAAATGCTGTGGTGTCATCAACACACTGGTTGGACATTAGAGGAATAGAAACAAGCGTACTGGCCAGATGAGTCCAATTGCCTGTTGCAACATACCAACAGACAGATTTGTGTGGCATAAACAACATGAGTCCATAGACCTATCGTGCCCACTATCCAGGCAAATGGTGGTTGCTTAATATGGGGCTTAATAATATAAAACTGTGTGATACTACACTTAAGGTGATAGAAAATGAAAAAGACCTGGGAGTAATTGTGCAGTCAGATATGAAGTTTTCTGATCAATGCAGACAGGCTGCCAGGGCAGGTCATGGGGTTTTGTCAATGATATATAGGAATTTTGCTAGCAGGGAAAAAGAGGTGATTGTCCCTCTGTATAAGGCAATGGTCAGGCCAGGCCATGAGTACTGCGTAGAGGTCTGGAGGCCTCATTTTAGAAAGGATGTAGATTTGCTTGAGCATGTACAGAGAAGGGCAACAACTTGTTGAGGGGAATGAAGGGATCCTCTTACAAAGAGAGGTTTAAGTTCTGCAAATTGCAGTGGCTGGAGACTAGGCACCTGTGAGGTGATCTGATTGAGGTGTATAAGGCCTTGAATGGTTGAGCACACTGAATTCTGGTGGGATCCTTCCACTTGTTCAGATTACGAATCTAAGGGGGCATAAATTCAAATTAAGGAAAGAGAGATGTAGAAGAGATGTGAGGAAATTTGCCTTTATCCAGCAGGTGGTCAATTGCTGGAACAAACTTCCATCTGTCGTTGTGGAAGTTGATAGGTTAAATAAATTTAAGGAGGAACTGGACAAACATTTAGAGTGATTTGTTTTTAAATTTTTTTTTTTTTTTTTTTTGGCTGATGCTGCATAAGCTCATATACTTGCTTTCTTGCATCACATGCCACTACTACTACATTATCAAGAAATGTGATGGGGGCATTATCCTGCTGGAAACCACATAAAACAACCATGCAGGGGTGTACCTGATCAGCCACAATTTTATTATTCAGAGTGTAGTCTAGGTGTATGAGGGCTCCAAAACACCCCTATACCAAAACACTGCTAACACCTGCCTGTTTCTGTTGGATAAGCGATTTTGAATGATTCCTCACTGATGTTTGCCATTGTACCTTCCATCTACCATTCACATGGCATAGCAGAAAATGTGATTCATTAGAGAAGGAAATTTTTTTTTCTAGTCATCAATGGTCCACAATGACACTACTCAGGTGCAAACTTTAGGCAACATTGGTGGTGATGAGTGGCTGTAAGCATCGGTACCTTGACCATGTGCCTACTCTAGAGGGAGGCCCAATTGAAGAGGGTTCTCATTATATTGTGTTCTTGGAGTGACATGACTGTGCAGTGTTGATGCCTCTGTGAGTGCTCTGTAAAAGACCGTTAATATAGAGCACTCACAGTGTTGATGCCTCTGTGAGTGCTCTGATTGATTGATTGATTTAGATTTTATTGGCGCATTAGCATCTAAGGCTATAATGCGCCAAAACCAGGTAATATATAAAAAATTTATTCTCAGTGACCTAAGTAGTTAGGTCACCATGTCCAGATATATAATAAAAGACATAACAATAACGTAAAAATTTTAAATACGAGTAAAAACCTTTATTGATTTAAAAAAGCTAAAAACAGCAGACACATTGTCATTGTCAGATAAAATCTGACTGAGTGTATACGGCTCAGTCAGATGGTTAAAAGCGGTAAAACGGATATTGCTAAAATCTGGACAGTCAATTAAAAGGTGTCTAATCGTTAAAATTGTGCCACAGGACACACACATAGGAGGGTCATCAGCCCTCAGCAAAAACGAATGAGTTAAATGACTGTGTCCTATGCGGGTCCGGGCAAGAACAACTTCCTCCTTACGATTCCTGCGCAGACTAGACTGCCACGGTTCAATTACAGGCTTTATACGATATAATTTATTCGCAGTCTGTCTATTCCACGAATCCTGCCATTGGGAATATATCTTTTGGTGTATTATTTGCCTGTAGTCTGTATAGGGGACTGACAGGCAGCAGTTATTATTGGGAATTGCTGATTTGGCTGCGGCGTCAGCCAAATCATTTCCCCTAATCCCAATGTGGCTGGGAATCCAGCAGAAGCAGATATCATATTCACGTCCGAGGAGGAAGTGAATCTTCTGCTGAATACTAGACAGAACTGGATGAGGATTATATCTCACAGATATTAAAGCCTGTAACACGCTGAGAGAGTCAGAATATAAAATGAACCGTTGGTATTGGCATTCACTAATGTGATCCAAGGCTAACTCTATAGCATGCAGCTCTGCAGTAAATATACTGCATTCAGAGGGAATCTGCTCCGATGTAGTGGTGTCTGTAAAGACAGCAGCAGATCCCACATATGATTCCGACTTCCAACCGTCTGTGTAAACTGGCGCGAAGTCAGAATGTTCAGCTCGGTGTGCTGAATAAAGCTGCAGGTAGACAGACGATGGAGTGTCCGACTTTGCCCAATTTCTAAGGGACAAGTCACATGTTGGAACATGAGCATGCCAGGGTGGAAGGGGTTGCTTTGGTGTTTGGGCAACCTTGTCTACCTTAATATTAAGTTCTTTGAGTAGCTCTTGGAGACGAATGCCAAAAGGACGATTGGCAGTCTTACGGGTGTTGTACAAATTTTCCCATCATGGCTCAAAAACGAATGGCCATGTAGGATGGTCTGGCAGGGATTTCAGTTTTAAGGCATACTTTAGAGACAACTGCTTACGTCGAAGTGATAACGGCGGTTTGTTTGTTTCGACATATAAGCTCTGCACGGGAGATGTTCGAAATGCTCCAATAGCGATACGGAGAGCCTGATGATGGACAGGATCCAGCCATCGAAGTACACTGTCTCTGGCCGAATTGTATACCAGGGACCCGTAATCTAGTCTGGATCGTACAAGTGCACGATAGATGCGTAGTAGGGTGCATCGATCCGCACCCCAAGATGTTGAGGAAAGAGAGCGCAAAATATTCAGCCCTCTTGTGCACTTTGTGCGGAGTTGACGGATGTGATCCAGAAAGGTCAGCTTTTTATCGAATACGAGTCCCAGGAATTTTGCGTCCGCTGCTACTGGAATTGTATTTTGTCCGAGTTTTAATTCAGGTTCAGGATGAAGATTACGCTTACAACAAAAGTGTACGCAAACGGTCTTCTCCGGCGAGAACCTGAAACCATTACCAAGAGCTCAGGAATTGAGGCGATCAATAGCTTTCTGCAGTTGTCTTTCAATAACCCTCATGTTGCATGACTGACAAAATATGCTAAAGTCATCAACATAGAGGGCACTGTTTACCGTTGGAGGAAGTTGTTCTGTGATGGAATTTACTGTGATGGCAAAAAGCGTGACACTTAATACTGATCCTTGTGGTACTCCCTCCTCTTGACTGAAGGAACGAGAGAGTGAGGATCCCACACGAACTTGGAAAGATCGATTGGCTAAAAAGTTTTTAATAAAAATGGGGAGTTGCCCCCTAAGGCCAAGGCTATACAGATCTTTTAAGATGCCAAATCTCCAAGTTGTGTCATACGCTTTTTCCATGTCAAAGAACACCGACACCAAGTGTTCGCGTTTTAGGAAAGCATCCCGGATGGATGTTTCCAGTCTAATAAGATGGTCCAAAGTGGACCGGTTCCTTCGGAAGCCGCACTGGATGTTGGAGAGAAGGTCATTTGATTCTAAATACCATATTAAACGAGAGTTAACCATTCTCTCCAGGATTTTGCACAGACAGCTAGTCAGAGGAATAGGACGATAGTTGTTGGTGACTTTTGGATCCTTTCCTGGCTTAGGAAAGGCAAGAACGATTGCCTTTCGCCCTTCAGTAAAGATTCTGTTATACAGAAGGAGCAGACAATCCATAGATTTTGGTGAAAGATGTTTAATCATTTCATAATGGATGCCATCTGGTCCAACGGCACTTGCTTTGAAAAGAGCGAGGGCTCTTTTCAGTTCCTGAATAGAGAAATCCCCGTTGTAGGGAAAAACGCTCTTAGATTTAAAGTTAAGTGCCTGGTTTTTTGATTTTATATTTCAGGGCCAGGAACTCTGGGGAATACGAAGATGCTGCAGAGATGTTAGAGAATGTTTCCCCGAGAGAATTGGCTATTGCAGTTGGATCTGCAATAGCGCATCCATTATAATCTAGGATTGAAGAAGGGTAGGATGTATATTTTCCCTTCATTTTCCGGATTTTATCCCAGACTACCTTAGAGTTGGTAGACTGGTTAATAGATGATGTAAAACGGATCCACGATTCCTTTTGACTCTGACGGCGGATATATCGTGCTTTGGCTCGTGCACGTTTAAAGGCTATAAGGTTGGTCATGGTAGGATATCGGCGGAATATCCCCCACACTTCGTTTTGAGCCTTTTTTGCTGCTGTGCATTGTGAATTCCACCAAGGTTTGGGAAATGGTGGAAACCGGGCAGATGTTTTTGGAACAGCATTCGCAGCTGCTTTGACAATATTTTCTGTGAAGTACTTAACTGCATCATTGATAGGCTCTTGACTGACTGTGCTAAGATCAAAATTTGCCCGATGTTGGAAGGCAGTCCAGTCAGCCTGATCAATCTTCCACCGTGGTAACCTGAAGGGAAGACATGGTCTCCCACTGTGTAACGAGGTTATCACAGGGAAGTGATCGCTTCCGTATGGATTCTCCTCCACTTCCCAAGTGAGTGAAGGGAGTAGAGAAGGGGTGCAAATAGATAGATCAATGGCAGAAAAAGTACGGGTAGGCATGTGGAAGAAGGTGTTTTTTCCAGTATTTAGAAGGGAAAGGTCATTGTCATTGAGCATATGCTCTATGACTCGTCCCCTTCCGTTGATGTTAGCACTACCCCACAGGGTGTTATGTCCGTTAAAATCCTCGAGAAGTAAGAAAGGGGGAGGCAGCTGCGTTAGAAGATCATCAAGGTCTGCCTGGGAGATGTCAGTCCCAGGTGGCAAATAAATGGAGCACACAGTTAATAGAAATCCCACTGAAAGGCGAATTTCAACAGCCTCTATGCTGGTTGCAATTAGCAAGGGCTGCACTGGGGTCTGGTTACCCACAAGGATAGCCACTCCCCCATGTACAGAGCCATCCGCAATTCTATCCTTTCGAAAAACTGTGATGTTGTGCATGGTGGGATCATCATTTGCCTTTAGATATGTCTCCTGCAAGCAAAAGCAAACTGGCTCGTACTTTTGCAGGAGGTCCTTGATGTCATCAATATTTCGCCGGAATCCACAACAATTCCATTGTAGGAATTTAGCCATTATTTTGGCTTGGTGGGTCCATCAGGCGGCTTCCGAGGTGCTGAGGGCTTACTTTTATCAGTCTTGGATTTGTCTTTTTTGGGGAAGAATGGACGCTGTCCCGCATCCATTTCCTCCTCCGCAAAGAGTTCCAAAACTGAATCTTCGGGTACCTCCTTCTGCTCCACATCCATCTTTTCTTGGGTACTAGGGGGGACTTCCCCTTTCTCATTCTTTTCTTTCATAATCATCTTTGTTACTTGTGGAGCATTAGGAGGTACCGATATAGGAGTGACAGCTGATTGGTCCTTTTGTGCAGGTTTTTGAGAACTTAAGAGATACCGCGCGATGGGAGTGAAAGACTCCTTTGGAGGAATGGTCATGTCCGTCTGAGTTCCGACGGAACATCTCCCTGCTACCTTCTGGGCGTAGGTAGGTTTGTTGATATTCAGCGGTTTGACCGATTTCCTTGCCTCCTGGTATGATATATTTAGCTCTGCCTTCAGCCGTTGAATTTCTTTTTCTTCTTTCCACCTCTGGCATGTTCGTGAGTAGGCCGGGTGTTCGCCTTCACAGTTAATAGAGGTGGGTTTTGCGGCTGAACATGCTGTTGTTTCGTGGTCCTTTGCACCGCATCGAGCGCATGCAAGGACTCCACGGCAGGCCATTTGAGAATGTCCATACTTCTGGCATTTAAAACACCGTAAAGGGTTTGGAACGTATGGACGCACTGAACAGTTGATGTATCCAGCTTTAATCTCATCAGGAGGTTTAGGAGAGTTAAAAGTCAGGATAACGCTCCTGGTTTTAACAATTTTTCCATCCCTTCGTGCAGTAATTCTCTTGACGGCAGTAACTCCCTGTGGTTTTAATTCGGAGCAGATTTCCTCCTCGGTTACGTCAAGAAGGTCCCACTCCGAAATGACACCTCTCGATGAATTGAGTGTTCTGTGTGGTGTCACCGTTATAGGGATTCCTCCGATTGATGTTACTCGGAGTAGATGTTCGGACTGCCTGTCATTTTTTGTTTCATTCAAGAGGTCCCCAGAACGGAGCCTCTTAACTGACTTGGGTGAACCTGCTAACCCATCCAACCCTTTTTGGATAAAGAAGGGTGACATTTTTCCGATCGGTTTTTCACTTGTTGAGTGCATAATTAGGAACCTTGGAACAGGCCCTGATGATATTTCTGTTCGCTGCCTCTTTGTAGCTATAATGCTATCTGAATCAATGTCAATGTTTTCAGATAGGGACCGGGTTGGGGCCCCTGAAGAAGTAAGTTTATCAGGATTCATGAAGTTTTTTATATGGTTCAGTGCCCGGGCTCCCCACCCACCACGGAGCCCAAAGGGATGCCCACTACCCGGCATGCAATAAATGCGCTCGGGAGTGGGACGCCAGGGCTACCCAGACACTATACCCGCACCGCCGCCAGCCTGAATCCTGTCCCTCGGACCATGAGGGTAGGGGCGTGGCATTGTCACGGTTGACCCTCGCAGGCGAGCCTAGTAGTCGATTGATCCTAGCCGGGACCACCCGTCTTGTCGAAGCAGGGGCCAAAGTGGTGTATTGAAGCTGGGCCCCTCAACCACCAGGATCCCCCTTTCCGAATTTCCACGGGTCGCAGCGCACGGCAAACACGTCAGATTCCATTGATGTAAGCCTGGAACCTGGGCTGTGGGCGTTGGATCCCAGTGATGCTAGTCTGGAAGTCCAGCAGCGTCACTGGGAGGTCCCCTCACCACGTACAGGTACCCACGTCGAGGGGTGTGAGTGCTCTGTAAAAGACTGTTAATATCATTGGATTAAATCACTGTGGGGCCCCGCCGACAATACAGGCCTATTCTTCTGAACATTTGATTCTCATGGTATGCTTTTTATAGTTTTTCATTAATGGATGGCCAAGAAATATTTGTTTTTTGCTGGCAGTGTCTGATAATGGTGATTACCATGTCAGCTTAACAGTATCTGGTCTACCACATTTATTCAAGGTTGACCACAGATATTTCTTGGGGAAAACTGAGTGAGAACGGGAAGTAAAAGCTCTGTGCTTTCTAGGGACACCTATTTTATGACTCTATACCAAGAATTCACTGAGTATTTAGCATTCAACCACTGCTACAGTAATGGTGTCACTACCCAATAGTGGCAACAAAACAAAGGGAGCCGCCATCTTGAATTTTTGCTCAATTTGGAACTTGGATGGGTTGTATATCTGTTTTACTGTGTGGAAAATTCAATCTGTGGTATTTGGAGGCCCTTATCACCATCTATAACTGACATAATTATCACTTGCTTTCAACCTTTCCTTAATGAATCAGGCAAGAAAATTATTTCCTCAGAAGAATACACGGGAAAAACTTTGCCACTCCCCAGCTTAAAATCTACTGAATGGAATAAGCAAAACTAGTCTCATATTAATCAACATCAAAATCTCTACCATTCCATGAAATTTCAGCATGTTGGAAGCATTATTATTCAAGATATAAGCATTTCTCCCCCCCCTCTCTATTTGTGTCGATGATACTTTGCAGCAAATTGTCTACCATCATAACTCCGCTAAAACTGCCAATTTAACCACAAATGGCATAACCGCAGACTCTGCACAAACCCATCTTGGTGCTGAATACCCACTCTTCTACATTTTTACCATCGATACCACCTAAGCTCTGAAAACAGTGTCCCCTAACTGACTGGTAAGCTCCCCATTCTTAAAACCATAGAATCAGGAGAAAATTTCGTTTCAAACAAGACCGGCATCAAACTTCTACAAGGACCCTGTGGAATTTTCTCAGCAAAACAACTCGCTACTTTGATACAATGATATCCTATGGACTGAATCAGCATACTGGAATTGGCATAATTTCTAAAACACTTCTCTGTAAAAAAAAAAAAGAAGCCTATATTCAGATTGAGAAGCTTGAAATCTAAAAAACTTATTTCATATTTTTAAATTTAAAAAACTTATTTCGTCCCTCTTTTTTGTATTTTTGGGGTTTGTTCCCAAAAATACAACTGATTCTTCGCCTGCCTCCACCATACCAAAAGAACATTATTTTGGCTGGGAGTGTATAACCAAGGGACTTTCATTGCTTTCCTTGCCATGAACATTTTACTTAATTGAGGGATAAAAACTTTTTGTGAAAATATACCATCTTGTGATTCCAAACTTTAACACACCTGGTGAGGTTTATAATTCACAAAGAGCCCAGAAGCTTCTGGTGGTTGGACTATTAAACCACCTTCTAGTGCTGGAAGCAATACTGAATTCACATCTGCACTGAAAACAGGTGATTACCACAAAGTGACCAACCAATCTCAACAAAATCCAATTGATGTTATTGTCACACAGACTAAACTTGAAGATGTATTAGACCTGCAGTCGAAAACAGTTTCAGCTGCCATTTGGTCAATGTGGACCAACGTGGAGAGAGCCTTTACTTGACCTTCACATTCAAAATTGGAAGATGTCAGCGAAACTGGAACACGGGCCTCTATTTTTTAAAAATTTTTTTTTGTTAGTTGGCACATCAACTTCTATGGCCATAATGCACCTCCCAAAGGTTTTTGCATTTTACTCTGATCCAAGCCCGAGGCGAGATTCGAACCCGCAACCTTTGGGCAATATGGCTACCTTACTGTTCAGACGTGCTGTACGTCGCTCTGCAAAACTGTGTTCGGAATATGTGTTTTAAATTAAGCCAGTTATCCAAATTGTGTACCCAAGGGGTAATATTCATCAGTGGATCACAGCGGTGAGATTTGTTTCTCTTTTTATTGGGTGATTTAGTACATTTCAACTCGTTTTCGATTCAATGCTAGTAACAATGTGTCAGCTCGCCATGGCAGCATTGTTCTAGCGCTGGGGAGGGTGACCCTGTGTGTTTCTAAACAAGGAACTGATCGTGTCCCAACAGTTCTGTGACTTTTGATTTTGCTATTCTGGTAATAATTATGTACAGAAGAACTAAAATGTCCACATTTCCCTCTTGAACGAACAACGCCATTCATTGCCCGAGGACACTAAGTTGTGGGTAATCTCCCCACCCTCAATGCTTTCCTGGAAGTGCTCGCTCAGTCAAAAGTTCAGGCACTCTCTGAGTTACTCCCTGCCCGGAGCTTGACCTGTGTCAAAACAGGAAACGACTCACCTTCCTGAAAAATAGAAAGTAAAATCCTCCAGGCAGCAAAGCTATAGTGCGGCTCCACTTATTCTGGCAAAATTAAAAGAAATTAAGACTACCGTTACATTTAGACCAAAGAAAATGGATTCCATAAATCGTTCCAACCACGTTAATCCGACGACAACGGAAACGGATGACAAAGAAGGAAAATCAAGAGCATCGCAGCCACAGAGGGCAAACAACAAAAACTTTGAAATTATAGAAAGTGAGGACATTGACTTCGCACAATCTGGCTCTACTACAGCCAAAGGAAAACACAAAAAATATGTGACACCAAATATGGAAAGAGTGACTCGCTCTAAAAGCGAGAATAAGGATCCTGCTGAACAACCTGTGATACAGGCAGACAACATCGGGAAGAAACCCCCAGACAAATCGCATGGGAACCTCGTTAGACCCTACACTACCGCCGGGCACAGCCCTGGAACAGTCCCTTGCCCTGCAAACAGCACTAGACAGCTTATTCAAGGAACAAACAAACAGGGTTTCAGCGGTCCTTAGGACAGAGATAGTCTCCATCTGGATGAAGATGGAGACGATATTAGTCCACACGCAACTTGAAAAGGAGATCGCCCAAGCCAAGCTAGAGGTCCTCGAAATCAGTGGAACGAACCAAATGCCACAGCGCGTTCCCACATACTCACAGGTGTTGAGGAACAACATAAATATCACAAGTGTGAATACGGACACAGGATGCCCCAAAACGGCGCAGAAGAAAACCCTGCTAACCAGACGCCACCTGGTAGTTTTGAAACCAGCAGCACCGGAAACACTTAAGTCCAGTGAAGCAGTTAAACAGACCATCAAGGGCAATCTGAAGGATGACTTTAAATACACAAAAATAAGATCCATCAGGAAAACGAGAAATGTTGGCGTGATCATTCAAACTGAAACGGAACAAGACATACAGGGGATACTAAAAAACTCCAAAATATCCTCGCTGGGGCTGCTTGCTGAACCGCCTAGGGAAAAAGGGCCCTGCATAATGATACATGACCTAGATAATGATATCACCACTGAAGAGTTAGTCCAAGAAATCTACAGGAAAAATCTCAATGAATTGCAACGGGATGTATGAGGCTGTCCCCAAATGCTTCAGATGTTGTCGTTTTGGCCACATGACACACAACTGTAGGCAAACGCACTCTACATGTGGCCACTGTGCCAAAGATGGCCACGAATATAAAGACTGTCCAAATAAAGCTGAAGCCCCAGTCTGCATCAACTGCAAGGCCCTGAAGCTGCCACATGACCACTCTATAAGGGATAGCGCCTGCCCAACATACAATAAAGCAAGGAGTACACAACAGCTACGGATAAATTATGGGGAGTAATCCAAAACAATACAATCACTTCGGGATAAAAATTGCACAACATAATGCACAGCGTTGCTAAGGAAGTTGCTGCTCAGCTAGTTAAGAAATCTAATGAAAAAAACATGGACGTGTTCATACTCCAGGAGCCGTATACACATAATAAAGGAGTGAGAGGTTACCCCCTAAAGTTCAGGATTGTCCAAGTGGAAGGAGACTCTCCTTGGGCGGCTGTTGTGGTTTGTAACCCAGACCTTGCGGTTACAAAAATAACCGACCTTTGCACAAACTGGGCAGTATGTGCCCACATTGCCTCATCACTGGGGGAATTTTACATCTCTTCGGTCTATGCCAGACAGGGAGAGGACATTCTCCCCATCACAACGTATCTGCAAACCCTACAGCGCCAGCTTCCGAGTGCCAAAATTATTATTGGAATGGATGCAAATTGCAGGTCCCCGGCCTGGCATAGTGAGACGCCAGATAGGAGAGGTACACATAATGGACAGCGACTGGAAGAGTGCATAGCAAGCAGTAACTTTACTATCCTGAACCTACCAAATCAACTTCCCACGTTTTCAAGTACAATGTGGGAAGCAAACATTGATCTTACCCTTGCAAGATGCACAATAGCAGGACACCTCACCCCCTGGGAGGTTCAGGACCATTAGACCACAACCCTCAGTCTGCACCGAACCCTAATTCCAAGACAGATCGTCAGATTTCTCTCGCCAAGGTATGCCATTCCCAAAGCCGACTGGGATCTCTTCCAACGGACGCTGATGATGGGAGCAGAAAACATCCGTACTGAAGGCCAAAACTTAAATGACTTCCAGCAGCAGGTGACAAAATTAATCAAGGACACAGCGGACAGAGCCATAAAAAAGAAACACCCGGACCCCAGAGCTGTTCCCTGGTGGTCACCAGAACTAACTGACCTCAGACACAGAGCAAACAGAGCCCGAAAAGCATTCCAATGAGCACGCAGAACCTGGCCACAGGGGGAGGTGAACGAGCTAAGGCAGAGGTATCGCGAGGCAAGACATAACTACACGGCCAAGATTAAGCAGAAGGAAAAAGAAACATGGGAAACTCTGGTCAGTGCAAATGGCAATGCTGACCCACGGGGAATTGTTTATAGAGTTGTCACTAACTAGCTCCCAAGAGGGGAAGTGGTTACAGCCACCAAAACTGCACCGGGAAGTTATACCAGAACCTGAAAATCATCAATTGACAACATATTAGACCACATCTTCCTACCTCAAACTGAACCCCAGACTGAGGAACAAAGAAAACTACGAAAAAAACTCCTCTTATTGTACCACAGCAGTTGAGGCCCCCTTTACAATCATGGAGCTGAGCATAGCAGCAGCAAACATTAAAAACAGGAAAGCCCCTGGTGACGACAGGATTGAACCAGAGATGCTCAAAAAGGCAGTAGAGAAGATACCAGACATTATTCTAAATCTCTTCAATCGCTGTCTTTCAGAAGGCTATTACCCTAATAAGTGTAAAACAGCAAGAATAAGACTTATACTTAAGAATCCAACCAAACCCCAGGATAAGCCAACATCGTACAGACCCATAGCTTTGCTTTCTACCTTGAGCAAACTTTTTGAGCGGCTTCTATACCATAGATTAGAGACTCATCCAGGAAGCGAACATGATGTCGCCGAACCAGTTCGGCTTCAGAAGAGGACGTTCAGCGGCAGAAGCTTTGAAAAAAACTGCGATATGAAGTATTTTCTCCTCATGCCAATAGAATTGGCTGGCGCTTTTGATTCTCTCTGGTGGCCCGGAATCCTGGCCAGACTTCGGCGCGCCCAAATTCCAGGCAACCTGTTCTGCTGCCTTAGATCATACTTGGATGACAGAAGGATTACGACTGCTCCCTTTGCCACTCTCTCCAGGCAGGTCCACAGAGGCTGCCCCAAGGGATCAGTTCTGGGCCCCCTTCTGTGGAATCTTGTGCTGGATGAGTTGCTCAATATGGAAATCCCTAATATAAGAACGCAGGCATACGCCGATGATCTTATACTGATGCTGCAGGCTAGTAGCAGGACACAGCTGGAGACCCATGCAAATCAGGCCATTTCTGTGCTGCAAGGATGGGCAAATGGGAATCTACTGAACATCTCACTGGAAAAAACACATTCAATACTCCTCAAGGGCTCCCTTGATCCCAGGAGGCCTCCCCAGATCAAGATAAATGGAACAACCATTAAACTCCAAACAGAAGTCAAGTACCTTGGCGTTATCCTCGATAGACACCTCAACTTCACACCGCATCTTAGTTACCTCAGAGTAAAATTCAGGAAATATTCCGGCCTATTTGCTAGAGTTACACACAGAGACTGGGGTCTGAAGAAGAGGGCTCTCGCCATCCTCTACAAAGTATTCTTCATCCTGACACTGGCTTATGCAGCAGGAGCTTGGTACGCTAAGGCAAACACTGCTCTTAACAGAAGGAAATCGGAAACCATCCATTGAATAATTCTCCTCACAACAACCAGAGCATGCTGCACGATGAGCACCCACGCTCTCCAGGTCCTTGCGGGATGTCTCCCTCTGGACTAGGAGATTGTCGGCCGTGGGCTGCTGCACCAACACGCCAAAGGAAGGGTAAACACACATTTGGGATACATTATGGACCCAACTCTGACTAGACCACAGGAAAAAAGACGTCTTACAGACCACATGAAAACAGTGTGGCAGAATCGGTGGAATGACTCCACTAAAGGCCACATAACTAGAAGCTTCATACCAGACATTGGACGTGTTTACTCTATTTCCCCGACCTGGTACTCTCCTGGACTTCATACCACTTACCTGCTGACAGGACATGGCTCCTTCAGGAAGAAGCTACACGATTTTGGAATCTCGGACATAGCGCAGTGTAGATGCGGACAAGAAGAAACTTGGGAGCACCTGCTCTATGAATGTAATATATATGAAGGCCGCCGTGGCCTGCCGCTTACCAAACTACGCTCCATCCTTAGAAATCAGGAGGACATAGTGCTGCAGGAAGAAGAAAACTATAAGGATTTCACGCTTTTCGCTCAAAATCTCTTCGCGAGGCAAAGAGCACTTCCACAACCCTGAAACAAACTTCAGACTTTGGACCACCAATGGACAGAAAGAACACAACTGGCCATTGACGACAAGCTGAGTGACTACAGCACTTGAACACAAGTGGTGGGGACAACCTACAGTAACTGATGCGACCAAACACTGGGACCTAGATGTAGTTGGCCTGTCACGTGCAGGTGACGCATCCTGGCTTCTCCCAAGTCCACCACCTGGAGAGTCAAAGTGAACGACTTAGATTGCAGCCTTGCTGCCAACTAGCTAAATGGCGACCCAGATCTGACACCTTTCCGGGCCTGCTTTATCTCCTTTTCCCGGTGGGGGGACACTCCTGTCTCCTCCTCTCCCTGCAAAACCCACTTTCCCTCTGGTGTGTCATGGGCATGCCCACTGAACATTTGGGGACCACTTTCTCTATCGGTCCCTATCTTCTTTTTCTACCCTTCAGCCTTCCTTCAGCCCACCCAAATCTGTCTACCTTCAAAGCGCACAGCCCCAGATGTCAAAATTGTAACTACACCAAAATTGCTTGCCCGACCCTTTTCGGCCAAAAATAAAACTCATCCAGCGTACAATCCATTCTCGCTCTTAAGGCAAATCTCTATGACCAAACAAAGCACCAACAGCAATTAAAGGAATGTCTTTTTTTTTTTTTTTTTTTTTTTAATAGGTCCTAGCCATTGAAATCTGAAGAAAGTAGGTGGCAGGACCTGCCAGAGTACTGATTCCTTACTGGTAACACCTGGCTAGTCTCCACATGGCGCAGTATGGGCAACGTCGGGTCCCATCAGGGGCCCGATGAACAATGGACACAACAGACTACACTATACACGATCCACACACTTTAAATCTCTGGCTTGACAGGGTACTGTCACTCGATACAGAAAACACCGTGGAGATGGGAGAAATCCCAGGAGCTGCAAGACCCTCCACATACCAAATACCAAAAACCTTTGGGCTGCCAGGCAGGCACTTTACCCACCTGGCTAGCCCGGTCGAGGCCTCTATTACAGAGTAGGAAAAATAAATCCTACAGTGTCTCTGCTCATTTGAACAAATGTTGAGAAATAAGTTCATACTACAATGGATTAAAATCCAAAGCCCAAAAAGGACAAAATCCTACCTAAACCCACTTTGGTCATAATCAAGCCAGGCAAGGAATCTACACAAACAACCAGTAAGTCCATTAAAGACACGTTGACCAAGAACATAAAATCAAAAATGAAATCACCGAAAATCAACTACATAAGAAAAATCAAAATGCCAACATTATTATCGAGGTAGTGACCAAAGTTGATGCTCAAACCCTTCTAGAACTCACAGCTAGTGCAGGGCTAAATCTCTATGCTCAAATCCCCCATGGCACCAATACATCAGTCATAATCTGTGATATCTCCAGGGACATTGCCAAGGAAGAGTTGTTAGAGGAAGTATGAACCTCAGCACTTTGTTCTCCAAGCTAAATTCAAATTGGATAATGGAGCTATCATCACAGATATGGAGATCTATCAACTCTCAGCCTAGAATATATATTAGGTGGCAGTCTTATCAGTACCGAGAGCACACCCTTGTTTTCAAGTGTTTCTGGTACATAAAATTTGGCCACTGTGCAGAACTGGGCCAATCGTACAAAGAGTATGGTGTAGTTTGACTAGTCGGACTGGGGGTCCCCCCCCAACTCCATGATTGGCACTTTGAGCCATATACAGACCCTGTAAAGGTCAGATAATGTGAGTTAGTGTATGTTTGTGAAGGATTAGTGTAGGTTATATTGGTATGTTGTTCATCCGGCCTCTTAGCCTAGGGGGGGCCTGTGAAAACCACCAAACCCCTAGTTAATGTCCTTAGCCCTGGGGAGGCGGGCCGGATCAGCAGGAAGAAATAGACTCTGGGGGGAGAACCCTGGGGTCGCCCGAGGTTCCCACGGATAGCCAAGAAAAAATAAAAATAAAGGGAAGACGGGGAAGATAGTGTGAGTAGGGGATAAAAGAGAGAAACAAGTAGTGTTGGGAAAATGCAGATTCTGTGGCATGCACAAATTTTAAGTCAAACAAAATGTTTGACTTAAAGTGGATAGTGACCACTCCGTCTGCAATCCCAACTGCCTCGTATACCAAAATGCCATGTGTTTTTACCAACAACAGACTGACTATGGCTACACACTGTAATCGGAATAATAACAGGGAAATTAGATTTCTACAGTGCAATTCCCAAAGGCATTGCTTGTCAACTTAAGATGAAAGCTGGGGAGGAGGGTATTGATGTTTTACTCCTGCAAGAGCCCCTACATACATGCTGGACGCATTCAAGACTATCCAATTTCCTTTAAAATTGTGGGCTCCATCGGTGACACATCAAAAGCAGTGATAATCATTAGAAACAAGAACATTGTTATTGCCAAAATAAATGCTTTCAGTTTTCCCATGACTGTCTGTAATCAGGTTATCTGTGAGCGCAGATAATTCTATCTAATATCAACTTACACTAAACTTAGTGAGTATATTGCACCAACAATCCAGTACCTACAGCAGGCCACAAATATGCTCAATAACCAGAAGATACTAATTAAGTCTCATTAGAATTTAAGAAGTTAAGACTCATCCTGAAGAAACCAGGAAAACCACTGACAGTTCCCAACTACTACAGACCCACTGCCCTCCTTCCGGTATTCGGCAAAATCTTCGAGCACTTCCTCTATGCTAGAATCAGCTCCCATTATACTAATGTAAACCTCTAATTTGACTGTCAACATGACTTTAAAAATGATTCTTGTACAGAGGATGCTGTACTCGCACTCACAACTCTCCTTAAATCAACCAAAAATCTACCATTGACTTCACTGCTGCCTCTGATGCTTTGTGGTGGACTAGCACCATGAGGCATCAAAAGCAGCCAACCTTCCTCACAATCTATATCTCTGTCTCAGTGGTCTCCTTAGAAATCACAAAGAATAGGATATCCACAAAATATAGTTTCTCACCATGTCAACAGAGGCTGCCCACAGTGGTCAGTTATTTTGGACATTTGTCCTAGACAAATACACAAAACATGCTTGAAGAGAGAACTGCTTCTGCTCTTGCTCCAATCCAGTACTAGTGATCTATACATAGCCTCAAAATATCACCAGGAAAGACAAGCTCTTCTAATCAAAGGAACCCGACAAAAAAAAACTCAACAATGTTCCCATCAAAGTACTGAGCAAGTTCAGATACCTTGAGAAAGTTAAATCTAAATTAACCTTCTTTCCATATGTAGTTCACCTCGCAGAAAAAATAAGAAAATACACCTCTTCTATAGCCAGAATCTTAAAGTGTGCATGCAGCTAAGGAAACTTGCACTATCAATACTTTACAGGGCATTTTCTTCCTGCTGTCTGCTATGATGCAGCAATATGGTATCAATGCCACCATTGACCAAAATAGGCAAAAACTAGACTCCATACAACAAAACATGCTTCTTAACATCACTCATACATGCTGCACTGTGAGCACCCTACCACCCCAAATCCTCATGGGGGTTCACCTACAGCAAAATAAGGTCACCGTAAGTGGGATCAACCACTGCCACAGAAAATTACTACTGGCAACTATTGTTGGCTTTAATCTGGACTTCTCCAATACCTACAAACAAGAAAAGAAAAGATTAAACAACTATCTCACAAAAAATTTCAAGATGACTGCAGAGAAATGCTCAAAGGGAATGTCACTAAACAGTTCCTGCCTCAAATCACCAACACATATCTGCTTCCACTTCCATAGTTCTCACCAGGGTTGTATTACTTACCTCATTACAGGTCATGCCTGCCTAAACCAGAAACTGGCTGAGCTAGGCATTGATGATGACCTGCCATGCACCTGCTGCTTCCCTGAGGACTGGGATCACGTCCTGTACCATCTACAGAGATGTGTATGACAAGGAGCATCTATTTGTCACAGTAGAAAAATACTACAAAGAACTCTCAGAATTCGCCCAGGCAGCCTGTACACTCAGGAGAACCATTCACCTTCAACCTAGAACTGGACATTTCATTTTTTTTTTTCATTTATCAAGTGAAGTGGTAAGACAAAAACCAGAGCTGGGCATGCCACTACCTGGGTCTTTGAGATATCACCCAAGGCCTGGAAGATTCTCTCCCAGCAAACAAGTAATTAAATCAACTGGAGCAGCCATTGCTTTAGGGAGCATGTGGCCGTCCCCGAATATTTCAGGTGCTGCCGTTTCGGCCACACCATGCACACATGCAGGCAAAAATCAGTCCAATTGCGGCCACAAAGTATTCAAAGTATTTTTGTTTACTGCAGCCTCCAGGGTTTCCCCTATTGCCGCAATGATTCTTGTAGGTTTTTTAAGCCGGCGAGTGTGTGTATGGGGAGGTTTTTGTTTGAGTGTTTGTTTTGTTGAGTGTTGTATGCCGGCACCTGGAGACTTTGCAGCCAGGAGGCAAGAACAGATATATCTTGCGTCCTGACTCCCGTCCCTAGCCACGTGGAGGCGCTCCAGGGAGTCTGGTTATCACAAAAGGAGGTTCTTGAACCTCTATATGTTTATACAATAATATTAAAATAGAGATAAATATAGCAATAAAAGAGTATATCATCAAGTGTGGATAGAGTTGGTTTAGTTGAGTGGGGATCAATTAATGGAGTGAATGTTTCTAGTGTGTTTTACATACAATATGGTAATAATTTAAAATAAGTTAAGTTTCGTCAGGAGATAAAAGCATAGCGTGTGGATGAATTTAGATTTAGTTAAGGGGAGCAGTAAAGTAGTGGGTGTTTCTAGTGAGTTTAGCATGTTCAATGTTTAGGTTGTCCAATGATCTATACCAAATATTGGCCCTTGTAGGGGCCCATCCTGCCAGAAGAGGGCACGGCGTAACAATCAATTCCATGCACCTGCGGCAGCCACGACGGAGCCGCGGCGACAGACACAAACCAGTGCACCACAACCGCGGCACCCCCGGAGCCACAGCAAACCTGAACAAAAGTGAACACTTCTAAGTTAGTAATTACTACAATTTTACAGTTGACAATATAAATACTTGGCAAAACAGCCACTGTCGCAACAACACTACAGCCGAAGACACAACCAGTGTCCTTAACCACAGCGCTACCGCAACAGCAACTTAACAGTTCTAAGGTAGTTAAGAATATCTTATAATTATCATAGCTATACAGTTCACAGTTATCTTTGCTCGTCCTACAGGGTTTAATTTCATCTTGAGGGGAAGCACCGCATTCAAGACACATTCTTGCAGGGCTCAATCCTGTCCTAGAGTGTGTGGAGATGAGTTCATCGTGTGTTTTGCGAGTAGAAGGACGGACAAGCCAGTGTGGCAGGGTAGTTAACGGGAAACATGATTATTGCCAGTGGCTTCGACCCAGTCCTGTAGGGCTATAACCAAGTGAAATTCTCGATTGCTCAGCTTCTCGTAGATCTCGGTCCTGTCCTATGAAGGTAGGGTCCTCACTAATAAATAAAAAAAAAAAAAAAAAAAAACGCACATACTGAAGACACTATGTGGCCTATGACATCGACCCAGTTCTTTAGGGCATGTTCAGTGTTAGTCACTAATTTCAAGGAAGCTACATCACAGTTATGTGTGCTCCGCTGCTCCTAAGCTGTGGGATGTCTTGTTCTTGAGTCCTTACTTTTGCTTCTTATTCAGTTCAGTATAATTGTGCTTCCGTTCTGCGTTACTTCCTATTTTCTTGTTCTGTTGAGTCCCTTCCACTTCATTCCTTCTTTTCATTTTCCCATTTACCTACTGTCTCTCTGTGCTTCCTGCTGGAGGGCCGCCCTTCGCCTGAATAATTTTCCTGCAAAAGCTGAAAGAAGTTTGAGCGATTCTGCCCCAGCTATCAGTTGTGGGAATTCTCCAGCGTTAGTTACGTTAGTCCCCAATAGCAGGGGATGTCTCAGATCTGTGTAGAGGTAACAGTCAAGTATGAGGTGTTTCACTGTTTCTTCTTCGCCGCATTGACAAAGGGGGGAGAGAGTTAGGCCTAATTTGTGGAGTTTGGAGTTGAGACTACCATGTCCTGTGATTAGAAAAGTAGTATGCATGCTTGGTGTCCACCAGTTCCTGGATTTGTCTCGCAGATATATTTGTGGGAAGAAGGTGAAGGTGTCTCTTCCCTTAGTTGTTGTTTGCCAGATATCCTGCCATTTTGTGCCTATGTCCCTATAAATTCTTGCTTTGTTTTCTTTTATACTTTGGTTGGTGTCGTTGGCAATTCCTCCCAGCGTAGCCTGTATGCCTAGCCGTTGGTTGTGTGCCAGGTAGTGGTAGATTACATCAAAGTATACGGGTGGTCTCCCGCACAGTACCTGGAGGGCCTCAGTAGAAATTGTCCTGCATGCTCTGCAGGTTGCCAGGAGAAAGACTCTTTGTGACTGCAATAAGTATTTTTTGCAAGCCGAGTTCAGTGCTCTGTAACCCCAGGCCCCGGCTCCATAGCAGACAATGGGAATGTACAAGCAGGAGTAGTATAGGCTTAGTGTGGAGGATTTAATTCCCCATATGGCTTTTGTGATGTTAATGAGCCATCCTGCTATTTTCCTGATTGATTTGACGATATGCCTGATGTGTGGCAGAAAGGATAGCTTGTCATCTATCCAGATGCCCAGGTATTTATGCTGACGCACTAGTTCAATTCTTTGACCTTCTAATTTAATATTTGGTGGTCTATTGAGGTCGAGGTGGCCTTTGAGAAGGATTTGCTTGGTCTTTGGTATTGATATTATCAACTTATGAGTATTGCTCCATGTGTAAAGTTCCTGCAGGATTGTGTTTGTTTTATCCTCGAGTTCCTTGCGTGAGTTTCCTGGGATTACCAGGGCGAGATCGTCCGCGTATGCGATGGGGCCACAGTGCTGAAATGGGGCAAATATGCTACAGGCCCAAAAAAAGTCTCAACCTTCCACATGTACCAATTGTAGGGCCCTAAAGGTGACAGCCAACCATTCACTCCATGACAGCAGTTGCCCAGTTTATCACAAAGCCACAAGCTTTGAACAATCAAGAATAGAATATGGGGAGTAACAGACCAAACCTAAATATCCACACTGTGAAAATAGCACAACTTAACACTCAGAGGTCCAAGGGTGTTGCTGTGCAACTGGTCAAAAAGATGGATGAAGAGAATCTAGATGTGCTACTCGTTCAGGACCCATACACCATAACAAGGAGGTAAAAGGCTACCCCCTTGAAATTTAAAGTGGTCCAGGTTGATGGTGACACCCTGGGCCACGATCGTCGTTTGCAATCCCGAACTGACTGTCATCAAAATCACTGATCTGTGTACTAGCTGGGCTGTGTGCACCCATGTAATTTCACTACTGGGGCAATTCTATGTAGCATCGATATACTATCGACCAGGGGAAGATATTCTTCCTGCCACCCGATATCTACAGACCCATCCATCTACAAATGCCAAATGCAAAACTCATTGTGGGGGCTGATGTTATAACTGCAGGTCCCTGGCCTGGCACAGCTGAACTCAAGATCACAGAGGAAATAGAAATGGCCAGTGTCTTGAGGACTACCTGTCTAACAGCAACCTGGTCATTCTAAACAAACCTGACTGCCTGCAAACTTTTGCCAGTACCCTGTGGAAAGCTACCATAGATGTGACCTCAAGCTCCATTGCTCAGCACCTTGTTGCCTGGACAGTCCATGAGGACTGGACCACCTCTGAACACAGGGTACTGACCTTTCAATTACACCATTCACTAGTCACCCAACCAACCAACCGAACTCAACAAAGAAAATATGCCCTGAATAAGGCTGACTGGAACCTTCTTAAGGAGGAATTGACCAGCATAGCCAGCTGTTTTAATCCTAGTGGCCTCAAACCCAGAACAGCATCAATGTGCAATTATATACCTCATCACTAATGCTGCAAACAAGGCTATCAAAAAGAAGAGATTCACACCTGGTGCTGTCCCCTGGTGGTCCCAGAACTGCAAGCTGTTAGACACGAAGTCATTAACCAACAAAAATGCTATCAACGCGCAAGGAGAACATGGCCTCCTGAAGAAACATAGACTTTACTGCAGCAATATTGAGTGACCAGGAACCAGTACATCACAACAGTAAAACAGCGCAAAAGGTGCTCATGGGAAGCCCTGGTAACCACTGAAGGGAACGATGACCCTTGGGGGTTTGTGTACAAAGTGACCACTAACAAGCTCCCCAGAGGTGAGGTCATATCAACCACAAAATTACCGAATGGACTTTACACCAGATCGTGGCAAGACGCTATCAATAATATTCTAGACGCTATACTCCAGCAGCCAGTTGAACCACACACACACACACACTGGAACAGCTACAGCTTCACATTGAGAATGAAACATAGAGCACAACTGCAAGTGAAGAACCCTTAATCCCAACTGAACTGCATCTAGAATCAGAAACAAGAAGGCTCCGGGCAGAGACATGATCAATCCTGAAATCGTTCATAAAACCATTGAACTTATTCCCACTACCATACTCAACCTCTTAAACCACTGTCTCCACCAAGGATTCTTCCCCACACAGAGGAGGACTGCAAGCGTTAAGACTTATACTAAAGAAAGCAACCAAGCCATATGATCTGCCACAATCTTACCGGCCCATTGCATTGCTTCCAGTCTTCAGCAAACTTCTCGAATGGATGATCTCCCATAGAATAGAAGCTCAATACAATGATACTGGTCTCTCCTTGCCTAACCATTACGGTTTCTGGAAAGGACGCTCCAATGCAGATGCACTGGAAATAATCACTGAAGCTGCTACCAACTGCAACTCCAAATACTTGCTACTAATTTCGACTTTGCTGGTGCCTTCAATTCCCTTTGGTGGCCCAGCATTCTGGGCAGGCTCCAGAGGGCACAAGTCCCAGAAAACTTATATAGATGCATCAAGACCTACCTCCAGGACTGGAGAGTTGTTGTGTCAGCTCCTCACTGCAGTGTCTCCAGACCAGTCTTCAGGGAATGCCATCAGGGGTCTGTCCTGAAGCCTCTCCTTTGTAATTTGGTGCTGGATGATTTCTTGAACATCAAACTTAACGATGTACAGACCAGGCCTATTCGGATGACTTTGTCATGCTCTTTTTCTGCCAATAATAGAGCCCAAATGGAAGCGGCTACTACCCAGGCCATCTCTACCCTCCATGCTTGGGCAGAGCATAACAACCTAAAGATCTCCCCGGAGAAAACCAATTTGATCCTACTAAAAGAACACAAATTATCAGTGAAGAACCCTATGTTCTGTAAAAATTACAACCGTTGCTCAAGAAACAGTGATCATTTCATTCTGAAATCTGGTCATAGCCACTGAAATCCAAGGAAAGTTTCTGCCATGGGTGGCAATGATTAACTCAAAGCATATGGCCCTGGACATTTTACAACATTCATATTGACAGTTCACAGCTCCCTAAAGGCAAAACTAAGCCTCCATAAGGCTGACTGATGACTCAAATTGCACCTGTGTGAGAGTGAAGACTGGGCACACATTCTATATGAATGCATAATTTATGACATCTCCAGAACACATTTAATAGCACAGAATGGCCTCCTTCCAAGGGGAAAACATCTATTCATTACAGAAGAGGAAAATTATAAAGCCTTTCCAATCTTCCCACAGGAAGTATTCGAAATGTGCAGAACTATCCAAAGAATGGCAATTCAGCCCTCCAGCAATTAAACAATAATCAATAGTTAAAACTGCCCACATCTCTTACCATGCCCAGATAATGACCTAATAATTGTCAGGACAGCAGTATTCTCCACCCTAACATAATAAAACCGAATTGACCTGGGTACCTATAGGATTACCCTGCCATGTGTAGGAACCTGGGCTCCACACCAAATAAATAGCCCCAGCACGAAAGAGAGTGAATGAGTTATGGTGAATGGGGGGGGGGAGATAAATGTAATTGGCTGATAGAATAAAAAGTTAATAATAACCTACACTACTTTATATATACTAACAAACATTTACTAACAACACAAGCACTATCATTGCATTCTCCCCTGGCCAGCAAAAAACTTGCAGCTATGCCTGCACCACAACTGAAGAATAACAGTGTTGAGATGCCCAGAGAGTGCAGTGCAGAAAGCAAGCATTGAACAAATGAAATGAAAGCCAGAAGAACGAAGGAGAGAGTAAGTGTGTGAAAAAAAGAACACAAACCATAAATGTTATAGTTAAGTACACGCTAACCTTAGTTTTAATCTTTTATATTCTTTCTTATTTAGCGGGGGGATGCATTTGTGTGCATTAGTATTTAAATTACATTGCACACAATTGCATCCCACCCCCGGCATGTGGGAAAGAGATGAATGAGTGAGTGAGGAAAAATATAAAAAAAAAAAAAATATATATATATATATATATATTTAAATAATGGCTTAAAAGTTTAACATAAAATAAGAAAATAAATAAGTAAATATTAAGCTATCATTAGAGGCAGCAAAATGTACATCCTCCACATGAAGCCCAGATATATCCGATAATTCAAAATAAAACAAAACATAAGCCAGTAGTATGGCAAAAACTGTAGAGCGAAAATTAACATAAAAGTAACGTAGAATAAAATAAACCAACAGGGAGGGGGAAATAAAGGTAATAAGTCATAAACAATAGCCGATAGTTCCCTATATAATTAAGCACTTTAAATCCAATTAATAAAACCGATATAAAATTTAAAATAATGCAATTATAATATAATTTAGCGGTACCCCCCCCTTGAAGGCACCAGTTCCGAAACACGTGAAATATCACCAAAAGGGGTTAAAAGAACTACTAAAAGTAAAAACAAAATATCAAAATAATAGACTGACCATTATGCCCCATATCGACAGAAGACCACGAGGCCAATAATGGTCAAAGAATGACCATTATTGGCCTCGTAGCCATATATAAAGACGACAACCACCGTGCAAATCCTCTGCATTTGTGGATCGATCGGAGGAGGAATGGGTGGTTCGTTCTTCGATCTTTTCGACGATTTGTATAGCGATTGAAATGCAGCGATTCCATGACCCCTTTTGGTGATATTTCACGTTTTTCGAAACTGGTATTGCTAAATTATATTATAATTGGCATTATTTTAAATTTTATAGGGGACTATCGACTACTGCTTATGTCTTATTACCTTTACTTCCCCCTCCCTGTTGGTACATTTTTTTCTACATTATTTTTATGTTAATTTTCGCTCTACAGTTCTTTCCATACTACTGACTTATGTTTTATTTTATTTTGTTTTATTTTGAATTATCGGATATATATATATATATATATATATATATATACATATTAATAGTTATATTAGTGATAAAAGGAAAGCAAGAAATAAAGCAAAGCAAGAAAGTTAAAAGACAATAACTAATATTTATGGGTTAATGCAGTTGCAAGCAATCATGCAATACACCCACAATGTCTACAGAATATCATTAGAAAAAGTAAATCAATCCAATAATAAGAATACCATCAAGGACTTAAGAAAACGCAAAAAAAAAAAAAAAAAAATTATTATTATTATTATTATTATCGCTTTTTACCGACAATCTAGATGACTTCAACTGGGGCCAACCACCCAGAATGAAGGCAAAAAACGATAAGAAGTTCTCTGTTTCTGTGATGATCAATATATGCTAAGTAATTTAAATCTAAACCAAATATAAACCAGTATAGGCCGAACATAAATCGAATATAAATAAATCGAATGAAGATAATTAATTAAGAAAAATTTTGAAATATTAGAATCAAAGGTAAGAAATATAAGTAAAATATAAAAATGTAAGCATATATTAATCATCGTTGACCCGACAGAGAACGTAATTTAAGGATTAAAACAAGATTAAATATATAATACATACTACATTTGACCGTATCTAGGACATAATGTAATAGTCGTCAAAATAATATGTGGTGCCCCCTATGTGATGGATACGGTAAAATAAATAATTAAATTAAATTAACGCAAAGAGAAACATGCATTCTTGCACTTTGCATTCTTGGTGTCTTACGGCGTAGAAAACTTGTACCCACCGGCTTGCAAATTACAGTGTATCATTTTTTTTTTTTTTTTTTTTAATACATATAGTTAAATTCATTTAATTTACTTAAATTCACGCTGAGATAACATGCAAATTCAGCTCAGGGTCCTACTATAGGAACGGGTTTGCGATCCCGGGCATACCCGAGCCACAACTTATATCTTGTAATGCCTTTAAGCTGTCCTACACTCTTTATTTTTATTTCTCCGAAATTATTAGGGCAATCCGAGGACGTAGGAGAAACTATTTCTTATCTATACCACTATTTTTCGCCTTTGTGGAGTTCAGGTTCTATTTTTCCTACTCCTTTAGTTTTTCTTCTTACTATCTGCATGTTTCTCTTTGCGTTAATTTAATTTAATTATTTATTTTTACCGTATCCATCACATAGGGGGCACCACATATTATTTTGACGACTATTACATTATGTCCTAGATACGGTCAAATGTAGTATGTATTATATATTTAATCTTGTTTTAATCCTTAAATTACGTTCTCTGTCGGGTCAACGATGATTAATATATGCTTACATTTTTATATTTTACTTATATTTCTTACCTTTGATTCTAATATTTCAAAATTTTTCTTAATTAATTATCTTCATTCGATTTATTTATATTCGATTTATGTTCGGCCTATACTGGTTTATATTTGGTTTAGATTTAAATTACTTAGCATATATTGATCATCACAGAAACAGAGAACTTCTTATCGTTTTTTGCCTTCATTCTGGGTGGTTGGCCCCAGTTGAAGTCATCTAGATTGTCGGTAAAAAGCGATAATAATAATAATAATTTTTTTTTTTTTTTTTTTTGCGTTTTCTTAAGTCCTTGATGGTATTCTTATTATTGGATTGATTTACTTTTTCTAATGATATTCTATATATATACATACATACATACAGGGTGATTCACTACGAGTGCAACAAACTTGCAGGAGGTGTAGGGGGCACAAAGACGAATCGGAATCACATAGCATTGCAGGGTCCGAAATGCCTTCGTCATGCGGTAGAGGACGTTGAACGGGAGATCGCGTGACCAGCGATCCTGCTGGAAGTCAGCATTTGCGAACCGTTTCTGTTGATGAAACCAAGCAACAAAAGTCCTCTGGAGTGGATAATCCGCAGGCTCCAATGATTGGACGCCTTGCAGATGGTATGAACTCATTTGGTTTGTTGACAGTATCCTCCATTCAGTGGATTGGGAAATATCGAATCGTTGGCCTATCGCTCGAGTACTCGTACTCGGATTGCCTTCTTCAAGACGTAGGACATTCTCCTCATTGTCTGGCATCCTCTTCGTTCGCTCTTGATTCATGATACCTCTTGTGAAACAACCAGTCTCACGTAACCTTCTGTGCACACGTGCGAAAATTGTATGATGAGGAGGAGCACGCCTGTGTGGGAAACGTTCCTGGTACAAGCGCAGAGCAGCGCGCCCGTTACAGTCCGCAGCTCCATACACGAGGTGCATGTCGGCCAGTTCAACGTTTGAATACTCGTCCATGCTACTGCCTCGGGAACCGGTTCGCAAATGCTGACTTCCAGTGGGATCGCTGTTCACGCAACCTCCTGTTCAACGTCCTCTACCGCATGATGAAGGCATTTCGGACCCTGCAATGCTATGTGATTCCGATTTGTCTTTGTGCCCCCTACACCTCCCTCAAGTTTGTCGCACTGGTAGTGAATCATCCTGTATATACATACATACATATATATATATATATATATATATATATAAAATTTAACAGGAGAAAAAAAAAAAAAGTTATAAAAAAAATGATTATAAACTATAAGAAAAAAGTATAAAAATAGAATGCAAGTAGAGTGAGAATGTGGATTATGAATGAAGTAAGTGTGTCTCTACCAGGCCCCTTGCCAGTTAACATATCCCACGACCAGAGCGGGATGGGCAGTTTGACCTTCCTACTGGATTCGATAAGACATTGACCTGACAACCATCACTGACGAAGATATACTGCAGATTTGTTGCCAACGTGCAATTTGGCGAGCTCAACTGCGTACTCTAACCCAGTTTCCTTTAAAACCCCATCCCCAGGCAGGGGAGGGAGACTGGTCTCTTGTCTCCTCTCCTCCCTGCCTACCCCATACTTCACCTGGTGGGACTCATCCCCACTGACCTCTTTGGGGATACCTACTCTATCGTTCCCATCCTTCTACCTGTTTGCACCAGTCTCTCCCCCCCCACTCTTACTAAACTGACCATGTACGGCCCTAACAATGCCACCAAATTCTAGTGTTCACCCCACCCCCATTTTTTTTCTTTTTTTTTATATATAGGTCTTTCCACTGAAATCCTTCGAAAATAGGTGGTGGGGCCTGCCAGAGTACTTAAATAATCTACTGGGTGCCTGACCTGCTACCTCGTGGTGAAGTGTGGGCAACGGTGGGTCTCAACGGCTAAATGGTCAGAGAAACAACAGACCAACACTACACAACAAACCACTCTACACACACTTTTTACATCTCTGGCCTCCCCAGAGTTCTGTGTCACTTACAAAGAATACAACGTGGAGATAGGGGAAACTCCCAGTACCGTCAGACAACTAACACACTTTACACATGTTACAATATACAAATATTAAGAATATCTTATATACATGAAACATTGTACACCACTGATTAATTCAATTAGCACTTGACAAACATCTATACTGTGCAATGGTCATCCCAAACTCAGCTATAGCACAACAAGCTGGACAAGCAGGTTACAACATGAACCGCTGAAGAGATACTGTCCACAGATGAGCATCACATCTTAGAGACTGATCATCACCGGCAATTGCCAAATGATAAACAGTTGAAGGAACAGCAATCCATCAGGAGACAGAGAGCTCAACAGAAGTTACTCATATTAACAAGCAAAACCAAGCTGGAAGAAGGTGTTATTGCAGGATCAAACCCAAGAAAAACAACAACTAAGGCTGTTGGCAGGAGCAGAAGTGGACACCCACCGATGAAGGAAACATAGTACCAATATCCTGTACACTTCTGCAAAGAAATTTCTCAATTCTTATATAAAAAAAAAAACATACTATTCCATGTAATTAAAAGGATACATTCCACCAATTCATCCATTCTTCAATCTCAACTCCTCCAATTGCAAAAAAATATTCCTTCTCGTGTAAACTGAATTTGCAAAATTTTGAAACACAATAAAATTTTCCCTTCTTTTAATAAATAATAGCCCAATCACATCCACCAGACGAGTTACATTATTCAGTAAATCTAAACGTAAATCAGCATATTCCAAAGAATTAAAAACATGTTCCAATGTTTATAGATCGCCATGCATACAACTGCATCTTTCTACGATTCCAAGGCTATTCAGTTTAGTAAAAACTGATCCGTGACCAGTTATTAAGAATGTACAACATAGATTAGGTATCAGTTTAATATAATTTTCACCATTAACATAAGGGAAATATTTGAATGTTATTCTACCTTTTTCCAAACAGTTCCATCCGCTTTGCCATTTTTGTAAAAGGAGCTCCCAAATTCTCTTCTTTTCATTTCGTAAGTCATTTGTAGTATTAATTTGACTCTTGTTAAGACTCTTAACAAAATACATTAGGAAAGGCTTTCACCAAAGGAGTGGAATAAAGCAATCATAATTTTGCTGCATAAGAAGGAGGCAAATCAGAAATTATAGCCCAATTAGCTTGTTGTCCCACATCTACAAGTAGTTTACAAGGGTCATCACTAATAGATTAGAAAGAATACTTGATGAGAATCAACCAAAAGAGCAAGCTGACTTTAAGACAGGATTCTCAACTAGGGATCACCTTCACGTAATATCATAGCTATTGGAGAAAGAAAAGGAATATAAAACACCATTGTGCCATGCATTTGTGGATTATGAAAAGGCATTTGACTCCATACGGCAATGTTTCAGATAGTGGAAAGACAAGGCATAGATATCAAATACATTATGATTTTGAAGAAGATATATGAGAGTGCTATCTCCTTTACCAGACTAGATAAAGACAGTAGTAAATACAGTAATACCCCGACTTACGCGACCTCGGAGTTACGCGGTTCTTGATTTTTTCGTTTGGCAACGCTGCCGCCCACTATCTTCAAGGTCGTTTTTCATATGTTATCGATATACGGTGCGACGGCGGAGAATGAGAGCGAAAGATGAACAAAATTCAACTTTGCTGCTTTTATGTTTTTTATATCAGTGAAGGGAAAAACACATTTCACCATAATAACGTAAAAACCAACACAATTCCAGCTATCGGTATAATCGCAAATGCAATTAGATGGAGTTTACTACCAGTTTATAACAGATTTCACTAGCAGAAACGCAACTGGATTTTTATTGTTTTATAGTAGTAACCCCTAGAAATGTGCTTTAGTAAAATGTGAGGTGTTAATAGTGTATCTCTGCCTTTATGGTGTTGTTTATTCAGTTGCTACATGCGCGCAGCTTTGTTTATGCGTATCAAGCGTGCCTCCTCGTTTTGTAATTGCGCTTTATTCCCTAAAAATGAGTAAAATACTTAATTAAAAGGTGTGAAAAGGAAGCGTCCTGGTGAAGACACTGCAGATTCAGAGAGAAAAAGAAAAGCAATTATCGATAAACAGAGGCGGACTGGGTCAAAAATTCTTACCCGGGAAAATCTATAGTGGCCTCATACTATAGTTTATGGCCAAAATCACACAGGCTTATGGCCAGTCCGCCTCTGTCGATAGAGAAAAAATATGAAATTGTGAAAATATGAAATGTGAAAAATATGAAAACGCTTTGAGCGAAATGAAAGACCATGTGATATTGCACGTGCTACAGGCCTAAATGAAGCAACGGCGAAAAGCACATGACAATTGCAAACTTGACAGGTTGAAAATTGAAATGGGCTCAATTGTAAAGGGCTTAAAAATTTTAGAAAACATAAGACTCCAACGAAGAACGCGTTATAGCTACAAAGCAAGGAATAAAAAAATTATTAGCTTGCTACGAAGAAATTCTGCGTGAAAAAAAGAAGGCGCTGTGTCGTCAGACGAATTTGTTAGATTTTATGAAGCCATCGACATCGAAATAAATTTTTAACGTAAGTCATTTGTTTTTTTTAATACATATTTTGTATTAATATGTATAAAGAACTGCAATTTTATTAATATTTTTCTTCTAAACTAGGGTTTTTGTTAGTCCTTGGTCCCAATTAAGCAAAATTTATATGTATTTATATGCAAAGTTGTACCCCGACTTACGCGAATTCGACTTACGCGATTTTCGTCGGACCCACCTATCGCGTAACTTCGGGGTATTACTGTATAAAACAGAAAGGACAAGGAGACACAATATCTCCAAAGTTGTTTAGTGCAGACCTTGAGGAAGTATTCAGGAGATTGGACTGCTGCAGAAAGGAGTCAATGTGAATGGAGAATACCTAAACAATTTACGATTTGCAGATGACATTGACATTATAAGCCACAATTCTGAAGAATTAGAGGAAAACTTTAATCAGTTATGCAGAGTTAGTAACGATTTGGGACTAAAGATTAATATAGCTAAAACAAAAGTAATGATGAACAAATATGCCACAGAAAGGGATATAATCGTTGAAAGAGTGGAAATTGAAAAAGTGGATCACATACTGATCTTGGACAATTCATTAACTGTAACAATGATAAATAGCTGGAAGTCAAGAAAAGAATAAATTTTGAATCAATAGCATTCGGGAAATATAGTCATACTGAGGAGCAATATCCCAAATTGTCTGAAATGTAAAATAACAAACCAACGTATACTCCCACCATGATTACGAAGTGAAACTTAGGAACAACAAAGAATGGAATGAATTATATGAGGAATCAGACTTTTGGATAAGAAGAGAAACACATGGATTAGGCAGCAAACACAAGTAAAGGATATTCTTATCAAAACTAAAGAACTGAAATAGGTTTGGCCAAGACACATAGCTCGAAGACGTGGTGACAGATGGACTAAGAAAATAACAGAATGGTACCCAGAAGGAGCTAAAAGAGAACCTGGAAGACAACAATGATGATAGACAGATGAAATTCAATATTTCATGTTAGTAAATGGATGGCCATTGCACAAAACGGAAGGAACTGGAAAGTTGCTGGAGAAGCATTCATCCGGCAGTGGATTGAAAATGGCTGATAATGATGATTTAATGTGAATGCACTGATTGATTGTTGTTATTGTTATTTGGTTTTTAGGAGCATTAGCAACTAAGGCCATATTGCTCCGGGAATATGCGGTGGTCATTCCCGACCTTTCCACATCCTTCGTATTTGGTGGTTCACAGGCTCGAACACCGGTCTAATCAAGAAGCGTGTGCTACGCACTGCTGCTCCTGCCCACCTGGCTACGAAGGCGCCTGCACTGATTTGATATATTATGTGAAGTAAGATGGCTTTCTAAGGAAACAAAGTCAAAAAGACTTTATGATCTCAGAAAAGAAGTTTGTTTGTTTGTTATTTTGGTTTTTAGGAGCATTAGCAACTAAGGCCATATTGCTCCGGGGATATGTGGTGGTCGTTCCTTAACCTTTCTGCATCCTCCGTATTTCGTGGTCACGGGCTCAAACCCAAGTCTAATCAAGAAGCGTGTGCTATGCACTGCTGCTCCTGCCCACCTGGCTATGGAGGTGCCAGAAAAGAAGTGAAAATATTCGTGGAAATGAAAGAAACTGCGGCTCAGATTTAGAGACAAGAATTGGATAGCAGATTTTGCCTTTCTTGTGGGTATCACAAGCTATTTAAATGATCTTAATATGAAAATACAGAAGAAAAATCAAGATGTGGGTAACTATACAGCAAACTTTATCAGCTACTTGAGCAGGATCATCAACAGTCGAACATCTATGTTTAGTGGACCAATCTGATTCATCCCCTTCCTTTCAGAGTTTACATAAGTAAAGAACTCTTTGCTGTTTTCCTTTGCATCCTTTGCCAAAGATTTCTCGTAATCTGCCTTCGCCTGCCTAACCTCCTTTGTGACTTGATTACAGACTAGCTTATATCTGTCATAAGCTTCTGTTTTGCCTGATAATTTATATGCAATCCATGCATTTTTCTTCTGTGCCACGAGCCTCATCAATTCAGCCGACAACCATTTAGGCCTAAATCTTGAACAGTATGTCTTAGCTGGTATGAAAAGCATAGTAGCCTCCAAGATTAAGCTCCTGAAGGCTTCCCATTTAGAATTCACCAGTGGTAACGTCATCAGTTGATCCGACTCTATAGAATTTAAAAACTGTTTGAGACCTCTGTATTCACCTTTACGAAAACAAAAACCCTTCCGCTTACCCTTGATCATAATTACATCTTTAAGTAAATCCCGCAACAGTACACTGTGATCACTGTCACCTAGTGGTTCCTTTATCTGCAAATTCCTAGTGCCTGCATCATCATTGCTGATAATCAGATCAAGGGTATTACTTCCTCTGGTTGCCCCTTGAAAATGTTGCTGTAGAAACAATCCTCCAATAGATCACAAAAGTCTTGCTAGCATGCGAGTGACCAGCCGTCAAATTCCAGTCAATATCTGGAAAGTTAAAATCCCCCATTACAAGACATTCCGATTTACTGGCCCATTCTATTTCTCTGCACAACTGTTCATTGTACTCATCAGCGTCATTAGGCCTATAACATACTCCTACTCTCATTTTCCCTTTCCCAGTGTTTATGTTACACCAAACAGACTCAACATTGCACTGTCCACCCGTGTCAACTGGATGCACTTCCTTAGACTTTATGTGTTTCTTAACTAACAACATAACCCCTCCTCCATTCTACCCTTTCCGTACACAGTGTACTCCCCAAATTCCAATTCTGCTCTGCTTATATCTGTGTGATACCATGTCTCTGATATCCCAACAATATCTGCCTTTGATGTCTTGATCAGCATGTCAAATTCATCAATTTTATTTACTATACTTCTAGCATTAGTGTACATGCAAGTATACATGCACTTGTTCTTACTCTTAGTTACACTAAAACAGCCCATGTATTTACCTGTTCCATGATGACTCCAGCAGCTCTTGAAATCCCCAGCAACTTGCTCTCTAGGCTGCTGCTCTTTACAATAAAAGCAGTGCAAGAATCAATTTCGCTTCTGTCTGCGGCTACCGTTAATCTTTTAGACTGTGATTCCCCCAATCTAGCAGTTTTCTGACCAACCTAACACTGCCTCGATAGCATCAGCAAATATTCTTGCACCCTTTCTATTTAAGTGTATCCCCTCCCTGTAGAAGCAGTCTCTCCTGTTAGCAAAAGCAGACCACGCTGAAAAAAATTCTACATCGTGAGCATTGTACAATCTCTACAGGGCAAAATTGATTGACAAGGCTCTCATCATATACCCCCTCCTATTGTGTCTACGCAGAATTGCAGATACTTTCAAATTTAACCCTAATTTGCGACTTTTTTTCAGCATTGATCTCTACTTTTTAAGTAATTCTGCTGGTCTCCTACTCTTAATATCATTAGTGCCAATGTGTACAACAATATCACATTTTGTCCCCTTAAAAGATGATATCTGCTCTAAAACATCATCAAGCTTTTCCCCCCAGGCAGACATGTCCTGTCCTGTTCCACCTATCCTTTTTGCACAATATGTTCTCCGTTTCCCTGACAGTAGACTCACTAAGAATAACCAGTTCTTTTGGGGCCACTGCATTCTGCCTTGGGGTTGCCATCCTGTTGCGTGATGTTCACACTCACAGCTGACGGGCTCCTCAATTTAAATCCTTTGAGAGCATCCACACTCTCTTTCAAGCTCTCATGTAGGCCCATAACAATTTCCTCACACGCTTGATTTCCTCACACTCCTTACATTGTGCACACACAAAGACATTCCCCTTGGCAATATCATGTCCTGCTCTAGACAGGTCTGCAAACATTTCACATTTTGCGCATTGTTTTAGACTGAGGTGCATGGGAGAATCGCCCCCTTCGGTTCTCCCACAAGCCACAGTACTTTGGCTATTCTGTGAACGCTGCTTTTCTGTTCTAGTCTGGGTCATAAGTATAACTTAATTTACAAATGAAATTTAAGAATACTATACTAATCTAACAGATTTCTAATAACACTGCTACATATCTCACAATCTAGTTTTACGTTAAACCTTATGGTATTCTGTATCAAATAACAATGGCAGCAAGTTACGAATGTAAGATCTACGGACACTAAGTATCAAAAATTGCTATCTAAATTCAAAATAAACCATGGAGCTTGTCTTGAACTATAAAGCTAATTATAGAAAATAATTTAGTATAACAATTAAGTCAATAAAACGATTAAATATAAATGAAAACTTTGCGTTCGCCGGAGCTACAAAAATTTTGGCCAAAATGGTAGTAACCTCTTACCGAAAACCTGATTGCATTCTTTGCCAAAGATTTCTCGTAATCTGCCTTTGCTTGCCTAACCTCTTTTGGGATTGATTAGAGCCTGACTTATATCTACAATTCTTTTGTGTTGCCTGCCTGATAATTTATATGCATCCCATGCATTTTTCATGTTTGCCACAAGTCTCAATAGTTCAACTGACAAACGTTTAGGCGAAAATACCTTCAACAGTATTTCTTATTTAGTATGAAAACCCTACCAGCTTCCAAGATTAACATTTTGAATGCTTCCCATTTAGAATTTGCTGTTGATAACATGATCAGTTGGTCCCACTGTATAGAATTTAAAAATCTAAGGCCACCATGGTCACCTTCACAAAAGCAAAAACCCTTTCCAATTACCCCCTGATGGTAGTTACACCTTTGAGTAAATTCTACACTCTGATCACTGCCACCTACCGATTCCTTTATCTGTAGATTATTAATGCATGAATAATCACTGCTAATAATCAGATCAAGCATATTACTCCCTCTGGTTGCCTCTTGAACATGCTGTTGTAGAAAACAATCATCCAACAATTCCACTATCTTGCTAGTGTGTGTGTGAGTGATCAATCCACACGTTCCAGTCAATATCTGGGAAGTTAAAATCCCCATTATAAAACATTCTGATTTACTGCCCCACTCTATTTCCCTGTACAGTTGTTCGTTGAACTCACAGAGTCATTAAGCCTATAACACACTCCTACTCTCATTTTTGCTTTCTCATTGCTTATGTCACACCAGACTGACTCAACACTACACTGTTTACTCACATCAACTGGATGCACTGCCTTAGATTTTATATGTTTCTTAACTAACAGCATACCCCCCCCCCACGTTCCAGTCATGTCTCTTCTTTTTATACACACTGTACTCCGCAAATACAAATTCTGCAAATTGTACTGATTTGCATTAAACATTCTTTATAAATAGTATAATAAAAGTAATGCATAAAACTTATTTTATTTATTTTGTTTTAATAATATGATTAATTTTAAAACATTTTGTAATAATCAGTTTTAATAAAGAAAGAGGGAAAAGAAAATATTATACTTTTTAATTATAACAAAAAAGTTAGAAACGAAAATTATTACATAAGTAAGTAAATGCAGTACATACGAGTTTATTTTATTTTTTAAGCACCATATAATAAATTATTAGGGATCTTAAAAATTTAGGCCTATATTGAAATCTTTAAAAAATTTCATGGCCCATTCTTATTTCGAAGTAATTTCATTCGGCTTACACCCAATAAGGTTGCCCACTCTTGCTCTAGACAAAATATTTGTCAAGCACAGGAGTGGGCAATCTGATTTATTTACTTATTTATGTCTTATTTATTTACTAAGTAAAGTGTATTTATGTTAAAACTCTATGCGGAAAAAATTATAAATTTTTTCAGCTGTAATGCGTTTTATTTATAACACGGGTATTAAAGTTGTCGTCTACCACCCGTGTTATACTGAGGTTGCACTGTATTAGTATACAATTAGAAATGTAAGGCTCAGAAATATAAAATAGATATTTTGTAAATAACTGTGGTAAGTAAAGAAACAAACAAAAAAATAAATAAATAAATAAAAATACACAGGAGAAACCATCTGTTGTTTTAATTGAAAAAAATTAAGGCATAATAGGGAAGTTATTCCAAAAATTTAACATTTGTTACTTAGTTGATAGTGTGACTAAACAACTAATATATACTATAAAAATAAACAAACAAAAGTATTATGGAATAATGAAAATATGTTCAATTCATTTAAGTTTTGAGAGTAACAAGAATAGCTTTATATATACATCATTGTTGATTATTTTTGACTTACCTCCGTACCAAATCAAGTACATTAATGAATTCGTCAAATTTGAATGATGACAAATCAGAAGCAAGGATATATGCTTTAACTTTTTGCTGGACATCTTGCCAGACTCTAGCCAGGCCATGCTCCAATTTCTGGCGTACATAACGACGACTGAATTCACCATTAACCACGATATCAGGTACTTCACCTATAACAAGTTGGACAATCAAAAATCATCCTCAACTGTTATTTGAATCTATTCCAATCTCTACTATCAAGTTATTTATACATTATATAGTTATTTTAGAATATAGATAGTACTTAAATTACTAGCCCAAACAATATCACTGGCAAACATTTTTACCTCCATTAATATACAGCAATTTCTGCAAACTGAAATTGCTGTTTGCAGTCAACCTTTATGCACAGATTTTGAAAAAAGATTCTTAAAATTTCACATCATGTCACAATTTCTACTTGTCTAGGTTTTTATATTCACTCATAATATGTACTATACACCTTACAACAATTTAGGTTAACAGATATGACACTGATCTGTTGTATTACCTTAAAATAATAATGTTTGCATTTGTTAGATTTCAGTAATGTTGGGGAGGGTTAACAGGTTCAACCTTATCTCTCTTGCAATAATGGAAAGACAGTTTTTTTTTTTTTTTTTTTTAATGAAAACCCCAAACACGAAAGGTATCAAAACCTATAGTACTTAGTACCGTGCATGGGTTGAAGGTGAAGTATGGGGGGAGGGGGATGCTGGAAACTTTGCTCTAGACACTAAACATGGGTTTCACCACTTCAAGCCTCCAATAAGCAAAGTGGTGGTATTTCACCGGTTGATGAAAGTAGTGACTGAGTTGTAGTGACTATGTGTAGATTCCAATCACGTGCTGTATTACCTCACCACAAATCTAAGGATGTGGCTCTCTGGGAAAATTATAGGTAAATCTTTTACTATTCCACAGTGTGGCAAGAACTGCAACCACAGGCCTTGCCACAACCTAGAAATAGCAAGAACTGTGCAACCACATTGATAATTGCTATTTCTGCATGACAAAAATATAGAGATAGCCAGAAAAAGCAAGTTCATCATTAACTATCCTCTGAAATCATGGGAGAAAGGAAGCAGTGATGAATACAGTGAGGATGATTGTGTTGCAGGCTTTGCTGGTCTGACCACATCAAAAATTTGGATTGCAAATCAAAAAATTATACGACATCACACTTAAGCAAGCACAGTTTGTGATTTAAACTTAATCTAAAGAGCAAGCAGAACTCTTTGGTTCTAGATTATAACAGTGGAAATAGGAACTAAAATTACAGGATATCAAAATTGTCACACAGTTGTTTTTAAAATATTTTGTTATGGAGGATGGTGTGTAAAGAAAGATATTAGTGGTCTTCCAAATGAACTGGGCACTGACACAATGTTAATGAATGGCATATATTTCCTTATGTCCAAGATACTGTGTGCAATAAAGTACTGAGATGCCAAAACTTCAATTGATAATGACTTTGCTCAGAATGTCTGTGGTGATTATAAGGAAGCTGGATTACTCACTGATCTACAGGAAGTTACAGAAAATACTGTTTTCTATGTTTAGTCATAGAACAGAAAAACATAATGTGTAGCAGTGGGAAAAAAGGAAGGAATTTTCATAATGGAGACATAATAAAAGATATGTTACATTGGTTGTACAAGAGAAGGTTCTTTTTCACCTTAGCATACAGTGTAAAGCTTGGATTAATGAAGAATTCTGTTAAAGCTCTGGATAAAGAAAGTGGATTCTGCTACCTAAGGGAAGTATTTTCCAATTTAACAGATGTAAACTGAATGAAGGAAGAATTTTCATTTGGTCTTGATCAAAGATAATACATTTGAAACTAAGCAACAGGATACAGAAGAGCTTTGCAATAATTTAAAGCAGTTATGGATGGATTTCTTGGTAGAAGGAAAGAAGTTAATTATGAATCTCTGGCATCAACTTTAATGTATTGTTATAAAGATATGGATTGCCCAATATTTCTGAAAGTTCATTTTCATCATTTCCATCTCAGTTTTTCCTCAAAATTTGGGGGAGGTAAGTGACAACCAAGAGGAATGCTTTTATCAGATTATATCCACAATGGATACTGGTACCCAGGACACAGATTTTTTTTTTTTATTTTTTTATTAACTAGATTTTCATATTCAGCTAGCCAAAAAGGTCATGTTAGGTTTTACAACTCAGGAGGGATATGTGCAGAAAACGGTTCATACAAACAAATTTTTCATATAGATAAACACACTAATAGAAAGGAGTGCCAAATACTAAAGGTTAACTCGAACAATCAGTGCAGGGGGGGCACTTTATTTATTTTTTTTTTTTGTTTTGCTTGTAAAAAAAAAAAGTAAGGTGCAGCCATTATCAACCCACTGCAGGATGGAAGCCTCCTCAACAATTCATGCTGAGGGAAATGGACCATAATCTGCCACGCTGGTCCAGTGCGGATTGGCAGATAGACCGTATTCAGCAGTCAGGGGCTTGAACCCCGGTCTACTCAAAGAGCGTGTGCTACTGCACTCTCGCTCCTGCCCACTCGGCTACAGAGGCTGTCTTGTTTTGCTTGAATCCTTCCCAAATATTCAAATAACACAAGCTGACCTCTTTAGCTTTAAGTTGGTGTGTATTTCTTTTTTCCGTTAATCTTCAGTATACATTATGAAAAAAAAGCTTTCTATCAAACACATTCCAATGCATATAAGCAGAAAATCACACAGACGACTAGACCTCCCAATCATGATGAGGAAATCAACGGGTAGGAGGAGCTAGGCACCATCACTGCTTCTTGCAACAATCAATTGAAAAGGCTGTCACATAGTAAAAATGAACCGAAACTACAAAAACTATCCGTAAACTAACAAAATCTATCACCAACTGCATTCTGTTAAATGCTCATCAATCAATCATTTAAACTTGTGATGTTTTTTTTTTTTTTTTTTTTTTTGATTTGGTAGTTGTTGGCGCATCGGCTTCTGTGGCCATATTGCACCTCCCAAGGTTTTTGCAGTACTTTGATCCAAGCCCGAGGCGGGAATCGAACCCGCGACCTTTGGGTTGCCGGGTAGGTACTTTACCCACTCGGCTAGCCCGGTCGGCTAAACTTGTGATGTAGTGACATATGCAAGTATGTCAAGTGAAGGCAAGGCATGATGAATTCCCTCAACAACTTAATCTGATGGAATAGCTAGACTACATCACAAGATTTAAGCCAAGTCAGTGCCAGACCTTAAGCACCTTCACAACAGTTGTCAGTGAGAGGTCCTTGCTTCCATCATCATCATCACAAAAAGAGAGCTTATCCATTGCCATCAACGATATCCCACCAAGGTCTTGCACCAGATATGATGGGTCCCACAATTCATCCTTAAGAGCGTTAGTGTCTTCATCATTGGTGCACTCCTAGAAATCTTTAATGGAATCCTCACAATGCAAAGTTTCTCAACAGCCTGGAACCAATATATTGTCTGACCAATCCCCAAAACACATGGAGCAACCTCAGTTTCACAATTCAGGCCAATAATGGAATCCTCATGTCTCCTCAGAGTCATGGAGAAGTGCCTTCTTCCCATCCTAACCAACAAGGTTCTGCCATGTGAATCACTATTCATTCACTATGCCTTGAAACGCAGGTCCACCATTACCAACCTGCTGCAAACCACCAACACCATTCTGGGGCTCTACAAGATAGGGCTGAGATGGCAATTGTTTATCCGGATATCCAATCTGCATTTGACAGCATAGACAGCCAGCCCCTCCTGCAACTTTGGGAGTAATACCAGATAAAAGGAAATATACTGGAATTCTTGAAGTCACTGCTTACGATGAGGGTCCTTCACTTGACTGTGAATAAAAAATCATTCACAAGGAAAGTTTGTGCAGGTGTTCGCCAGGGCTGAGTTCTTTCAGGGCTCCTCTTTACGGCTACCATCCACCCATTCCTGTGCCAGCAAACAGAATTTATGAGTTATGCAGACGACTTGAAGCTCCTCTATCAGATCCACGGGACCGTCCGACCTGATTCTATTTCTGAAACCATTATTAAGAGCCTTAAGAATCTGATTACATACTTGGCACAGTTTTCTCTTAAGATAAATCCAAACAAATCTGCACAAATGGTGTTCTCACTCAAATCAAACTCAACACAACTAAACCTGGAAATCCAAGGAACCCCTATTACCCCAGTAACCAAGCACAGAGATCTCAGCATTATCTTCGACATTAAACTCAGTTTCAATTACCATGATGCAGACATTCATAACAAGGTCTGCAGATCCAGATGGCTTCCGAAGCAACACCTCCTTCATGTCACAGAGCCTGAGTACACACTCCAATACACATACCAGTTTCGGCAGCCAGTCATCACCTACGGTTCAGAAATCTGGGCATCGCCAACGAAAACAACACTAACAACCATTGCATCTGATGAGTACTGACTTCTTTGGTGGGTCCTCTTCAAGCATAAACTGCCACCACCACTTACACATACTTCAGATATCACCCAACTACTAAATTACAGAAAAGTCTCCAAACGTATATTCACCCTCCGCTTGCACATGTCAATTAAAAGGATAGCAGGTGAAGTCAATATGGCAGGTTTTTGGTAGATGTGCAAATTGGAGGATCCCCCCCCTCCCGAAACCCTTAAGAACCCTCCCCTCCCTGCAGTCTGTGGCGGGGAGGCTTAGGATAGACAATAGATTCCTGCCCATGGAGATGCTCCACAACATTCAGGAGATGAATGTGGACTACAAAAAAGTACATAGAGGACAAATCCTACAGAAGACGTGTCATCAGGGAACAGATTTCATCTTGCCGCATGACTGCCATCATCTTTTCATGTTCTTTCCTTTCCCATGTTAATATTAATTTTATATGTAAAATATGTAATTATATATATTTTACATTTTAATATATGATTTATGTAATTTTTCCTATATTATTTATTTTATATTAAACTCCTAGTATTGTCGCTGTTATGGTTATTATTGCATCAGGCAATCATGTAACTATTCACTGCCTGCAATAAAGATATTAGCTGCACATGTTGCTTACTCACTTGTTCTTATATTCTTATTTGCTATGACCATATACAATGTTAATTTTGTGCAGCCCACATGTGAAGTGTATATATTGCTTGTTAAGAGAAGAATATATTTCTTGTTAAGAGGAGAGACTGCTTCTACAAGGATGGGATATATTTAAATAGAAAGGATGCAAGAATATTTGCTAATGCTACTGGGGCAGTGTTAGGTTGTCTAGAAAACTCCAAGCTGGGGAAAGGGGGGGGGGGATACACAGACTAATAGATTAACAAAAGTGGCAGGCAGAGGTGAAAGTGAGTCATGCTTCTTTTGGAATGAGTAGCAGTCTGGAAAGCAAGGTGCAGACGATTTCAAAAACTGCTGGGAGTCATCATGGAACAAGTAAATACACGGGTTGTGTAAAGGTAACTAAGAGTAAGAACAGGCGCATGTATACTGCTATGTACACCACTGCTAGGAGAATAGTGAATAAATCTGATGAATGAAGTGCTGGTCAAGACATCATAGGTGGATATACTTGGCATATCAGAGATGTGGTATAAAAGAGATATGAGGAATGCAGAATTGGAATTTGGGGAGTATAATGTGTACAGAAAGCGTGGACAGAATAGGAAGTGAGGAGGGGTTTTGCTGTTAGTTAAAAAACATATGAAATCTAAGGCAGTGCATCCAGTTGACACGAGTAGACAGTACAAAATTGAGTTAGTTTGGAGGGACATAAACTCGGGGAAAGAAGGAAAAAGAGTGTGCTATAGACCTAATGCTTCTGATGAGTGCAACAAACAACTGTACAGAGAAGAGGGGGGCCCAGTAAAACAGTCTAATAATGGGGGTTTTAACTAACCAGATATTGACTGAAACTTTTGGGTTGGTCAATCACATACTAGGTAAGACGTCTGTGGATTTATACGATGATTGTTTTCTACAGCAGCATGTTCAAGAGGCAACCAGAGGAAGTAATATTTGATCTGATTATGCATTAATTAAAAATCTACATAAAAAGGAACCAGTGATCACAGTGTACTGATGTAGGATTTACTTAAAGATGTAATTATCATCATGGGTAAAGGGAAGGATTTTTGCTTCGTAAAGGTGACTGCAATGGTCTCAGCCGGATTTAAATTCTATACACTCGGACCAACTGATGATGTTACCAACAGCAAATTCTAAATGGAGAGGATTCAAAGAATTAATCTTGGAAGGTACTAAGCTTTTCATACCAACTAAGAAATACCATTCAAGGTTTAGGTTTAAATGAATGTCAGATGAAGCAATGAGACTCGTGAAACAGAAGAAAAATGCATGGGATGCATATAAATTTTCAGGCAACACCGAAGCCTATGGTAGATAAAAGCCAGTCTGTAATCAAGTCACAAAGGAGGTTACGAGAAATCTTTGGCAAAGAATGCAAAGAAAAACAGCAAAGGATTCTTTACTTATGTAAATTCTAGAAAGGTATGAATCAGATTGGTCCACTTGATATCGATGTTTTAAGTATTGATGACCCTGCTCAGGTAGCAGACAAACTGAATGAGTATTTTGCATCTACATTCGCACATGAGGAGTTATTCAGGGAGGGGAATGCCAGAAGGTTATCATACTTTGTCAGGGAGCTAAATGATTTTTTAATAACTGAGACCAAAGTGGAGGAGAAATTTATGAAGTTAAATATAATAAAGGTATCTGGGGTGGATGGGTTCTATATAGTTATATTAAAGGAGGTAGCAAAGTATGCAACAAAACCCTTATCCAATGTTATGAGAGTACCTTTGGATTCAGGGTAGGTCCCGATGTACTGCAGATGTGCAAATGTATCCCTAATTCACAAAGAGGGAATCAAAGGGTGACAAGAGTAATTACAGACTTGTTAGTTTAAATTCTATTCTTGAGAAAATAATGGAGTGGCTGGTTAAAGAAGCATTGCAGGATCATCTAGACAAGACTGCAGTTATAATTCAGACATGGCATGGGTTTGTTAAGGGGAAATTTTATCTGATCAATTTGATTGGATATTGCAATGTGGTCACAAAGGAACTGAATGCAAAAAATAATTTTTAATATCAGATACTTGGATTTCAGGATAGCTTTTTACATGGTTACACATAGAATGCTGTACAAATTAGAGCAGTATGGCATTAAGGGCAAGTTGTGTTATGGATAAAGGGGTGGTTGAGTGGGAGAATAAGGAGGGTGGTAATCAATGGACACTACTCATCTTGGACTAATGTTATTAGTGGAGTCCTGCAGAGTTTGGTGTTGGGCCCATCGTTGTTTTCTATATTTATCAATGATATCGATGAGGGTAAATCAGGCTTAATGTCCAAGTCTGGAGATGATAAGGTAGGCAAGATTGTTAATGACAGTATGCTACTGCAATAGGATCTAGAAAAGTTGGGCAGATGGGCTGAGAGTTGGCAACTGAAGTTTAATGCTAACAAATGCAAAGTACTACATATGGGTGGTAGTAACCCCAGCGTAACATTAGCATTAGCATTTAGCATTAGTAGAGGCATTTGATGCAAGAAAGCAAGCTTATGCAGCATCAGCCAAAAAAAAAAAAAAACACTCCCACTTCACTCCTCTGTTCGTTCAAATTACCTGTCCAGCTGAGCCTTAAACTTATTTAGGCTATCAACTTCCACGACAAGGGATGGAAGTCTGTTCCACCAACCAACCACTCACTGGCTAAAGGCAAATTTCCGCACGTCTATCCTACATCTGTCTTTCCTCAATTTGAATTTATGCCCTCTCAGGTGATTATTCTGAGCGAGAGGAAGAATCCCATCAGCATTGAGCATGCTCAAACCATTCAATGCTTTATACACCTCTATCAGATCACCTCGCTGGTGCCTAGTCTCCAGACACTCAAACTGTACAGTACCAGACTCAGGATAGTGGAGAATGAAAAAGAGAACTGGGGATAATTGTGAGTCAGATATGAAGTTTTCTGAGCAGTGCAGATAGGTTGCAGAGAACCTCATGGTGTCTTGTCAATGATATTACTTGTCAGTCAACTCCTTATCCCAGTTACCAATAATTTTGGTAACTGGGAAAAGGAGTTGATTATAGTTCATAGTAATACAGTTGAACTCTATATAATGATCACCCAGGATCATAGAGTTTTTAATGAGAAAAAGGGTCATTATATAGGAAGGAGATTACATCAATCAATCATTTATAAAATCAGCAACTAAACAAGTAAAAACTTGAACATTTAATGTAATTCTACTAATACAAAATAGTATAACCTTATTTATAATATGTACTACAGTAATAAACAAGAAAATTATGATTTGTATATTTTGCATTGATTATAGAGTGCAGTAATGTTACAATTAAATTGTAAATTTCATGACATAGGCTACATGCCTATCAAGCCCTAAACAATAGAATTGTAGTAGTAGTAGTGGCATGTGATCCGAGAAAGCAAGTGTATGAGCTTATGCAGCATCAGCCAAAAAATAAAAAAAATCACACCATTCCCTCCAAATGCCTGTCCAGTTCCTCCTTAAATTTATTCAACCTATCAACTTCCACGACAGATGGAAGTTTGTTCCAGCAATTAACCACCCGCTGGATAAAGGCAAATTTCCGCACATCTATTCTACATCTGTCTTTTCTTAATTTGAATTTATGCCCCCTTAGGTTCATAATCTGAACAAGTGGAAGGATCCCATCAGAATTCAGCGTGCTCAACCCATTCAAGGCCTTATACACCTCAATCAGATCACCGTGCAGGTGCCTAGTCTCCAGCCACTGCAATTTGCAGAACTTAAACCTCTCTTTGTAAGAGGATCCCTTCATTCCCCTCAACAAGTTGTTGCCCTTCTCTGTACATGCTCAAGCAAATCTACATCCTTCCTAAAATGAGGTCTGCAGACCTGTATGCAGTACTCATGGCCTGGCCTGACCATTGCCTTATACAGAGGGATAATCACCTCCTTTTCCCAGCTAGCAAAATTCCTATATATCATTGACAAAACCCCATGACCTGCCCTGGCAGCCTGTCTGCCATTCCTCAGAAAACTTCATATCTGACTGCACAATTACTCCCAGGTCTTTTTCATTTTCTACCACCTTAAGTGTAGTACCACACAGTTGGTGCGTTTCTCTGCGGTTATATCCTTGACAAATGCAGTACTTTGCATTTGTCAAGGTTAAACTTCAGTTGCCACTTCTTAGCCCATCTGCCCAAATTATCTAGATCCTGATGCAGTAGCACACTGTCATTAACAATCCTGCCAACCTTTGTATCATCTGCAAACTTTGACATTAAGCCTGATATACCTTCATCAATATCATTGATAAATATACAAAACAACAGTGGACCTAACACCGAACCCTGTGGGACTCCACTAATAACATTAGTCCACGAAGAGCAGCACCCATTGATTACCACCCTCTGTCTTCTCCCACTTAACCATCCTTTTATCCATTGTAGCAACTTACCCTTAATACCATTCTGCTCCAATTTGTACAATAGTCTTCAATGTGCAACAGTGTCAAAAGCTTTCCTGAAATCCAAATATATGATATCAAAATTATTTTTTGCATCCAGTTCCTTTGTAACCACATCATAATATCCTATCAAATTTGTCAGACAACACTTTCCCTTAACAAAACCATGCTGTGTCTGAATTATTGCTGCAGTCTTGTCTAGATGATCCTGCAATGCATCTTTAACCAGCGACTCCATTATTTTACCCAGAAAAGAAGTTAAACTAACTGGTCTGTAATTACCCGTGTCACCCTTCGATTCCCCTTTGTGAATTGGGGATACATTTGCACATCTCCAGTCCGTGGGAAGCTCCCCCGAGTCCAAGGATGCTCTCATAATTATGGCTAAAGGTTTGTTAGTTGCTTTGCCACATTCTTTAATATAACTGGATAGATCTCATCCACCCCAGGTGCTTTTCTTATGTTTAAGTTCAACAATTTCTCCTCCACTTTGCTTTCAGTTATTACAAAATCATTAAGTATCCTGCTACAATTTGATAACCTTCTGCCATTTTCAAACCTTAATAATTCCTCATGTGTGAATGTAGATGCAAAATACTCATTCAGTTTGTTTGCTATCTGAGCAGGATCATCAACAGTCGAATCATCAATGTCAAGTGGACCAATCAGATTCATTCTCTTCCTTTTAGAGTTTATATAAGTAACGAAATCCTTGCTGTTTTTCTTAGCATCTTTTTCCAAGGTTTTCTCGTAATCTGTCTTCGACTGCCTTTGTTTCATACTTTCAAATAATCTGTCAAAACACGCTGTTTCAATGGTAGAGCATGTTTTAAAAGGGAATTAGGAAGGTGCACAATAGCAGATATTTCACTTTTGCAGTTAGGGTGTGTTCGAGGAAGAAAAAAAAAAATTACAAAAAAGTTCTAATCCTTGAGAGCATCTTTCTCTAAAACTTCTTATTCAACCACAGTAGGTTCTCATCTTCATTTCAAATTTCAGAAGATTCCATTATGTCTGCAATGAGTTCCTCTTCATTCGTACATACCTAGAAACATTCAATGTCCGAATCCACTTCTGCACAATCTTTCAAGCTTGAGTTTTCCTGTAAGTTTCAGTGATGATGCACATGCTCAAATATTTCTTCTTTATTATTGGACTGTTCTTTGCAATTAATAGAGTTGGAAGCATGTAAAACTTCACAAATTACTTTAACTTTTAGAACACATTGCATCATCAAGGCTATAAATCCAGCATGTTTGAAGCAGTTGGTGATCACTTTTTTGTCAACTTCATCCCATGCAGAAACACATTGCCTCCAGGATGTCGATTTTGCATTGAATTTTGCTCTCAAGACATGTCACAATTTTGTTTAATAGCATTCTTCAGTAGTTTTTCTTAAAATACTGGATAATACCTTGGTGGCAGGTACCCGACAGTGACTGAAAGTAGGTTGTTCACTTGACATAGAGGGATGCTGTTATCCACAAACAGCAAATTTTTCTATTCTTCTCACTCATCCTATGACCTAAGTCCCTGATCCACTCCATAGATATGTGATGTCATCCATGCCATTTTCTTTGCTCGATACAAAGTTGGTAATGGCTTCAGAATTTTAAAGCATCAAGGCTTCTAGGCTTTCCCAATATCCTGGCTGCAGTCTGTCTACAAACAGTTCTAATCGTGACTTGAACTCCTGCTGTATTCTCTCTCTTTTTTTGGCAACTCTCCATTTCTGTTCTTCTGCTCACACCTGGAACTTCTTTATGGTCAGTTTGTATGCCAAATTCAGCAGACATTCAAATATACGTATCCATTCGTGTAATATGCTAAGTCCAAATCTCAAACATGTGGGTCATCAACTTTCCTTTGTGGCATTGCTTTTATTTTGCTAAAAAGTCTTTTACCATTGTCTCTGAGTAGATGCAGTCAAAGCAACTGCACTGCATACCTTCCCATCTATCATCTGAATAAGAACTTGTGTTGGACTAGCAGAATGACATGAAGGAAGTGTCAGTCCAACACATCGCAGATTGACATGAAGGAAGAATGATTTAAGTGTGTTTGTTTAGCTCTCAACGTGTGTACCTAAGTTATCTCCTTTCTAAGTTACCAAAATCTTTTTATATCCTAAATCTTTTCATTGATTTTGTTAATTTCTGATCTCTGTGTGATATGCCAAATTGTTAACCCCCAACTGTATTTTACCACATTGTCACATACAGCGAAATATCATTCAACAAATTGTCTTGTACACCGAACTGTCATGGACCAACCAAAGTGTCATACAACAAATTGAAGTAGCAGTAGCCAAAAACAATGCAAGAAGGCAAGCTTATACAGCAGTAAAAAAAAAAAAAAAAACACCTTCCGTCATATCACTTTTCCAATTTCTAATTCTTGCTTGAATTTATTCAAACTATCCACTCCTACAACATCAGATGAAAGTTTGTTCCAAAATCAACAATCCACAGATTTAAGACAAATTTTTGGATATGTATATTGCAATCATCCTTCCTGAATATCAATTTATGATGAGACTACATGCATGCCACTCATGTATGTAGTTTAAGAGGAAGGATTCCATCATTATTCAGCTTACTCAGACCATTCAAATCCTTATATATATCCCTCTATCAGATCTCTTCCCAACTTCTAATCTGCACCCATCCCAACAGCTCGACATCCTTCCTAAAATGAGCGTTCCAAACCTGTATGTAGTACTCAAGATGGTACCCAACTATTGCTTTATACAACAGTATAATTACCTCCTTTTCTCTACATGAACTGTCCTAGCAGCATGTTTGCACAGCTCAGAGAACTTCATATGTGGCTACATAATTACCCTCTGGTCATTTTCATTCTCCACCACCCTAAGTATAGTACCGTACAGCTGGTACGTAAGTTAATTTGGGATTACTGGATTCAGTACCTTGCATTTGTCAATGATAAACTTCAATTCACTTCTCAGCACATCTGATTAATTTCAGATTGTCATAAAGTTTAATTAGATTATTATTATTATTTGTAACATTTTTTGCCAAACGAAGGATATTATTTAAACATTTCTAAAATGAGACCTGAAAAAGTAATCCAGAAACAAAGAGGGAAACAGACAGACAGAAAGAAGCACTGGATTTGAGTATGGTCATGAAAGAATAAGGCAAAACTTCTGCTTTACATATAAACTATGTGCTATGTTGGTGTTTCTCTAACATTCATTAGCATTAGTAGAGGCATATGATGCAAGAAAGCAAGCTTATTCAGCATCAGCCAAAAAAAAAAAAAAAAAAACAAACGCCACTCCCATTTCACCCCTCCGTTCGCTCAAAATACCTGTCCAGTTGAGCCTTAAATTTGTTTAGGCTATCAACTTCAACAACAAGTGATGGAAGTCGGTTCCATCAACCAACCACCCGCTGGCCAAAGGCAAATTTCCGCACATCTATCCGACATCCGTCCTTCCTCAATTTGAATTTATGCCCTCTGAGCTGATTATTCTGAGCAAGATGAAGAATCCCATTGGCATTGAGCATGCTCAAACCATTCAAAGCCTTATACACCTCTATCAGATCACCTCGCCGGTGCCTAGTCTCCAGACTCGGTAATTTGCAAAACTTAAGCCTTTCTTCGTAAGAGCAACCCTTTGTTCCATTCACTAATCTTGTTGCCCTTCTCTGTACCCGTTCCAGCACCTCTACATCCTTCTTGAAATGAGGCCTCCAGACCTGTATACAGTACTCAAGATGTGCCCTAACCATTGCCTTATACAAGGGAATAATCACCTCCTTATCCCTGCTAGAAAAATTCCTGTATATCATTGACAAGACACCATGAGCTACTCTTGCAGCTCGTCTGCACTGCTCAGAGAACTTCATATCTGCCTGCACAATTACCCCGAGGTCCTTTTCATTCTCCACCACTGTCAGTGTAGTACCGCAGAGTTGATACGTTGCTCTGGGGTTACTGTTTCGCATATGTAGTACTTTACATTTGTCAATGTTAAACTTCATTTGCCACCTCTCAGCCCATCTGTTCAACCTTTCCAGATCCTGTTGCAGCAGCATAGCGTCAGTGGTGTCCTTAACAACCCTGCCAACCTTTGTATCATCTGCAAACTTGGACATTAAACTTGATATCCCATCATCAATATCATTCATAAACACCGAAAACAACAACGGACCCAACACTGAACCCTGAGGAACTCCACTAATAACATTAGTCCACGTTGAGCAGTGTCCATTGATTACCACTCTCTGTCTTCTGCCACTCAACCATCCCCTTATCCATAGCAGCAATTTGCCTCCAATGCCACACTGCTCCAATTTGTGCAGCAGCCTTCCATGTGCAACAGTATCAAAAGCCTTTCTAAGATCCAAATATATAATATCAAAATTATTCCCTGCATCCAGTTCTTTTGTGACTACATCATAGTATCCAATCAAATTGGTCAGGCAAGACCTGCCCTTAACAAAACCATGCTGCGTCTGAGCTATAACTGAATTCTTGTCTAGATGATCCTGCAGTGCTTCTTTAACCAGTGCCTCCATTAATTTACCTGGAACAGAAGTTAAACTAACAGGTCTATAATTACTTGTGTCAGCCTTTGATCCTCCTTTGTGAATTGGGGTTACATTTGCACATCTCCAGTCTATGGGTACCTCCCCTGAGTCCAAAGAAGCTCTCATAATTATGGCTAGGGGTTTGCTTACTTCCTTTGCTGCCTCCTTTAATATAACTGGATAGATCCCATCCATCCCAGGTGCCTTTTTTATGTTTATCCTCAACAATCTCTCCTCCACTTTCCTCTCAGTTATTACAAAATCATCTGGCTCACTGCCAATGTTTACTTTACCTACATCATTCTCCTTCCTGAATAACTCCTCAAGCATGAATGTAGAGGCAAAATACTCGTTTAGATTGTTAGCCACCTGAGCAGGATCCTCAACTGTTGAACCATCAATATCCAGTGGACCAATCTGATTCATCCCTTTCCTTCTTGAGTTTAAATAGGTAAAGAACTCTTTTCTGTTTTTCTTTGCATCCTTTGCCAAGGATTTTTCGTAGTCTGCCTTTGCCTGCCTAATCTCCTTTGTGACTTGGTTACAGACCAACTTATATCTATCATAGGCTTCCATGTCACCCATTAATTTGTATGTATCCCATGCATTTTTCTTCTCTGCCACATGTCTCATTAGTTCATCTGACAACCATTAAGGCCTAAACCTTGAACAATATTTCTTAGTTGGTATGTAAAGCCTGGTAGCCTCCAAGATTAGTTCCTTGAATGCTCCCCATTTTGAGTTTGCTGTTGGTAACATCATCAGTTGGTCCACTGTATAGAATTTAAATACTGTCTCAGACCATCATAGTCGCCTTTACGAAAACAAAAACCCTTCCCTTTACCTCTGATGGTAGTTACCTCCTTGAGTAAATCCCACTTCAACACACTGTGATCACTGCCACCTAGTGGTTCATCTAGCTGCAGATTCTTAATGCATGAAGAATCACTACTGATAATCAGATCAAGAGTATTGCTCCCTCTTCTTGCCTCACGAACATGCTGATGTAGAAAACAATCATCCAATAAATCCACAAAAGCCTTGCTAGTGTGAGAGTGTAAAGTGCTAGTGTAAATATTCAATTGTTATATTTACAATATGGAGTAAACATTACACAGTTTATCAGATAATGAGTTTGAGGCACCACTAAAAACCAAAACAATGTTCATTTGCTTTAGCATTATCCATTCAAGATATTCACATACTTTTATTATTATTATTTAGATATAGATTAGTTAAAATAATTCATTGATCTGGATTTTTTTGTCAGCTACTTTGTTCAAGTGAAAATTATGAAGCACTATTAGTAAGAGAAGTCATCTGAAACTGAAAATATCATTATACAGTGAAGATAATATACAGTGAAATTTTTGTTACAGTATTAACAGTTACAGTTACAGTATTCATTGAAATGGGATTTTAATTATACTTGCCACTTCAAGATGATCTTTCTGAACATAAAAATACCATATTTATTTTTCCATTCCATATTAAGCATTTTCTATGACACTATTTTCGTACAGCCACCAGTGATCATCAAGTACTAATATCACCTCGTTGAGTAATAAAAAATTGATATTTTACGTACTTACTATAATTACAAACAGGACATTTTATTTTTATAATCCATAAAAACTGGAAACTGGAAAAATTGCTATTAAATATTCATAAAGGCAGTAATTATTTTAAAAAAATGAGGTGCAAAAAATACCCCTGTGTACCCCTCTTTGTACTATGAAATGTTTCTAAGAAAAAATGTTTCTAGATCTGCTTGAGCATGTACAGAGAGGGCAACAAGACTGGTAAGAGGTTGTTTGGTTTTTAGGAGCATTAGCAACTAAGGCCATATTGCTCCGGGATATGCGGTGGTCATTCCCTGACTTTTCCGCATCCTCCGTATTTGGTGGTCACGGGCTCGAGCCCCGGTCTAATCAAGAAGCCTGTGCTAAGCACTGATGCTCCTGCCCACCTGGCTACGGAGGGGCCTTCGTTATGTCAAGGAACTGGGTATATTCTTACCATGTGTATGCCATATCCAAAAATTTCATTACTTCATTCAACACGCCCCCCACCCCACTTTTTCTCACTATTAAAAATACCATGAATTGTCAAATTAATAAAGAAAACTTTTCTGTGAAAGATCTAAACCTCCCAAACACTTCCTAGTTCATTTCACAAATATACATTGTCTCATTTCTAATCTCAACGATGTCCATTTCCACTTACAGTTTGCCAAACCCCATGTACTTTTTCTGAGGGAATCTCAGTTATTAGTTGATTCAACCACTACTCATCTCAGATGACCAAATTATTTGCTGTATGATTCCTTTCACCTCAAAGGTAGTACTTGTGCATATGTCCATTCCGATATTCTCTGTCTTGGTAATTTGGAATCTCTTCTTTTCGATATTCTCTGGCTAAAATCTCTCTACCTCATTGTGTTAAATTCAACTGTTGTCTCTACCCTTTTCCTAACTCCACTAATCATTTGGAGCTCTTCGACTTCCACTCTCTGCAACTTGACTTTCTCCAGTTCAACTTTCCTAATTTTCCTTGATGATTTTAATGTACACAAATCCAGCAGGCTTCTGTTTTCTAGTCACACTGACTTGAGATGCTGAGACTTTTGCAATTACTAATGACCTTGCACAGATTGTTCATTTATGTACAAGAATACCGGACAATCCTTACCATACAGCCAACATGCTTGATCTTTTCCTCACCAACAACCCTTCTAAGTACACAGTCGAAGTTTGATTTAATTTGATTTGATTTGGATTTTATTGACGCATTAGCAACTAAGGCTATAATGCGCCAAGACCAGGTTACGGTCGAAGTGAGTGTGGTCCTTTACGCACCTCAGATCACAACTTGATGATTGTCTCTTCTCAAATGGAGCCTTTATCTCATGGCTATTCCCAACTTCATGTTGTTTGGAATTACAAAGATGCAAAATGGGATGACCTGCGAGACTTCTTTTCTTTCGTCGGATGATTGTTTCAAAACTTATGATGTCAACATTTGCTCAGATCATGTCAGTGAAATTAATCTTGTTGGAATGGAATCCTTTATTCCACACTCCAGTTTAAAATCTCATCCTTTATCTAAACCTTGGTTTTTCCAATAAATGTGCTAAGGCTGTTCAAGATAAGAATGTTGCATATCATAATTGGCTTGTTTCCAATTCTTCAGTTTCATTTTCTGCCTAGACCAAAGCTCACAACAATTGTAAAGCAGTTATTTATCGGTCCAAACTATATTTTTAACAGGCTAAGAGTTGAAAAGTTGCTTCTTGCCCTAATAGTAACCGAGCATTCTGGTCTCTTGCCAAAACTATTGGCCACAACTTTTGCCCATCTCTGCTCTCACCTTTGTCAAAACCAGTTGGTTCTGTTGTCACTTTGGCCAAGGAGACAAAGCTTTTTCTTCCAACTCATGTATTAATGATCTGGGTAAAACATCTCCTACCATTCCCAACACACTCCATTCAATGCCTCCTATGGTTTTCCATCAAAAGGATGTCAGAAGGATTTTGACAAAACTTGATGCTCTGAAAGCTCCAGGTCCTGATGGTATTCCTCCATGTATTCTCAAAACCTGTGCTCCCAAACTTACTCCTGTTCTTTGCCGCCTTTTCTCACTTTCTTATTCCAAAGGTGTTTTTCCATCTGCTTGGAAATTTGCTCATATCCAGCCGGTTCCTAACAAGGGTGACAAATCCCTCCCATTCAATTATCATCCCATTGCAATTACTTCTACCCTTTCTAAAGTAATAGAAAAATCAATTAACCAGCAACTCAAACTATCTAGAAACCTTTTGTCTGATCAACGATCGCCAGTATGGATTCAGTCAGTGTCGCTCCACTGGTGATATTCTGGCTTATAATACCCATTTAGGGACAATTTCAAGGGAAAAGTTCGGTGAAACATAAGCAGTTGCTCTTAACATCTCAAAAGTCTTTCGATCGTGTTTGGCATAAAGGTCTTCTAAACAATCTTCCATCTTATGGCTTGCCAACTGTTTTTCGTAATTGGTTATTCAGTTTTCTCTCTGGCGCTCACTTAAGCCTGTGGTAGATGGCTCTCTGTCTTCTAACTTCTCCACCAATGCTGGTGTCCCACAAGGTTCAGTTCTTCCCCTCAACTCCTTTCCTCTAGTATATTAATGACCTTCTACCATTGACCAGAAATCCTATCCATAATTTTGCTGATGATAGCACAATGCATTACACTTTTCAGTTTGAGAAACCTCGCCCTGCTCAATCAGCTTCAACTTTTTGAATATCTGCTACCAATTCCTTAAATGCCAATCTCCAGGTAATTCTTCAGTGGGGCAATGACACTTAGTTCATGTCAATCCTTCTAAAACTCAGCTCTGTCTTATATCTTACAAAAGGATTCTTCTGCATCTATGCTTATCTTTGGTGACACTCTGATTTCTAGGCAAGATGATATATCTCTTTTTGGAATTACCCTGACTTCTAATCTCTCTTGGAACAAGCACATCACAAATATTGCTTCATCTGCATCTAAAAAACATGGTTTTCTCTTTTGCTCTTGGCGTTACATTTCTTCCAAACAGCTGTTCCCTCTGTACAAATCCAAATCCGCCCAACCACGGAATACTGTTCTAACATCTGGGGTGGTGCCTCCCAAAACCTCTCTCTCAAGCTTCTAGATTCAATTCAGAAGAGGGCAGTTAGGTTAATTAATCACTCATCTCAGACGTTCTGCTTCTGCTGCATGCCTTTTCTACAGATACTTCCACGGGCACTGTTCTTTTGAATTGGCTTCCATAATTCCCGCTCTCTCTTTTAAAACAGTCCAAACATGTGCCGCCACCAGCCAACATCCATTTACTGTTGAACTTCAAACTCAAAGAACCAACTTTTCATCTTCCTCATCTATTTATTCCACTGCCGTTTTCTGGAACAACCTTCTTTCATACGTATTTTTTGGAAATTACAGTCTACAGAAGTTCAAGTCTAATGTCAACAAATATCTTCTTTCGTCTTCTGAACCTCCACCCCATGCACGGTACTAGGTACTATAGGTTGTAATACCTCTCGTGTCTTGGGTTTTCATAAAAAATAAAACACAACCTACATCAGCAATAGCTAAGAACAACAGAAACATGAATTAACACATTTCCTGTCAGCTGTATTTGAGAGTATGCTACCCAATGCACTGTAATTTTTGGAATGTTGTGGGAAAAAAAAATTCATGTTGAAATATACTAAACAGTCTGATAGTTCATAAATAATGGTTGAAAAGTAAAGGTTAAGAATTCATAAGAATAAAGGAAACAATAAGTTGTGCTAAGATTGATTCTGTAAATCAGAACCAATCTTAAAATATAAAAAAAAATTTATCCATGTACATTGACTAACATCAGTATAAGCAAAGAACAAATAAAACTGTTCCAAATCTATAAACAAAAACCAAGTTTTGCTGCAAAGAGTTCAGTTTGCCAACATTTGAATAGCTGTTAATTTTATATATTTTTAGGGCACTCATTTGTTGACTGTTTAAAACAGTGGCTGCTCTTAAGAATATGCATTATGGCACAGTGCTTGGGTGCCTTCTGAACTCATATATGTATTGCGTCAGCAAACACGTTAAATTATTAATAAATGTGATGGAAAAGTACACATTTGTTGAGTATTACAGATTAGTAGTAATTCAGTCTCAATTAACAGCTATCCATGACATTTAAGTTCAAAATCTTGAGAACAAGGTTGTTTTAAGACTAACCTTTAACACTAATCCTCCCCCTCCCCTCAATTAGATAAATTGTATGAAATTCGATATTCATTCATACCTTCTCCTGAGTGATAGACATGAATTTCTTGCTTGTCATGCCACTCAAGAATGCACCAGTAGCTATGCATCACTTCCCATAAGGACTTACATAGATCAGTTAGACAGGGTGTAAAACTCTCCATTGTAATATACTAAAAAAAAGTTGATCAAATATAAATAAATATGAATATGAACTATTATCCAAATATTACTTACAATATTACCTTAAATCTATTTAAGTATTAATGCAAAAAAAAAAAAAAAAAAAAAAAAACCACCAAGAAATACAGCAGAATTCCAGTTATTTAAACATTCCAATTATCCAAGAAAATGTTCGTAAAAAACACATAAAAAAATGCTTTCAGGCTGTTTTTCTTTGCTTTTATTTCCCCCCCCCCCCAATTTTGCTTATATAAATTAGTACATTTCAACCATGTCATTTCCGTATAATATTAGCCACTCTGATATGAGGAATAAAAGTTTCATTCTAAAAAAAGTTAGATGTTTTAATTTCACCATTACATAAATTACAGTAAGCTCTCAGTTTACGAACATTTGCTTTATGAACCTCTGATCTTAAAAATGACAAAAATTGACAATTATAAATTTGATTTATAACCTCATTTTGATCTTATGAACTTTTCCACACCTTTATTGTACACTTCATATTGTATATGAAGGGATTAGGTAATAAAACCTTATTATTATAAGAATGTTTGAAATTCCTAGTTTTTTATGTGACTTGTTTTTTAAATTTTTATTTTTATTGTCCTCCAACTTAACTTTCTATAAAACAGAATTTCCTTATACAGTTCAGTATACTCTGTAATAAATTAGGTGGATATTTTAACACCAAAGCACAAAACTAGAGACAAATAATGAATTGCATGTCAGCTGTAGATTGTTTTAATAATGATCCCAGTTATCATTTTTTGACACATTAAGAAATTGTTTCACCACTAAATACTCATCTGAATAAGCTTGATATTAAAATAAAAAGGAAACATTATACAATGGAAACCAACAGTCAGTGAAGCATTTTAACACCCTTCAAATTGCTACAGGATGGAGGATGGGCCCAATCACAAACAGAATTGGGTGCGATCCAATTTGTGTTTGATGAAAACACAGGATTTTGCACATTCTGTTTTTAAACATCTAATATTGTAGATTTAAGCAATAAAAAAAAAGACATTCTTTTAAGAATGTCTTTTTTTTTATTGCTTTTCTTGCAGTGAAGAAAAAGAGTGATAATGTCCAAGCAGAAAAACAGTGGTTAGAAAAGACATGTATATTGCAGCATGTACAAACTATAAATACAAATGTAATTTTCATATATTTTTCCTGCTTTCCTTTTATGCTACAGAAAGATTACATTTAAAATCTTTTTTTTTTTTTATGAAAACCCCAAATACAAAAGGTATTAGAACCTAGAGTACTTAGTATCGTGCAAGGGTTGAAAGTTGACATCTGACTTGATTTTCTGTAGATTGCAATTTTCAGCAAATGTGTGAAGGGAGGTTTGTTCCAGAAAATGGAAGTTGAATAAATGAAGAAGAAGAAGAGTTGGTTCTGTGAGTTTGAAGTTGAGGTAAATGGATGCTGACTGGTTGTGACGTGTTTAGACTGGTTTGAAAGGGAGAGGAGAAATCACAGAAGCCATTTCAGAAGCACAGTGTTTATGGTAGTATCTATAAAAAAGGCAAGCAGCAGAAATAGAAATTTATGAGACAGAGAGTTCTGTATTGTATTTGTATTTTTGCATGGGGGGGGGGCTCCTAGAACAGAAGTTCATCTCTGCCTCGTTGCTCTGTTCAGTTTTTGCACTCCATCAGGGTAAGGCCAGTATGTGTTGTGTAATAATAATAATAAAAAAAAAATTTTCCCTCCCACACACGATGGAGAGTCCTGTGCTGGTTAAACTGGGATAGGGGAAAAGGAAGCAGAGAGGAAGAAGAAAAAAAAAGAAAGGGGGTTTTCATTATCCTGCATGGGAAAAAGTGATAGGACAGAAAAATTTTGTGTGTGTGTGTGTGTGTGTGTGTGTGTTCTGTAGTGTAGCATCGTGTATTGGCCTTTTGGCTACTTGGAAGCAGGATCACCTAAGCTTCCACTTCCAGGTACTCGTTCCTAGCAGCAGGAAGGCAAAGCCTCCCCTACTATCTGCGCGCCCTCCTCCCTGGGAAAATTTTCCCAGGGAGGAAAAGAAAACTAGAATAAGGTGAAAAGAGGATATGATTAAAGAGGAGAGGGACTCCCAGGCCCAGGGGAGCCCAAGTCCAGGATAAATTGTTGGAAAAAAAAAAGAAAATAAATAATAATAATAAAATAAAATAAAATAATAATAAAATAAAAAAAAATAAAATAAAATAATAATAATAAAATAAAAAAAATAAAATAAAATAATAATAATAAAATAAAAAAAAAATTTAAAAAAAAATGAGTGGTTGAGAGGTTGTTAGCCTGATCTGGAAAGCCCCTGGCCATAGAGGAATGCAAGTGTGTGTGTGTGGTGGTGGGGACAAAAAAACCTTTAAATCTCACACCCCAATCGCAGAAAGGAAGGGGGCATCAATCAAGTACCAGCAACAGGTAGAACGGGAGAAAAAAAATATATATAATAAAAAATAAATAAATAAAATAAAAGAAAATAAAAAAGTTTTCCATGCCACACAATGATTTTTATCCTGTGCAGGACGGAGACGGAAAGAGTAGCAAGAGAGTGCTATTGCTACTCTGGATCCAGAAACTAGTTCCAGACCCAGAGGAGGGAGAGAGAGAGAGAGAGAAAAGAAAAACTTATGATACGAAATTTATCATTTTGCAGTCAGCTCAAGTCCTAGTTTGGTGGTCAGGTTTAGGTGTCAGGTTTAGGTTCTAGTCAAGTTTAGGTGTCTGCGTCTGGTTCAAACGTCCTTAGCAAATGTTTGGAAGGCCCTCAGGTTGTCAGTCATCATAATAAATTGGTCAATATGGCCAGGGTCAAGGTTTGTCACAATAGTTTTCAGTTGTGCTCGTTGCTCTTCATATTGAATGCAGTCAAAGAATGTATGGAACCAGTTCTCTTTTCCCCCCACATCCGCATCAATCCACGTTTCAGAATCCCTGCTGAAATAGCTTTTCATTAAGGGAGCCATGCCCCGTTACCAGGAAAGATGTTTCAAGGCTCAGTGAGAACCACCTTCCCACTACTTTATTCATTGTAAACATTACATCTGGAAGGAATCTTTTAGTCACAATCCCAAGGTTCGAGGTGTCCCATCTGGTCCGCCACACACTGACGAACTCGCTGAAACAGTGTTTTCTTTAGTTAACACAAAGGAGATCTGCATATCCAGAATGGAATGGAAGTGGGGATTCTTCTCTTGAAAGAGCCCTCGGTAGATAATGAAAAGATCTAGGGGAAGTCTCCCTGCAATTAGATTTATAGACCTAGTCAAGATCCTTGGTTTATTCTGAATTTAGATAGCGAGATTTTGGAAGTTGATTAATTACTTAGTGTCCATAGATTTACCATTCGTAACTTGCCGCCATTGTTATACGGTGCAATGTTATATCCCATACTGGAGAGCGTTAGCGTTAGCATTAGCATTAGTAGAGGCATTTGATGCAAGAAAGCAAGCTTATGCAGCATCAGCCAAAAAAAAAAAAAAAAAAAAAAAACCCACTTCCACTTCACCCCTCTGTTCGTTCAAAATACCTGTCCAGCTGAGCCTTAAACTTATTTGGGCTATCAACCTCCACCACAAGGGATGGCAGTCTGTTCCACCAACCAACCACCTGCTGGCTAAAGGCAAATTTCCGCATGTCTATCCTACATCTGTCTTTCCTCAATTTGAATTTATGCCCTCTCAGGTGATTTTTCTGAGCTAGAGGAAGAATCCCATCAGCATTGAGCATGCTTAAACCATTCAAGGCTTTATACACCTCTATCAGATCACCTCGATGGTGCCTAGTCTCCAGACACTGTAATTTGCAAAACTTAAGCCTTTCTTCGTAAGAGCACCCCTTTGTTCCATTCACTAATCTTGTTGCCCTTCTCTGTACTCGTTCCAGCAGCTCTACATCCTTCTTGAAATGAGGCCTCCAGACCTGTATACAGTACTCTAGGTGTGGCCTGACCATTGCCTTATACAATGGAATAATCACCTCCTTATCCCTGCTGGAAAAATTCCTGTATATCATTGACAATACTCCATGAGCTACTCTTGCAGCCCATCTGCACTGCTCAGAGAACTTCATATCTGCCTGCACAATCACCCCCAAGTCCCTTTCATTCTCTACCACTGTCAGTGTAGTACCACAGAGTTGATACGTTGCTCTGGGGTTGCTGTTTCCCATGTGTAGTACTTTACATTTGTCAATGTTAAACTTCATTTGCCACCTCTCAGCCCATCTGCTCAACCTTTCCAGATCCTGTTGCAGCAGCATAGTGTCAGTAGTGTCCTTGACAACCCTGCCGACCTTTGTATCATCTGCAAACTTGGACATTAAGCTTGATATACCATAATCAATATCATTTATAAATACAGAAAACAATAATGGACCCAACACTGAGCCCTGAGGGACTCCACTAAGCTTAGTATAGTACATAATATTATCAATTAATCAGTAAAATTTATTAATCTTGTTAAACTTCATTGTCAATTAAATTCTACTTTTTTAACTATAAATACATATAGCGACTTAGATTTTACAAACGTAACATTATTAATTAATACATAACTTGATATAGAAGTTATATAATGAAACTTGGAATAATACTCGATACAGAAAAATATATATATAGATATGTAGTATTATAACTACATTGGGATATAAGTTTAGGGTTATAATTTTGTATTGAAATTGAATTGAAATCATGACTCAGACCAGAGCAGAAAAGCAAAAGGCTCAAGCTAATGGGAGTGCTGTGGCTCAGGGGAGAACTCAGGGCAGCAGTTGTCCTCTGAATCACAGCCTTTTAAAATGCACTGCTTGTTTGATGTTTTGGAGCAATCAGGTACGGGACATGATATTGCCAAGGGGAATGTCTTTGTGTGTGCAAGATGTAAGGAGTGTGAGGAAATCAGGCGACAACTCATCGTTCTTATGGGCTTATATGAGAGCTTGAAGTACAGGGTGGATGGCCTCGAAGGATCTAAATTGAGGGGCCCATCAAGCTCTCAGCTGCCCACATCAACACCAGAGCTTGCACTTCATCATCACGAAACACAGCGGCATCCCCCAAGGCAGAATGCACTGGTCCCACAGGAAACAGTAGTCGATGACTCTATTGTTAGGAAAACGGGGAAATTTGAGTATAAAAAGGATAGGTGAAACAGGACCAGGGTATGTCTGCCAGGGGCAAAGGTTGATGACGTTGTAGAGCAGATATCATCTTTCAAGGGCACAAAAGGTGATATTGTTGTACACTTTGGCTCTAACTGGAATTACTTAACAAGTACAGGTTGCTGTTGAAAAAAACTGAATTATGGTTGAATTTGAAAGTGTCTGCAATTCTGCCCACACAAGGTAGGTGGGAGTATATGATGAGAGCCTTGTCGATCAATTCCGCCCTGGAAAGTTTGTGCAAGGCTCAAGGGGTACAATTTTTTTCAGCCTGGTCTGTGCTTGTTAACAAGAGAGACTGCTTCTACAGTGATGGGATTTAGACAGTTAAATAGAACGGGTGCAAGAATATTTGCTGATGTTATCGAGGCAGTGTTAGGTTAGGTGCTAGCTTGGAGTTTAACAGTAGCCGCTGGCAGAGGTGAAAATGATTCTTGCACTGCTTTTATTGGAATGAGCAGCAGACTGGAAAACAAGATGCAGGGTATTTCAGAGACTGTTGGGAGTCACTGCAGTACAAGTAAACACATGGGTTGTGTTAGGGTAAATAAGAATAAGAACAGATGCATGTATACTTGCATATACACCAATGCTAGGAGATTGGTAAATAAATTTGATGAATTTGAAGTGTTCGTCAAAACATCAAAGGCAGATATTTTGGGATATCAGAAAGGAGTTGTCACACAGATATAAGGAATGCAAAACTGGAATTTGGGGGGTGCAATGTGTACAGTAAGGATAGACAGGATAGAAAGGGAGGAGGGGTTATGCTATTAGTTAAGAAACACATAAAATCCAAAGAAGCGCAGCCAGTTGACATCGCTAGACAGTGCAGTGTCGAGTCAGTTGGTGTGACATAAGCACTGGGAGATCAAAATTTTGAGTAGGAGTGTGTTATAGGCCTAATGACTCTGATGAGAATAATACAGGTGACCCGCGCTTAACGCTGATCATTCGTTCTGGAAAAACAGAGCGCTAAGTGAATCCGCGCTAAGCGAGCGCCGCTTTCCCATAAGGTAACATATGTATTTGTGAGCTGCGGTCGGTGCCATAGGATATTTCCTAATCAATAATAAACGGTAATGAAAAGATGCACAAATGTCGGTCAAAATATTTAATATTCAAATATTTGCACATATAAAATATTCTGCATTACATACAATTATGTGGTAACTACTTGCGTATCAAAAGTAAACTTAAAATTCCAATTAAAATCATGAATTTAATTGATTTAATTTAATGGATGAATTTAATCATGAAAAATGTGTGGATTTTGAGTTGAACTTTGGCCCTCTTCCAAATAAACTAAAAGGGGTATTAATTTTAAATCCCCCGCAGCGTTACCACCCAACAATAACGTCAACTGATCCTTCGCCGCTTTGAAACTTGGCATGTTTTTTCTTCTTTCAATATGAAACTTCTTTTAGGCATTCGTTTCCACAAAAGTCCTGCTTCAGCTATGTTAAAAACTTGTTGAGAAGTATAACACATAATATACCTCTTCAATAATTTTAACAAGTTCTTTTTTGAAAGTTTCGGCTCCTTGATCTGCACTCCCTGGATTCTAAATCTATTCTACCAGCCCTTACCAGTTTTAAATGGTTCCACATTTTTTTTTTTTTTTTTAGGCGAGTTTTCTTCAGATCATCATATTGGCTAATCTCTCTCTCTCTCTCTCTCTCTTTTTTTTTTTTTTTTGTTAATATTTAATTTAACTGAATTCTGCATTGGACATTATCTTCAATAAAATTAAAGTCTTTCCATTTCAATCCTAATAGCCGGCCTAGTCCTAGTTGCTTGCAGTGGAACAGCTACCTTTCCCGCTGCAATAATTAATTCTTTATTTTTTTATAATTGTTCTTACAGTTAAAGTTGCAAGTCCTAAATTATGGCACACATCCGCTTGTCATTGACCGGAATCGATTCGCTTCAAAACGTCTAATTTTAAAATTCAGTCTTTTTCTTACATTTATAGTCTTCGTACTGTGCTCAGACGTTGTTGATTTTTCATTCTTTTTTCATTCTTCGAAAATGTAACTGCGTTGGTTGCATTAATTATGATACAATGTTCGAGTAAACTGTCCATTTCGCACGTTGTCTAATACGGTACTGAGTGATGACTAGACTTCGGATAAATGCATATAACGCAAATATTACAAGCAATATACTTCGTCATTTTTTAAAATGTTGATCTAGGAACTACGTAACAAGCCACTGTACTGAAATTAAATTAGCGTGCGAGAAAATTTCACTGAGCGTGGGAAAAGTTTTAATGCTGTTTTGCTCTTCATTTTCAAGCTATCGACTCCATCAAATGAAACGATTTCGTTAAATATGTCAAAAATGTAATCTGTAAAAGAGCGTTATAGTGATCTGTGACAGCGTTATAGTCAGACACGGGTTATAATATAATAACAGCGTTATAGCGAATCAGCGTATAGCGAACCGCGTTATAACGGTTGCCTGCTGTAATAATAAACTGTGTGAGCAGTTGGTGCTCTTCATTCCATGTCTGTTGTCTCATTTTGAACCTAAATTAAGTTTATATTCTCAAGAAATATTTTAAGCATTAGTAGAGGTATATGATGCAAGAAAGCAAGCTTATGCAACATGAGCCAGATAAAAAAAAAAAAAAAAAAACTTCCACTTCACCCCTCCGTTCGTTCGAAATAGCTGTCCAGCTGAGCCTTAAATTTATTTAGGCTATCAACTTCCACAACAAGGGATAGAAGTCTGTTCCACCAATCAACTACCCACTGGCTAAAGGCAAATTTCCTCACGTCTATCCTACATCTGTCTTTTCTCAATTTGAATTTATGCCCTCTCAGGTGATTATTCTGAGCAAAAGGAAGAATCCCATCAGCATTGAGCATGCTCAAACCATTCAAGGCTTTATACACCTCTATTAGATCACCTCGCTGGTGCCTAGTCCCCAGACACTGTAATTTGCAAAACTTAAGCCTTTCTTCGTAAGAGCACCCCTTTGTTCCATTTACTAATCTTGTTGCCCTTCTCTGTACTCGTTCCAGCATCTCTACATCCTTCTTGAAATAAGGCCTCCAGACATGTATATAGTACTCTAGGTGTGGCCTGACCATTGCCTTATACAAGGGAATAATCACCTCCTTATCCCTGCTAGAAAAATTCCTATATATCATCGACAATACACCATGAGCTACTCTTGCAGCCTGTCTGCACTGCTTAGAAAACTTCATATCTGCCTGCACAACCACCCCCAGGTCCCTTTCATTCTCTACCACTGTCAGTGTAGTACCACAGAGTTGATATGTTGCTCTGGGGTTGCTGTTTTCCATATGTAGTACTTTACATTTGTCAATGTTAAACTTCATTTGCCACCTCTCAGCCCATCTGCTCAACCTTTCGAGATCCTGTTGCAGTAGCATAGTGTCAGTAGTGTCCTTGACAACCCTGCCAACCTTCGTATCGTCTGCAAACTTGGACGTTAAGCTTGATATACCATCATCAATATCATTTATAAATACAGAAAACAATAATGGACCCAATACTGAACCCTGAGGGACTCCACTAATAACATTAGTCCACGATGAGCAGTGTCCATTGATTACAGCTCTCTGTCTTCTCCCCTTCAACCACCCCTTTATCCATAGCAGCAATTTGCCTCCAATGCCACACTGCTCCAATTTGTGCAGCAGTCTTCCATGTGCAACAGTATCAAAAGCCTTTCTAAGATCCAAGTATATAATATCAAAGTTATTCCCTGCATCCAGTTCTTTTGTGACTGCATCATACTTTCCAATCAAATTGGTCAGGCAAGACTTGCCCTTAACAAAACCATGCTGTGTCTGAGCTATAATTGAAGTCTTGTCTAGACGATCCTGCAGTGCTTCTTTAACCAGTGCCTCCATTAGTTTTCCAGGAACAGAAATTAAACTAACAAGTCTATAATTACTTGTGTCGCCCTTTGATCCTCCTTAGTGAATTGGGGTCATTATTTGCACATCTCCAGTCCATGGGTACTTCCCTGAGTCCAAGGAAGCTCTCATAATTATGGCTAAGGGTTTGCTTACTTCCTTTGCTGCCTCCTTTAATATAACTGGATAGATCCCATCCACCCCAGGTGCCTTTCTTGTATTTATCTTCAACAATTTCTCCTCCACTTTACTCTCAGTTATTACAAGATTCTCTACCTTACTGCCAGAGTTGAATACACCTCTGGCATTCCCCTCGCTGAATAACTCCTCATGTGTGAATATCGATGCAAAATATTCATTCAGTTTGTTAGCTACCTGAGCATGATCATCAACAGTTGACCCATGGATATCAAGTGGACCAATCTGATTCATCCCCTTCCTTCTAGAGTTTACATAAGTAAAGAACTCTTTGCTGTTTTTCTTTGCATCCCTTGCCAAAGATTTCTCGAAATCTGCCTTCGCCTGCCTAACCTCCTTTGTAACTTGGTTACAGATCAACTTGTATCTATCATAGGCTTCTGTGTCATGGGTTAATTTGCATGTATCCCATGCATTTTTCTTCTCTGCCATATGTCTCATTAGTTCATCTGACATCCACTTAGGCCTAAACCTTGAACAATATTTCTTAGTTGGTATGTAAAGCCTAGTAGCTTCCAAGGTAAGGTCTTTGAATGCTTCCCATTTTGAATTTGCTGTTGGTAACATCCTCAGTTGGTCCCACTGTATAGAATTTAAATACTGTCTCAGTGCATCGTAGTCGCCTTTACGAAAGCAATAACCCTTCCCTTTACCCCTAACGGTTGTTACCTCCCTGAGCAAATCCCACCTCAGCACACCGTGTTCACTGCCACCTAGTGGTTCATTTACCTGCAGATTCTTAATTCATGAAGAATCACTACTGATAATCAAATCAAGAGTATTACTCACTCTAGTTGCCTCCCGAACATGCTGATGTAGAAAACAATCATCCAATAAATTCACAAAAGCCTTGCTAGTGTGTGAGTGACCAGCCCCCCAAATTCCAGTTAATATCTGGGAAATTAAAATCCCCCATTATAAGACTCTCTGATTTACTGGCCAACTCTATTTCCCTGTACAGTTTCTTATTATACTCATCAGAGTCATTAGGCCTATAGCACACTCCTACTTTCAATTTTGATCTCCCAATGCTTATGTCACACCAAAATGACTTGACACTGCACTGTCCAGCAATGTCGACTGGCTTCACTTCCTTGGATTTTATGTATTTCTTAACTAATAGCATAACCCCTCCTCCCTTCCTATCCTTTCTGTAGACATTGTACTCCCCAAATTCCAGTTCTGCATTCCTTATATCTGTGTGACACCACGTCTTTGAAATCCCCACAATATCTGCCTTTGATGTTTTGAGCAATACCTCAAATTCATCAAATTTATTTACTAAACTCTTAGCATTGGTGTACACGCAAGTATACATGCACCTGTTCTTTTTCTTAGCTACCCTAACACAACCCATGTGTTTACTTGTACCCCAATGATTCCCAGCAGTCTCTGAAATATTCTGCATCTTATTTTCCAGGCTGCGGCTCATTCCAATAGAAGCAGTGCAAGAATCACTTTCACCTCTGCTAGTCGCTACTGTTAATCTATTAGTCCTTGTATCCCCCGAATCTAGCAGTTTTCTGACCCACCTAACACTGCCTCTATAGCATCAGCAAACATTCTTGCACCCTTTCTATTTAAGTGTATCCCATCCCTGTAGAAGCAGTATCTCCTGTTAACAAGTACAGGCCAGGCTGAAAAAAATTCTACCCCTTGGGCCCTGCACAATCTTTTCAGGGCTGAATTGATCGACAGGGATCTCATCATATACTCCCTCCTATCGTGTCTGGGCAGAATTGCAGACACTTTCAAATTCAACCCTAATTCATGGCTTTTTTTCAACAGTGACCTGTAGTACTTGTTAAGTAATTCTGCCAGTCTCCTACTATTAATATCATTAGTGCGAACGTGTACAACTATATCACCTTCTGTGACCTTAAAAAAGATGATATCCGCTCTACAACGTCATCATCCTTTGCCCCTGGCAGGCACTCATGGTTCATACTGGTAGAGACAGAAGGGAAGAGGACCCCTTGGGACCTGGTTGATAAACTTGTCAGGAACAAAATCAGTCAGGAACAAAATCTACACACATGAATTCCATCTGCAATAAAGGCTCACCTGAGACAACAAATTGGCTGGACAAAATTCTGGATGATATGATTTACAAGGCAATGCTTCTCTAAAAACTGACTTTCATAATCAAGTCATTACCGACAATCAAAACTTCCAAACTTCCGCTACAGAAGATTCTTTTAGTGAAGAGGAAGTGGCATTGGTCATCAGCAAAATCAAGAATGGTAAATCTCGTGGTCTGGACCTCCTTGAGGTGGGGTGGAGCCTGCCTTTGGCCTGTTGCTCCTGCTATCTCCATTCAGTTTTTCAACAGCTGCCTGAGAGATGTCGCATTTGAATCATGCTGGAAACTTGCAAACGTAAGATTTCTACCGAAGGGTCCCAATGGCAGGACATCACCCTATCATCCTATAGCACTTTTACCAATACTGGGTAAAGTGTTTGAGAGACTCCTGCTATTTTGCCTCCATCCTGCATACAAAGCTAAAGGTCTTGCAGCTCCCCTCCAGTTTGGGTTCAGGCCAGGTTATTCCACGATTGACACTCTGATCGCAAGTCTGAAACTTGCGAAAGATTCTGAGGTCACCTACGTCTTAGCAATTTTTATAGATTTTAAGGGGAGCCTTTATCACCGTTTGGGCAGACTGAACGTTGATGGGAGCAGTCAGTGGCCTTGACCCTCTGTAGGGTGGCCAGCCATCCTACAGAGGGTCAAGGCCACTGACTGCTCCCAGAATCTGTTCTACTGCCTCAAGAGCTACTTCTCTAACTAAAGTATCACTATCTAAACAAAGTGGAGGGCGCTGTGATCGTGGAGGTGAACGGAAGCATCTGCAAGAAGCCCCACGTGATGTAAACGGAGGATAGGGACCGACGGCGGCAGGGAGGATTTCATTCAGCTTCACAAACCACAGAACTTGGATTCTTCATGTTGTGTACAGATGAAAACAACTAGCATTGTTCAGGCAAGCTTGTTAGTTATAGTTGTTTTTAGCTATTGTTGATTTTTTGAATGCGTTTACCTGCAGTACGATTGTTACAGCGTTAGTGGTCCTATTAGTGCAGATTTTGATTCTGCAATACCTCAAAATTCCAAAAATTGGAATAAATTCGTCGATCAAATTAGCTGGATACAAGTTATTTGTGAGGGGAAATGTGAATTTCACTTAGATTAAACATATTCTTGCATATAAGAGTATCTTTCTTTGCGTGTGACTGTTTTCCCGCCAAAACTGGAAAATGCTATATCTTGGGTTTTAATTGGCCCACGACGATAAAATATCCCTTAAATTACTCCCCTGGGTATAAGGAACATTATAATAACAGCAAAATGACTAGCAAAAAGCAAAACTCAAGGGAAAAAACTGAAAAATTTTAAAATATCGATCGCGATCCTGACTTGAAGGACCTGCCTGATTGTGGGATAGAGGTACTAAACAATGAAGAAATTACAAACGAAGCCTTAGAATCTTGCCACCTTAGTGTAAAATGGGCTAGAAAAAGCAAAAACCAGGTAGAAAATACAGATCAAAAGGAGAATGATAATTTAGAGTCACAGGTAACAAAAACAGAAGAGGAGGAGGGGAAATTTCAGCTTATAAATCAAATAGAGGATCCCATAAGACAAATTAAAGAAATGAAACTGTTCCCAGAAGAGTTTCTTTATAAAAGACAAATAGGATTACATCTGCGACAAGATTACAGATAGTGAACTGCTGGTCTGTTTTGGAACGTAGAATGGTTGAACTTAAAGAGAAAACTAAGTACTGAAAGCAAAAGTAGAAACGGTGACTGAAGAGAAGAATAATTATAAAGAAATAAATACTTTTGACTTATGCCCAAGTAGCAAGGGCCACCAAAGCAGATTCATCACAAACTAAACAAACCAACAATAAGATTAAGGAAATACCAAAGGCAAAAGAAACAAACAATCATTATAAAGGCTAAGCCTGACTCTACATACAAATCCAGCGAGGCAGTCAGGAATACTATCACGACAAAATTAAAACCTCATTTGAAAGAAATAAAGAGGATGTTAAAAAGATTGAAACCAACCCAGCGGTAGTAAAACTGGGACTGCAAACAGAAAAGCCAAGGGGCAGGAACTTCAACATTATTATATTTGATATCCCTGAGACAACTCTGGCAATAGATCTTATGTTGGATTTCTACAACAAAATCAATATAATGGAACTGGATAAGTTTGCCAAAGAATTTCTTCTAAAAAGAGGGACAAAAAACAAAAGAAATGGGCAATTCAATGTCATTGTGGAAGTGTTAACCAGAATTTAGAAACACCTACAAGGACAGCAAAGAGTCTAGGCTGGCTGGACCAGTCATAAATTCAGGGAATTCGTTCCTGTACAGAAGTGCTTTAACTGTCATAAATATGGCCATATTGCCAGAGACTGCAGTCAGAATTCCCATGTCTGTGGCCACTGTGCAGTCACTGGCCACGATTACAAGAACTGCCAAAATAAAAATCAGCAGCCAAAATGTGCTACCTGTAAAGTAGCATGGCTGACTGACTATGCACATAGTATCAGGGATGATAAATGCCCCTGTTATAAAAAAAAATGGTAAAACGTATACAATCTAAGACCAACTATGGGCCAGATTGAAAACATAAATGTGACTAGGGCTCTAAATCTTGTCCAATTGAATGCTCAAAGAGCAAGAGCCATTGTCGATCAGATCAAACTCAAATTGGAAGAAAATAATATAGATATCTTGGAATTACAAGAGCCCTACACACACACATATGGGTAGGGTACAGTCACAAAGGTGGGTCACCTCTGCTCTCCAGTGGCAGTGTGTGCCCATATCACCAGTGCTTGTAGGACAGTTTTACATTATTTCACTATATTCTAGACCAGGTGAAGATATGAATCCAGCTATTCAATACCTACAAGCAGTCATAGACTTGTTATCTACTGCAAATATCATTGTGTGTGTGTGTGTGTGTGTGTGTGTGTGTGTGTGTGTGTGTGTGTGTGTGTGTGTGTGTGTGTGTGTGTGTGTGTGTGTGTGTGTGTGTGCTGATGTCAACTGCCAGCCAGCCTTATGGCATAGGTATAGGTATGTTGAGGGTCTGACGGCTCCGGGGATGTCTCCCATCTCTGCGTATGTTCTATGTATCAAGTGACGGTACCCTGTCGATGCCAGAGGTTTAAAAATAATGTATGGGTCATGTGGTATGTAGTTTGTTGTGCCCATTGTTCATCTGGCCTGTTGGCCGCCGGGCCCCCAGTGGAACCAGGCGTTACCATACCTAGCGATGGGGATGCCAGCCGGGTGTACCAAGAAACTAATTATACTCTGGCAGGTCCTGTCACTTACTTTCCTGGGATTTCGGTGACTAGGACCTAAAATAAAGGTTGGAGTTATCGCTGTTGATTTAAGTAACATTGCATTTAGAAAGCGCTGCGTGAGGTTTTACGCCGAAAGAACTATTTCTAGAGAGCCTAAAAGGTCGGGCAAAATTTGATGTGATTTAAATTTGGACATGTGGGGCAATCGCTGTACAAGAGAAAGTAATTGGAGGGAGGGTGTAGATGGGGGATGAAATAGGAAGAAGAGGGGGTCAGACAGGAAGGTGATCCCCCATTTTAAGTGGGGCATGCCCATGCCCCACGACATGGGGGGCGAGGAGAGGGAAAAAAAATAAAATAAAAAATAAAATAAAATAAAAAATAAAATAAAATAAAAAAAAAAAAATATGGGGAGGAGGAGAAGAACAAATACCCCCTCCCCCCCCCTCCCTGAAAAAAAAAAAAAAAAAAAAAAAAACTACACAAGGGAGTGCAGTTTTGGGTCGACAGTAGGCCAACCAAATCATCCTAAAGTCTTGACTTTCTGTTGTAAGCCGTTTTTTTTTTTTTTTTTTTTTTTACTTGTTTGACCTCCCTGCATTCTTTCTAGTCAGGTTGCCTTTGGTATATTTCTATCATTGTTTTCCTTCTAGAAAATAGATCCTGAGCATATTGACTGAGTGCCTTGTAGTCCTCTTGAGTATCTAACAGTCTGGGTTCTTGGTTGTCTGGGATATATTGGATTGTCGTTATTAGGCGTAGTCGTAGGTCATCATACAAATCGCACTCAAAAATTAAGTGTCTCCAGGACTCTGGGTTGCCACAGGGACAGTCCGCGTTATTAAGATGCCAAGTTGGTGAAGTTTAGCTTTAAACAGGCCGTACCCTGTAAGGAGGAAGGTGGTATTTCGACCAGGGTGAAACCATGCTGGCGCCTTAGGGTACAGTTTGGTGACAGTGGGGAGGAATCTTCTGGTCACTGCACCTTTTTCTGTGTTGCTCCATCTCCTCTGCCAAAGCTGGACGAGGTGGCCGGTGATTCTTCTCTTCTCACGCCTTATGGCATAGTGGCACACACACACACACACACACACACACACACACACACACACACACACACACACACACACACACACACACACACAATGGCCAGATATTTTCAGAGTATATAGCCACCTCACCCTTTCAAGTGCTAAACCAACCAAATAACCTCCCAACTTTTAGCAGTACCAGGGGGAGAGTGACATTGATGTTACTCTTACCACCAATTCAATAGCTTATAAAATTACAGACTGGTGTGTCCAGCTGGTCTGGACCACATCGGATCATAGAGCCATTACCTTCAAACTAAACAGGCAATTACAAACACCCCCAACACTCCTTGTTGGATATCAAAAGGTATAACCTCAAAAAGGCAAACTGGCAGATTTTTGCAGAACATACAGCAGCTCAGCTGCAAAGACAGGAAAACGAGTGGTCTAGATCAAGCAACTGTAGCCTGGACAAGCAAGCACTGACTATGATAAACATTTTAACAAAAACAGCAGGCCTGTCTATCCCACGGAAAAAACTGAGGAAGCAGGTAGTCCCCTGGTGGTATCCTGAACTGACTATACTCATGAGAATGGTGCACCAGGCAAAGAGAAATTTTCAAAGAGCCAGAACATCTTGGCCACAAAATGAAGTGGATGTTCTGAGAGATTCTTATAGAACTCTCAGGAATCAATATACAGCCCTCATTACGGACAAGAAAAAGGACTGCTGGAGGCACTTGGTGGGAACCACTGGAAACAATAACACTTGGGGAGTTGTCTACAGAATAGTGACCAACAAGCTGCCAAGAGGAGATGTCTTAGAAACTACTGTCAAACCAGATGGAACCACAACCCTACGTTGGGCAGACTCTGTAAATAACATCCTAGACAGTATTATTCAAACTGAAATGGGGGATCTTTCTCCCACCCAGCTGAACATTATAAAAGAAAACACTGAATATGAAAATGCCAATATTGAACCTCTGTTCACTATACAAGACTTAGAAATAGCACTATCTAAAACCAAAAACAATAAATGCCCAGGTTTTGACCTCTTATAGGTTGAGATTATCAAAAAATTAGTAGAAATAGCACCAGACAAATTAACTGAGAATTGATGGATAATGATTACTTGGCTCCAAATATGATTCTCTATTCCAGAGTGTAAGCGAATATCTAAATGTCAATGCATATGTATACGTTAGTGTATGCTAAGTGAGAAATGTGTCCACTTTAGCTGCAAAAAAAAAAAAAAAAAAAAAAAAAGAGAGAGAAATCCATCCTATTCTAGGTATTGTACTAAGTGGGATGTGTGAAAATGATGAATGCATGAGAATGCCCAATAAGGATAAATTATTTACACTGTACCCTGAATACGAGTGTGCATAGCAGGTCATCTGTGTAAACTATGCAGTGACCAAGTAAATGCTTTTGACCAGTATTATTAAAAAAATGTGATTGCCTTGGTAATTGTCCATATCTAGGTGGAACTTTTGTCCAGTCTAGCTGATGACGAATTCAAGATAACAAATGTGTGAGAGAATGTTGTGTTATTTGTTGTAAATCAGTCTGCCCTAAATCTCTCTACACATTAAAAAAGTTTTCCTCCTAGTAATATTCATTCAAGCCAATGAGAGAAGAGGTTGAGGTAATTACATCACTACAAATGCACAGTTAAATAATTACATAGGTCATTTCCTGATTAGATTTCAATCAGTGTGTTATAATGTTAGTATAATCTTATTAATATACAAATGTAATAGAGAAGGGATCACAGTTTTTTACCGGGAAGTTGTAAACATTTTATCCGGTGAGCCCATAGAATCTTAGAGAAATTGTTAAAGCTAAGAGTAAATAAGGCAACAGCAGGGATGGGCTCTACCTAGTTATATTAAAAGAAGTGGTAAAAGATGTAGGCAAACCTATGTCCGTTTTTGTGAGAGCATCCTTGAATCCAGCAGACATCACTAGGGATTGGATATGTTCAATTTAATTCACATCTATTGGGACAATGTACAACGCTCTCTCCTTTCTGAATGTTCTGGTGCGATGTGCAGGCTTACATTTAAGAACCTCAGTCTATTTATTTGTTATTTGAATTTTAGGAGCATTAACAACTAAGGCCATATTGCTCCACGATATGCGGTGGTCATTCCCTGGCCTTTCCGCATCCTCCGTATTTGGTGGTCATGGGCTCGAACCCCGGTCTAATCAAGAAGCATGTGCTACGCACTGCTGCCTCTTCCCACCTGGGCTACGGAGGTGCCTACCTCAGTCTATCGCAAACTAATGCATACTGAACAATTCACCAACTACAAATAGGCACATGCCCCCAACCAGCTTCTCAGTACAGCGTGCACCCTATTCACCTGCGCCTAGACCTATTCCAGTTCCACAGACAATAGGCATGGTGAAGTTTCGAAAGTAAAGACAGATCTATCTAACTGTGGCTACTCTGCCTGTGCCCTGGGCAAATGCAATCTGCAGGCCCTGAGCTTGCCGCACACCCCAGAGCCTCCCACAATAATGACATGATCTCGGCCACCTTTATGATCTATTACCCCTGGCGTCTCAAAATGCTTCTCTAAGATTCTAAGGGCTCACTGGATAAAATGTTTACAACTTCACGGTAAAAAACTGCAAGCCCTTCTCTTGAGGGTAAAAATGCTCCCCCCCCTCCTTGTTATGCAACTGCTAGGTATATCACATTACCTGCCATGACTGCGGGGAATCTGCCAGGAGGCTCAAATACCGGATCTCAGAATATGAGAGAGCCATCCGATCTGCTGATTCAGAGCACACTGCAAAGTAAAGTAGCAAAGAGCTCTATCAGTCTTCTTAGCACAGAGCTCTATCAGTCTTCTTAGCATGACCTTGATCCACGCTGTGATATCAAAACCGTCGACAACTCGCACAATTACCATCATCTGATTGTCATAGTACTTTTAACTGCAACAAAGGCACGTGTATACATCCAATCATGGAGGTGGTTATTCTGCAATGCGATAAACATTGTAACGCACCCAATGTGTATGCCCTGCATTCGCAGCTATAGGCATCTAGTTCTAACCAGTGATTGTCTCTACTGTTGCTTGCAATCGTGTCACACTTTGTTTGCCTTATATGACCATGCCTGGGCATTCTTTGTTTCATACTAACGTTTATGTTCAAGCTAATGAAGCATCCCTCAGACTCGATAGCTACTTTGCTTTATTTTATTTAATTTAATTTATTCATTTAGTTTACCTTAATTTTGTACCTGTAGTTTCTATTAAAGGTTACTACCTTATTTGTACTTGCAATTTCATTATTATTTACTATTTCCATTCCTCCAGTGGAGAACATTATTCATACTTCCTATATTATGAATCCTATTTAATTTTATTTTTATTTGATTTTTGCTTGTGTAACATTATTTATGTACGTAGAATAAAATTTCAATAATACTAAGTTTTGTTCTGATTTACAATTCCACCCAAAAGTAAGCATTTGCTTTCAGCCATATATTCCTGAGTTTTACTTTTCGGCCATTATTTATGGATTTTCAGAATGTTATTTCTCATCATTCTGAAAATTATGGTACACTGAAAATGGGCTCTTTCAAATGTAGGTGGCAGCAAATGAGTTCAGCAAAAAACATAAGAAAAGAATTTTTTGCTACTTTACTTTGCATTCTTAGCCAAGTAATGTAATCTTGTAATCTGTCTTAGCTGCTTAATGCCCGTACTGACTTGATTTTAGCGAGCCCATCATCATTTGGTCCCACTGAATAAAATTTAAGAACTGTCTTAGACCATATTAGGCACCTTTATGAAAGCAAAATCCCTTCCCTTCAACCTTTGACAGTAGCTACATCGTTTAGTAAATCGCACATCGATATACTGTGATTACTGTGGCCAATGGTCTTTTATCTGTAGATTTACTGATGATCAGGCCATAATGCATTCTTAATGCATGAAGAATCACTGTTGATAACCAGATAAAGAGTATTGCTCTGTCTCTCACTGCCTCTCTGATATGCTGATAGAGAAAACAGTCATCCTATAAATCCAGAAAAGCTTTGCTCCTGTGTGAGTGACCAATATATTCCAGTTAATATCTGGAAAGTTAAAATAAGACATTCTGGTTTACTGGTACACTTTATTTGTATGTATAGTTGTTTGCTATACTCATCACATTTTTGCTTTCTCCTGTTCTTATGTCACTCCAAACTGATTCCACATTGCACTGGACACACACACACACACACACACACACACACACCATCTGGAAGTAGTAACTTATATTCTGTGTGTTTCTTAACCTAAAGAAGCACAGGAATCTAATAAGAACTCAAACTTAGTATTCCTAATATCTGAGTGGTACTTTGACTCCAATAATTCTATAATGTATGCATTTAATAACTTAAGGAACTTCAAAATCATCATGTTTGTTTGGTATGCTCCTGGCATTAGTGTACAAATAAGCATATTCATCTGTTTCTGCTCTTAGTAACCCTATGCATTTATTTATCCCATGAAGAACACCCCCCCCATAGGTCTTGTGATCTTCAACACTGTGCTTTCTGGGGTGCTGCATGTCCCAATAGAAGCAGTGCAAGAATCACTTTTACCTCTGGCTGCAGCTACTGTTAATTTATTGATCTATTTAATAACTGAAAAAAATGCTCAAGGATATTAAAAGATTAATTAGACCTCTACCTGATTTAAATATCATGGAAAAGGAATATTTTAACCAGAAAAAAAAACAGAGAAAGGAAAATATGGCATTATTAATGCTTCACCAATATTATGTGGCTTACTATTCTTAAGAATTAGGTGAGATATATGGTAAGATAATAATAAGTCCATTCCCACCTTTTTTGTTATTTTTTAAAAATACTGTAGGCACATGGAAAATTTTTTTTTTTTGAAAAGGGTAGGCACTGCAATGTTTTATAAAATATTCCAGTGCCTACCCTTTTCATTGGGGTGTTTTGTATTAAGATAATCAGGAAGCTGGGAAGGTTTCACTGATTCATTTGAAAATAATTGTTGGTAGAGGATCCAACAAACCCAAAATACTAAGTGGTCTAATGTATACTATACCATAGCTTTTTATCTGGGAAGAAATCATAAAAGTGTGAATGCCCCTGAATATTACAAAAGTAATTAAACAGCTTAAAAAAACCATAAAGGTGTACATGAAATCAACAAATACAGCACGCCTGAACACACACACAAATTAATGCAAGTACAAAGCATCCACAAAGTAACACACAACTATATAATAATATAACTTCAATCAATAAAACTTCAACAGAATGCTTATCCAAATAATCACCATTAACATTTGTGCAGTAACAGCAATATGCATGGAACTATGATTTTACTGCCCTCTTATGCATAGGTAAAGAAAATAACAGCAAATAATAGCACTCGTGCAAAATTCTATGTCTGCAAATGATTCATAGATAAGAGACATAGAGGAGTGATGCTCCACTATGTCAATGTTCCATTGTCTCCATTCTGAAAAGGTTAGTAGGACATTTTTAATTTAAAGATATACATATGTATCCTCAAATTTCTTTATAACATTATATTTTTTAGTATTAAAATTAGAATAGCAAATTTATTCACCAAAAAAAATCTAAAATGCCCACCATTGAGTGCTATCACCCAGACTGAAGGCTAGTGTTCCAGATTAAAAATTTTTATAAATTATTAGAAGTGGTTTTTAATTTTTTTTTTTTATCTAACTAAATGTGGAATTAAAATATTTTGAAACAATGTTTACCTTACAAAGATCTGCATATTGTCTTTTCTGAAAGTTAGTTTCTACTCCTCCAGCACATAATTCAACATAACCAAGAATAATGGTGAAAGCTTTGTTGTGAATGGCACTGGCAAAATGCATCAGAAGTTGATCAATGGCAGTCTATAATTTTTTTCAAAATTAATCATTAGAAAATATCAATGAATGTTATAAACATAATGAAAGTGCAAAAGAAAATTGATTACTGTAAAACAATTTGTTGAATCATTTTGTCTATAAAGTTCATAGCTGTAGCAGTGTTTTGTTAAAGTACTTTAATTAAATTGAAGTCATGCTAAATAAATACATTTAAAATAGAAAGTAAAACAAAGAGAATTACAATTTGTTCAGTGGTGGTGGTGGTGTGCCTTCACTAGTCTCTCTCTCTCTCTCTCTCTCTCTCTCTCTCTCTCTAAGAGCTGCTCTTATGAAGGAAGGCTTAAGTTTACAGATTACAGTGTATGCAGACTAGGCACCTGCGAGGTGATCCGATTGAGGTGTATAAAGCCTTGAATGGTTTGAGCATGCTCAATGCTGATTGTTGTTGTTATTATTTGGTTTTTAGGAGCATTAGCAACTAACGCCATATTGCTCCGGGGATATGCGGTGGTCATTCCCTGACCTTTCCGCATCCTCCATATTTGGTGGTCACGGGCTCGAACCCCAGTCTAATCAAGAAGCGTGTGCTATGCACTGCTGCTTCTCCTGCCCACCTGGCTATGAAGGCGCTGCTGAAATGCTGATGGGATTCTTCCTCTTGCTTCTTGCTCAAAATAATCACATGAGAGGGCATAAATTCAAATTGAGGAAAGACAGTTGTAGGATAGATGTGTGGAAGTTTGCCTTTAGCCAGCGGGTAGCTGATTGGTGGAACAGACTTCCATATTTTGTTGTGGAAGTTAATAGCTTAAATAAATTTAAGGCTGAGCTGGACAGGTATTTGAAACGAAAGGAGGAGTAGAATGGGAGTGGGTTTTTTTGATTTTTTGGCTGATGCTGCATAAGCTTGCTTTCTTGCATTGTATACCTCTACTAATGCTAACCATATTGGGAAAAAAAAAAAAAAAAAATCCTGTAACTAACATAAAAACTAAGTGCCTTTGAAGTTTACAGCTTGTCTGTATGAATGTAGCATGTGACCCCATACTCAGGATTCCTAAAATTGGAAGGACCTAAAATCCATAAGGTTTTTCATAAAATAATATGATGCCACTGCACACTACAGCAAACTTACTTTCCCACTATGTGCTCAATGGGGAGAGAGAGAGAGAGAGAGAGAGAGAGAGAGAGAATTTCACTGTAATATGCCCATCCTAAAAAACTTACTCCATCACTTTTACAAGTCAGGATTTTGTTTTTGCTCTTCACAAAAAAATTAGCAGGAAAGAAATTATCATTTATGGTTAGATGGCCACTCAGTGAGAAAGAAAAAACAGTTTTGAGTAAAAAAGGTCAAAATTATTAGAGTATGTATGTTCCTAGGCATCAGTCATGTCAACCAGCAAAAAACCTAGCTGGACTGCTGGATGAAAAGTGGCTTCTATTAGCATGACAATCTCACTTATTCTGTGGAAATTTTTGTCTAACGGCATAGTGATATACTCTTGAAAACAGAAGAAAAGTTAGAAGCTAGATATCCTCTTATGCCAGCCTCTACTTCAACCCCACCAAGTGTAAAAATTATTTTGGGTTGCTACAAGGATGGTTCAAAAAGTTTGTATTCTAGCACATACAGGAAAGCTGTACTATTATGATTTCATTTTTATTTTTCAGCATAGTTCCCATTCCCAGCCACTGCAATGCACTTCTTTCACAAGTGCTCTATTGCCTTAATACCATTTGGAGGGTGGGTGGGGGGGACTTTATCTTGGTTTTCCAACCACACAGATAGCTGTGACCACCAAACAGTCAGAGATGTCTCTTCCCTCAGTTGTTACCTTTTAGCTTGGGGAACAAATAAAAGTCACTAGAGGCAAGAACTGGAGAACAGGGTGGGAGCTGAAGTCCAACTGAAATCCTGCACAACTGGGAGATGTGACTGAGTGCATTGTTGTAACCAAGCAAACACCTTTTTTGGTGTTTGCTTGGTTATAAAACTGCTGAAAAGGTGTTTGGAAACACCTTTTCTGCAGTTTTATGTGCCACTTTTCCTTGATGGCCTCAAAAAAGTTGTACTGATGTACCAGTGATAGTGGTGCAAACTATGAACTTTTCAAGGGTAGTCAACCACAATGATGCCCCCTGCATCCCAAAAAAACTGATGCCATCACTTTGCCAGCTGACAGAGCAATACAAAACTTCTTGGAAGGTGGAGAAAATGGATCCTTCCACATTAGACTGTTTTTTTTTTAGTCTCTGGGTCAAGATGATTAACCCATGTTTTATCAATTGTAACAATCAAGGACCAGAAATTGCGGCTCCTCACAAAACACATTCAAGTTCGTGATGCAAATTCGTTTATGGCATGCCTTTTGCTCTTCTGTCGACCTGTCAAGCTCTGACCTTTCTAATTTTCAAAGATTTCATGAAGATTGAATCAACACTGCCAAATGAAATACCTACAGACTCAGTTATACATCGAGCATCACACAGTTGTTGTTTTCCTCAGTGGTGGAAACGGAGGATCATCCAGAACAATCTGCATCCTTGCATGATTTCCTAACACAATGAAATTCTCCATGTTACTTCATCTGTGAATTACACAGGAGCCTTAACTCCCCCCCCACCCCAATGTCTGCATCATATCAGCATGATCCTCCTGTGGGGACATTTGTTTTAAAGACTTATGTATTTTTTCACTGCCTGTAGTTGTTTTTTCTCCCATTTCAAAAACTTTTCTCCTCCTTAGTTCACAAAATCACCTGCAAAAAAGGAGGGGGTTGGATTTATTAAACTGAGATTTATCAAACATCTGGTTCAGTGACATACAAGATGTACTACCCCTGAAAAAATACTGCATAATCGCATTCACTAGAATGTCTGCATCATATCAGCATGATCCTCCTGTGGGGACATTTGTTTCAAAGATGTATTTTATTACTGACTGCAGTTCTTTTTTTCTCCCAATTTTGAAAATTTTCTACTCCTTAGTTCACAAAATCACCTGCAAAAAGGCGAGGGGGGGGGGGTCTATTAAACTAAGATTTGGTTCAGTGACATACTACCCCTGAAAAAATAATCATATTTCTTAGAAATAGGTTAGAATACTTCTAATGCCAGGGAAGCAAGCTTAAATAACTTCAAGGGGTGAGTTAACTATATAAGAACCCTAAGCCTGAATTGTTTGTACAGTAATGTCAGAAGTGTCTTCAGTAAAATGAGTGAATTCGAACTGCTGGTTAGGACAAGTCACACTGACATAACAAGGCTTACAGAAATGTGGTGGCACCAGGAATTAGGGGATGGTGGGTTTCAGTATGGTATGTACAATGCAATTAGGAAGGATTGGGCAGTAGAAGAGGTGGTGGGTTCACGATTCTTATAAAAAGCAGCATGGGCATGACAAAAGCTTTCCTGGATTCAGACGTTTTGCATAGTAGTATAGATTCTGTATGGCGTGAGATTGTTGGAAGCAAAGGTATAATGAGAGCAGGAGTAATTTACAAGCCAGGTGATTATGAAGATTATGATGAATGTTATAAACATAATGAAACGTAAGCATGAATGTCTTATTATGGGTGATTTTAATTTGCCTATTATTTACTGGAGCAAATGGGAAGGAAATTTAACATGGGGAACAAAATTTTAAAATCAACGATGATTGTTATTTGTATCAACAAGTCAGGGAAAGTACTATGGAAAAGAATATTCTAGACCTGATCTTCACCAATGAAGATCAGGTCTAGACTATTTGACCTAATCTTCATGGTACATGGCCTCTGTTAACTGGGTATATATATCTCACAGAGAGGGAATATAATTGATTTATGGTATACCTTTAATCACAGTTTAATCACCAGGAAAAGGTTACACTGGCAAAGGCAGATTATGAGAAATCGCTGGAAAAGAGAGCAAAGAGTGGGGATAAGGAATTCTTCACACATATATATGTGTGTGCAAAGAAGAGAAGTATAGAGGGCCCTTATGTAATGGACATGGGATAGTATTAGATACCCCACCTGATATTGCAGATGAACTCAACTGCTACTTTGCATTGATATTTACAGTAGAAAAACCCTTTAAGTTAATGAGAAATTACAAGAGTGAAGTTGAAAAATATGAAATTAATGATACTGAAATTTCACATGATTATTTAATGAAAAAACTTTCAAGCCCACGGGTGATTAAGGCTCCTGGAGTTGATGGCATATACCCTATAATTTTTAAGGGTGATGGCAAATGAGTGGATTCAACCATTGAGGCTAATAATTAGAGCATCACTGGACTCATTAAAGATTCTGTTGTATTGGAAAAGTGCCAATGTATCCCCAATACATAAAGGCAGTTCTAAGAATGTGGTGAAAAATTACCGATCGGTCAAGATAACTTCAGTAGTAGGGAAAATCATTGAAGCAATAATCAAGGGTGGAATTCAGGATGATATAGAAATAAATGGAATTTTAAAAGATATTCAGCATGGTTTTGTAAAGGGAAAATCATATTTAACAAATCTAGTTAGCTATTTTGATAGGGTCACTCATGAGCTGGATTTAGGGAATAATTTTGAAAGTGTTTATTTAGATTTCAGCAAAGCATTTGACTCAGTCCCAAATGAGCAGTTACTTTATAAGCTGGAATAGGTTGGAATCACAAGAAAATTCCTTAGATCGATAGCAGGATGGCTTCATGGAAGGAGGCAGAGGGTTGTGATAAATGGTTATTCCTAAGATTGGGTTAATGTAAGAACTGGAGTTCTCCAAGTAAGTATTATATCAGTATTTGGACCACCGTTGCTTTTGATTTTCTTAAATGACATCAATGAAGGGATAGAGGGCGTGATGTCTAAATTTGCAGATGACAAAGATCGGTGGAGTGGTTAATGATCACCACAAAGCAGAGCTTCTTCAGAGTGACCTAGATAGACTTCAGGGATGGTCAGAAAAGTGGCAGCTATGCTTTAATTCAGCAAAATGCAAGGTCTTAACACCTGAGGAAAAGCAACCCCAAAATAACTTATACACTTGGTGGAGTTGAACTAAAGTCAGTAGTGTAAGAAAGGGACTTGGGAGTTACGATATGGTCAGCCATGAAGTTCTCCAAGCATTGTAGACAGGTTGCAAGGAAGGCCCATGGTGTCCTATCAATGATTTATCGAACATTTGCTAGTAGAGATAAGGATGTCATAATACCACTATACAAGGCTATTGTTAGACCACACTTGGAATACTGTGTTCAAGTACAGATACTGCACCTAAAAAAGGAACATTGAGCTTCTTGAAAGGGTCCAAAGACGGGTAACTCACTTGGGGAGATTGGTAAAAGGGTGTCCATATGAGGAAAGACTTCGAATGCGTGGGTTGCAAAGGTTGGAAACTAGGCACCTTAGCTGAGACTTGACTGATGTGATTGAAGGCTCTGAGTAGCAAAAGTAAAATGAATGACAACCAAATTTTTACGGTTGTGAATGATTCTAGAACTAGGAGCCATAAATTCAAGTTACGGGGGAGGAAAAGTTTAGACTGGATTGCAGGAAGTTGTTATTTTAGCCAGTGAGTTATAAATTACTGGAGTAAGTTACCTATATGGGTGGTTGAGGCTGACAGGTTGGGGAAATTCAAAGGTCAGCTGTATAGTTACCTACAGGAAGGAAATGCATAGGCTATTTATTTCATTTTCTTTTATTATTTATTAATTATTTATTTTATATACTATTTACTTTTTCTTTCTTTTTTTTTTTTGGTGTAGCATAATCCTTAGGCTTCCTTGCACCATATGGCCTTTACTAATAATAATACTAACTTTTTAAACATCTTTCATATTCCCAAAGTCCAATACTTTGCATTAAAACATAGTTGCAATTTTCTGCTCATTCTTGAAGCCTGTTCAAGCCATCCTGAAAGAACACCACTTGGCACTTATCATTAATGACTCTCCCAAACTTTAGATAATTTTGGCATCACACTCTCTATCCCTTTGTTGATGTCATTTATGAAAACCAGATCCAACAGTGGTCCAAGAGCTGATCCTTTGGGGGGAGGGGGGGGCACTTCTGACATGATACCAATCTGAAGAATATCCATTAATCACAAACCTCTGCCTTCTGCCCTGCAGCCACTTTGTGATCCACCTTAGAATCTTTTCAACTTATACAGTAACCTCTCATGAGGGCCTGAGTCAAATGCCTTGCTAAACTATATCAAAATCATTGAATAAACTACCTGCGAGGTGATCTGATTGAGGTGTATAAGACTTTGAATGGGTTGAGCAAGCTGAATGCTGATGGAATAAACTATGTCAAAATCATTCCCTACATCCAGCTCATGAGTAGTGTCAAAATAGCTTACCAGGTTAGTTAAACACCATTTTCCCTTAAAAACAAAGCTGTTGTACCCTTCAGAATGCCATTTCTATCTAAATGTCCATGGATTGCACTCTTAATCATTGCCTCCAAGATTTTCCCTACAACTGAAGTTGTAGACTAACCAGTCTGTAGTTACCAACTTCACTCTTAGAACTGCTTTTATGTATTGGTGATACATTGGCACTTCTCCATTCCAGAGGAATTTTGCTCTAGTCCAATGATACTTTCATAATTAACCTCAATAGTTCAGTACACATCCCTTTGACCCCCCCCTCACCAATCTTACTGACCTTCGTACCCATTCCAGCAGCTCCACATCCTTCCTAAAATGAGGCCTCCAGACCTGTAGGCAGTACTCAAAATGTGACCTGACCATTGCCCTATACAATACGATAATCACTTCCTTGCTAGCAAAATTCACGTATATCAGTGACAAAATCCCATGAGCTGTCCCTGGCAGCCTGCCTGCACTACTAAGAGAAGTTCATATCAAACTGCATAATTACCCCCCAGGTCCTATTCATTTTCCACAAACCTGAGTGTAGTACTGCACTTATACTTTACTCTGTGATTACTGCTACCCATGTGCAGTACCTTACATTTGTTAATGTTAAACTTTGATTGCCATTTCTCAGCCCAGCTGCCTAATTTTTCTTGATCTTGTTGCAGCAGCATATCTTTATTACTTTTCATTAACCACCCTGCCAACCTTTGTATCATCTGCAAACTTAAACATTAAGCCTGATATGCAGTCATCAATATTATTAATAAACACAGAAAACAACAATGGGATGGCCAGAAAAGTAGCAGCACCAAGAGCTGTGGGAACCCACTAATAACATTAGAACATGAAAAGCAGTGTCCATCGATAACCATTCTGTCAAATTTTTCAATTCTTCTCACACTCAACCATCCCTTTTATCCATAGCAGGAACTTTCTCTAAATGCCACATTGCTCCAAGTTATACAATAGTCTTTTCTGTGCAATATTATCAAATGCTTTCCTGAAATCCAACTACAGCAGACACAACTGGGGCAGAAGAAAGTGTCCACTACAGGGAGATGTCTGCTATTGGGAGGTATCCACTTTGCCGAGGTCACTGTAAATGTAGTCATAGTTTCAGTAATTCAGGAAAATACTGAAGTTGAATATATTTCAATAATTGAAAATATTTAAATTTTTTTTATTGCTTATTATTATACATTTGTGCTGCAATTAACTTATAAAAAATAATGTATAAAATGTTTCATAAATAAACTTATTTGTATTATTAATAATAAAACATCATCAACTTTTAGTAAAAAATGAATATAAATTGCTTTGTTTATAATATCTCATTTTGACAATTTTATTTTCATTGTGGATAATTCAGATCACTAGTTTTACACCACATTCATTATGTTTGCTGAAATAGAATTCTTTTAGTGTTTAGGTAATTTAATGCATCAGCATATTATTTTTTAATTTGGGGTCAACACTGTTGTTCATCCTTTTCAGGTTCTTCTTCTTCCTCTTCCTCCCTAATTTTTCATTGTTCATAAATTCACTTACAATGTCTTTTACTACAACACAGTTTAAGACAACTTTGCCAATCCCACCACCTAGGCCAAAGCCTATCTGTGGTTATGGAAAAAATATTAACTAATTTCAGAGCTTCAAGTTTGGTTAATATAAAAGCGTTAATATAACACAACACAACACAAAGTAAACAAATAATTATTTCAGCATAAGTGGGTGAAATAATTATTTGTTTAATTTATGTATTGTTTAATTTATATGAATTTTACTTAGAAGAGGGTAAGTGCCTCCTCTAAGTAAAATCAGATCTTAAAAATTTTGCTTCCAACAATCTCAGTGAGAAGAGTTACCTCTACTACCTACTTGAATTGCGGTACACCTTCTAAAAACCATTGCAACATAGCTATTAAAATAAGTAAATAGCTGTCTATTCGGGAACATGATCCAAAGTCTCTTGCACACCAGAGTGCCTACAGACAACTTCAAATTCATTCTTAAATCAAGATATTGATTGCAATCTAACATTACACTTACTGCAGGCTCATCTTCACCTCAACTGCAGGTACTCTGGTACAAGAGTCCAAACTGAAAAAGCCTACAAGATAAACCATAGACTGTTATTAAAAAGGTAGCGTTCAACCCAAACTGCAACCAAGTTCTTTTCTGAGTATCTACTATATCCATATTTGGAAAAAAACATATAGGTTTGCCTACCTTTTTCAGATTCTTGCCAGTTTATTTGCCACTTAACTTTGAGCTTCTCACATATTCGTTTTTCCTCTTGCTTTATATTAACTCTGGTGTAAAGCCTTCCTTCATATAGGCAAGATGTCACACCCAAAATGGTTTTCTTTATATTCCTTTTTGTATAATACATAAATCCAGACAGTAAAACATTATATTGAACTGGCAGCCTACCATATATAATTTGCAAGGCCTCTGTCAAGATAGTTCGGCAAGCACGAGTAATACTAAGCAGGGCAAATCTTTGTGCCCATAATAAATACTTATTAATGACCATCTTATCAATTCGATGCACCCATGCTCTGGAGGCATAAGTTATGATCAGGACAAACAGGCACTCAAAGTAATTAGGGCGGTCTTTAATTCCCCAATCTGTTCTTACAACCCGCTGGAGCTTGGCATAAAGTGTCCTAATTTTTGTCTTTATACATTTTGCATGTTCCTTGAAGAACAATCATTCTTCAAGCATTAGATCTAAATATTTTCTCACTCTAGCGTACCAAACTGTATCACCCAGGAACCTCACAGTAAGTGCTCTGTTCATATTTAAACAGTCTGTCAGCAACATCTGGACTGTCTTGTCCTAAGATATCTGTAGCTTATACAGTCTGCTAAACATGAATTTCCAAATACTAAAATTACTAAATCATCAGCATATGTAATCTTTTTAATTCCTTCTTTCCCTTGAAGTAAGAACTCATTGAGGACTATGTTCCAAACAAAAGGGACCAATAGCAAAGCGCTAAGGACAACTGCTTTGTACCATTTGCTTAAGCGTGTACAGAGAACGGCAACAAGATTGGTGAGGGGAATGAAGGGATCCTCTTACCAAGAGAGGCTTAAGTTCTGCAAATTGCAGTGGCTGGAGACTAGGCACCTGCGCGGTGATCTGATTGAGGTATATAAGGCCTTGAATGGGTTGAGCACGCTGAATTCTGATGGGATCCTTCCATTTGTTCAGATTACGAACCTAAGGGGGCATAAATTCAAATTAAGAAAAGACAGATGTAGAATAGATGTGCGGAAATTTGCCTTTAGCCAGCGGGTGGTTAATTGCTGGAACAAACTTCCATCTGTCGTTGTGGAAGTTGATAGGTTGAATAAATTTAAGGAGGAACTGGACAGGCATTTGGAGAGAATGGTGTGATTTTTTTTTTTTTTTTTTTTTTTTTTTGTTGGCTGATGCTGCATAAGCTCATACATTTGCTTTTTTGCATCACATGCCACTAATACTACCACTTTCTCAACTTTAGTATACATAGTTTCTACACTTACTTTCCTATCATTAAAATAGTCTCTAAATACTTTATATAACTTAACAGAGCACTGTGTTGCTCATATATGAGCAAAGATGCCATCCCATCACAACCTGTCGAATCCATCCTTGAAATCTATAAAAATTCCTAGCATATAGCGATCCCCACAGCTCTCTACTGCCTGAATAAAGCTATGTATGGAATCCATTGTTCTATAACCTTTTTTAAAACCAAATTGGTTTTCAGAGGACATAGCCTTTGTATTATAACTAATCATTAAGCAATTGATACACAATCGTTCGTAAGTCTTTCCCAGTACAGATAGCAGAGCAATGGGGCGATATGAACCAGTTTCATTTAAGAGTTTATCAACTCCTTTCAAAATCAGCTTCACTTGTGCTTCATTCAAGGCCGTCCCTCAACACTTTTTCCTTCTTGGACACTTTACACCCTCCTCCAACCACTTGTTGTACAGATCTAAATATATTCTTGCCATGAGTTTATAAGACTTCTTAAGCACATCAACTTCAATTTTATTAGGGCCTGGCGACCGGCCTGTCTTTGCACAGTGTACAGCCTGGACAACTTCTTCCAAAATAAACATTTCTTCTCTGCTTACCATATTATATATAGCATTTTCTGCTTCTTAACAAGTTGTTCTGGTGTGTCCATAGTATTCATATCCTCTGGAAAGAGATCATTCAAAACCATGCTCATGGAATCAGTCCAATTTAGAGTAGTTTTATTTTCATTACCTACAGTACAAGAAACATTGGTTAAGTACTTATTGTTAGTCAAAATTTTAAACAAAAAACTCCGTGGATCTCGAGATCTCAACAAAAATTTTCCAACTACTTATCTTAGCATTACTGATGGCATCAACATATCACTTCCTGTGCTGCCTGTACAAATTTCCATAGTGGTTTACAAGTTCTAAATCACCTAACCTCCTGTATCTTTGATACTTTCTTCTTAAACTTAGTCTCTTTACACATCTGAGTTGATTCTTCATTCAACCAGAAAACAAGTCTTGTTACAAAACACTTTTTCCTTCTTGGACATGTTACATGATTTTATCAATATGTCAGTTAGTCTTTACGTATTGACATGAGTTCAATTTAGGCCAGGTAATACCAGATATCAAATCTAAGCATTTTTCATTAAAGTTACTCCACATAGCATTTTTAACAAAAAATCTACTTATATCGTGCATATCTCGAATTCCATCTTGTGCACTTATCTTACAGGAAATGGCTGTAATGGTTGATGGTAGTATAACCCTCTAGCACTTTCCAATTTCTAATACTATTATTAACTGCACCAGTATCTATAGTTATGACTGCCCATGCACATTCGAATAAGTGGGTGAATGTATACCTTCATTAATCACTTCCATTGTGGAAGCAGTAAGAAAATCCTCCAGTAACATTCCTCTGTCATCAGATACCTTGCTGCTTCACAATGGAGATTTAGCATTGGAGTCTAAAGCAACCACCATCTCTCGCAAGAGCCAAATGCCTGCTGCAGCCTCTGAAGATATTCCACATAAGGATCCATTTCTCAGAGTACTGACAATACATAGTCACAAGATATATACTTTGCCAATTATTTCGCTACGTATAATGTTCTTGCTAAAAAAGGTCATCACCTTTATAACAACTAAATATTGCGAGCATACAATAATGGCAGCCATTGGCTTATCTCCTTCTGATATTATCTTATATCCTCGTGCATATCTTTTTTTTTTTTTTTTTTCTGGTAGTTGTTGGCGCATCGGCATCTGTGGCCATAATGCACCTCCCAAGGTTTTTGCAGTACTTTGATCCAAGCCCGAGGCGGGGTTCGAACCCGCAACCTTTGGATTGCCAGGCAGGTACTTTACCCACCCGGCTATGCCAGTCGGCCTCGTGCATATCCTCTAACATCTAACATGTCCACAGACTACATAAGGCTTCTGCAAGAGGGAAACCACTATATTATCTCGCTCCATTAAATAATTTAGTTGAAATGCAACATTTTTCGCCTGTTGAGCATTCAATTGTAAAACTCTAAGCTCACTAGCCACAATTAATTTTTTTCTAATAGATCTCTAATTCTTTTTTTATGTTCAGGACATATATTATCAATTGGTGCACGAGCAGCCTCAATTTTATTCCTCTTACAATTGCAGCACACTGGTTGCTGATTACAATTTGGCCATTCTCTACAGGAATGTCTTTCTTTGGTACGGTGGCTACACAGCCTCTCTCTCTCTCTCTCTCTCTCTCTCTTACAAAATTTTGCATTGTGTTCAAATGATAAATTTGCAACATTGAGTTACAGCAGCGATTTTCAACTGGTATGCTGTGGAGTTTGGGGGAAGGTAGAAAAGAAACGAGAGAAAAAAAATTGTCGTGGTAAATTTTACAAGTACTGTATATTTTTCATGAAAGGCCGATAAGAATGAAAACAATAACAGTTTAATAAAAAAAAAATAAAGTTATTATAGTAAAATTCCAAGAACTTCCATCCCTGTTGTTCCAGATCCCAAAATAACTCTGCAATGTACTTTCCCCACCTTTCATCATTGTCAAGCCACCAGTGTCAGTCTTCAGTCAGCTGTTTGAATCGGGTGTGTTATTCTGTGTGAGTTTGCACTAATGCATTGTTTATTTCTATTTCGTTTTAATTATTTCATTATTTCTGAATTTAGTTGATTTTTATTTTTTTTTTTTAGGGCTTATTAGACATGGGCAGATTTCAAATTAAAAAATGATGTTAGATGATGACAACGAATCAAGTGTAGCTGGCACTAGTTCTGGTAGAATAACACATAGTGCAGTTAGTATTAGTTCTAACACTGTCGTGCACCAGTATAATGAAGACTATTTATCTTTTGCATTCTTTTCATCTGGAGAAAAGCAGCCATGTCCTAAGTGTGTTGTTTGTGGTGAAAAACTAGCAAACCAAGCTATGGTTCCAAGTAAGCTGAAAAGACCTTCACAAAAAGCACTCACATTTATGGGAGAAACCAATTAAATATTTTAAAAGGCTTATAGCTGATCAAATGCCAGGCTGAACAATGGACCAAAATCACAACTATTCCGACAAAGCTCAAGAAGTAAAGCTATGCTGTTGCCAAAATCGTGGCAAAAAAGATGAAATCAGATACAACTGCTGAGTCAGTAATTTTACTAGCATGCTGTAAAATTGTAAATATTACGTTTGCCGAGGAATATGAAAAAGAGATTTTGAAAATCCCTATGTCTGATAACACAATTAGTTGGTGTATACAAGACATGTCTCAAAACGTTGAGTCACGAGTGATAGTTAACATTAAAGCAGCTGATTTTTTGTCATCCAGTTGGACGAATCAACTGACATCACTGGAAAAGCTCAACTGCTAGCATTCGGCAGGTTTGTTTGTAATGGAGACATCATTGAACAATTTTTATTTTGCAAACCACTTCCAGAAACAACAAAAGACCAAGACATCCTTGATGTTGTCCATAGATAACTGTGGGAATCATGAGAACCGAATTATTTCGGTTCTCACGATTTGTCATGGAAATCATGCACCAGCATCTGCACTGATGGTGCTCCCTCTATGTCGGGAAGCCGGAAAGGATTCATCATACTGGCCAAACAAAAGAACCTTGGCATTGTTTTTACACTGTTTCCTGCCAGAGAGGCCCCCATTTCAAAATCAGTAGCACCTGAGCTCCAAAAAGTACTGGATGAGACAATAAAAATGGTTAATTACATTGAGTAGACCTTTAAAATCAAGGTTGTTTTCAGCACTGTGTTCTGCCGTGGAAGCTGTGCGCACTCAACTCCTACTGCACACGGAAGTGAGGTGGCAATCTCGAGGGCAGGTACTTTCAAGGTTCTATGAACTGAGGAAAGAACTTATAATTTTTTTTAAGTCTGAAGAGTCTGAACTGACTGACCTTAGTGATGAAACCTGGTGCAATAAAGTTGCTTTCTTAGCTGACATTTTCCAAGCCTTGAACACTCTTAACAAGAGTAGGCAGGGAAAGAATGAAAATATTCTTACTTGTACTGGCAAAATTAACTTTATTAAGGAAAAATTAACATTGTGGGGAGCCAGAATCAAAAAAAAAAAAAAGAACAAAGTTGAAATGTTTGAGCTGACAAAAAGTTGCAGACTGGACAAAAATCTTGTTGATTTAATTCTACAAAGTTTCTCACTGCTGATTAAAAACATTTAAAAGTATTTCTTGCCACTTGATGTCTCTTCCTTGGACTGGGTAAGAGATCCATTTGTGTTAAGTGCATTGAAATCACCAGAATTAACTATTACCGAAGAAGATGAGCTGATGAAAATAAAAAACAACAGAGGACTAAAAGTAAGGCACTCATCGACAGATTTGCCCTCATTCTGGTTGTCTCTCCAACAGGAGTACCCCCCATTACCACAAAGAAGGCAAGAGAAGCACTTCTTCCTTTCACTACATCGTATATGTGTGGGATGGCTTTTCTGCTATGAACACGAGTAGAGCAAGAACAGGTCGTGGTTTCAAACATTGGAGGAGGACTTGAGGGAATGCTTATCAACCATCCGACCTTGGACAAGAGACATCATCAAGCACAGCTTTCCCACCTATGCTTAGTGATGTCTTTATATATTTTTATATAAATGATATTTTAATCATTTTAATGAAATATTTTTTAAAAAATAGCATCTTTTTCAATAATATCTTATTTTAATAATTGGAATAATAACAAATATGAACATAAATTTTAAAAATAAATCTTTTGAAATCCAGATCAATATTATTTTAAAAAACACAATCATTAGGATTTTAGCTATTGAACTTTTAAACACAATCTAATTATTGAACTTTTAAACACAATCTAATTACAGGTTTTTTTTAAGGATAAAATCTCTCCTTAAAAAACTGATGGTGTGCCTTGACAATTTTAGCACTTTGCTCAGTGTGCCACGAGTTGAAAAAGGTTGAAAATTGCTGAGTTAGTAGTAGTAGTATCATGTGATGCAAGAAAGCATGTGTATGAGCTTATGCAGCATCAGCCAAAAAAAAAAAAAAAAAAAAAATCACACCATTCCCTGAAAAAGGCCTATCCAGTTCCTCCTTAAATTTATTTAACCTATCAACTTCCACAACAACAGATGAAAGTTTGTTCCAGCAATTAACCACCCGCTGGCTAAAGGCAAATTTTCGCACGTCTATTCTACATCTGTCTTTTCTTAATTTGAATTTATGGCCCCTTAGGTTCGTAATCTGAACAAGTGGAAGGATCCCATCAGAATTCAGCGTGCTCAACCCATTCAAGGCCTTATACACCTCAATCAGATCACCGTGCAGGTGCCTAGTCTCCAGCCACTGCAATTTGCAGAACTTAAGCCTCTCTTGGTAAGAGGATCCTCTTCATTCCCATCAACCAATCTTGTTGCCCTTCTCTGTACACGTTCAAGCAAATCTACATCCTTCCTAAAATGAGGACTCAGGACCTGTAAGCAGTACTCAAGGCGTGGCCTGACCATTGCCTTATACAGAGGGACAATCACCTCAAGTGTAGTACCACATGGTACATTTCTCTGGGATTACTGCTTCCTATATGTAGTACTTTACATTCGTCAATGTTAAACTTCATTTGCCACCTCTCAGCCCATCTGCTCAACTTTTCTAGATCCTGCTGCAGTAGCACACTGCCATTATGTTGTTGTTGTTAATTGGTTTTTAGGAGCATTAGCAACTAAGGCCATATTGCTCCAGGGATATGCGGTGGTTATTCCCTGACCTTTCCGCATCCTCCGTATTTGGTGGTCACGGGCTGTAACCTCGTTCTAATCAAGAAGCGTGTGCTACGCACTGCCGCTCCTGCCCACCTGGCTACGGAGGCGCCTCACACTGCCATTACTGTCATTAACAACCCTGCCAACCTTTGTATCATCTGCAAACTTCGACACTAAGCCTGATATACCTTCATCAATATCATTGAGAAATATACAAAACAGCAGAGGACCCAACACCGAACCCTGTGGGACTCCACTAATAACATTAGTCCACGAAGAGCAGCACCCATTAATTACCACCCTCTATCTTCTCCCACTTAACCATCCTTTTATCCATTGTAGCAACTTACCATTAATACCATTCTGCTCCAATTTGTACAATAGTCTTCTATGCGCAACAGTGTCAAAAGCTTTCCTGAAATCCAAATACAGTAAACCCCCGCTATTCGCGGGGGTTACGTTCCTGAGAAATGCCGCGAATACTGAGTTATGGCTCCCATAGTAATAAAGGGGTTCCTTTGCAAAGTATGAAATATATAAAAAAAACTAGTCTAAAGTTTTGTTTGTGTATGTATTATATGGACCTTCATAATATGACTATGTACATAGACAGTACATAGTGAAATGCAAGCATATGGCATCGAAATGAATATAAGAAACAATTTAATATTAAATGTAATATTTATTAGAAATTTCAAACAAATCTTTCAAACCAGCACCTTTGCTAGCAAAAAAAAACTTATCCCGCCAGTGCTATCACCAGTTTCACTGAAGTGTTGATAAAGGAAGTTTTGCCTTTTCACGAATGATGAGTGAACTTAACGGAATTTTATTTTGAGTTCGGTCTTCTATCCACAGATTTAAAGCTTTTTCCATTTTTCTAATTTAACATCACGAGTTACAGAGCAAATTTTTGATGCAATTAGCACGTTTTCATGGACACTAAGCCACTGAGGAGCCACTTTCACCATTAGAAATTTTATCTAATAACTCAATTTTATTCGCTAGTCATCACCTTCTGTGATCTTTTCACATTTCCCTTGTTATTCGTAGCCATATTTTTGTACGTTTAAAAAAGAACTTGTCCACAATAAAGGCATTTTCTTCCATTAACACACTCGAAAAAGTCTGTTTTACACTGCAAAACGGTAGATTTGCCACTTTTGGAAGCATATCAATATAAATTGATAAATTTTTTCAATTTATAAGCATATAAATTAAAAGCAAATGATGAAACCTTCCATGACAAGCGCATAACACATACTGAACAAGGATTAGCGAGAAACATCCACGCTCGCGATTTTGTCACCCCTCTCCCCCACCCACTGAGCGCTGTTTTGACCGGGAAAGATAATTTTAGCCACGCCCATGTTTTTTTATGACGGAAAATGTTCACAGCGTTTTAAAATTCACATTTTTTTTGTTTCATTTCATATTAAATCAGCGACCGCGAATACACGAAACCGTGAATACAGATACCACGAATAGCGGGGGTTTACTGTATATGATATCAAAATTATTTTTTGCATCCAGTTCCTTTGTAACCACATCTAATATCCTAACAAATTTGTCAGACAAGACTTTCCCTTAACAAACCCATGCTGTGTCTGAATTATTGCAGCAGTCTTGTCTAGATGATCCTGCAATGCATCTTTAACCAGTGACTCCATTATTTTACCCGGAACAGAAGTTAAACTAACTGGTCTGTAATTACTCGTGTCACCCTTCGATCACCCCTTTGTGAATTGGGGATACATTTGCACACCTCCAGTCCGTGGGGATCTTCCCTGAGTCCAAGGATGCTCTCATAATTATGGCTATGGGTTTGCTTAGTTGCTTTGCCGTCTCCTTTAATATAACTGGAGTTTGTTTGTTCAGTTTGTTTGCTATCAGAGCAGGATCATCAACAGTCGAACCATCGATATCAAGTGGACCAATCAGTTACAGGATATATTTCTGTAAATCTACATGTTGACAAGCCTATAAACAAACGACATATTCTTTATCTTCAACCATAAAACTGGAGCCAACTGTACGGCCCAATTCAGTGCCTGTGAATTCTTGGTCTTATTTACTGATAATATTTCAATACTGTCCATATACTTCTCTATCACATTAACATCCTTAAAATTCTTTATCCACAGTTGGTTTTGAAAGTCATCTTTTGTTATCCCCTTCTCTACATCAAATATCATCACTTTAGGCTTAATAGGCTTAGGCAAAGTATATCTTAAACCACATACTCTGTATTTTTGAACACCCGTTTAGTTTTGCAATGTCATCGTCAGTCTCAGTCTCTGCAATCACACCACAGTCCCTTATAGGCCTAATATTTTTTACATGCACTGAGGGCAAAATAGGTCCCACTTCCTTAAGGATATCAGCCTTTATCTCCTCACCAGATTTATACTGATCAGTCTTTGGCTTTATTATCATTACCTTTGGAACTCTGAATCCATTACTAATCCAAAGGATCCAAATCTTTGGATTTGGATCCTCTGGATTAGATTTCTCTTCGAGTTACTGCTGCATAAGTCTCTTGACACACTTTTTCTTCAACTTTTCTTTTAACATTGTGTTTTACACTTGTACATCTTGCGTTTTGGCTTCCACCTTGTCACAAAAATCAAGAATGATTTGTATAGCTACAGTTGGAACCTTGCTGTTAATGTTCCATAAAAACTTCTTAAACGACTTTTTGCTTCTCTTATAAGTTCAAAACCTTCAACTTTATCCGTAACACTATCATCTTTACTTCATCATTTCCGATTCTTTAATTTCTTACCTTGAACATTTGAATCAGAATTCACTTCTTTGGCCGGTAACTTAACCTTTTTATTTTTAGAGCATTTCTCCTGTGTGGCTTGAGGAGGACCTGAAAGTGACGACGACCTGCCCTTAACAAGAAGTATACCTTCTTGGTATACTTCTGCCAGAAAAAACTTCAAATTCAGTCAGTTCTTGGATCTGACCTAAAATTTCAATATTTATTTCTTCGCATTCATCCTCTATTACTTCACTGGTAGCCGCCATCAGTTCTTCATCACACAGAAAGTCAAACTCACTAAAGGAAGACATATTCATATAAATCCAATTAAAAACCAAGAATCAATAATAGTGATAACTGGTTAAATACATACCATACAGACAAAATGTTAGAGAGCAAGGAGTTCTCAACCCCAAGCTCAATCTTAAATGGAACAATTAAGATAACCAGGAAATCTATTGCCGGTTAGTAAATCCTCCACCACCCAAGTTAAAAGGGCTGGTGGTCCCAGGGGCTAATGCCACAAGGGCATGCAATTGAAAGGACTAACAATCACCTCAGCCCGATTAGTCAAGCAGGAATCTCCTGCCCACCTGCCCTAGACTACATGTAAGTAGGGTCAGATACTTTCGGGCGATATAACTCTGTACCATAAAAGAAATATATAAATCTGGCTAAGCAACTTGTCTTGCTAAGCTCACATTTATTGCACAAATGTTCAGCCCTTGATAGCCCCCTAGTGCTGTCTTATACTACAGTGTTTATGCCTTCCACCACTACAGCACAGTCTACAAAAACATTTTCATTGCTTTTCACTGAAGAATTTCCTAATGTCCACAGCAAGCCATTAACTACAGCTGCATCTGCAATGTCACAATTACACTGACTAACAATGCTCAAATCAAATCCTACTTTGTGGAGGCAATTTTCCATGCATGTTTTCTGCATTTAACGTTGCAATAATCTAGATTATAGTACATTTATACTTTTGCAAAGTTTTGAACAACTTTTTTCTTCATCAAGTTTTGAAATCAGGTGTTTCACATAATAATTAATCGATATTTCACCTTAACATTTGCAATTATTCCTTGATCTAGTAGTTGAGGAGCAAATGTAACAATAGAAGGGAAAAAAAAACCCAATTTCAACATTATTCAGTTTAACGTGTGGGTGTGATGTAGCATTGTTAAGAAATAAAATAACTTTTATATTCTGGCAAATGATTCTTTTATCCAACTGGATCAGCCATTCTATCATTATCTTCCTATTCATCCAAGCATTATTGTTTGATTTCCAATGTACAATGAGTTTGAACCTTGCTTTCATAGATTTACCTATAACAGGAAGTATTTCAAGTGCCCATCATGCTTGTACACAAAACCACAGTTGCCTCTTTTAACTCTGAGATTTGTTTTCCTCATTAAGGCACCAGAACTACATGAAAAAAAAAAAAAAAAACAAAAACACCAGTTTCATCAGGAATCAATATGTTTTCTGGTGAGTACGCAATAAATATTGACAGCAGCTTTTTTAAACTCAGCAAAGGTTTCTAAATTAACATCAGGAGAGTTTCCACAAATTGCTTTGAAGGAAGTATTGTGGCATCTTATGGAACTTACCTCACCAGCCATTAAAGTCAATGGAGCCAATTTATTTAGCAATTTCTAAAGCTTTGGTTTGAATTATAGACCCGGGGACGGAATGTTTTGACTGCTTACCCTACTAAATCACTCAAAAGTAAATTTATCCACCGAAGCACCTTTTTGCATGACAAAATGTAAGCTATACTGCAGTCCATTTCTAGTTTCCTGCCAAGAAAGTATTTTGATTTTTGTAGTAGTAGTGGTAGCAAACGAGGCACGTGATGCAAGAAAGCAAGCAAATGAGCTTACGTGGCATCAGTCAAAAAAAAAAAAAAAAAAAAAACAATTTCACACATTCCATTCCCTCTAAAAATTTTTTCACTTCCTCCTTGAATTTATTTAAGCTATCGACTTCCACAACAACAGATGGAAGTTTGTTCCAGCAATTAACCACCCGCTGGCTAAAGGCAAATTTACACACATCTATTCTACAACTATGCAAGATTTGCAACTTTGAATTTATGCCCCCTCAGGTTTGCAATCAGCGAGCAGAAGAATCCCATCAGAATTCAGCGTGCTCAACCCATTCAAGGCCATATACACCTCAATCAGGTAATCTTGCAGGTGCCTAGTCTCCAGCGGCTACAATTTGCACAAAACTTTCTTGGTAAGAGGACCCCTTCATTCCCCTCACCAATCTTGTTGCTCTTCTCTGTACACACTCATGAAACTCTACATCCCACCTAAAATGAGGCCTCCAGACCTGTATGCAGTACTCAAGGCATGGCCTGACCATTACCTTATACAAAGGGATAATTACCTCCTAATCCCTGCTAGCAAAATTCCTATATTTCATTGACAATAACCCATGACCTGCTCTGGAAGCTTGTCCGCATTGCTCAGAAAACTTCATATTTGACTGCACAATCACTCCCAGGTCTTTTTCATTTTCTACCATCCTAAGTGTAGTACCACACAGTTGGTATGTTCCTCTGGAGTTACTTCTACCCACATGCAGTACTTTGCATTTGTCAATGTTAAACTTCAGTTGCCACTTCTGAGCCCATCTACCCAAATTTTCTACATCCTGTTGCAGTAGCACACTGTCATTAACAACCCTGCCAACCTTTGTATCATTTGCAAATTTTGACATTAAGCCTGATGAACCTTCATCAATATCACTGATAAATATACAAAACAACAGTGGGTCTAACACCGAACCCTGTGGGAGTCCACTAATAACATTAGTCCACGAAGAGCAGCATCCATTGATTACCACTCTCTGTCTTCTCCCAATCAACCACTCTTTTATCCATTTTAGAAACTTATTCTTCATACAATACTGCTCTAATTTATACAGTAATCTTCTAGGCACAACAGTGTCAAAAGCTTTCCTGAAATTCAAGATTACGATATCAAAATTATTTTTTGCATCTACAGCAACTGCCTAATTAATGTAAGGGTTGCGTTCCACGGAACTCTACATAACTTGGAATTTCCCTCATGCTTGTGCAGCACTCGAAACTTTGCTTGCTGAATTGATTGAATCAAAAAAGAAATGTTCGACGAACATGAGAATAGAATTATTTATTGTATTTATTCAATTTTTATCTGATGCAAAGGAAAAATTACAAAAGTGTGCAATTTAAAATCTTTAAAAATTATGAATTTACAAAAAAAAGAGAGGAGACAGGCATAACATCAGTAAGTTTTACCTCTCGAGCATCGTTGCCAGAATTGACGTCTTCAGCTGATAATTACACGACTGTGGAGGTTGAGGGCTGTGGCGATTTAGAAGGGGTCGGCCACTCAACCTTATGAAAGAACATATTAATGGAGGACTGGACGGTGGCTTTATTATTTTCATCGTAGATTTCTTTGTAGCAAGCAAGCATGTCATTCACCCCTCTGTTCACTTTTAAGAATTGTTTGCTGTTAAAATTCATCTTCTCAAACCTCACCATTGCCGATGCAATTTCACGAAGTGCCATTGCCATATGCTGTATCTTTGATGTTGAAGCCTCTCAGCTCCTCATTTGGTTCATCTTGAGTTTTGTCAGAATTTTCTTCATTCACTATTACTGCCTGTAAGTCAATAAGTTCTTTGTTAGATAATTCCTTCGCTTCTGCCTCTATTAACTCCTCCATGGCTTTGGCAACAGCCTCCAACTGAAGTAGCTTTGCAACCTTTACAATCTTATCTGTAACCTTTTCATATGATTCGTACTTTTCAAACCCTTTGAAGCCTTTTACATGCCCTCGGCATATTTTCTTCCATGTGCAATTTAAACAACTTTCAGTAATTTCCACCCAGGCCTTATTAATGTTTAAGATGGCTTGATAAATATTGTAAGATTTCCAAAAGTCTCTTAACGTAAAATTTTTCTCACCATCTACTGCAGACAATGCCTGAGAAAATGTAGTGCGTAAATAGTATACCTTTAAATTTGAAATAACACCCTGATCCATAGGTTGGATGAGTGAAGTTGTGTTTGACGGTAGAAATATGACTTTCACGTTTGAACTGAAATCATCTAAATCATTATCTAATAGAAACAAAATCTTGAAAGGAACATTGTTGTTTTTAAATATTTTTCAACCTCAGGAGTGAAGCGGCATTTAAACCAATCCTCAAAGAGAGATATTGTTATCCATGCTTTCTTGTTCGATCGGAATGCACAGGTAGGGTGGCTTTATTGATGCCCATAAATGCACAAGGATTTCCAGAATGGTACACAAGCAGTGGTATTAATCTGTAATCTCCCACTGCATTAGCCCCAAGCAAAAGCGTGCCCTATCTTTTGAAGCCTTGAAACCTGGCATTGTCATTTCCTCTTTAGCAATGTATGTTCGATCTGGCATTTTTTTTCCAATACAGAGCAGTCTCATCAAGGTTAAAAATTTGCTGCGTTGAATAGCCGCCTTCATCAGTAATTTTTTCCAACACATGACGAAATTTCTCTGTAACTGCAGAATAGGCACTGGCGACATCACTATACAGGGTGTCTCAAAAATATTGGTACAAACATTTAGGGGAGGTAGGTAACATCTAAAGGAATGTGAATCGCATAGGAACCTATAACCAGAAATGTCGCGATAAGTCGGTACACGGTGCTGTTCATCAGTTCGTGAGAGGAGAGGGAAAATTTCTGGTTTATTCATTCAAGCAGTAGTCGCCGCACGAAGAGCATGCCTCGATATATGAATTGTGAGCTGGCAGACATGCACCTAGTGTATGGATTAGCAGTGGGCAATGGACGAGCTGCTCAACGAATTTATGGAGAATGCTTCCCAGACAGACATGTACCGGACCACCGTTTGTTTGCACGTGTGCATCAAAATTTGTGCGATTATGGGTCATTTAGAGGTAACAGGAGTAGTGCGGGCAGACTACGTTCGACGCGAACTCCAGCCATGGAAGAAAGTGTGCTGAATGCCGTCCAGAATAATCCTACTACCAGCACACGTGTCATTGCCTCTGCCTTAGGAGTGTCTCGTTGCACTGTACAGGGTGTCTGGCACAACGATTCCTTACATCCCTTTCATCTCCAAAGGGTTCAGTTACTGCTCCCCCAAGATCATCCTGCACGTGTGGCTTTTGCGCAGTGGTTTCTCCAAGAAAGTGTTCAAGACTTGAATTTTCCACGCTTATTTCACTCGGGAAGGCTTATTCAATCGGCACAATGCTCATGTGTGGGCTCACGACAACACACACGGTGTGCACCCCCATGCGGCACAACATCGCTTCGCAATAAATGTGTGGGCAGGTATGGTTTGTAACTGCTTAGTCAGTCCATACCTGTTAGCATCACGCATGAACTCCGCTAAATATCGGATCTCTCTTGAACAAGTTCTACCAGGGTTAGTTGACGATGTTCCAGCAAATGTGAGACGCAACATTTGGTTTCAACATGACGGCGCGCCTGCCCATTATGGAAGGTGTGTTTGTGACCATTTGAACAGGCATTTTGGGCATCGATGGATTGGCCGTGGTGGACCTGTTGCCTGGCCCCCACGCTCACCTCATTTATCGAGCCTTGATTTCTTCCTGTGGGGGGGGGGGTCCTCAAATCTATCGTGTATGAATCACCTGTGGAGATGGAAATGGATCTCGCGGCGAGACTCGTCTGCGCTGCTGCTACTGTCAAAAAATTCCAGGTGTGTTCGACCGCGTCCGCCAATCCATGCTGCGTCAATGTCACACATGCATTGCGTCTCATGGTGGAACCTTTGATCATCTGTTGTAACATCATGAAATGCATTCATCTGTTACTCCATTGTTAATATTATGTCAAATAAATGTTTGCCACTGATTAGTCTTGTGTCATTTCTGCTTCTTGTGCCTCTGCTACTACTTTCCAGTGACATTTCTGGCTATGGGTTCCTATGCGATTCACATTCCTTGAGATATTACCTACCTCCTCTAAATATTTGTACCAATATTTTTGAGACACCCTGTATACTTTAATGTTTTGGAAACCAGCGCGATGCTTGAACCTATTAAAACACCTGCTGCTTGCCACGAACTTGGCTTTCAGTTCGCCATACTTATCCTTAATATCTTCATAAATACTTCTTGCTTTTGTTTGGTTGGACTCAGGGCACTTGCTTCTGAATCTGATTTTCCATCCATATTATTAATAGCTGTTCCATCTTCGATACAGCACCTGAACACTATTGATGTTAAGTGCGTTGACCCTTTGGCATGTTCTTTTATACACGCACTGTTCTTTAAAATAGTATTCACTGTTGAAGCCACAAGACCTAATTCCGTGCAATAGATGACAAAGTTGGTCCTGCTTCATACTTCTTAATCATTTTCATCTTCATTTCTAAATCAATTTGGTTTCGTTTCCTGGCTCTGCCAGAACTTGAACTTTCCATTGTTCCCTTTTGCCGTCACCATTGTAATACGTAAACAGGAATGAAGAAAAGTTTCTGAAAATTTGTTTTTTCTAAGTTTGAAGATTTTGGTGAAAGGAAACTCATTTCACCATAATACCGTAATGTAAAAACCCACAGAATTCTAGTTATTGGGATTATTGAAAATGCAATAAGATCGCATTTACTACCCATTTATAATAGATTTTGCTAACAGATAAGCCCAATCAACTGGAAAGAGGAAACTGTGTTTTTATTGTTTTATGGCAGTGACCTCCAGAAATATGTTTTTGAAAAATATCACAAAGGCATGCAAAATTGATTCTTATAATGGAACTTATGATAATGATGAAAGTGTAGTGCAATTTCCATTATAAACATGACCTTTTAGAGAGATTAGTAATATAGTGAAATTTTCAACTTCCAAGAACTTGGAACAAATTACAATGGGAAAAAAAAAAAAAAAAAAAACCATGTTATTGGGTTCACATTACAATATTTTCACAATACCTCCATTTATACCTACAGATACAAAATACACTTCCATAATTTTTTCGGTTTGCACCGGCCAGCAAAAACTTACGTAAGTCGATTATTATGTAAGTTGGGGAGTTAGTGTAGTTCCTTAGTAACCACATCATAGTATCCAATCAAATTTGTCAGACAATATTTTCCCTTAATGAACCAGTGCTGTGTCTGAACTAATACTGCAGTCTTGTCTAGCTGATCCTATATCACCTCTTTATCCAGTGATGCCATTATTTTCCTCTAGGCGCACTATAGCCATAGCAGCTAATGCACGAATAAACAACCATACCCCACACACGCGCGCACGCACGCACACACACACACACACACACACACACACACACACACACACACACACACACACACACACACACACACAGGTCTGTAATTACTTGCGTTGCCCTTTGATCCTCCTTTGTGAATTGGGACCACATTTGCACATCTCCAGTCCATGGGTACCTCCCGTGAGTCCAAAGAAGCTCTCATAATTATGGCTATGGGTTTGCTTACTTCCATTGTCACTCTTTTAATATAACTGGATAAATTCTTACACCCCGGGTGCCTTTCTTATGTTTAACTTCAATAATTTATCTTCACTTTGTTCTCAGTTATTACAAAATTATTAAGCACTCTCTTATAGTTTGATCAACTTCTGGCATTTTCTTCCCTTAATAACTTCTCGTGTGTATATAGATGGAAAATTTCCCCAAGTCTCTCCACTTTTGAAATGAACAGCTAACTTACAAACTCCTCACTTTTCTTTTCTATCGCTTCTACTATTTTTTTTTTAGTTAACTATTTTCAAGACTTACTGTAGGAGAGTACAGGTATCTAAATGTAAATTCTTACCTGGGCCTAGAACTCCACAGAATTTCAGATAATCTAGATTCAGTCCCTTTAAATTTACTATAGAACTATAATAACCATACACTCTGAGGAAACAAAACAAAAGTGAGCCTTAAAGAATATAGATGGTGGTGCGATATGCATCGGATTTTTTAATTTTGAAGATCTGGACACCATATGCTTAGTGGTGATAGACTACAGGGCAGTTTCAATCAGTGTGCAATTGACTTTCACTGACAGTTATATTGATATGGCATGCATATGTAGAGAGCACTAATGCAAATGCATTAGAGACCATTTGTAGGGTGCTAATTTTCCTTAAAGAAATATATTGTACTGTACTGTACTGTACTTTCACATTCACACAAAAACCACCCTTTTCTCGCTCAGCAAAAGTATCTCTCAGGTTTACAATGTTATTCCCTTGCTAAGTGATGCACATGCCAATGAACTGCTTCATAGAAAGAAAACAAAGTTTGTAAATTCTATATCAGCAGTGGTGAGTGCATTAACAACATTCTGCAGGCTACTCCATAAGTTCCTTTTGGTCCATGAAGATGTCACAGACATTCTCTCAGATATGCCAGACAAGCTGTACTTGCTACCTGGGAGTCTAAAACGCTGATGGAACTTATATTCGGGTGACACTCAAGCCAAGTGAACCCAATTTCCGGACGGTCTGTGACAGCCAAATCCTCTGCTTGCACTTTCACGATGGTGGGACTGTTAGTAATCCTGGGTATAACCTCCATGCATAAGTACATGGTAGGTGACCACACAGGTGTGAACCAACGTAAGCAGGGGTCGAAGTGTGGCACCCACACCACATGGAGGAATGCTGCCCCTCTATGTTACCAGGCAGTACTAGGTGGTAGATGACTCTCATCAACTGGTGAAATACCACCACTTTGCTTATTGGAGGCTTGAAGTGGTGGAACCCATGTTTAGTCTCTAGAGCTAAGTTCTGGTCAACCCTTCCCTCTCTTCCATCATGCAGTATGATTGATGACTTTTGAGGTTATGATGAACATCGTGGCGAGATCCAATATTCCTTATATTTCGAGGGCACAGCTCTAAAACGGTGTTCGCAGGCCGGCCGCTAGTCAGTACACCGGACCGAACCTATTGGTAACTGTCTAGGAGGCTACCGGATCAGCTAGTGCCCATTTCTGCTCCCACCTGCTACCTCTGCTCTGCCAGATAGTGACTGGAGGGAGTCCTAGTAGTGTGTATGCGGGGAGCACTGTCGAGGTCATGTTATGTCAAGGATCTGGGTATATTCTTACCATGTGTACGCCATATCCAAAAATTTCGTTACTTCATACAGCATGTCCCACCCACTTTTTCTTACTATTGAATACACCATGAATTGTCAAACTAATAGAGCAAGCTTATCTGCGAAAAGATCTAAACCTCACAAGCACTTCCTAATTCATTTCATAAATATACGTGGTCTCAATTCTAATCTCAATGATGTCCATTTCCACTTGCAGGCTTCGAAACCCCATGTACCTTTTCTGACAGAATCTCAGTTATCGGTTGATTCAACTACTGCTCATCTCAGATGTTCAAATTATTCACTGTATGATTCCTTTCGCTTCAAAGGTGGTACTTGTGCATATGTCCATTCTGATATTCCCTGTCAGAGACTTGGCAATATGGAATCTCCTCTCTTTGATCTTCTTTGGCTTAAAATCTCTCTACCTCATTGTGTCAAATTCATATGTTGTCTTCTACTGTTCTCCCAACTCCACCAATCACTTGGAGCTCTTTGATTTCCTCTCTTTGCAACTTGATTTTCTCCAGTCCAACTTTCCTAACAGTGAGGTAATTTTCCTTGGTGATTTTAATGTGCACAACTCCAGCTGGCTTCTGTTTTCTAGTCACACCGACCCAGCTGGCCGAGATGCTGAGGCTTTGCAATTACTAATGACCTTGCACAGATTGTTCATTTAACTACAAGAATACCAGATAATTCTAATCATACAGCCAACACGCTTGATCTTTTTCTCACAAACATCTAAGTACTTTTAAGTACACGGTCGAAGTGAGAGGTCCTTTAGGCACTTCAGATCACAACTTGGTGATTGTCTCTTCTCCAATGGAACCTTTATCTCATGGCTATTCCCACCCTCGTGTTGTTTGGCATTACAAGAATGCAAAATGGGATGACCTGCGAGATTTCTTTTCTTTGGTCGGATTACTGTTTTAAAACTTCTGATGTCAACGTTTGCTTAGATCATGTCAGTGAAATTATTCTTGAAGGAATGGAATCCTTTATCCAACACTCCACTTTAAAATCTCTTCCTTTATCTAAACCTTGATTTTCCAACAAATGTGCTAAGGCTGTTCAAGAGAAGAATGTTGCAGAGTGTAATTGGCTTGTTTCTATTTCTTCAGTTTCTCATTTACTGCATATAATCATAAAGCAGTTATTAATCAGTTAAAACTAGAGATTGAAAAGGCTAAGAGTACAAAACTTGCTACTTGCCCTGATGGTAGCAGAGCATTCTGGTCTCTTGCCAAAGCTATTGGCCGCAACTTTTGCCCATTTCTGCTCCCACCTGTGTCCAAACCAGATGGTTCTGTTGTCACTTCAGCCAAGGATAAAGCTTACCTGCTAGCATCCCATTTTTCTTCCAACTCATGGATTAGATCTTGGTAAAACACCTTCCACCATTCCCAACATGCTCCATTCAATGCCTCCTGTGGTCTTCCATCAAAAGGATGTCAGAAGGAGTTTGACGAATCTTGATGTTAAGAAAGCTCCAGGTCCTGATGGTATTTTTCCACTTGTTCTCAAAACCTGCCCTCCTGAACTTACTCCTATTCTTTGCTGCCTTTTTTCACTTTCATATTCCAAAAGTATTTTTCCTTTTGTTCGGAAATTTGTCATATCCAGCCAGTTCCTAAAAAGGGTGACAAATCCCTCCCATCCAATTATCGTCCCATTGCAATTACTTCTACTCTTTCTAAAGTAATGGAGAAATCAATTAACCGCCAACTCTTAAACTACCTAGAAACCTTCCATCTGATCAACAATTGCCAGTATGGATTCCACTGGTGATATTCTGGCTTATGTTACCCATTTATGGACTAATTCAATGGAGATATTCGGTGAAACACAAGTAGTTGCTCTTGACATCTCAAAGGCTTTCGATCGTGTTTGGCATAAAGGTCTTCTAAACAAGCTTCCATCTTATGGTTTGCCAACTGTTTTTAGTAATTGTTCATCCAGTTTTCTCTCTGATCGCTCACTGAGGGTGATGGTAGATGGCTCTCTGTCTTCTAACTTCTCCACTAATGACGGTGTTCCCCAAGGTTCAGTTCTTTCCCCCACTCTTTTTCTCTTGTATATCAATGACCTTCCTCCATTGAATTGAAATCCTATCTACAGTTTTGCCGATGATAGCACATTGCATTCCACTTTCCATTTTGAGAAACCTAATCCTGTCAATCAGATTCAACTTCTCTAAAATCTGCTACCAATTCCTTAAATGCTGATCTTCAGGTAATTCTCCAATGGGGCAAAGACAACTTAGTTGATTTGAACCCTTCTAAAACCCAGTCTTGTCTTGTATCTTGCAAAAAGGATTCTTCTGCTGCTATGCTTATCTTTAGTGACACTCCGATTTCTAGGCAAAATGATATATCTCTTTTGGGGATTACCCTGACTTCTAATCTCTCTTAGCACAAGCACATTACAAATATTGTTTCCTCTGCATCTAAAAAACTTGGTTTTCTCTTTCGCTCTCGGCATTACTTTTCTTCCAAACAGCTGCTCACTCTGTATAAATCGCAAATCCACCCTGCCATGGAATATTTTTCCCACATTTGGGGTGGTGCCCCCAAAACCTCTCTCAGGCTTCTTGATTCCATTCAGAAGTGGGCAGTTAGGCTAATTAATGATTCATCTTTAACAAAGTCTCTCCACTCGCTGTCTCATAGACGTATTGTTTCTGCTGCATGTGCCTGTTCTACAGATACTTCCATGGGCACTGTTCTTCTGAATTGGCTTCTATAATTCTCGCTCGCTCTGTCTCTCTCTCTCTCTCTCTTTCAAAACAGTCCGAACACGTGCCGCCACCAGCCACATCCATTTACTGTCCAACTTCAAACTCATAGAACTAACTTTTCATCTTCCTCGTTTATTCATTCAACTGCCGTTTTCTGGAACAACCTTCTTTCATACGTATTTCCTGAAAATTACAGTCTACAGAAGTTCAAGTCCAATGTCAACAAATATCTTCTTTCATCTTCTCAACCTCCAACCCAAGCATGGTACTAAGTACTATAGGTTCTAATACCTCTCGTGTTTGGGGTTTACATAAAAAAAAAAAAAAAAAAAAGTAATTGATTACCATCAAAAGCCGAATTAGTGTCACTGTTACCAAAAAACCTTGGCATTCACTTGCTAAGTTTTCACTTCATTTAGCCTTTGTGGCTAAATGAAGACCTATGAAACTATGTATGTGTGTGTGTGTTACCAGTAATGAACATGTTCATCTGAAATTTTACCCTTGAAAAAATATAGGTCCACCGTAGGGATGTTGAAAAATCAAAAATGGCAGCTGTCAAAATTTTTGTGTCTTTAATGGAGAGTGTCTGCTTTAAAGAGTTTGCTTAACATATAATTTCAAATATTTATGGCTAGGACACAAGACTGTGTGTTCACTTTAGAAAGTTCTTCTTAAAAGGAGATTTCATTGTATTATGATATCAAGATTATTTTTTGCATCCATTTAATTTGTCACTACATCATACCATCCAATTAAATTGGTCAGAAAACATTTCTGTTAATAAACCTATTCTGTGATTGAAATATAACTGATCTCCTGTCTAGATCATCTTGCATTATTACTTTAACCAGTGACTCGATTATTTTCTCTAGAACAGAAATTAAGCTGTTCTGGTCTGTATTTACTCATATCACCCTTTGATACTCCTTTGTGAATTAGAAATACCTTTGCATTCACATATCTCCAAAACAGAGGGAACTCCTCTGAATCCAACGGTGCTCTTATAATTTTGGCTAAGCATTTTTAGAATTTGCAGAGGCATATGCTGCAAGAAAGCAAGTTTATGCAGCATCAGTCAAAAAATAAAAAAGTAAATAAAATAAACACTTCCATTTCACCCATTCATTCACCTCCTAAAGTCTACCCAGTTCTCCCTTAAATTTATTAAAGCTATCAGCTTCCATGATAGGTGGAAGTTTATTCCAGCAATCAATCACCCACTAGCTAAAGGCAAATTTCCACACATCTATTCTGTAACTGTCTTCTTTCGATTTGAATTTATGCTCCCTGATGTGCATAATCTGAGCAAGAGGAAGGATCCCACCAGCACTGAGCTTGCTCAAACCATTCAAAGCCTTATACACCTCAATCAGATCACATTGCAGGTGGGTAGTTTCCAGAAGCTGCAATTTGCAAAATTTAGGCCTTTCTTGGTAAGGGCAACCTTTGTTCCCTTCACCAATCTCACTGCCCTTCTCTGTACTCATTCCAGCAGCTCTACATCCTTCCTAAAATGAGAACTCAAGACCTGTATGCAATACTCAAGGTGTGGCTTGACCATTGCTTTATACAAAGGATAATCATCTGCATATCCCTATTAGCAAAATTACTGTATTTCACTGACAAGATGCCATTAGATGCTCAAGCAGCTTGGTGATCATCTTGTAAAAAAAGGAATTTTGAGTTTGCTTATCTCATTTGCTGCCTTACTTAATATAAATGGATAGATTTCCATCCACACCAGGTAATTTAAAAGATTTTATTAAACTAAACATTTGAGTATTACAAACATGAAAAATGTATTATTAATATATAACAATAATGCTGTAATTTATGAAATTAATTAGCAAACTTTCCACCGCTCAAAATTACTTTGAAAATTTTTTTACTGATGATATGCTGAATGTCACAAACAAAGAAAACTGATCACTGTATACCAGAAAGAAAAGCAGATAAATGAGGTTCAATTTAAAATGAAAACCTGAGTGTGCAAATGTACTGATAAATGCCTAGATACTAAATCTGCAGTCACACTCTATGCAATTTTTGACAAATTTCTCATCATGCAAAGACTTAAGACACTGTATGGGCTGAGGGCGGTAGCACTATCGCTGGTTTAGTCCTGGCTCAAGGTTATTCCCCATACTATCAGCTTTTTTCTTATTGTAGGCAGTTCCAATGGAAATGTTTATCAAATTTCATTACTCCTCTCAGTATATACATGATTAAAGTTTACAAATATTATTATTTGTGTACTGAGAGAAGTAATGAAATTTGATAAACATCATTAATGAATATTGCAGTATAGAATAATAACCTTCATTGATAAAGTAATAAACAGTTTTCTTGCAAGAACATTCCTGCCTCCATTTCCATTGGAACTGCTTACAATAGGAAAAAAGTTGATAGTATGGGGAATAACCTTGAACCAGCAATTGATTGACAACAGTGTCAAAAATTGCACAGAGTGTGACTGCAAATTTAGTGTCTAGGCATTTATCAGTACATTTGCACAGTCAGGTTTTCTTTTTAAATTGAACATCATTTACCTGCTTTTCTTTATGGAATACAGTTATCAGTCTTCTTTGTTTGTGACATTCAGCATATCATCAGTAAAAATGACGCCAGGTGGGAAGGAGCCAGGTGGGAAGGAGCAGTAGTGCGTAGCACACTCTTCTTGATTAGACCGGGGTTCGAGCCCGTCACCACCAAATATGGAGGATGCGGAAAGGTCAGGGAAGGACCACCGCATATCCCAGAGCAATATGGCCTTAGTTGCTAATGCACCTAAAAACCAAAAATATAAAACAAAAATAAAGTAAAAAATGTTTCAAAGTAATTTTAGGGGGTTAGAGGGGAACAGGCATTCTGTGTGTTATCAGACACTCAGTCTAAAACACTGATAGATCCAATATCTTTCTATTTCAGAAGATTTAGGAGAAGTCTGGTTGGCCTGCCTCTCTAAAATCCACTCATGCACACCTTCTCGATAGTAAGCCCTGTTATGTCATTTAAGTGGCAACGAACGTGTAGAGTGGTTCTCTTCAAGATGCCTGGTCAGCGTGAAGAGGAAAAGAGAAACCCTCCAGCACGTGACAGCACAACGAAACAAATGGCCCTCAGTCCCCAGCGGCTTTCACTCCCCGTCTTACAGCAGCGAGAGGATCAGAGTGGAAGCAGAGGGTGCTAAGAACCTCTGAGTACGATCTCAGGCTGTCATGCACGGAAACTAAACTTGGCCTGTTACAACGTAAAATCGGACATCGGTGAAGACAGGATACTAGAGCTGCAAAGGAATTAGAAAAGGTAAATTGAAATATCATCGGTTTGGCTGAAACAAGAAGAAGAAATGAATCACTTATAAGTTTATCAAGTGGAAATCTGCTGTACACCAATGGAAACAGTGAAAGGAGTGAAGGTGGAGTTGGCTTTCTGGTCCATAAAGATATAAAAAACAACATTTTGGAATTCAAAAGTACATCACCAAGGGTGTCAAGACTACTCTTCAGGATTTCTAAGAGGTATAAGTTAAAGATTATAATGATTTATGCACCAACATCGAGCCATGATGATGAAGTTGAAGAAATGTACACCGAAATTGAGAGTCTTCTAGATGAACAGAAAACTCACTACACTATAAATGGTAAGGTTGGAAAGAGACAAAACAGCGCAGAAAGGGGAACTATAAGAAATTTTGGAATTGGTGAAAGAAATGAAAGTGGTGAAAAACTTGTGGAATTTGCAGAATCTAAAGGAATGTCAGTAATAAACATTTTTTTTTCAAGAAAAGGGTGAACAGGAAGTGGACATGGAAAAGCCCAAATGGATTAACAAATAATGAAATTGACTTCATCCTCACTTTTTTTTTTTTTTTTTTTTGATTTGGTAGTTGTTGGCGCATCGGCTTCTGTGGCCATATTGCACCTCCCAAGGTTTTTGCAGTACTTTGATCCAGCCCGAGGCGGGAATCGAACCCGCGACCTTTGGGTTGCCAGGCAGGTATTTTACCCACTCGGCTAGCCCGGTTGGCTCATCCTCACTAATAGAAGATATATTGTGAATGTTGTTACTGTCCTGAAGAAGGAGGTAGTGATCACAGAATGGTAAGATGCACGCTTGATATAGATGTAAGAAAAGAAAGGAAAAAACTGACTTGAGTAAATAATACATGAGATAACAGAAGAGGAAAAAAAGCAGTATGTACTGGAACTTAAAAACAAGTTTGAGCTTCTGCAGACTGTTCAGGACCAATATATCGACGAGGAATATTACAACTTTCTGAAAGTGATACAGCCCAAGAAACCTATAGGTAAAAATAAATCCAAAGAAGAAAAAAATCAGTCAAGAAACACTTGTGATGATGAACCGAAGACAACAAATGAAGAGCAAGAAGACTGACATGGAGAAAATTTGAGTATACTGAGTTATGCAAAGCCATTAGAAAGAGACTCAGAGAGGACATAAGAAAATTTAATACAAGAAAAGTAGAACAAGCATTAAGGGAAAAAAATAGGATTTAAATCAGCAGTTGGCACCTCCATAGCCAGATGGGCAGGAGCAGTAGTGCGTAGCACACGCTTCTTGATTAGCCCGGGGTTCGAGCCCATGACTACCAAATACGGAGGATGCGGAAAGGTCAGGAAATTACCTTTCCGCATCCCCAGAGCAATATGGCCTTAGTTGCTAATGCTCCTAAAAACCAAATAACAACAACAACAACAACAACAAATCAGTAGTCATGAGCAGTAATACAGAAAGACAAATGATACTGAAACTGAAGAATGAAACTTATGAACAGCAGAGAAGGCATAATTCAAATAGCAGAAGACTACTATAAAGAGTTATACAAGAAGCAAGGGAATGATGCCAGCAGTGGGGAAGATGGATCACAAATTAGTAACACATACAATATACCTGATATCCTTCCTGATGAGGTAGAACATGCATTGAAGAAAATAAAGAATCAGAAAGCTCCGGGGGAAGATGAACTTACTGTAGATTTGTTAAAATTGGGAGGAAGAGACATGACACAAAAACTGACAAGACTCTTCACAAAATACATTTGAAAAGGTATGATGCCAAAGGAGTGGAATAATGCAATCATAGTTTTGCTGCATAAGAAAGGAGATAAATCAGAAATTGGAAATTATAGACCAATTAGCTTGTTATCCCACATCTACAAGTTGTTGCACAAGGGTGAAACAACTTGTAGATGTGGATTACATCTAACAGATGTAATCCACATCTACATACTAACAGATTAGAAAGAATACTTGATGAGAATCAACCGAAAGAGCAAGCTAGCTTTAGGACAGGATTCTCAACTATGGATCACCTTCACGTAATGTCACAGCTAATGGAGAAGGCAAATGAATATAAAACTCCATTATGCCTGGCATTTGTGGATTATGAAAAGGCATTTGACTCCATACAGCATAAGGAAATGTTTCAGGCACTGGAAAGACAAGGCATAGATACCCCATATATTATGATTTTGAAGAAAATATATGAGAATGCTACCTCCTTTATTAGACTAGACAAAGACAGTAGTAAATTTAAAATTGAGAAAAGAGTTCGACAAGGAGGCACAATATCTCCGGAATTGTTTATGGGTGCTCTTGAGGAAGCTTTCAGAAGATTAGACTGGTCGCAGAAAGGAGTCAATGTGAATGGAGAGTACCTAAACCATTTACAATTTGCAGTTGACATTGTGGTCATAAGCCACGATCCCAAAGAATTAGAGGAAAATCTTAAATGGATGGAAGTCAAGAGAAAAATAAATTTTGGATGGATAGCATTCAGGAAATATATTCACGTACTGAGGAGCAATATCCCAATTTGTCTGAAACGTAAAAAAATGAACCAATGTATACTCCCCACCATGACTTATGGAAGTGAAACTTGGGCACTCACCAAAAGAATGGAAAAGAAGCTGAGAACTACACAGCGAAGAATGGAATTAATTATATTGGGAATGAGACTGTTAGATAAGAAGAGAAACACATGGAATAGGCAGCAAACTCAAGTAAAGGACTTTCTTATCAAAACTAAAGAACTAAAATGGTCTTGGGCAGGACACATAGCTCGAAGACATGATAACAGATGGACTAAGAAATAACAGAATGGCACCCAAGAGGAGCTAAGAGAAAACCTGGAAGACGGCAACGGAGATGGACAGATGAAATTCATGAGTTTGTGGTTAGTAAATGGATGGCCATTGCACAAAACAGAAGGAACTGGAAAGTTGCTGGAGAGGCCTTCATCCTGCAGTGGATTGAAAATGGCTGATGATGATGATTTTTTCCTAAATAAACGTTGATTTAACAAATTCTTGAAAAAAAAGTCATGAGTTAGGGTTATATTTGAAAGTGTCTGCAATTCTGCCTAAACACAATAGGAGGGCGTATATGATGAGAGCCTTGTCAATCAATTCTGCCGTGCGATTTGTGCAAGGATCATGGGGTAAACTTTTTCTCAGCGTGCCTGTTAACAGGAGAGACTGTTTCTACAGGGATGGGATATACTTAAATAGAAGGGTGCAAGAGTGTTTGCTGAAGCTATAGAGGCAGCATCAGGTGGGTCGGAAAATTGCTAGCTTTGTGGGGGGGGGAGATTCACAGACTAAAAGGTTAATAGTAGATGCAGGCAGAGGTGAAACTGATTCTTGCACTGCTCCTGTTAGAATGAACAGTGGCTGGAGGGGGGGGGAACTGTGGGTTCAGGGAATTGTGGGAGTCATCATGAAACAAACAAATATATGGGCCGTGTTACGGTAACTAAGAATAAGTGCATATAATGCACCTATTCTTAGTTAGATCTCTTGCATCACAAAACATCACATTAATTTTTTCATCCTACAAAATTCTTTCAATGCAAACAAGATTGATTTTTGTGTATCCATAATTCACTCAATTAAAAGCAAACCAATTTTTTGATTAGCAACGAAAAGCAATGTGTTGATTAAGTTCACTTCCACCATGACTGATTACACGTATGATAAAAGATTTCAATGGTTTCACTTACTATCTCAAAACCTTTAGTAATGAAACATTTGCCAGAAATTGCATGCAATTAGAATTTTGCACAGCACAAATTGAAATGGTAATATTTCTACCTTCAAAGATTGAAATTAAATACTGTATGAAAAACAAACAGCATCTGCACGGGAAACAATTTATATGAAATCAGTATACTGAATCACAAACAATTCTTAGAATTTAGCATCTATCGTCCCTTCCTCAAAACTAAAGTCACAAGGAAGGAGGGTTATATTTACATCATCTACTTTTTTGGGCCATAAAAAACCTGTATGAACAAGTGCACTGTAAACTAAAAAATACATCACACTATATAGGATTGATTACTTGGTCAGAAGATATAAGAATTAAAAGCAGGTGAGTGTTGAGTATTTAGAGTGTTATTTTTATAACACTGACTATAATTGAGAGTGTTATAAAGGGAGGTGTGTGTGTGTGTGTGTGTGTGTGTGTGTGTGTGTGTGTGTGTGTGTGTGTGTGTGTGTGTGTGTGTGTGTGTGTGTGTGTGTGTGTGTGTGTGTGTGTGTGTGCATTGTATCTCACTCTCACACACAAAATAAAACTGAGCATCTCTAAAAGCTCTCAAATCTAGGCCCAACAGATTCTGAATTTTTCAAGATTTCAGAAGTCAAATGACAAAACAGAAAGGAAAACTGACTATATCACTGTCTTATCTTGAATTTTTTTTTTTTAAATACAAGTAATAAATAAAACAGAAAAAAAAAAACACAAAACACCTAATTTACATGATAGACAGAATCCAAACTGTATGACTAATTATGTAATAATACCATATAATTCGAAAAATAAATTAAAATCTGACTAATAAATTAAATTTATTAAAAATTTGCAATCACAGCAAGTTTATCATTCTATCCATTATAGAAACTGATGTGCATTAAATGTATATAAATATCACACCAAAGCTGTCCTTGTCTTTGTCCTTGAAACAGGAAAATGAAAAGGACAAAGTTTCAGTGAATTTACTTAGTCAAAGTGCATCATTACTTGGCACCTGTAGTTCATGTAGTTATATAGCATATTGTGTCTATACAAGCATGGGTTGATCTGTATGCTATGTAGACCGAATACCCAGAAGAAACTCTATGCTCTCTGCCTAATACTGGCTATGTAATCCAACAAACACAGAGAGCAATAGAAATTCCTTCCGCATTTGATGCGACCTGAATACAGACTTCTCCAGTGAGAGATGGCTTCTTCTTAACATTTGAAATGTTAAGTTACGTGAGGTTACATTATACGTGAGGCATTATTTCAAAACAAAGCTTTTGGAACAAGGACTTGTTCAGTACATTACTAATTGCTGTTTACCTCATTTCATACGATACTAAAAAATTTTCATCTATATAAATATATGACACTGTAATTACACAGTGGGGTTGTCATAAAGTTTGCTTGGAGAGCCTAATAGAATAAATAATAATAATAATAATAAAACTTCTGATTTTATTTTTGAAGATGAGTCCAACCAGATTAGAGAGGATTACTTTTTTTTTGTTGAATTATTTTCATTCTTCCCATTACTGTACAGATAATGATGTGGTACAGCACTTTTTTTTTTTTTAAAAATGTTGAGTAGGTTACATCAGCTGCCTAAATAACTCTGAGGTAAAGTTTTTGGAAGTCCTGATAACATTCTGACTATCTGTCAGAATGGTATCAGGACTTCCATTATACCGCAGTCTTCCATGTGCAACAGTATCAAAAGCTTTTCTGAAATCCAGGTACAGTGGAATTTCTATATTACGAACTTCTATTTAACGAATTTCTCTATATTACGAACTTCTATTTAACGAATTTCTCTATATTACGAACTTCTATTTAACGAATTTTTCTATATTACGAATTTTTTTGCAAAACATTGCACCTTGAAACGAAATTACATGTAAAATTAACCCCATATAGTGAAGTGTTAGTCTCTCTATAACGAATTTTTAAAAAAATTAGTATAAGCATTTTTGAAGGTTTACAAGCATTTACTGCTAAACAACAAATATACTGCCTCCTTCCCTCCGAAATTGCGCATTAGCATCTGGAATTAAATAATCATCCTTTTAGTGAACACTTGTGGCCACTGATGCCCGTAGGAGGGGCTTTGCTTCATTTTTGTTAGTTATAAAACCAAATGGGTTTTCTTAAAAGTGGTCATAAACTTTACAATAAATAGGGTAGATTTGTAAATTGATGTTGGCTAAGGAGAAAACGAAATTCGCTGCGGTAAACCTTTAGCATGCTGCGGCGGCAATACATAGAATGCCAACCATAATCAGTTTTTAGTAACACCCACTGAGTGGCATTCGCTTCTCACCTCAGCCGTACCACGTGACCTTCCTGTCAATCATTATATATGTCCGTTCTCATCTAACTGGACTCCCAGTAGATGGTTTTCATGTTTTTTTTTTTTTTTTAATTTCGTTCTTTTAGAACAATTTGTCATCAATCACATAGGCTATTTGCTCTTGTATTTTTTTGTTTTTCTGAAAAGTAACACACAGCATACATTAATCATAAATTTTCTTTCTTGTATATATGAATGAAAGCAGAATAAAAGAAATTCAGAAAGTCGTATATTTCTTCAAAGTGATTGATAGGAAAGGTCACGTGATACTGTTGAATTGGCAAGCAAACGTCATTGAATATGCGGTACTAACAATTCATTATATGGCCAGCGTAGCGAAATTTGCGATGTATGTATCGGCAAGAGTTGCAGTCCAGTAATTTTTACAATTGCGGAAAAAATGTCAAAGAGAAAGTGTTTAAGGTATTAATGATAAAGCAAAGATTGTTATGATATTGACCAGGGTTTTAAGAAAAAAGATGTTGCAGAGAAATATGGCATACCTGCAAGCAGTTTATCTACAATTTTAAAAAATCGAGAATCAATTTTAAATACAATTGAAGGAGGAGCAGACAAGAAGCAAATTAAGTTGTGTATATACGAAGATCTTGATAAAGCTGTTCTAAGATGGGTGCAAATGATATGTGAAAAGAATATACCAATATCGGGCCCAATAATTAAGCAACAAGCTCTGAAATTTGCACAGTCCCCTGGACATACAGAATTTAAAGCAAGCACTGGGTGCTGGATAAATTAAGAACCATTACAGAATTGTGGAAAAGGTTATTTGTGGAGACAGTGTTAATGTAAGCAAAGAAGATTGCAACAGTTGGAGGAACAATACCTTAAAGAAGATTTTGGAAGAATATGAACCAAGGATGTTTTTAATGCTGACAAAATGGGTTATTCTTTAAATGTTTACCGAATAGAACACTTGCTTTTAAGGATGATAAATGTTTTGGCGGAAAACAAAGCAAAGAAAGAATCACTGTGCTAGTTGGAGCAAATATGACAGGATGAAAAATTAAAACTTTTAGTCATCGGAAAATCAAAACCCAAGATGTTTTAGAGGCATAAAATCTTTGGAAGTTGACTTCACCTTTAATAAAAAAGCACGGATGACAAGTGATATTTTTGAATGGATATTAAAACTAGACAAGCGTATAACAAAATAAAGAAGGAAAATCGTGTTGTAACTGACAACTGTCCGGCACATCCTGCCAAACTTAAAAGTGTGAAGTTGTTTTTACCACCAAACGTAACGTCAAACTCCAGGCAATGGACCAGGGCATTATTAAAAATTTAAATTTCATTATCGAAAGAGAATAATAATGAAGATTGTCAATGCGTTATCAGAAAATTGAAACTTGGAAGTTACCTTAGAGTAACTTCCAAGTTACTCTAAGAGTAACTTCCAAGTTACTCTAATACAAATAGAAATTGCTTTAAGGCAATGTATTTTGTGACCTACCTTAAATTAGAGATTGCATCTCTGAACTGGCAAAAGTTTGGACAAAAGATGTCACTGAATACACTATTCAAAATTGTTTTTCGAAACCGGGATTTGCATTGAATACAGAAGTCGAACAACAACTGGACGAACAAGATGAACTGCCCCTTTCACAACTGAAAAACCTTTGGACATTATTAGAATCGTCCGGAAACATCGAAAACGAAATAACACGGACAGTTTATGTAGATCAAGATCTGACACAACAGAACATCCAAATGAAGATGAAATACTGCTGAACAGTGTTAGAAGTGACCATGATCACGAGAAATTAACGACGACGCTGAAGACGCATCAGAACAACCCATAGAAAAGCCAACTCGCGAAGAAATGATTCATGCTTTTAAAACGGTTCGTATGGGTCTACAGTTTTGTGAAAATGTTCCTGATAATGTTTAATGTCTGAACAAAGTGCAGTTCTGTAACGAAATTAAGATTTTTTAAATTTGAGATTTTTTAATTGTACTGTGCAAACGAAAATTACAGATTTTTTTAAAATTTGTGATACTTACTGACAAAAATTGTGTTAACATAATTTAAATAAGTGTTTTTGAAATAAAATACATTAAAAATAAATGTAGATTCGTTTTCATTTTCTAATTAGATAACAATTTCTAATAAAAAAGATATTCTCTGTATAATGAAATTTCTCTATAACGATGTTCGCTGGATTTATCGAATTCGTTATAGGGAAGTCCGATGGTATATGATCTCAAAATTATTTTTTGAATCCAATTCCTTTGTGGCCACATCATAGTATCCAATCAAATTGGTCAGACAAGATCGCCCTTTAACAAACCCATGATGTGTCTTAACTATTACTGCAGTCTAGATGATCTAGATGATCCTGCAATGCTGCTTAGACCAGGTGATGCCATTATTTTCCAGGGAACACAAGTTAAACTAACAGGTCTATAGTTACTTGTGTTACCTTTTGAACCCCCTTTGTGAATTGGTGATACATTTGCAACCTCCAGTCCATGGGGATCTCCCCTGAGTCCAAGGCCGCTCTCATAATTATGGCTAAGAGTTGGCTTACGTCCTTTGCTGTCTCCATTAATATAACTAGATAGATTCCATCCACCCCCAACTGCCTTCTTTATGTTTAACTTTAACAATTTCTCCTCCACTTTGCTCTCAGTTATTACAAAATCACTTAGCCCCCTGTTAGAATTTGAAAAATTTCTGGCATTCCTCTCCTTAAATCACTCCTCATGTGAGAATGTCAATGCAAAATACTCATTCAGTATTTTGCATCTGCTCATTCAAAATACTCATTCGGTATTTTGCATCTGCTCATTCAAAATACTCATTCGGTATTTTGCATCTGCTCATTCAAAATACTCATTCGGTATTTTGCATCTATTAAAAAATACTTTTTTTTTTTTTTTTTTTTTTCCCCTCTGATGTTTATAATATTGCTTTCTTGCATCATTTTCCACTAACTATATTTACACTTATCACTATTCCTTATCTAGCTAATATATAGTTGGTGCTCATTTCTCGAAGTGTCTTAACCTTCCAGTAGGTGTATCCACTGGAAATTTGAATTTTCTTGTGCTTTTCAAACCAGGTATATCATTAAATTTTTCTCTGGCCATGAGCATTTGTAATACACTAGGTGTTAACATGTATTTCATATAAGTAAATAAAAATAAACAGAAAATCTACTTCTCTGCCTGAGATTAACTAATTACAGCTCCAAAACAATGCAACAATTACTGCAGTTTATGGTGCATTTGACGTCAATTACTAGGATTGAAAATTTAGTAATCTGGTCTTTAAAAATCAGGAATTAAGGTAGGTCACAAAATACATTGCTTTAAAGCAATTTCTATTTGTATACATGTGTATGTGCATATAAATATGTACAATGTTACAAGTTATTTAAGAACTGGTAAACAAAAACAAAGATTTATACTGATAATGCACGTTTATTCTTGTAACAAGCTTTTGAGTTCAGGGGAAAATTTTCAAAGGTGGCAATCAGAGCAAAAATAAACCATTTTACTTTTAACATTAGCTATAAATAAAAGAAATTTCCATTAAAATACTGATATCAAAACTTTGTGAAGCCAAATCTTTTAATTTTTATGTTAACATGTTGAATGCCGACTACAAGTTAATTTGTAGTTGGCGATCTGGCCCAGGACGCTGACTATGAGTTAACTCGGACTGGTATGACTTGCCTTTCAGATGCAGCTACGAGTATATTCATAGCAAATATGTACAACTGATGGATAGTTAGCTTCTGAGATAAGAATGAAAAACCAACCACGGTGTCAGAAAACAGAATTTATCCACAAAAAGAAATAATTTTCCTCACATAAAGAGCTAGCTTCTCTTAGTGCACTGGAAAATAACAGTGTATTCTGTGGTGTTTTTTATTTCTCGTACATACTTGACACGGCTTAGTCAGGCGTGGTTTTTTTTTTTTCAGTTGGTGGTATAGCCAACTGAAATTCTAAATTATGAATATGACGTTCAGACCTAATCTTCTTTGGAATGCTTAGAATTTTATTTTTTCTCCAATCAAAGATTCAATGTACCTTTTCCATCCAGTTACGGGTTCCACCATAAAATGTCCGAAATTCAGAGAAACCCGTAACTTGATGGAAAAGGGTGTATGCATTACGCATATATATTTCTATAACATGTAATGCAGTTTTTTTTGGACATCTGATGGTTTTTCTTAGCGCTGAATAATATGAGAGCATTTGACCCAATCGATCTATGAACCAGGACCATACGACTAGTCAAAAATCTCTTCAAATTCCGAGTCACTCATATTAGCATAGAGCTCAAGCTCTTCTTCGATCAGTGGTCTCTTCTTATCCATGTTTTAGTTTCTTTTTAGTACATAACAATGTACTAAATACAACGTACATGGCAAAGTCTGTGTCACTGCAGCGGATTTACGCATAGCACAGATTCACATACAGAGAATTCTGCAAGTTACAACACGTCTGATTTAATTGAGTTAACTCACAGTTGGCTGCTGCGAAGAATTTTCTATTACGTACGCCAACTATGAGATAATTCACAATGTTTCTTTACAACAATAAGCTTTTTTATGAGTTTTGGTGATGAATATATATTATAATTTGGGTTTTGAATAATTTAACCTGCCTAACTCAAATTGGCATCAGAGACCAGTTTACCCAAATAAGCCTTGGCAGTCAACGTGTTAAATAATGTGTTCTGGCATAAAAGTATCCATTACTGCTCTTCTTTACATTTGAATGTTACATTCTAAAAAAATGCTGTTATACATAAAGTCTAAATGTGTTACAACCTCAAATATTGTATCGTTGTTTTTTTAAATCATTACAGACAGAGAGAGAGAGAGAGAGAGAGAGAGAGAGAGATCGATTCAAAAAGACTGTAAAAATGCAGAATCATTTAAGTACTAATGAACATTTACAGTATATGCAATGGGAGTTAAGAAAAAAATAAATAAGGACAAAAGGAAAAAAACATAGAAACTAAAAATAATAGATACCTGTGTTTTTCCAAGTAACTTATAAGCAGCCTGCAGTTTTTCATAATGAAATTTGGTAAAACTAGTACAAACTGAAGAAAGAGCTACATCAAGCTGTTCTTCTGTCATCTCTAAAGTATCTTGCAATTTAGAACTTAGTTCACTAAAATAAAACTTCAGAATTAATTATATAATAATACCCCCACAAAATAATAACAAGATATGAATGGGGGTGGAGGGAGGGAGGGAGAGAGAGAGAGAGAGAGACTGACTTTAATCTTTTTTAAATAAAAACACTCCACTTCAAAAGATAAAAACTTTAATGCTCAAATGGGTGCAACCCTTAAATTTAAAAATTAGTGTCCATTAGAATGACACCAATGTCAATTTTAGAATTCCCAAGGTGATAATCAAGCTGGTAATTTTTTTTTATCAAGAATCACATTTTGGGAGTTCTGAAAAACCATTCAAAAGTCAAAGTTTCATATAATAATACTTTTTAATTTGTATACCCATGTATACAAGCATGCCCATGAAAATTAAAACAGCCAAAGTCTCCCTTTGACAGACTTTAACATAGTCTGAAATTAAAATGAGCACATGAAAATTAAAACAGCCAAAGTCTCCCTTTGACAGACTTTAACATAATGTGTGCCTACTCATAACTGTAATTAACTCACACTCTTAAATACCAACATCCCTTTGGCATCTATCTCAAGCACTGTGGCAGAGACGAAATTTGATATCTGTTTAGATTTCTTCAACTAAATGCATCAAAATAATATTCTTTATTACAAGCACTACCATTTTCACCATCAGAGAAGAATGTTTGTATCCTGCTAATTTTATTTGAAACTTAGACAAAATTTTAGGAAAATGATTAGAGAGGTCTGAAATGATGCAGTTATTAAAACACTGCTTTTAAGTGTTTCCAAAAATAAGCTATTGTAACTATCAACCTAATCATAAAGTTTTAGCAGGTGCTCATTCTTTTTTATGGTCTCATCTCTTAATCCATATGGTTTGAAGACAGAATTTAAAGTGAATATAAAATATAATTAAAAATGCCCCAAGGAAAAAGGTGTGTACTACCTCTTTTTTTCAGGATGTCATACATAATTAAAACTGATTGTGAATTGAGAAACCAAGGGACTTAATGGGAGACTTTCGTTAAACGTTGTCAGTGGTTATTTCAAAAAAAGACAGTTGTGTGTGTTTTTATACATGAAACTTAACTCCCAGGATGCACAGCTGAAGCTTGAAAATTTTATATACATTAGATGCCATATTGGCAAAAGGCTAGCTGGAAATTTTGTACCTAAGAATCACATTTTGCAAGTTCTGGTGGAACCATTCAAAAGTCAAATTTCATATAATAATAGTTAATGATTTGAATTTAATTTACTTAAGGTTATTGCTAAATCTATTTGAGGATTATGTTTATGTGAATGTGCACGTTGGCTAAGTTCTGTTGCAGAATAATTGGATTGAAGGCTATTTCTATGATAATAAGCTCTAATATTTCCAGTTTAGGCTGATCCAAATTTTATAGTTGTGCTGCCTATATACAAGTAACATGCATTTCAGTAGTGTTGGCATTTGATAAGATATATAATATTGTTTATATCCTGAAAGTATATGTATATGTTTCTTTATACTTGTTAAATATAAACTTCATACAGTCTGTCCACGACATACGTAAGTCGAGTTTTATGTAACTCGGGAATGACTAATAAAATATTGTTAATATATTCCTGATATACCAAAATTCAAAAAAAAAAAAAAAAAAATCACATAATATCCTCAGAAGAATGAAGAAAAATAGTTATATACCATAACAATTAAAAACTTTATCCTGGCACAGCAGTAAAGTAGTACTACTTTCACTTCTTCTTTTAAGTATCTTTATAATTTTACCAAAAAAATTTACCTAAGTCTGAAGTTACGTAACTCAGGCTTATATAAGTTAGGGACTAACTGTACTTGTTAAATATATTAAGTATGTTAATTATATATTTATACTTGTATGAAAAAAAAATATTAAAACTATGTCAGTACCAGAAAATATGTCACAGAGCCATTGAGCAAACTGACTATCATATAGCTTTGATTCATTTGTTTATCATTATTATTTAATGTTTCAAAGTGAGGGTTACTTATTCAATTTTTGCTTCTGAAATGATGTATTAACTGAATTGAGCACAGTCAATTCTAATATAACACGCATTTTAGAAAAGCAAATTTGCTCAATGCGACTGATATATTAAGGAACAATGTGAGTGTAATGTTATTTTTGCGTTGGTTCTTGCACGATTTCATCTGCAAGTAACACCAGGTGAATGCAAAACCCGGCACCAAACTGAACGTAGCAACCTGCGCGGCAATACATGTAAGTTTATGAGGCTTAAAAAATAGCAAATGTGTGAGAGCCATATTTCCCATTTACTGTAGTTGTATTAGGAGACACACAGTTCTCATTCGCTGTATTCACAAAATAACATATGATACTGTAGACTGACTCAGGTTTTCAGAAGCTGAAATCATCAGCCAAAAAAAAAAAAAAAAAAAAAAAATCCTTCTCATTTCACCCATCCAATCGCTACAAATCTTTGCCTATTTCAGCCTTAAATTTATTTAAGCTAACAACTTACACAACAACAAATGGAAGTCTGCAGCAGCAATCAACAACCCGCTGGCTAGAGCCAAACTTCTGCACATCTATTCTACAACTGTCTTTCCTCAATTTGAATCAATGGCCCCCTCATGTTCATTATCTGAGCAAGCGGAAGTATCCCATCAGCACTGAGCCTGCTCAAACCATTCAAGGTCTTATACACCTCAATCAGATCACCTCACAGGTGCCTAGTCTCCAGACACTGTAGTTTGCAAAATTTAGAACTTTCTTGGTAAGAGGACCTGCCTCCATCATTCCCATCACGAATCTTGCTGCCATTCTCTCTACATGCTCAAGTGACTCTACATCCTCCCTAAAATGAGGGCCTCCAGACCTCCTGCACACAGTACTGAAGGCGTGGCTTGACCATTGCCTCATACAAAGGGATAATCACCTCCTTTTCCCTGCTAGCAGAATTCCTGTATATCATTGAAAATAGGCCCAGCACCGAACCCTGGGGTACTCTACTAATAACGTTAATCCATTTAGAGCAGTGTCCATTTATTACTACTATCTGCCATCTCCTACTCAACCATCCCTATATCCACTGTAGCAACTTGTCCTTAATGCCATACCACTCCAATTTGCACAGCAGACTTCCACATGCAACAGTATCAAAACCTTTCCTGAAATCCAAGTATATGATATCAAAATTATTTTTGGCATCCAGTTACTTTGTGATCACATCGCAGTATCCAATCAAATTGATCACACAAGATTTCCCCTTAACAAATCCATGTTGTACCTGAACTATTACTGCAGTCTTGTCTAGATGATTCTGCAATGCTTCTTTAACAAGTGATTCCATTATTTTCCCCAAAGAACAGAAGTTAAACTAACAGGTCTATAATTATTTGTCACCCTTTGAAACTCCTTTATGAATTGGGAATACATCTGCACATCTCTAGTCCATGGGGACCTCACCATGAAGATGCTCTCATAATTATGGCTAAGGGTTTGTTTACTTCCCTAGCTTCCTCCTTAAATATAACTGGATAGATTCCATCCACCCCAGACATTTTTATGTTTAACTTCAACAGTTTCTTCTCCATTTTGCTCTCAAAATCATATAGCTCCCTATTACAGTTTAGTAAACTTCGGTCCTTTCTTCCTTACGGAATTCCTCATGTGTGAATGTAGATGCAAAACACTCATTCAGTTTGCAACTATCTGAGCAGGATCATCAACAGTCAAACCACTAATATCAAATGGACCAATCTGATTCATCCCCTTCATTCTAGAGTTTATATAAATACGCACACGTTTCTGGCCGTCCATATGGACGTGCAACAGGAAATGTGATTCATTGCACCAGACGACCTTTTTCAATCACTCAAGGTCCAGTTTCGACAACGTGCCCATTGTAGGTGCTGTTGCCAGTGAACCGTGGTTAGCACGGGCACTCGGAGCAGTCTGCAGCTATGCAGCCCCATTTTAAGCAGGATTCGATGTACTGTGTGTTGTGACACTTACTCCCATCACAAGCATTCCAATTACCGGTGAATTGCACCACAGTCGCCCTTCTGTTGCCATATACCATCCAGGAGAGCCTACGTTCACTTTGAGCATCAATGAGCCGAGGTCGTCCAACAACTCTCCAGCGGTTCGTGAGTGTCCCCCTCCTTGAACTTTTTGGTACGTAATAACCATGGCTGACCATGAGCATCCCACCAACCGTGGCATTTCGGATATGCTCTGACCCAGTTGTCTTGGCCATTACAATTTGGCCTTTGTCAAACTCGCTTAAGTGCGCTGCTTTTCCTACCTGAAGAACAAGAGTAACACTGATTAACGGAGCTTAGTATGAGGTGTTTTTTATACAGTGTCCCAACCTACAGTTGCTTCGATTTGCATAACGCTGGTCATAATGTTTTGGTTCATCGTTGTATTTTTTTAATACATTTTATGATAAGTTCATGATATACTCGTATAAAACCATATTTTCTATTTTAAAAATATTTAAAATTTCTTTTATAGACCACATGTATTACCTAAACATACAGTTCTCATTGTCGTAGATTTTAGGCTTTAAAACATTCTGTCCCAATTGTGGCCAGTGGCATCTGATCACCCTATCTTTACAAGAAAATTAAATCATTTACTAACAATATTTAAAATAATAATATCTTCATTGCAATGTACAGTAGAGGTGGATTGTATCTTGAGTCATATTTATGATTTAGTGAAGTGTATTGAGTAAAGTGTAATGTTTTCCTTAGCAAAAAAAAAAGACTAAATCATTGCATTGTAGTAGTAACAGCAAATGATGCAAGAAACCAAGTTTATAGAGCATCAACCAAAAAACCAAAAAAAAAAAAAAAAAAAAATACAGTTCACCAATAAGTACCATCCTATAATTTGTCTAGTTCTACCTTCAATTTCTTTAATCCATCCACTTCCAACAACAAATGGAAGCCTGTTCCAACAATCAACTACCTGCTAGCTGAAGGCAACCATCTTCCGCACATCTCACCTGCAACCATCTTTCTTCAACTGGAATTTATGCTTTCCTCATGTGTGTGGGTCTCAGAAAGTGAAAGAATACCATAAACATTCAGCTTATGAAATCTTCACAGCTTTAAACATCTTAATCAGATCTCCCAGCAAGCTAGACTTGAGACGCTGCAATTTTCAGAAATGAAGCCATTCTAGGTCAACCTTTTGTTCCCTTCACCAATCTGGTTCCTCTCTACACCCATTCCAGCAGATGTACATCCTTCCTGAAGTGATGGCTCAAGACCTAAATACAGTACTCAAGATGTGGCCTAACCATTGCCTTATACAAAGGGATAATCATCTCATTATGTTTACTAGAAAAATTCCTGGGGTCTTTTTGCACCACAATCCAACGTGCCTTTGTCAATGTTAAACTTCAGTTGCCACTTCTCACAGCCCATCTTTTCTATATCCTGTAATGACAGTATGCAGTAGCATACTGTCATTACAAACCTGCCAACCTTTGTGTCATCTGCAAACTTAAATATTAAGCCTGATGTACTTTCATCAATATCATTGATAAATATACAAAACAACAATGGGCCAAACACCAAACTCGGGGGGACTCTATTAATAACATTAGTCCACGAAGAGCAGTGTCCATTGATTACCACACGTCTTCTCACACTCAACTACCCTTTTATCCATTGTAGCCACTTGCCCTTAATGCAATACTGCTCCAATATATAGAGTAGCTTTTTCTGAGCTAGAGGAAGAATCCCATCAGCACTGAGCATGCTTAAACCATTCAAGGCTTTATACACCTCTATCAGATCACCTCGCTGGTGCCTAGTCTCCAGACACTGTAATTTGCAAAACTTAAGCCTTTCTTCGTAAGAGCACCCCTTTGTTCCATTCACTAATCTTGTTGCCCTTCTCTGTACTCGTTCCAGCAGCTCTACATCCTTCTTGAAATGAGGCCTCCAGACCTGTATACAGTACTCTAGGTGTGGCCTGACCATTGCCTTATACAATGGAATAATCACCTCCTTATCCCTGCTGGAAAAATTCCTGTATATCATTGACAATACTCCATGAGCTACTCTTGCAGCCCGTCTGCACTGTTCAGAGAACTTCATATCTGCCTGAAAAACCACCCCCAAGTCCCTTTCATTCTCTACCACTGTCAGTGTAGTACCACAGAGTTGATACGTTGCTCTGGGGTTGCTGTTTCCCATGTGTAGTACTTTACATCTGTCAATGTTAAACTTCATTTGCCACCTCTCAGCCCATCTGCTCAACCTTTCCAGATCCTGTTGCAGCAGCATAGTGTCAGTAGTGTCCTTGACAACCCTGCCAACCTTTGTATCCTGAGGGACTCCACTAATAACATTAGTCCATGATGAGCAGTGTCCATTGATTACCACTCTCTGTCTTCTCCCCCTCAACCACCCCTTTATCCATAGCAGCAATTTGCCTCCAATGTCACACTGCTCCAATTTGTGTAGCAGTCTTCCATGTGCAACAGTATCAAAAGCCTTTCTAAGATCCAAGTATATAATATCAAAGTTATTCCCTGCATCCAGTTCTTTTGTGACTGCATCATAGTATCCAATCAAGTTGGTCAGGCAAGACTTCTCCTTAACAAAACCATGCTGTGTCTGAGCTATTAAGTCTTGTCTAAATGATCATGCAGTGCTTCTTTAACCAGTGCCTCCATTAATTTTCCTGGCACAGAAGTTAAGCTCACAGGTCTATAATTACTTGTGTCAGCCTTTGATCCTCCTTTGTGAATTGGGGTCACATTTGCACATTTCCAGTCTATGGGTACCTCCCCTGAGTCCAAGGAAGCTCATAATTATGGTTAAGGGTTTGCTTACTTCCTTTGCTGCCTCCTTTAATATAACTGGATAGATCCCATCCACCCCGGGTGCCTTTCTTGTGTTTATCTTCAACAGTTTCTCCTCCACTTTACTCCCAGTTATTTCAAGATTCTGTAGCTTACTGCTAGAGTTGAATACACCTCTGGCATTCCCCTTGCTGAATAACTCCTCATGTGTGAATGTCGATGCAAAATAGTCATTTAGTTTGTTAGCTACCTGAGCAGGATCATCAACAGTTGACCCATCAATATCAAGTGGACCAATCTGATTCATCGCCTTCCTTCTAGAGTTTACATAAGTAAAGAACTCTTTGCTGTTTTTCTTTGCATCCCTTGCCAAGGATTTCTTGTAATCTGCCTTCGCCTGCCTAACCTTCTTTGTAACTTGGTTGCATATCAACTTGTATCTATCATAGGCTTCTGTATCATGTGTTAATTTGTAAGTATCCCATGCATTTTTCTTCTCTGCCATATGCCTCATTAGTTCATCTGACATCCATTTTGGCCTAAACCTTGAACAATATTTCTTAGTTGGTATGTAAAGCCTAGTAGCTTCCAAGATAAGTTCTTTGAATGCTTCCCATTTTGAATTTGCTGTTGGTAACATCATCAGTTGGTCCCACTGTATAGAATTTAAATACTGTCTCAGTCCATCGTAGTCGCCTTTACGGAAGCAATAACCCTTCCCTTTACCCCTAATGGTAGTTACCTCTTTGAGTAAATCCCACTTCAGCACACTGTGATCACTGCCACCTAGTGGTTCATTTATCTGCAGATTCTTAATGCATGAAGAATCACTGCTGATAATCAAATCAAGAGTATTACTCCCTCTAGTTGCCTCCCGAACATGCTGATGTAGAAAACAATCATCCAATAAATCCACAAAAGCCCTGCTAGTGTGTTGAGTAACCAGCCCCCAAATTCCAGTCAATATCTGGGAAATTAAAATCTCCCATTATAAGACTCTCTGATTTACTGGCCCACTCTATTTCCCTATACAGTTCCTTATTATACTCATCAGAGTCATTAGGCCTATAGCACGCTCCTACTCTCAATTTTGATCTCCCAATGCTTATATCACACCAAACTGACTCAACACTGCACTGTCCAGCGATGTCGATTGGCTTCACTTCCTTGGTTTTTATGTGTTTCTTAACTAATAGCATAACCCCTCCCCCCTTCCTATCCTGTCTATCCTTTCTGTAGACGTACTCCCCAAATTGTAGTTCTGCATCCCTTATATCTGTGTGACACCACGTCTCTGATATCCCAACAATATCAACCTCAAATTCATCAAATTTATTTACTAAACTCCTAGCATTGGTGTACACGCAAGTATACCTGCCCTTGTTTCTATTCTTAGCTACCCTAACACAACCCATGTGTTTACTTGTACCGCAATGGCTCCCAGCAGTCTCTGAAATACCATGCATCTTGTTTTTCAGGCTTCTGCTCATTCTAATAGAAGCAGTGCAAGAATCTCTTTCACCTCTGCCAGTGGCTACTGTCAATCTATTGTTCTTTGTCTCCCCCCCAAGCTAGCAGTTTTCCGACCCACTTAACACTTGGTCCTTGTCCTTGAGTTGGTCCTTGAGGTTGTCATAGACATTCTCTCAGATATGGCAGACAAGCTGTTCTTGCTACCTGGGAGTCTAAAACGCTGATGGAACTGATATTCGGGTGACACTCAAGTCAAAGTGGACCCAATTTCGGCGAAGTCCGGACGTTCTATGACAGCCAAATCCTCTGCTTGCAACTTCACGATGGTGGGACTGTTAGTAATCCTGGGTATAACCTTCATGCACAAGTACATGGTGGGTGACCACCCAGGTGTGAACCAACGTAAGCAGCGGTCGAGGTGTGACGCCCACACCACATGGAGGAACGCCGCCCCTCTATGTTACCAGGCAGTACTAGGTGGTAGATGACTCTCATCAACCGGTGAAATACCACCACTTTGCTTATTGGAGGCTTGAAGTGGTGGAACCCATGTTTAGTCTCTAGAGCTAAGTTCCGGCCAACTCTTCCCTATCTCTTCCATCATGCAGCATGATTGATGATTTTTGAGGTTATGATGAATGTCGTGGCGAGATCCAATATTCCTTACATTTCGAGGGTACAGCTCTAAAACGGTGTTCGCAGGCCGGCCGCTAGTTAGTACACCGGACTGAACCTATTGGTAACTCTCTAGGAAGCTTCTGGATCAGCTAGTGTATAATCTTGCTACCTCTACTCTGCCAGATAGTGACTGGAGGGAGTCCGAGTAGTGTGTATGCGGGGAGCATTGTCGAGGCCACGTTATGTCAAGGATCTGGGTATATTCTTACCACATGTACACCATATCCAAAAATTTCATTACTTCATACAGCATGTCCCACCCACTTTTTCTTACTATTCAATACACCATGAATTGTCAAAATAATAGAGCAAGCTTATCTGCGAAAAGATCTAAACCTCCCAAGGATTTCCTAATTCATTTCACAAATATACGTGGTCTCAATTCTAATCTCAACGATGTCCATTTCCACTTGCAGTCTTCCAAACCCCATGTACTTTTTCTGACTGAATCTCAGTCATCAGTTGATTCAACTACTGCTCATCTCAGATGTCCAAATTATTTGCTGTATGATTCCTTTCGCCTCAAAGGTGGTACTTGTGCATATGTCCGTTCTGATATTCCCTGTCAGAGACTTGGCAATTTGGAATCTCCTCTCTTTGATCTTCTCTGGCTTAAAATCTCTCTACCCCATTGTGTAAAATTCATCTGTTGTCTCTACCGTTCTCCCAACTCCACTAACCACTTGGAGCTCTTTGACTTCCTCTCTTTGCAACTTGACTTTCTCCAGTCCAACTTTCCTAACAGTGAGGTAATTTTCCTTGGTGATTTTAACGTTCACAACTCCAGCTGGCTTCCCTTTTCTAGTCACACCGACCCAGCAGGTCGAGATGCTGAGGCTTTTGCAATTACTAATGACCTAGCACAGATTGTTCATTTACCTACAAGAATACCGGACAATCCTAATCATACAGCCAATACGCTTGATCTTTTTCTCACAAACAACCCTTCTAAGTACAAGGTTGAAGTGAGAGGTCCTTTAGGCACTTCAGATCACAACTTGGTGATTGCCTCTTCTCCAATGGAACCTTTATCTCATGGCTATTCCCAACCTTGTATTGTTTGGCATTACAAGAATGCAAAATGGGATGACCTGCGAGACTTCTTTTCTTCTTTTCCTTGGTCTGATTACTGTTTCAAAACTTCTGATGTCAATGTTTGCTCAGATCGTGTCAGTGAAATTATTCTTGCAGGAATGGAATCCTTTATCCCACACTCCACTTTAAAATCTCGTCCTTTATCTAAACCTTGGTTTTCCAATAAATGTGCTAAGGCTGTCCAAGAGAAGAACGTTGCATATCGTAATTGGCTTGTTTCTAATTCTTCAGTTTCATTTTCTGCCTACACCAAAGCTCGCAACAATTGTAAAGCAGTTATTAATCAGTCCAAACTAGAGTTTGAACAGGCTAAGAGTAGAAAACTTGCTTCTTGCCTAATGGTAGCCGAGCATTCTGGTCTCTTGCCAAAGCTATTGGCCGCAACTTTTGCCCATCTCTGCTCCCACCTCTATCCAAACCAGATGGTTCTGTTGTCACTTCAGCCAAGGATAAAGCTGACCTGCTAGCATCCCATTTTTCTTTGAGCTCATGTATTAATGATCTTGGTAAAACACCTCCCACCATTCCTAACACGCTCCATTCAATGCCTCCTGTGGTCTTCCGTCAAAAGGATATCAGAAGGATTTTGATGAATCTTGATGCTAAGAAAGCTCCAGGCCCTGATGGTATTTCTCCACTTGTTCTCAAATCCTGTGCTCCTGAACTTACTCCTATTCTTTGCCGCCTTTTTTCACTTTCTTATTCCAAAGGTGTTTTTCCTTCTGCTTGGAAATTTGCTCATATCCAGCCAGTTCCTAAAAAGGGTGACAAATCCCTCCCATCCAATTATCATCCCATTGAAATTACTTCTACTCTTTCTAAAGTAATGGAGAAATCAATTAACCGCCAACTCTTAAACTACCTAGAAACCTTCCGTCTGATCAATGATCGCCAGTATGGATTCCGTCAGTGTCGATCCACTGGTGATATTCTGGCTTATGTTACCCATTTATGGACTAATTCAATGGAAAGGTTCGGTGAAACACAAGTAGTTGCTCTTGACATCTCAAAGGCTTTTGATCGTGTTTGGCATAAAGGTCGTCTAAACAAGCTTCCATCTTATGGTTTGCCAACTGTTTTTAGTAATTGGTTATCAAGTTTTCTCTCTGATCGCTCACTGAGGGTGATGGTAGATGGCTGTCTGTCTTCTAACTTCTCCACTAATGCCGGTGTCCCCCAAGGTTCAGTTCTTTCCCCCACTCTTTTCCTCTTGTATAAAAATGACCTTCTTCCATTGACTGGAAATTCTATCCATAGTTTTGCCGATGATATCACATTGCATTCAACTTTCCATTTTGAGAAACCTTGTCCAGCTCAATCAGCTTCAAGTTCTCGAAAATCTGCTGCCAATTCCTTAAATGCCGATCTTCAGGTAATTCTCCAGTGGGGCAAAGACAACTTAGTTGATTTCAACCCTTCTAAAACTCAATCTTGTCTTATATCTCGCAAAAAGGATTCTTCTGCTCCTATGCTTATCTTTAGTGACACTCCGATTTCTAGGCAAAATGATATATCTCTTTTGGGGATTACCCTGACTTCTAATCTCTCTTGGCACAAACACATTACAAATATTGCTTCCTCTGCATCTAAAAAACTTGGTTTTCTCTTTCGCTCTCGGCGTTACTTTTCTCCCAAACAGCTGCTCACTCTGTATAAATCGCAAATCCGCCCTGCCATGGAATATTGTTCCCACATCTGGGGTGGTGCCCCCAAAACCTCTCTCAGGCTTCTTGATTCCATTCAGAAGAGGGCAGTTAGGTTAATTAATGATTCATCTCTAACAGAGTCTCTCCACTCGCTTTCTCATAGACGCACTGTTTCTGCTGCATGCCTCTTCTACAGATACTTCCATGGGCACTGTTCTTCTGAATTGGCTTCTATAATTCCCTCTCTCTCTTTCAAAACAGTCCGAACACGTGCCGCCACCAGCCAACATCCATTTACTGTCCAACTTCAAACCCACAGAACCAACTTTTCATCTTCCTCATTTATTCATTCAACTGCCGTTTTCTGGAACAACCTTCCTTCATATGTATTTCCTGAAAATTACAATCTACAGAAGTTCAAGTCCAATATCAACAAATATCTTCTTTCGTGTTCTCAACCTCCAACCCAAGCACGGTACTAAGTACTATAGGTTCTAATACCTCTCGTGTTTGGGGTTCTCATAAAAAAAAAAAAAAAAAAAAACACTGCCTCGATAGCATCAGCAAATATTCTTGCACCCTTTCTATTTAAGTGTATCCCATCCCTGTAGAAGCAATCTCTTCTGTTAACAAGTACAGTCCAGGCTGAAAAAAATTCTACCCCTTGAGCCTTGCACAATCTTTCCAGGGCCGAATTGATCGACAAGGCTCTCATCATATAATCCCTCCTATCGTGTCTGGGCAGAATTGCAGACACTAAGACACTCCTACTAGAGTTTACATAAGTAAAGTCTTTGCTGTGTTTCTTTGCATCCTTTGCCAAAGACTTCTCATAATCTGACTTCCCTTGCCTAACCTCCTTTGATTACAGACCAGCGGATATCTATCATAGGCTTTTGTGTCTCCTGATAATTGGTATTCATCATCCCATACATTTTTCTTCGGTGCCATGAGTATTATTGGGTCATCTGACATCCATTTAGGCCTAAACCTTGAATAGTATTTCTTAGTTGGTATGAAAAGCCTAATAGATTCCAAGATTAATTGTTTGAATGCTTCCCATTTAGAATTTGCTGTTGGTAACTATCAGTTGGCCCCACTATATAGAATTTAAAAACTGCCTGAGATCTATGTAGACAACTTATCTAAAACAAAAACCCTTCCCATTACCCCAGGTGGTAGTTGCATCTTGAAGTAAATCCTATGTCAGTACACTGTGATCAATGCCACCTAGTAGTTCCTTTATATGCAAATCCTTAATACCTGAATAATCACTGCTGATAATCAGATCAAGAGTATTACTTCCTATCATTGCCTTTCAAACATGCTGCTGCTGTAGAAAACAATGATTCAATAAATCCACAAAAGTCTTGCTAGTGTGTGAGTGACCAACCCACAAGTTCCAGCCAATATCTGGAAAGTTAAAATCCCCCACTATAGGACATTCTGAGTTATTGGCCCACTATTTCTCTGTACATCTGTTTGTTGTATGCATCATAGTCATTAGGCCAAAGCAGACTTCTACTGTCATATCTGATTTCCTAGTGCTTATGTCACACCAAACTGACTGAACATTGCACTGTACATCTATGTCAACTGGATGCACTTCCTTAAACTTTTTTTTGTGTTTATTCCCCACCATAACCCCTCCTCCCTTCCTATCCTGTCTATTCTTTTTGTACACATTGTACTCCCCATATTCCATTTCTGTATTTCTTGTATCTGTGTGACACCTAGCGTCCGATATCTCAACGATATCCACCTTTGATGTCTTGACAAGCACTTCAAATTCATTAAATTTATTTACTATACTTCTAGCATTGGTGTACATGCAAGTATACATGCACCTGTTCTTAAGAAGAACTTCTTACTCTTAGTTACCCTAACACAACCCATGTATTTACTTGTTTTTTTTTGTAGTTGTTGGCACATCAGTTTCTGTGGCCATAATGCACCTCCCAAGGTTTTTGCAGTACTTTGATCCAAGCCCGAGGCGGGATTCGAACCCGCGACCTTTGGGTTGCCAGGCAGGCACTGTATGTATTTGTTCCATGATGACTCCCACGTGTCCTTGAAATGCCCAGCAGAAGCAGTGTAAGAATCACTTTCACCTCTGCCTGTGACTACTGTTAATCTTTTAGTCTGTGAACCCCCTCCCCAAAGCTATCAGTTTCACAACACACCTAACATTACCTCGATAGCACCAGCAAATATTCTTGCCCCCTTTCTAATTAACTGTATCCCCATCCCTGTAGAAGGAGTCTCTCCTGTTAACAAGCACAGACCATATTGAAAAAAAATTCTACCACATCAGCCTTGCACAATCTCTCCAGGGCCAAACTGATTGACAAAGCTCTCTTCATATACTTCCCTCCTATCGTGTCTGGGCAGAATAGCAGAAACTTTAAAATTTAACCTTAACTGACAATTGTTTTTTTTAACATTGTACTTGTTAAGTAAATCTGCAGATTTCTTACTCTTAATGTCATTAGTGTCAATGCATACAACACTATCATCCTTTGTGCACTTAAAAGATCATATCAACTCTACAACATCATCAGCCTTTGCCCCTGGCAGACATACCCTGGTCCTATTCCACCTATCCTTTTTGTGCAATATATTACCTGTTTCCCTACAATAGACTGCGAAAATAACTAGATCCTGTGGGACCAGCACATTATGCCCTGAAGATTGTCGCTGTGTTGTTTGATGCACAAGAGTGAGCAGTGGCATTGAGTTAGGCATTTGAGAGATTGATGGGCCCCCTCCATTTCAATTCCTTCTAGAGCTTTTTTTTTTTTTTTTTTTTTTCCCAGGAGCATTAGCAACTAAGGCCATATTGCTCCGGGAATATGTGGTGGTCATTCCCTTGACCTTTCCGCATCCTCCATATTTGGTGATGACGGGCTCGAACCCCGGTCTAATCAAGAAGCGTGTGCAACCCACTGCTGCTCTTTCCCACCTGGCTACGGAGGTGCCTCCTTCTAGAGCATCTACTCTACTCTTCACATTTTCATAAACAGCTTCAGAATATGTGTACAATATATTTTTTATTATTATTTTTTTTTTAAACCCCAGGGGCTCACATCTGGTGAGTATGGACTTGGCACACCCAGGGTACTGAGCTGGATATCACCATTCTTCTGTTTCTTGGTGATTCCCATCTACTTCTCTCTCTCTCTCTCTCTCTCTCTCTCTCTCTCTCTGAGTAACTCAGAAATTTTTTTTTAGCTGGTTAAGCACTATATTCCTTTCCCTATATGGCTAGTAGTAATAATAATAATAATAATAATAATATTACAACTTTGGAATTATATATACAGAACCATTATTACTGTAATTTAAATAGATATGATATTAATTTACAAAGTAACATTTTTCTATCTAATGTCTCAAAATTATTTAATTCCCCACCCAGCATCCTTCTAGAAGTAATAATACAGAGAGAGTCAACTAATGTAAACTCTCCACACCTCATATAGCTGCAATAAAATCAGGGCCTGTCCCAAAGTTCAAGAAGACTAAGAATAGTAATAGTATTTGCTATATAGCACAAGAAAGCTACAGGTTTTTGATGCACTGCGAAAAAAAAAAAACAAGTAGATAAACAGCTAACCAGATTTGTTAAACATGATTTTCCCTTTACAAAATAAGACAACACAAATTATATGCTTCTCTCCTCACACAGGAAAATATCCAGTTGACCTTTAAATTTAGTATTAGTAATAGCAATGGCCACATGGTGCAAGGAAGCCTATGGCTTATGCTGCACCAGCCAAAAAAAAAAAAAAAAAGAATAAAATAATAATAGAGAATAAAAAAGAAAATTTAAAAAAATTTAAATAATTAATAAAAGAAAGGGAAATAGATAGACAACATATGTGCTTCCCTCCACCAGTAAGTTTACTTGACCTTTGAATTTCCCCAAACTGTCTACCACCCATGTAGGTAACTTATTCCAGTAATTTATAACTTGCTGGCTAAAATAAAACTTCTCAATCCAGTCTAAACATCTCCCCCCCATGGCTTGAATTTATGGCCCCTTAGTTCTAGAATCATTTATAACTGTGAAAATTCCATCCTCGTTCATTTTACTTACGCCTCTCAGAGCCTTAAACACCTCAATCAAGTCTATAAGATACCTAGCTTCCAAGCACTGCAACCCTACATTTCGAGTCTTTCCTCACATGGACACCCTTTTGCCAACCTCACCAGGAGAGTTACTGGTCTTTGGACCCCTTTCAATGTCTTTCTTTAGGCACGATCTCCATGCTTCAACACAGTATTCCAAGTGTGATTTAACAATAGCCTTATATTATGGGATTATGACATCCTTGTATCTCTACTAGCAAATGTTCGATAAATCATCAATAGGACACCATGGGCCTTCCTTGCAACATTTCAACAATGGTCGGAGAAGTTCATGTCTGACCATATTGTAACACCAAAGTTCCTTTCCTCCACTACTGTCTTTAGTTCAACTCCAACAGGTGTATAAGTTATTTTGGGGTCACTGTTCCCCAGGTGTAATACCTTACACTTTGCTGGATTAAAGCACAGCTGCCACTTTTCTGACCATCACTGAAGTCTGTCTAGGTCCCTCTGAAGAAGCTCTGTTTCATGGTAATCATTAAGTACTCTACCAATCTTAACATCATCTACAAATTTAGACATTGCGCCCTCGACCCCTTCATCAATGTCATGAAAATAAAAAACAACAGTGGTCCTAATACTGATCCTTGGGGAACTCCACTTCTTACATCACCCCAATCTGAGGAATAACCATTTATCACAACCCTCTGCCTACCGTCTTGAAGCCATCCTGCTATCCATTTAAGGATTTTCCCTGTGATTCCAACCTGTTCCAGCTTATATAGTAACTGACATGTGGGACTGAGTCAAAACGTTTGCTGAAATCCAAATAAAATGTCAAAATTATTCCCTAAATCCAGCTCATGAGTGACACAGTCAAAATAGCTAACCAGATTTGTTAAACATGATTTTCCCCTTACAAAACCATGCTGTGCATCTTTCAGAATTCCATTTCTATCTACAAGAAGGTATTAAGGTATTTTTTTTTTTTTTTTTAAGGAGCATTAGCAACTAAGGCCATATTGCTCCGGGATATGCGGTGGTCATTGACCTTTCCGCATCCTCCGTATTTGGTGGTGACGGACGCGAACCCCGGTCTAATCAAGAAGAGTGTGCTATGCACTGCTGCTCCTTCCCACCTGGCTACGGAGGTGCCCCATTTCTATCTAAATGATCCTGAAATCCACCCTTGATCGTTGCCTCCATGATTTTCCCCACTGCTGAAGTTAGACTGGCCAGTCAGTAATATCCCACTTCACTCTTAGAATCGCCCTTATGTTTTGGAGATACACTGGCACACTTTTCCAGTGCAACGGAATCACTCCTGAGTCCAGTGATTTTCTCATTATTAGCCTCAAAATTCTGTCCCCCATGTGGAGTTTCCTTCCAATTTGCTCCAATCAATTGGAGCAAATGGGAAGGAAGCAAATGGGAGCAAATGGGAAGAAAATCAGAGGCAAGTTAAAATCACCCATAAAAAGACATTCAGCTTACTTGCCCATTCCATTTGGATATAGAGACTCTCATCATAACCTTAATCATCACCTGGCCTGTAGATTACTCACACTCACATTATAGCGTTGCTTTCAACTATCTCACACCATACAGATTCTATACTAGCATGCAAAATGTCTGAATCCGGCAGAAAGCTTTCGTTGTTCTCAGAAGTCTGTACTTGTTAACAGGAGAGACTGCTTCTACAGGGATGGGATACACTTAAATAGAAAGGGTGCAAGAATGTTTGCTGATGCTATCGAGGCAGTGTTAGGTGGGTCGGAAAACTGCTAGATTGGGGGGATACAAGGACTAATAGATTAACAAAAGACACTGGCAGAGGTGAAAGTGATCCTTGCACTGCTTCTATTGGAATGAGCAGCAGCCTGGAAAATAAGATGTAGGATATTTCAGGGACTGATGGGAATCATTGGGGTACAAGTAAACACATGGGTTGTGTTAGGGTAGCTAAGAAAAAGAACATGTGCATGTATACTTGCATGTACACCAATGCTAGGAATTTAGTAAATAAATTCGATGAATTTGAGGTATTGCTCAAAACATCAAAGGCAGATATTGTTGGGATTTCAGAGACGTGGTGTCACACAAATAAAGGAATGCAGAACTGGAATTTGGGGAGTACAATGGCTACAGAAAGGATAGACAGGATAGGAAGGGAGGAGGAGTTATGCTATTAGTTAAGAAATACATAAAATCCAAGGAAGTGAAGCCAATCAACATCGCTGGACAGTGCAGTGTCAAGTCAGTTTGGTGTGACATAAGCATTGGGAGATCAAAATTGAGAGTAGGAGCGTGCTATAGGCCTAATGACTCTGATGAGTATAATAAGAAACTGTACAGAGAAATAGAGTGGGCTAGTAAATCAGAGAGTCTTATAATGGGGGATTTTAATTTCCCAGATATTGACTGGAATTTGAGGGCTGGTCACTCACACACTAGCAAGGCTTTTGTGGATTTATTGGATGATTGTTTTCTACATCAGCATGTTTGAGAGGCAACTAGAGGGAATAATACTGTTGATTTGATTATCAGTAGTGATTCTTCATGCATTAAGAATCTGCAGATAAATGAACCACTAGGTGGCAGTGATCACAGTGTGATGAAGTGGGATTTACTCAAAGAGGTAACTACCATTAGGGGTAAAGGGAAGGGTTATTGCTTCCGTAAAGGCGACTACGATGGACTGAGACAGTATTTAAATTCTATACAGTGGGACCAACTGATGATGTTACCAACAGCAAATTCAAAATGGGAAGCTACTAGGCTTTACATACCAACTAAGAAATATTGTTCAAGGTTTAGGCCTACATGGATGTCAGATGAACTAATGAGACATATCGCAGAGAAGAAAAATGCATGGGATACATACAAATTAACACGTGAAACAGAAGCCTATGATAGATACAGGTTGATCTGTAACAAAGTTACAAAGGAGGATAGGCAGGCAAAGAAAAACAGCAAAGATTTCTTTACTTATGTAAACTCTAGAAGGAAACGGATGAATCAGATTGGTCCACTTGATATCGATGGGTCAACTGTTGATGATCCTGCTCAGGTAGCTAACAAACTAAATGAATATTTTGCATTGACATTCACACATGAGGAGTTATTCAGCAAGGGGAATGCCAGAGGTGTATTCAACTCTGGCAGTAAGCTACAGAATCTTGTAATAACTGAGAGTAAAGTGGAGGAGAAATTGTTGAAGATAAACACAAGAAAGGCACCTAGGGTGGATGGGATCTATCCAGTTATATTAAAGGAAGCAGCAAAAGGAGTAAGCAAACCCTTGGCCATAATTATGAGAGCTTCCTTGGAATCAGGGGAGGTACCCATGGACTGGAGATGTGCAAATGTGAGCCCAATTCACAAAGGAGGATCAAAGGCTGACACAATAATTATAGACCTGTGAGTTTAACTTCTGTTCCCAGAAAATTAATGGAGGCACTGGTTAAAGAAGGACTGCATGATCATCTAGGCAAGGCTTCAATTATAGCTCGGACAGAGCATGGTTTTGTTAAGGGAAAGTCTTGCCTGACCAATTTGATTGGATACTATGATGCAGTCACAAATGAACTAGATGCAGGGAATAACTTTGATATTATATACTTGGATCTTAGAAAGGCTTTTGATACTGTTGCACATGGAAGACTGCTGCACAAATTGGAGCAGTGTGGCATTGGAGGCAAATTGCTGCTATGGATAAAGGGATGGTTGAGGGGAAGAAGACAGAGAGTGGTAATCAATGGACACTGCTCATCGTGGAGTAATGTTATCAGTGAAGTCCCCCAAGGTTCAGTGTTGGGTCCATTATTGTTTTCTGTATTTATAAATAATATTGATGATGGTATATCAAGCTTAAAGTCCAAGTTTGCAGACGATACAAAAGTTGGCAGGGTTGTTAAGGACACTACTGACGCTATGCTGCTGCATCAGGATCTGGAAAGGTTGAGCAGATGAGCTGAGAGGGGGCAAATGAAGTTTAACATTGACAAATGTAAAGTACTAGATATGGGAAACAGCAATCTCAGAGCAACGTATCAACTCTGGTACTACACTGACAGTGGTAGAGAATGAAAGGGACCTGGGGGTGGTTGTGCAGGCAGATATGAAGTTCTCTGAGCAGTGCAGACAGGCTGCAAGAGTAGCTCATGGTGTACTGTCAATGATATATAGGAATTTTTCTAGCAGGGATAAGGAGGTGATTATTCCCTTGTATAAGGCAATGGTCAGGCCACACCTAGAGTACTGTATACAAGCCTGGAGGCCTCATTTCAAGAAGGATGTAGAGCTGCTGGAACGAGTACAGAGAAGGGCAACAAGATTATTTAATGGAACAAAGCGGTGCTCTTACGAAGAAAGGCTTAAGTTTTGCAAATTACAGTGTCTGTAGACTAGGCACCAGCGAGGTGATCTGATAGAGGTGTATAAAACCTTGAATGGTTTGAACATGCTCAATGCTGATGGGATTCTGCCTCTTGCTCAGAATAATCACCTGAGAGGGCATAAATTCAAATTGAGGAAAGACAGATGTAGGATAGATGTGCGGAAATTTGCCTTTAGCCAGCAGGTAGTTGGTTGGTGGAACAGACTTCCATCCCTTGTCGTGGAAGTTGATAGCCTAAATAAGTTTAAGGCTTAGCTGGACAGGTATTTTGAACGAACAGAGGGGTGAAGTGGAAGTGGTTATTTTTTATTTATTTATTTTATTTTATTTATTTATTTATTTTTTTTTTTTTTTGGCTGATGCTGCATAAGCTTACTTTCTTGCATCAAATGCCTCTACTAATGCTAATGCTAAATGCTAATGCCAAGTACAGAGAGGGGCAATAAGATTAGTGAATGAAACTTTCTTACGAAGAAAGGCTTGTTGTGCAAATTACAGTGTCTGCAGACTAGGCACCTGTGGAGTGATCTGATTGAGGTGTATAAAGCCTTGAATGGTTTGAGAATGCTCAATGCTAATGGTATTCTTCTTCTTGCTCAGAATAATTGCCTGAGAGGGCATAAATTCAAATTATTTTTATTTTATTTTATTATTTTTTATTTTTTTTTTGGCTGATGCTGCATAAGCTTGCTTTCTTGCATAAAATGCCTCTACTAATGCTAATGCTAGAAGGACGACCCCATTACCCCTTCTATCTGCTCTATCCTTCCTAAATATGTTGTACATACAAATTATTTGTACCGCACTGAAACTCATCATTCCCTTCAGGGTGGCAACACATTTCCATAAGTCCTGTTATGTCAGTGTGACTTGTCATAACCAGCAGTTTGAATTCACTCATTTTATTGACAACACTTCTGAAGTTACTGTATAAACAATTACGTTTTAAGTTTTTTTATTTAGATAACTATATATGTAAATTTTGCAATTACAACCTCTACCGTTCTCCCAATTCCACTAATCACTTGGAGCTCTGACTTCCTATCTTTGCAACTTGACTTTCTCCAATCCAACTTTCCTAACAGTGAGATAATTTTCCTTGGTGATTTTAATGTTCACAACTCCAGCTGGCTTCCATTTTCTAGTCACACCAACACAGCTGGTCGAGATGCTGAGGCTTTTGCAATTACTAATGACCTTGCACAGATAGTTCATTTACTTCCAAGAATACTGGACAAACCTAATCATACAGCCAACATGCTTGATCTTTTTCTCACATACAACCCTTTTAAGTACAAGGTTGAAGTGAGAAGTCCTTTAGGCACTTCGGATCACAACTTGGTGATTGTCTCTTCTCCAATGGAGCCTTTATCTCATGGCTATTCCCACCCTTGTGTTGTTTGGCATTACAAGAATGCAAACTGGGATGACCTGCAAGATTTATTTTCTTCTTTTCCTTGGTCGGATTACTGTTTCAAAACTTCTGATGTCAAAATTTGCCCAGATCATGTGAGTGAAATTATTCTTGCAGGAATGGAATCCTTTATGCCACACTCCACTTTAAAATTTAGTCCTTTATCTAAACCGTAGTTTTCCGATAAATGTGCTAAGGCTGTTCAAGAGAAGAATGTTGCATATCGTAATTGGCTTGTTTCTAATTCTTCAGTTTTATTTTCTGCCTACACCAAAGCTCGCAACAATTGTAAAGCAGTTATTAATCAGTCCAAACTAGAGTTTGAACAGGCTGAGTACAAAACTTGCTTCTTACCCTAATGGTAGCCGAGCATTCCGGTCTCTTGCTAAAGCTATTGGCTGCAACTTTTGCCCATCTCTGCTCCCACCGCTGTCCAAACCAGATGGTTCTGTTGTCACTTCAGCCAAGGATAAAGCTGACCTGCTAGTATCCCATTTTTTTCCAACTCATGTATTAATGATCTTGGTAAAACCCCTTCCACTATTCCCAACACGCTCCATTCAATGCCTCCTGTGGTCTTCTGTCAAAAGGATGTCAGGAGTTTGACGAATCTTGATGTTAAGAAAGCTCCAGGTCCAATTGTATTTCTCCACTTGTTCTCGAAACCTATTCTTTTCCGCCTTTTTTCACTTTCTTATTCCAAAGGCATTTTTCCTTCTGCTTGGGAATTTGCTCATATCCAGCCAGTTCCTAAAAAGGTGACAAATCTCTCCCATACAATTAACATCCCATTGCAATTACTTCTACTCTTTCTAAAGTAATGGAGAAATCAATTAACTGCCAACTCTTAAACTACCTAGAAACCTTCCGTCTGAATAATGATCACCAGTATGGATTCCATCAGTGTCGATCCACTGGTGATATTCCAGCTTATGTTACACATTTATGGACAAATTCAATGGAGAGGTTCGGTGAAACACAAGTAGTTGCTCTTGACATCTCAAAGGCTTTCGATCATGTTTGGCATAAAGGTCTTCTAAACGAGCTTCCATCTTATGGTTTGCCAACTGTTTTTAGTAATTGGTTATCAAGTTTTCTCTCTGATCGCTCACTGAGGGTGATGGTAGATGGCACTCTGTCTTCTAACTTCTCCACTAATGCCGGTGTCCCCCAAGGTTCAGTTCTTTCCCCCACTCTTTTCCTCTTGTATATTAATGACCTTCTGCCATTGACTGGAAATCCTATCCATAGTTTTGCCGATGATAGCACATTGCATTCCAATTTCCATTTTGAGAAATCTTGCACTGCTCAATCAGCTTCAACTTCTCGAAAATTTGCTACCAATTTCTTAAATGCCGATCTCCAGGTAATTCTGCAGTGGGGCAAAGAAAACTTAGTTGATTTCAATCCTTGTAAGGCTCAGTCTTGTCTTATATCTCGTAAAAAGGATTCTTCTGCTCCTATGCTTATCTTTGGTGACACTCCGATTTCTAGGCAAAATGAGATCTCTTTTAGGGATTACCCTGACTTCTAATCTCTCTTGGCACAAGCATATTACAAATATTGCTTCCTCTGCATCTAAAAAATTTAGTTTTAGAATCTTTCTTCCAAACAGCTGCTCACTCTGTATAAATCGCAAATCCGCCCAACCATGGAATATTGTTCCCACATCTGGGGTGGTGCCCCCAAAACCTCTCTCAGGCTTCATGATTCCGTTCAGAAGAGGGCAGTTAGGTTAATTAATGATTTACCTCTAACAGAGTCTCTTCACTCGCTGTCTCACAGATGTACTGTTTCTGCTGCATGCCTCTTCTACAGATATTTCCATGAGCACTATTCTTCTGAATTGGCTTCTATAATTCCTCCTCTCTCTTTCAAAACAGTTCGAACACGTGCAGCCACCAGCCAACATCCATTTACTGTTGAACTTCAAACTCAGAGAACCAACTTTTCATCTTCCTCATTTATTCATTCAACTGCCGTTTTCTGGAACAACCTTCCTTCATACGTATTTCCTGAAAATTACAGTCTACAGAAATGTCAACAAATATCTTCTTTCGTCTTCTCAACCTCGGTACCAAGCACGGTACCAAGTACTATAGGTTCTAATACCTCTCGTGTTTGGGGTTTACATAAAAAAAAAAAAAAAAAAAAACCTACCCTGGCACATCCCTCAATGTTATTTAAGCTTGCATCCCTGGCATTGGTTAGAAGTATTGTAACCTACTTCTAGTGAATATTATTAATTTTTCACTGAACTAAATTTCAGTTTAATAGATCCAATCTTTCCCCCATCACCACCTTTTTTGTATGTGATTTTGTAAACTAAGCAGTAGAAAATTTTCAAAATGGGAAAAAAAAAGAATTGCGGGCAGTAATAAAATACGTCTTTGAAACAAATGTCCCCACAGGAGGATCATGCTGATATGATGCAGACATTGGGGGGATAAGGCTCCTTCATAATTCACAATTACACAATTAAGACAGTGTTCTTCTATAGTTAACTACCCTGGCACTCACCCCTTAAAGTTATATTAAACTCACTTCCCTGGCAATAGCTACCCACTCATTTGAAACTGTTCTGCCCTCAGAACATCTTGTTAACCAGTTCTGTTGCGGTAACAAACAAAAAAACTCCTGAGGTATGTGCAAGGCATTACTTTGACTAATATTATCAGATTAACCTGTATGTAAACAGTAAAACCCCGCTCTTCGCGGTCACTGATTTAATATAAAATGAAACCAAAAAAAAATGTGAATTTTAAAGCACCGTGAACATTTTCCACCATAAAAAAAACATGGGCGTGGCTAAAAATATCTTTCCCGATCAAAACAGCACTCAGTGGGTGGGGGAGAGAGGGTGACAAAATCGCGAGCGTAGATATTTCTCTCTAATCCATTGTTCAGTATGTGTTATGTGCCTGTCATGGAAGGTTTCGTCGTTTGCTTTTAATTTATATGCTTATAAATTGAATAAATTTATCAATTTATAAATTGATATGCTTACAAAAGTGATAAATCTACCGTTTTGCAGTGTAAAACAGACTTTTTCAAGAGTGTTAATGGAAGAAAGTGACTTTATTGTGCACAAGTTCTTTCTAACCTGTACAAAAATATGACTACGAATAACAAAGGTAATGTGAAAAGATCAAAGAAGGTGATGACATTAGCGAATCAAATTGAGTTATTAGATAAAATTTCTAATGGTGAAAATGTCTCCTCAGTGGCAAAATTATAATCAACGAGTGAACGATACGATCAAAAATCAAGAAATCGGGGGAAAAATCTGCTGCAGTGTCCGTGAAAACGCGCTAATTGTTTCAAAAATTTGCTCTGTAACTCGTGACGTTAAATTAGAAAAAATTGAAAAGGCTTTAAATCTGTGGATAGAAGCATCGTGTTTGATGTTAAGCATCGTGTGTGCTTAACATCAAAGGCAAAACTCCTTTATCAACACTTTAGAGAAACTGGGGATAGCACTGGCGGGATAAGTTTTTTAGCTAGCAAAGGCACTGGATTGAAAGATTTGTTTGAAATTTCTAATAAATATTACATTTAATATTAAATTGTTTCTTATTTTCATTTCGATGCCTTATGCTTGCATTTCACTATGTACTATCTATGTACATAGTCATATTATGACGGTACATATAATACATACACAGACAAAATTTTAGACTAGTTTTTCTTATATATTTCATACTTTGGAACAGAACCCCTTTATTACTATGGGAGCCATAACTCTGTATTCGCGTTTTCGGTATTCACGGCATTTCTCAGGAACGTAACCCCCGCAAATAGTGGGGGTTTACTGTATTACTCTTGTCCAAACAAACTAGCAGTTTTCCTGAACCTTTAAGTTATCCTCAATGATACTGGAAAAAATCGTTGCACTGCATTTGTTTAAATGTATCCCGTCTCTACAAACCAGATTCCCTTCTACCTACAAGTGTGGACCAAGCTGATAAAAATTTTTCCCAGATAGCCTTGCAAAGTCTTTCAAGTCTTGAGTGAATCCAGAAAGCTTTCAGCATATAATCCCTCCTATTGTATCTGGGCAGAATTACAGACACAGACATTGTGACCTAACTTGCAGCATTTCTTCAGCATGGTTTTATATTTGTCTAACTAATCGTCTGATCGTGTGTGCTTAACATCAATTATCCCCACATGAATAATATTCTCTTTACCCCGCCCCCCCTTACAATCTGAAAATCTGTTAGTGACATCATTAATTGTTGCTCCCGGCAGACATACCCTGGCTGTAGTCCATCTATTCTCATTACAAAATATATTTCCTGTTTCCCTGACAATGGAGTCTCCTAATAGAACTAAGTACTTTTGAACCAAAGTAGTTTGCACTTGGTTATTCTGTTCTGGGGATCGAATCGGGAGTGCATTACTTGGTAGTTTACTAGAGTCTTGAATCCCTAACGAGCTACCAGTTACATTATTCTCGAGGGCTAGCAACCATTTTTTTTGAGTGACTCAAATTGTTCCAGCAATGCACCAAATTTTAACTTAATATCAGAACACTCTGTACAATACCAACAAAGAAAAGAATCCAGGTGAGCTATGATTATCCACTATGTCGAACTTGGAATACATGCCACAGGTTCTGTAAAGGATAAAATCATGACTCACCTGGAAATTGCTATCGACTATTTCTGTACGAGTCGTGATATCCTCTGTCAAAGTGTTCAAGGCAGATCTTGTAACAACCATTGTAAAATTTGCTAAATATCAATGAAAGTGACTTTCAAAAAATTATATTTGTAATATTATAAAAAACTAAAATATGGTAAAAAATTTATTTAAAAGCAATATTCAAACATCTGTAATCCTACTCTACTCCACTAATACCCTCTAATTGATAATTCTCCGTAATCGTTATGAAGAGCACCATAAAATTTATTCAAGCTGTCAGCCTCAACTACCTGTGAGGGCAACTTGTTCCAGTTATCAATGACTTGCTGGCTAAAAGAAAACTTCTTACAATATAAACATCAAGCCCTGTAATTTAAATTTATGAAATATTTAGTTGTGGAATTCTTTAGAAGAGTGAGAATTCCACCTGCATTCATTTTAATAATCCCTCTAAGAGCCTTGTAAATCTCAATCAGGTCACCTGTGAGGTGCCTGGTTGCCAAGCTCTGTAGCTCATATAATTGGAGTCTTTCATCATATGGTTATCCTTCTGCTGATCTCACCATTCGAGTTGTCCGTATTTGGACCCTTTCAAGAACTCAATACCGTTTTTCCAAATGAGATCTCCATACCTGAACACAGTATTCCAAATGTGGTCTTATAATTGCCTTATACAGTGGGTTTATGACCTCCCTATCTCTACAGGATAATATTCGATAAATCATTGATAGGACACCATGGACTTTCCTGGCAGCCTGTTTACTCTGTGAGAAAATTTCATATCTGCATGTATTGTAACTCCCAGATTCCTTTCCTCCTCGACTGTTTGTAATTCAACCCCACCAAATGTATAATTTATTTGTGAGTTGCTATTCCCCGTGTAAGACTGTGCATTTAGCAGCATTAGATATAGCTACCAATTCTCTGAAAATCTTTTAAGTCTCTTCAAGTCATCCTGAAGGAGTGCTGCTTGGCACTGATTACTGATAATGACTCTACCAACCTTTAAGTCATCTGCAAATGTTGACATCACACCTTCTATCCCTTCTTCAATCTCATTTATGAAATTGAGAAGCAACAGTGGTCCAAAAACTGATCCTTGAGGGACCCCACTCCTGACATTACACCGATCTGAAGAATATCCATTAATAACCACGCTCTGCCTTCTCCCATGCAACCACTCAGCAATCCATCTTAAAATCATACCAGTAAAACTAACTTGTTCAAGCTTATACGATAACCTCTCATAAGGAACCGAAATCAAAATAAACTATATCAAAATTTAAAAGTATTCCATAATTTGAATATATTCGCCATCCGTCGGCAATCTGCCCAGTTCACAGATGCCATATAGCACCTTAAACTGTCAAAACCCTCTCTTCTGAAGTTAAAAACCCTCTCTTCTGAAGTTAAAAACCCTTACCTTTAACTACTACATCTTTCTTCATCCTTCAGCTGACTTCACTTCTATAATATCACTTCTTGACAATGGTTATTGTACTTTAAGCCTTGTGATGTGATCTGATTCATTAGTAATGATGAGATCAAGAATATTCAGGCCCTAGTACTTTCTGTAACATGCTGGTACAAATAATAATCATCTAGTTTATTTAAAAAGATTTTTCCCCATCATGAGTTACCATCCTGCTTATTCCAATCAATCTGGGGCAGATTAAAGTCAACCACAGTAAGGCATTCACACTTGATGACCATTCCATCTGCATGTAAAGACTCTCATCATATTTATCAAAATCTTCTGGTCTGTAGATTACTCCCACTCTCAGCTTCTGACTAACTCACACCACACAGATTCTATGCTGGCAGACGTAACTTCAGACTCAGCAAAAGCTCTTTTCGCACTCAGGCTGCTTTTGATAAGAAGCATGACCCCTTCACCTTTCCTAAATACAAACTGTAGTGGAATGTGTCATCACCAATTTCCTGGTGGCACCATGTTTATGTTAGCCCTATTATATCAGCATTAGTTGTCCTAACCAGGAGTTCCTATTCAGCCATTTTATCGAAAACACTCCTGACAATATTGCTGTAGACACAGTTGATACTAAGTAATCTTCTATACTTTAGTACACTGACACACCATTGAAGTTATTTAGGTTCAAATGAGAGCTGAGATATAGTTTAGGTTTGTATCCTAAACTATATCTCTGCTCTCATTTGATACATTACTACCCTCAGAACATCTTATCAACCTTGACTGTTGTGGCAACAAACAAGAATTCATGAGGTGAGTGCAAGCATTACTTTGAAACATATCATCAGATAAATGCAAATTTAAATTACCCTTCATCTCCCTAACTAGCAGTTCCCCTGAACTCTTAGGGTATCCTAAATGATACTGGCAAAAATCCTTACACCACCTTTGTTCAAATGAATACCATCCCTACAAAATAGATTCTTATTATCTACAGTTGCAGGCTAAGCTGATAAAAATTTCCCATGTAGAGCCTTGCAGATTACCTCAAGTCTTTCATAATATAGTCCCTCATATTAAGTCTGGGCAGAATTGCAGATATATAAACATTCTGGCCTAACCAGCAGCGTTTTTTCATCGTAGTCCTATATTTCTTCATCAGATGGTTGGATCGTATGCAAGTTTAATACCATTAGTCCCCACATGAATAATAATTTTCTCTTTACTTCCTTTAAAATCTGACAATCTATTGGTAACATCATCAATTGTTGCTCCTGGCAAACACACTAGTTCTAGACAACCTATCTTTATTAGTAAAAATTTTATCCCTGACAATAGAGTCTCCCAATAAAATATATCATCTTCTTCAACCATAGCAGAGGCTATGCTTCACTATTCTTTTCTAGGACCCAAAATTGGGGTGGGGGAGGGGATTGCTTGGCAGGTCAGCAGATACTTAAGCCCGTGACAAGCTCTCAGTTGCATTTGTTGCTAGGGCAAGTGCTTGTTTCTTTGGTGACTAAAATTCTTCTCATTATGAACCAAGTTGTAATTTGAGATCAGTACACTCCTTACAATGGATGCAAAGAAAAGAATCAACAAATGAGCTAAGTTGACCTATTAGACCAGGCTTGGTTCACACCGGAAATGCCAGCAGGTATTTCAATTTGATTTCCCTGGACTTTTTATAAGTGGATCTTGTAGCAAACATAATTTAAGTAAAATTTTAATTTTACAAAGATTACACAATTAAAATTATTTACAATTTATTACAGAATTAATGTTAACAAAATTGCAGAAATCAAACTGTTGACAAAAAAAAATTAAGTAAAAGTTACCATATGAAAGTTATGAATTCCCACCAAAATATCGATAACAAAGGCTTTCTGAATATTAAAGTACAGAAACTCCCCGACTTATGTAATACTCGACTTACACAAATTCGACTTAATGTAAATTTCTGCCAGCTGGTGCAAACTTAAAAAAATATGGAATCATATTTTGCATCTGAAGAGATACATCATATTATATTGTGAAAATATCATAATGTGAACCCATATATATTTTTTTTTTGTAATTTGTTCCAAGTTCTTAGAAGTCGAAATTTTCGCTATATAACTAAGTTCTTTATCTCTCTAAAAGGTCATATTTATAATGTAAATTGCACTACCCTTTCATCGTTATCATATGTCCATTATAAGAATCAATCTTGAATGCCTCTGTGACATTTTTCTAAAGCAAGTTTCTGGAGGTCACGACCAAAAAACAATAAAAACAATTTACACTTTCTGGTTTATTGGGCTTTTCTGTTAGTACAATTTATTATAGACGGGTAGTAAACTCGATCTTATTGCATTTTCAATAATCTCAATAACTGGAATTCTGTGGGTTTTTTTGTTATGGTATTATGGTGAAATGAGTTCCCCTTCACTTAAATCTTCAATCATATAAAAAATAAATAAATTTTCACAATCTTCTCTTCATTCCTATTTACTTATTACAATTGGGAAGGGAATGGAATCAACGGAAAGTCCAAGTGCTGGCAGTGCTAGGAAACGAAACAAAATTGATTTAGTAATGAAGATGAAAAGGATTAAGAAGTACGAAGCAGGACAAAGTTTGTCATCTATTGCACGGAATTAGGTCTTGTGGCTTCAACAGTGAATACTATTTTAAAGGACAGTATGCATATAAAAGAACATGTCAAAGGATCAACGCATTTAAGATCAACAATGATCACAAAACAGCATTCAGGTGCTATATCAAAGATGCAAAAGCTATTAATAGTATGGATGGAAAATCAGATTCAGAAGCAAGTGCCCCTGAGTCTAATGACCATTCAAGAAAAAGCAAGAAGTATTTATGAAGATATTAAGGATAAGTAAGGTAAAGCCCAAGCCAAGTTCGTAGTAAGCAACGGGTGGTTTAATAAGTTCAAGCATCACAGTGGTTTCCAAAACATCAAAAGTATGCCGCAAAGTTGCCAGGGCCAATTCTGCAGCTGCAGAGAAATTTTGTCGTGTGTTGAAAAAGTTTATTGATGAATGTGGCTATTCAATGCAGCAAATTTTTAACGTTGATGAGAGTGCTCTGTATAGAAAAAAAAATGCCGGATCAAACATACATTGCCAGGGGAAAAGACAATGCCAGGTTTCAAGGCCTCAAAAGATAGGGCCACCCTCTTGCTTGGGGCTAATGCAGAGGGAGATTACAGAATAAAACCATTGCTTGTGTACCATTCTGGAAATCCTTGTGCATTTAAGAGCATCAATAAAGCCACCCTACCCGTGCATTTCCGATCGAACCAGAGAGCATGGATAACAATGTCTCTTCAAGGATTGGTTTAAATGCTGCTTCATTCCTGAGGTTGAAAAATATTGCAAAGACAACAATGTTCTTTTCAAGAATTTGCTTCTATTAGATAACGCTCCTGGACATCCTACACATCTAGCTGATTTCAATTCGAATGTGAGAGTCATATTTTGACCACCAAACATGATTTCACTCATCCAAGCTATAGATCAGGGTTTTATTTTGAATTTAAAATAATACTATTTATGCACAACATTTGCTCAGGTATTGTCTGCAGTAGACAGTAAGAAAAATTTTACATTAAGAGACTTTTGGAAATCTTACAATAATTACCATGCCATTTTAAACATTAATAAGGCCTGGGTGGAAATTATTAAAAGTTGTTTAAATGGTGCATGGAAGAAAATATGCCACGGCACATAAAAGGCTTTGAAAGATATGAAAAAACAAATCATATGAAGAAATTACAGATAAGAATGTAAAGATTGAAGAGTAAGGCGCATTTAGGGCTAGAGCCTCAAGCTGCGAACAAATTTAGACTATGTATATAAAGTGCTTAGCATCATAATACACAGCCATTTCTGAATAAACAGAAAAATTTTAAGGTGGCATCGTTTTAGGTTATATCTCGATGCCACCTTAAAAATTTTCTGTTTATTCAGAAATGGCTGTGTATTATGATGCTAAGCACTTTATATACATAGTCTAAAGATTGAAGAGCTATTTCAGTTGGAGGTTGATGCCAAAGACAAGGAGCTAATAGAGGAAGAAGAGAATGAATTATCTAACAAAGAACTTATTGACTTGCAGGCAGTGATAGTGAAAGAGGAAAATGCTGATGAAGCTCAAGATGAACCAAATGAGAAGCCAAGATGCTTCAACACCAGAGAGATGGCAATTCGTGAAATTCCATTGGCAATGGCGAAGTTTGAGATGGATCCTGACAGCGAATGATTCTTAAAAGTTAACAGATGATTGAATGATATGCTTCTACAAAGAAATCTATGATGAAAAGAAAAAAGCCACTGTCCAGTCATCTATTAATATGTTCTTTCATAAAGTTGAGCGGCCGACCCCTTCTAAATCTCCACAGCAACATACTTATCAGCTGAAGATGTTGATTCTGGCAAAGATGCTTGAGAGATAAAACTTACTGACATTAATGCCTTTCTCCTCTCTTTTTTTGTAATTGTATAATTTTGAAATATTTTAAACTGCATGCTTTTGTAATTTTTCCTGCGCATGGGATAAAAAAATTGAATAAATACAATAAATAATTCTACTCACATGTTCGTCAAACATTTCTTTTTTGATTCAATCAATTCAGCAAGCTCAGTTGCGAGGGCTGCACAAGCATGGGGGAAATTCCGACTTACGTAGAGTTCCGCGGAATGCAACCCTTACGTTAATCGGAGCGTGGCTGTATTTGGAATAAGTATTCCAGATAGTTATCTAAATACAAAAATAAAATAACCTATGTGACCACAGGAATTGAAACTATATATTGAAATTTTAAAAAAACCCTCAAAATGAAATCAAAAACTAGCCTTCAATTAAGAGCTTTGGAAATAGGCAGCCACATGCTGTAGTCTCGATCCCAGAATCCTCAGAATGCCAATTAACTTTTGAGAAAGGATAGCAAGGAGCATTCTCCATATTGTCTGTTGGAATTTGTGCAATTCTTCAGTCTGAAGATTTCCCCAAATTACAAGTCGGAACTGTTTTGCTCAAATAAGATTTACAAAACACTCAATATAAGAAGTTACACAGAATATGGAAATATTTTTGTTAATCTAGTATTCATTGTAATGGGATTTTATCAAACATCACATACAAGACATTAATCCCTAAATCAAATTTTAAAAAAAAAATCCCTACGTGATGCAACGGTAATGTCCAAATGTACTTGCTGCTTTCTGGCATTCCAGACACAACTGAATGGCACCAGGATAGTCTTCTTCCTAAATACAAAAAAAGATGAGAATGATATTCTGTTAACACACCCCTGCAAGCTCTAATACTTTTCTCCCCTTTAATAAGGCAAACACATAACTGATTAAAAATAAAAACAAATATTAAATATAAAGCTGTTAGCACTGGGGCCAGAAAAATACTGAAACTGACTACAGCTGTGCCATTCATATTTACAAAGGAAAGAAAGAAAAAGAAAAAAAAATTACAGCACTGAGTATGTTTGGAATATCTGTACACCGAATAAGAAGAGTTTTTATTTTCTTTTGTAAACTAGCATAAAATCTAGGACTTTTTACAATAGGTGTAATTTTTGTTGTTTACGTATGTATGTTTATTTTTATCCATCACTGACAGTACATAATTATGACTGATTCAGAGTGTTGTTTTTTGAATAAATCTCTGTAAAATTTTGTTTCTGTTCAGAAAATCTACCTTGAGCAATACAGAAATTATTGTTGAAATATACAGTGAAAAAACCTTCAAGGGTTAGGATAATTAAATGGTACAAGAGCTTCAAAGGTAGATCCAAAATCAGAGAAAATTATGTGATGTGTTGGAGACCGATCTTGCACATCGACAAGTAATGAACCTGCGCCTCTATCAAAAGCATAAATTACGATGATCATCAAATAAGAAATAAAGACATAGCCTTCTAAGTTGAAATGTCATGCAGCAGGTGCCAAGCATGCTGTATGATATTCACTATGGAATAAATAAAAATAATAGTTGAGTTGCAAAAATAAGTGGTTTAAATATATATATATATATATATACTAACATGATGCATTCACACTAATTTGTACATAGTCTAACTTTCTCGCAGCTTGAGGCACAAGCCCTAATGCATTATAGTCTTAATTCATCTTATATACCACAGGCAGCTTTCATATTTGGAGTTATACTTTATAACTTTTTTGTCATCATTACATCACTTGGGTACCTACCCACCCACCGAAGAAGGGCCAAATAGCCCTGAAACAGTGCCATCTGGGGGGTGGTGGTGGTGGTATCCATTGAGAATAAGTAACAATAGTCTTCTCCTTCAGGTGAAGCGTTACTTATTCGAAGTAGTGCAATGTCGTGGCAACTCATTGTGAAGGTATTCACAATATGAAATATGACTTAAACGATGCCGCCTTTGCAAATAATTTGCTAATCTAGAATTGGCTGTGTACTAACATGATGCATTTGCACTAATTTGTACATATATAATAAATTGAAAAAATAACTAATTATGATAAAGAAAATTATGATAAGAAGGAAAATTAAGAAAACTGACATTGCAAACATCATGGTAGCATTAAAGCATAATTAATTCTGAAAGAGCCAAAAAATACAATATCAAGTAACAAAAAATATTTTAGACTATGTCAATAACATGAAATTTAGTGGTGCCCTCTGACTAGCACCAGGTCCAAATTATGTGAAATATCAGTACAGAAACAAAAACCACCTATAATACTGGACCAACTGAAATTATAAATAAAATGAAAGACTGACCATTATGCCCTCTTGATGGAGAATCACAAGGCTAATAATATAATCATCAGGGAATCACTGCATTTAGAACATTAGACAAATCCATGCATACATTAACCAATACACTGATTGATCCACTGATGCAATGGATTTGAATAATGATGGCCCTTATGCAGTGAAAAATTATAATAAAACAGAACCTAGAACTCACATGGCAACACCATACCACTAACAAAGTCACAGTTGAACCGGAATATATAACAGAAATTAGGCTATAGAGAGCAGTATGAGCGCATGTTATCATATTAACTCACTACTACCACGTATGTAACATAAATCGCAAAACAAAACTAATTATGATGAGGAAAATTAATAAAATTGACATCGCAAACATTGGAATAGCATTAATGAATAATCCACTGCATGCTGCTTATAAAATGTAGATAATAAAAAACATAACGTAACATATATATATATATATACATAATAAAGATAAAAATGGGATCAAAAGTTAAGTGGTAATGGAGAGATAAAAATAATGACACTTCCATCTGAGAGTACAAAGCAGCAGTAAAGGATACAAAAGTTTTTATATATATGAGGTAAAAGAATTAATCTGCTGAAAAGGTGCAAATGATAGAGATGTAAATTACACAAAATGCCAAAACTAATAGAAGGACAGCATAAATTGGAGATATTGAAGGCGAGAGAAAGAATGTGAATATCCTATATGATATAATGAATTAAGCAAAATTACAGGCTGAACTGGATAGCCAACTAGTAATGCTGATGATGAGTAACGCTGAAATAAGTGTTACTCATCATCAGGGTTAAAGATTGTTTATCTTTCTGGAAAACTACAAATGTCATTTATCTTTTTACTTGTAACGCCTCTAACATTAAATAAGTAGGACAAACCTCTAACTCCATTAATATCAAAATTAATGGACAGATCCAAAAGTAAAAAAAAAAAAAATATATATATATATATATATATATATCAGTAAAAATAATGACACAGTTCTATAATTATTACACTTCCACCACCACGGTTTCAGTAATGCTAGCATTAAAATCATTGCTATTATTAAAGACAACTCCATGCGAGAGTATTATGAAAATCTGTATATGTGTATACACAGATCTTTGTATCCACATGGCCTTAATAATAAATTATTTGACAAAATTTTGTTAAGTAATAGCTCCTTAAACACCAAACACTATACAGGTGATCCCCACTTCACGCTGATAATTCGTTCCGGTAAAACAAAGCGCTAAGTGAACACTGCATTCCCATAAGGTAACATATGTATTTGTGAGTTGCAGTTGGTGATAGGATATTTCCTAATCAATAATAAACGGTAGTGAAAAGATGCACAAATTTTGGTCAAAATATTTAATATTCAAATATTTGTACACACAAATATTCTGCATTACATACGTATATAATTATGCAGAATAATTATACACCACACACTTTTGATACGTAACTACTTACATATCAAAATTTCAATTAAAATCGTGAATTTAATTGATCTAAATTGATTTTAATTGATTTAATTTAATTTATAAATTTAATCATGAAAAATGTGTCGATTTTGGGTTGTACTTTGGCCCTCTTTCTGGTTAACTAAAAGGGATTTTAATTTTAAATTCCCCGCAGCGCTACCACCCAACAATAAAGTCAACTGCTCCTTTGCCGCTTTGAAACCTGGCATATTTTTTTCTTCTTTCAATATGAAACTTCTTTTAGGCTTTTAAGCTTCATTAAAACTTCTTTTAATGAAAATTCGTTTCCAAAAGGGTTCTGCTTCATCTATGTTAAAAACTTGTTGAGAAGTATAACAGATAACATTCCTCTTCAATCATTTTAACAAGTTCTTTTTTGAAAGTTTTGGCTCCTTGATCTGCACTTGCAGCTTCTCCCTGGATTTTAAATCTATTCAACAAGCCCTTACTAGTTTTAAAGGGTTCCACATATATTTTTTTTGGTGAGTTTTCTTCAGATCATGATATAGGCTAATCTCTCTCTCTCTCTCTCTCTCTCTCTCTCTCTCTCTCTCTTCTCTCTCCTCTCTCTCTCTCTCTCTCTCTCTTTTAATAAAATAAAGTTTAAATGAATTCTGCATTGGATATTATCTTCAATAAAAATTAGTTAAAGTCTCTCCATTTCAATCCTAATAGCCGGCCTAGCCCTAGCTGCTTGCAGTGGAACAACTGTCTTTCCTGCTGCTAAAATTAATTCTTTATTTTTTATAATTGTTCTTACAGTTGAACTTGCCAGTCCTAAATTATGGCACACATCCACTTGTCGTTGACCGGAATCGATTTGCTTCAAAACTTCTAATTTAATTTTCAAATTCAGTCTTATTTATAGTCTTCGTACTGCATCCAGACGTGGCTACTTTTTCATTCTTATCCACCATTATTAACTCTTCGAAAATGTAACTGCGTTAAGTTACATTAAATATGATACAATGTTCAAGTAAACTGTCTGTACCCACAATGTCTAATACTTATTGAGCGATGTCTAGACTTCAGATAAATGCATATAACGCAAATATTACAAGCAATATACTTGATCATTTTTTAAAATGTTGATCTCGGAACTACGTAACAAGTCACTGTACTGCAGTTAAATTAGCGTGCGAGAAAATTTCACTGAGTGTGGGAAAATTCCCAAGTCGGTGTGGGAAATGTTTTAATGCTCTTTTGCTATTCATTTTCAAACTATCGACTCCGTCAAATGAAACAATTTCGTTAAATATGCCAAAAATGCAATCTGTAAAAGATTGTTCTAGTCATTTGTGACAGTGTTATATTCAGATACGGGTTATAATATAAGAACAGAGTTATAGGGAAAAAGCATAAAGCGAATGCCGTCATAACGAGGGCCTGCTGTATACATAACTTATTCCATCATGGTCATATTTTGCAGACTCCTAAACGCAGACACTAGCTTGGAAAGGGAAAATACAGTCCTTACAAAAATACAAACCTCAACTTTAAAAATATCTTAAATTCTTGGGATAACACAATTTTTTTTTTTTTTTTTTTTAGAACACATTTCTTGATATATGAAAAATTTACCATTTTCTTTTTAGCATTAAAAAAAATCTGTACTTAAACCATTGGTTTCATCTTGTCATAAATTTAAGTTTAATAACATTCAACTTAAGCACATACAGGACATCAGCCTTTGCAGAATTGGCAACATTACAACTCACTGTCTTGAATTTTCCATTATCAAATTTGCTCTTAAATGTGTTTGTGCTCAACAAACACAACCACTTACTAGCTTGTACAATTTTAACATACATCACTGCTTTAATTATGAATCTCCTTTAGGTCTTAAATTTTGCAAAATTTTTTTTTTATGAAAATCCCAAACACAAGAGGTAACAGAACCTGCAGTACTTAGTACCATGCTTGGGTTGGATGTTGAGAAGACGAAAGAAGACATTAGACTTAAACTTCTGTAGACTGTAATTTTCAGGAAATACGTATGAAGGAAGGTTGTTCCAGAAATCAGCAGTTAAATAAATAAACAAGGAAGATGAAAAGTTGGTTATGTGAGTTTGAAGTTGGACAGTAAATGGATGTTGGCTGGTCGCAGCATGTTGATATATCTCTCTTGGCACAAGCACATTACAAATATTGCTTCCTCTGCATCTAAAAAACTTTGTTTTCTCTTTTGTGTTCGGACTGTTTTGAAAGAGAGAGCGGGAATTATAGAAACCAATTCAGAAGAACAGTGCTCATGGAAATATCTGTAGAAGAGGCATGCAGCAGAAACAGTATGTCTGTGAGACAGCGAGTGAAGAGACTCTGTTAGAGATGAATCATTAATTGACCTAACTGCCCTCTTCTGAATGGAATCTAGAAGACTGAGAGGGGTTTTGGGGGCACTGCCCCAGACATGGGAACAATATTCCATGGCAGGGCAGATTTGCGATTTATACAGAGTGAGCAGCTGTTTGGAAGAAAAGTAACGCCGAGAGCGAAAGAGAAAACCAAGTTTTTTAGATGCAGAGGAAACAATATTTGTAATGTGCTTGTGCTAAGAGAGATTAGAAGTCAGGGTAATCCCCAAAAGAGATATATCATTTTGCCTAGAAATCGGAGTGTCACTAAAGATAAGCATAGCAGCAGAAGAATCCTTTTTGCGAGATATAAGACAAGACTGAGTTTTAGGAGGTTTGAAATCAACTAAGTTGTCTTTGCCCCACTGGAGATTTACCTGAAGATCGTCATTTAAGGAATTGGTAGCAGATTTTCGAGAAGTTGAAGCTGATTGGGCAGGACTAGGTTTCTCAAAATGGAAAGTGGAATGCAATGTGCTATCATCAGCAAAACTATGGATAGGATTTCCAGTCAATGGAAGAAGGTCATTAATATACAAGAGGAAAAGAGTGGGAGAAAGAACTGAACCTTGGGGGACACCGGCATTAGTAAAGAAGTTAAAGACAGAGAGCCATCTACCCTCACCCTCAGTGAGCGATCAGAGAGAAAACTGGATAACTAATTACTACAAACAGTTGGCAAACCATAATATGGAAGGTTGTTTAGAAGAGTTTTATGCCAAACACGATCAAAAGCCTTTGAGATGTCAACAGCAACTGCTTGTGTTTCACCGACGGAATTCATCCTGGTGATCGTTGATCAGACAGAAGGTTTCTAGGTAGTTTAAGAGTTGGTGGTTAATTGATTTCTCCATTACTTTAGAAAGAGTAGAAGTAATTGCAATGGGACAATAATTGGATGGGGAGGGATTTGTCATCCTTTTTAGGAACTGGCTGGGTATGAGCAAATTTCCAAGCAGAAGGAAAAACATCTTTGGAATAAGAAAGTGAAAAAAGCGGCAAAGAACAGGAGTAAGTTCAGGAGAACAGGTTTTGAGAACATATGGAGAAATACCATCAGGACCCGGACGGTATCTGAGCATCAAGAGTCGTCAAAATTCTTCTGATGGAAGACCACAGGAGGCATTGAATGGAGAATGTTGGGAATGATGAGAGGTGTTTTACCAAGATCATTAATACATGAGTTTGAAGAAAATTGGGATGCTAGCAGATCAGCTTTATCCTTGGCTGAAGTGACAACAGAACCATCTGGTTTTGACAGAGGTGGGAGCAGAGATGGGCAAAATTTGCCGCAAGAGATTAGAATGCTCAGCTAGGGCAATAAGCAAGTTTTCTACTCTCAAAATCTAGTTTGGACTGATTAATAGCTGCTTTATAATTGTTGAAAGCTTTGGTGTAGGCAGAAAATGAAACTGAAGAATTGGAAACAAGCCAATTACGATATGCAACATTCTTCTCCTTAACGGCCTTAGCACATTTATTGGAAAACCAAGGTGTAGATAAAGTACAAGATTTTAAAATGGAGTGTGGAATAAAGGATTTCATTCCGACAAGGATAATTTCACTGACACGATCTGAGCAAATGTTGACATCAGAACTTTTGAAACAGTAGTCCGACCAAGGAAAAAACAGAAAAGAAAAGAAATCTTGCAGGTCATCCCATTTTGCATCCTTGTAATGCCAAACAACATAAGATAAAGGCTCCACTGGAGAAGAGACAATCACCAAGTTGTGATCCGAGGTGCCTAAAGGGCCACTCACTTCGACCGTGTACTTAGAAGGGTTGTTTGTGAGAAAAAGATCAAGAGTGTTGGCTGTATGGTTAGGATTGTGCAGTATTCTTGCAGGTAAACAAACAATCTGTGCAAGATCATTAGTAATTGCAAAAGCCTCAGCATCTCGGCCAATTGAGTCTGTGTGACTAGAAAACAGAAGCCAGTTCGAGTTGAGAACATTAAAATCACCTAGGGAAATTACCTCACTGTTAGAAAAGTTGGACTGGAGAAAGTCAAGTTGCAAAGAGAGGAAGCCGAAGAGCTCCGAGTGATTAGTGGAGTTGGCAGAACGGTAGAGGCAACAGATGAATTTGACTGAACAATGTAGAGAAAGTCAGAGAAGAAAGAAAAGAGGAGATTCCAAATTACCAGTCTCTGACAGGGAATATCGGAATGGACATATGCACAAGTACCACCTTGCAGGCAAAAGGAATCATACAGCGAATAATTTGGGCAACTGAGATAAGCAATAGTTGAATCAACCGATAATATTATAAGCCGTTGGTCACTAACCTAGGAAATATTCAATTCTCAGATCTCCCCTGCCACTGTAATAATCCTATCTATGGACCTTATGCTGACCAATATCACGAGCACATTGTAACCGGAAATCTTATTATCGTCAATAACAGATCTCTTAAAACAGCAATGGACCAAGGATTCAAATTCAGCCCAATACATAAGGCCTGTTTAAAGAACATCAATGAAGACCCCTATCTTAATTTCATACATTTTGCCAATAAACTAGCTTTTAAATACACAATACCATATGAAGCATTCCAAAATTGAATAAATATTGTCTACATGACATTTCAAAAGCAGTTTCTATGGCCTAAAGGCTGTACAATAACTCTCACATACCGTATTTCAATCTTAAAAACACATCACAGAATTAAAGGATAATTTCATTATAACCCCACTGGGCAAAGCCTCCAACAACTTTGCCAATTTTTGCAAGCAATTTTACTTCGCCAGACTTAAAAATTAAATAGAAAATAATTTCACATTTATGCCTTGTGATCTTAATTCTACTTCCACTATTAAAAACTTATAGCCTTGCACAAAAACCTACATGCTAAATTACCTAACTCCACTCTTCCCTTTCTGTATATGATAGCCAAATTTTATAAAACAATCCGTTGGTTTTAGATTCATTACAAGTGCTGTTACCTCTCAGGTAAGTAATTCTTTAAATTGCTTAATACTACTTTGAATAATCTTTCATCTACATGGATTATAAACAATAACCCAAGCTGGCATTAACACTTTCAGACCTGATATTACCATATCTAGCAGAGAAACCTATGATTTCACAAATCTTTTTACTTCAGTACCTCGCAACTTACTTGTATTTGTGGTAAAACAGCTTTATCACATATACAAAGAAAAATTAAATATCAATGAAAATATATGGGACAATTATGTCAATCTCTGTATACTTAAATAATTTTATTTTCAACGGCAAACACACATACAAACAGACAATTGACGTACACAGGGGTTCTCAAAATTCCAGTTTAGTTTCAAATTTATTCTTATACTACTAAGAAAATGTATATACTACAAGCAACCCAATTCATAACTTTTTAGCATTTCGATGTGGACGACATCCTTGTTTTAAACATAAATTTTGAAACCATGTAGGAACCTAAGACATTAGCATTAGTAGAGGCATACGATGCAAGAAAGCAAGCTTATGCAGCATCAGCCAAAAAAAAAAAAAAACCTCCCATTTCACCCCTCCATTAATTCCAAATGTCTGTCCAGCTCAGCCTTAAATTTCTTAAGGCTATCAACTTCCACAACAAAAGATGGAAGTCTGTTCCACCAATCAACTACCCACTGGCTAAAGGCAAATTTCTGCACATTTATTCTACAACTGTCTTTCCTCAATTTGAAACTGTGCCCCCTCATGTTATTAATTGAGCAAGAGGAAGAATCCCATCAGCATTCAGCTTGCTCAACCCATTCAAAGCCTTATTACACCTCAATCAGATCACCTCGCAGGAGCCTACTCTCCAAGCACTGCAATTTGCAGAACTTAAGGCTTTCTTGGTAAGAGCACCCCTTTGTTCCCCTCACCAATTTTGTTGTCCTTCTTTGTACTTGTTCTAGCAACTCTACTTCATTCCTAAAACGAGGCACCCATACCTGTACACAGTACTCTAGGTGTGGCCGCCTGACCATTGCCTTGTATAGCAGGATAATCACCTCCCTGTCCCTGCTAGCAAAATTCCTATACAGGGTGTTTCAAAAGTGATGGTCAATAATTTAAAGGTGAACTGTACAGACTACAATATGCAAAAAAAGCCTAGTAAACATAGGTCCTAAAGTGAATTGTTTTTGACGGATTGCACATTTCTAGTTGGGATCCACCACTGACAAGGTCAACTGTACAGAGTTGGGATCCGCTACTGACTTGTTTGTTTGGGGTTAGGTTATGCTCATTCTCTCCGTTTCCTCTCTCTCAATGCTCTGAGACATAGCAGGCATAGTAGTACTTATCAAAGGATAGTCAACATGGAAAGAGGTTACAGCAACGAAGAGTATGCGGACATGCACTTCATGTAAGGTAAAGCCAATGGCAGTGCACTCGAGGCTGCACGTTTGTATCAAGAAGCATTTCCCCACTGAAGGCAGCCCAACAGGCCCACATTCATCAGGGTACATCAATGCCTTAGAGGATGTGGGCACTTCGCACAAGGAGTATGAGCAGGTAGGCCCAGAAGAATAACACCTGATGTTGAGGAAAGGGTGTTTGAAATAACATCCTGTAACATGTAACATCTGTAAAATCCTGTGGTATTGAAACCAAAAATTAAAAATGTATTATCTTATGTTTAATAAAACCACTCTTAGCAAAAGATTCACAGCTTTTTGCTAAACTAGTGCTCCCGTAGTCAGTGGCAGATCTTAACAGAAAATGTGCATTATCTCGAAAACGGTTCATTTGAGGCCCGATGTTCACTGGGACTTTTTTGCTTATTTTAGTTTGTACTTTTCACCTTTCAATTATTGACCATCATATTTGAAACACCCTGTATATCACTGACAAGACACCATGACTTGCCCTGGCAGCCAGTCTGCACTGATCAGTGAACTACATATTTGACTGGACTTTCCACTTCCCTGAGTGTAGGTGCACACAGTTAGTATGTTTCACTTGGGTTATTGCTACCCATATGCAGTACTTTGCATTTGTCAATGTTAAACTTCAGTTGCCATTTCTCAGCCCATTTGCCAACCTTTCTAGATCCAGTTGGAGTAGCATACTGTCTTTACTATCGTTAACAACCCTGCCATCCTTTGTATCATCTACAAATCTGGACATTAAACCTGATATACCTTCATCAGTATCATTGATAAGTATACAAACCAACAATGCGCCCAACACCGAACCCTTGGGAACTCTATTAATAACATTTGTCCACGAAGAGCAGTGTCTATTGATTACCACTTGCTGTCATCTCCCACTCAACCATCCCTTTATCCATTGTAGCAACTTACCCTTAATGCCATACCTCTCCAATTTGTACAGCAGTTTTAGATGCAGTCCATGTGCAACAGTACCAAACGTTTTCCTGAAATCCAAGTATATTATATCAAAATTATTTTTGGCATTCAGTTCCTTTGTGACCACATCATAGTATCCAATCAAACTGGTCAGAGAAGACTTCCCTTTAGGAAACCCATGCTGTGTTTTAACTACTACTGCAGTCTTGCCTGGATGATCCTGCAATGCTTCTTTAACCAGTGATTCCATTATTTTCTCCGGAACACATGTTAAACTAACAGGTCTATAGTTACTTGTGTCACCTTTTGAAGCCCCTTTGTGAATTGGTAATACATTTGCACACCTCAAGTCCATGGGGACCTCCCCTGAGTCCAAGGAAGCTCTCATAATTATGGCTAAGGGTTTGCTTACTTCCTTTGCTGCCTCCATTAATATAACTGGATAGATCCCGTCCATCCAAAGTGCCTTTTTTATGTTTAACTTCAACGATTTCTCCTCCACTTTGCTCTCAGTTATTACAAAATCACTTAGCTCCATGTTAGGGTTTGATAAACTTCTGGCACTCCCCTCATTACATAACTCCTCATGTGTGAATGTAGATGCAAAATACTCATTCAGTTTATCAGCTACCTGAGCATGATCATCAATAGTCAACCCATCTATGTTAAGTGGTCCAATCTGATTCATCCCTTTCCTTCTATAGTTTACATAAGTAAAGAACTCTCTGCTGCTTTTCTTTGCATCCTTTGCCAAAGATTTCTCATAATCTGCTTTCACCTACCTAACCTCCTTTGTAGCTTGATTACAGACTAGTTTATATCTGCCATAGGCTTCTGTGTCACCTGATACTTTATATGCATCCCATATATTTTCTTCTCTGCCTTGAGGCTCATTAATTCATCTGACATCCATTTAGGCCTAAACCTTGAACAGTATTTCATAGTTTTTTTTTTTGATTTTTTTTGGTAGTTGTTGGTGCATAGGCTGCTGTGGCCATAATGCACCTCTCAAGGTTTTTGCAGTACTTTGATCCAAGCCCGAGGCAGGAATCGAACCTGCGACCTTTGGGTTGCCAAGCAGACACTTAACCCACCCGGCTAGCCCGGTCAGCATTTCATAGTTGTAATGAAAAGACTAGTAGCCTCCAAAATTATGTCCCTGAAAGCTTCCCATTTAGAATTCAACATTGGTAACATCATCAGTTGATCCCACTGTATAGAATTTAAAAACTGTCTGAGACCCCTGTAGTCACCATTACGAAAGCAAAAGCCCTTTAGCCTTGATGGTAGTTACATCTTTAAGTTAATTCCCACATCAGTACATTGTGATCACTGTTACCCAGTGGTTCCTTTATCTGCAAATTCTTAATGCATGAATAATCACTGCTGATAATCAGATCAAGTGTATTACCCCTCCTCCCTTCCTGTCCTGTCTATTCTTTCTGTACACACTGTACTCCCCAAATTTCAATTCTGCACTGCTTATATCTGTGTGACACCATGTCTTTGATATCCCAACAATATCTGCCTTTGATGTCTTGACTAGCACTTCAAGCTCATCAAATTTATTAACTATACTCCTAGCATTGGTGTACATGCAAATACACCAATTTAGTTTCAATTTTATTCTTACACTACTATGAAAATGTAGATACTACAAGCAACCCAATTCATAACTTTTTAGCATTTTGATATGTGAATGGCATCCTTGTTTTAAACATAAATTTTGAACCCATGTAGAAAAGTAAGACATAATATAGCCTAGTGAAGTTTTTGGAATAAAGAGAACACATTTCGAATAAAGAGAGCACAGTGGCCACACAAAGGCTGATGCCATATAAGCTTACTTTCTTGCATAATTTGTCACTACTAACACTAAATCCTCAAGTACTGATATAACTGTGATCCAGAATTTCTAAAAACAACAGTAATGGGAGATGAAACATAGTGTTATCTTTATAATCCACAGACAAAAAAGTAATCCTATCAATGGAAGTCTCTCATTATTTCCAGGAAGAAAATTTCTGGATTAATTATAAATGATAAGTGGCTAAGCACAAAAAGAGGAAAAGCAAACTCCACCATGGCAAAGTCTGTAGCTCGGTGCCAATGCATCCTACATTTAGCCGCTGCAGGCACTGTTGAAATGTCTGTGGTGCACACTGCAGTGGCTACATGGTGAATTTCTGAACTGCAGGCTGCTTCTTATGAAAATTTTGATAACCTAGCCCTAATTATAATAATATTGATATGTATAGTTAGGTTATGGAAATTGGACTAAAGTACAAAATGAAAATAAACTGAAATTGGCTAAACAGTGTAGTAGCTCCACCACAAATTTTGCTGCAGTGGCAACATGAAAAACATATCAGCAGTCAGCCATGGCAGCTACAGTGAGCTACATGTATTTAGCCAACTTTGGTTTATTTTCATTTTATACTTTAACACAATTTCCATAACCTAGCTATACACAGCAGTGTTATTATATTAAGGTTAATTTACTGAAATCTGCAAAGGAGAAGCCCTCAAATCAGAAATCACTGTGTAGCCAATGGACTGCACCAAAGATATAGCCACAGTGCCCTTTGGATATTGCTGCAGTGTGGTTTGCAGTGGCCACCCAAAGAATGCACTGAGAGTGAGCTAGAGACTTTGTCGTACTGCAGTTTGTTTTTTCCTTTTCTAGTACTTAGCCAGGATAAGTTACGCTAGAAATTTTTTTTTTTTTTTTTTTTTTCACTATAAAAGCAGAATTCCTTAATAATCTTATACTAGTAGAAAATTCTGCTAATAACACTTTGTACTTACATATTATAAAAAAACTTGGGATGAAATTAGATGGAAGAGACACGATTTGTGAGCAAGCAAAAGGATGGCACCTGCTTGTGGCATGACAAAAATTTCTGAATAAATAACTGTCATTCACCATGAATCATGTCTTTTAGAGTTATGATATATATCATGATTACATCCAATACACCTTACATTTAGCATCAGTAGAGGCATATGATGCAAGAAAGCAAGCTTATGCAGCATCAGCCAAAAAAAAAAAAAAAAAAAAAAACCCCACTTCCACTTCACCCCTCCGTTTATTCGAAATACCTGTCCAGCTGAGCCTTAAATTTATTTAGGTTATCAATTTCCATGACAAGGGAAGGAAGTCTGTTCCACCAACCAACCACCCGCTGGCTAAAGGCAAATTTCCACACGTCTATCCTACATCTGTCTTTCCTCAATTTGAATTTATGCCCTCTCAGGTGATTATTCTGAGCGAGAGGGAGAATCCCATCAGCATTGAGCATGCTCAAACCATTCAAGGCTTTATACACCTCTATCAGATCACCTTGCTGGTGCCTAGTCTCCAGACACTGTAATTTGCAAAACTTAAGCCTTTCTTCGTAAGAGTACCCTTTTGTTCCATTCACTAATCTTGTTGCCCTTCTCTGTACTCGTTCCAGCAGCTCTACATCCTTCTTGAAATGAGGCCTCCAGACCTGGATACAGTACTCAAGGTGTGGCCTGACCATTGCCTTATACAAGGGAATAATCACCTCCTTATCCCTGGTAGAAAAATTCCTGTATATCATTGACAAGACACCATGAGCTACTCTTGCAGCCTGTCTGCACTGCTCAGAGAACTTCATATCTGCCTGCACAATTACCCCCAGGTCCTTTTCATTCTCTACCACTGTCGGTGTAGTACCACAGAGTTGATACATTGCTCTGGGGTTGCTGTTTCCCATATGTAGTACTTTACATTTGTCAATGTTAGACTTCATTTGCCACCTCTCAGCCTATCTGCTCAACATTTCCAGATCCTGTTGCAGCAGCGTAGTGTCCTTAACAATCCTGCCAACCTTTGTATCGTCTGCAAACTTGGACATTAAGCTTGATATACTATCATCAATATCATTTATAAATACAGAAAACAATAATGGACCCAACATTGAACCCTGAGGGACTCCACCAATAACATTAGTCCACGATGAGCAGTGTCCATTGATTACCACTCTGTCTTCTCCCCCTCACCTACCCCTTTATCCATAGCAGCAATTTGCCTCCAATGCCACACTTCTCCAATTTATGCAGCAGTCTTCCATGTGCAACAGTATCAAAAGCCTTTCTAAGATCCAAGTATATAATATCAAAATTATTCCCTGCATCCAGTTCTTTTGTGACTGCATCATAGTATCCAATCAAATTGGTCAGGCAAGACTTCCCCTTAACAAAACCATCCTGTGTCCGAGCTATAACTGTATTTCAAAGGTACACACTGAAAATTAGCATTAGCATTTTTAGCATTAGTAGAGGCATATGATGCAAGAAAGCAAGCTTATTCAGCATCAGCCAAAAAAAAAAAAAAAACCACTACTCCCATTTCACCCCTCCGTTCGTTCGAAATACCTGTCCAGCTGAGCCTTAAATTTGTTTAGGCTATCAACTTCAACAACAAGCGATGGGAGTTTATTCCACAAACCAACTGCCCGCTGGCTAAAGGCAAATTTCCGCAAATCTATCCGACATCCGTCCTTCCTCAATTTGAATTTATGCCCTCTCAGGTGATTATTCTGAGCAAGAGGAAGAATCCCATTGGCATTGAGCATGCTCAAGCCATTCAAAGCCTTATACACCTCTATCAGATCACCTCGCCGATGCCTAGTCTCCAGGCTCTGTAATTTGCAAAACTTAAGCCTTTCTTCGTAAGAGTACCCTTTTGTTCCATTCACTAATCTTGTTGCCCTTCTCTGTACTCGTTCCAGCAGCTCTACATCCTTCTTGAAATGAGGCCTCCAGACCTGGATACAGTACTCAAGGTGTGGCCTGACCATTGCCTTATACAAGGGAATAATCACCTCCTTATCCCTGGTAGAAAAATTCCTGTATATCATTGACAAGACACCATGAGCTACTCTTGCAGCTCGTCTGCACTGCTCAGAGAACTTCATATCTGCCTGCACAATTACCCCCAGGTCCTTTTCATTCTCTACCACTGTCAGCGTAGTACCACAGAGTTGATACGTTGATCTGGGGTTACTGTTTCCCATATGTAGTACTTTACATTTGTCAATGTTAAACTTCATTTGCAACCTCTCAGCCCATCTGCTCAACCTTTCCAGATCCTGTTGCAGCAGCATAGTATCAGTAGTGTCCTTAACAACCCTGCCAACCTTGGTATCGTCTGCAAACTTGGACATTAAGCCTGATACACCATCATCAATATCATTTATAAATACAGAAAACAACAATGGACCCAACACTGAACCCTGAGGAACTCCACTAATAACATTAGTCCACGTTGAGCAGTGTCCATTGATTACCACTCTCTGTCTTCTGCCACTCAACCATCCCTTTATCCATAGCAGCAATTTGCCTCCAATGCCACACTTCTCCAATTTGTGCAGCAGTCTTCCATGCGGAACAGTATCAAAAGCCTTTCTAAGATCCAAATATATAATATCAAAGTTATTCCCTGCATCCAGTTCTTTTGTGACTACATCATAGTATCCAATCAAATTGGTCAGACAAGACCTGCCCTTAACAAAACCATGCTGTGTCTGAGCTATAACTGAATTCTTGTCCAGATGATCCTGCAGTGCTTCTTTAACCAGTGCCTCCATTAATTTTCCTGGAACCGAAGTTAAACTAACAGGTCTATAATTACTTGTGTCAGCCTTTGAACCTCCTTTGTGAATTGGGGTTACATTTGAACATCTCCAGTCCATGGGTACCTCCCCTGAGTCCAAAGAAGCTCTCATAATTATGGCTAGGGGTTTGTTTACTTCCTTTGCTGCCTCCTTTAATATAACTGGATAGATCCCATCCACCCCGGGTGGATGGGATCTATCCAGTTATATTTATGTTTTTTATGTTTATCCTCAACAATTTCTCCTCCACTTTCCTCTCAGTTATTAGAAAATCATCTAGCTCACTGCCAATGTTTACTTCACCTACGACATTCCCCTTCCTGAATAACTCCTCATGTGTGAATGTAGATGCAAAATACTCGTTTAGATTGTTAGCCACCTGAGCTGGATCCTCAACTGTTGAACCATCAACATCCAGTGGACCAATCTGATTCATCCCTTTCCTTCTTGAGTTTAAATAGGTAAAGAACTCTTTTCTGTTTTTCTTTGCATCCTTTGCCAAGGATTTCTCATAATCTGCCTTTGCCTGCCTAATCTCCTTTGTGACTTGGTTACAGACCAACTTATATCTATCATAGGCTTCCATGTCACCCATTAATTTGTATGTATCCCATGCATTTTTCTTCTCTGCCATATGTCTCATTAGTTCATCTGACAACCATTTAGGCCTGAACCTTGAACAATATTTCTTGGTTGGTATGTAAAGCCTGGTAGCTTCCAAGATTAGTTCTTTGAATGCTTCCCATTTTGAATTTGCTGTTGGTAACATCATCAGTTGGTCCCACTGTATAGAATTTAAATACTGTCTCAGACCATCATAGTTGCCTTTACGAAAGCAAAAACCCTTCCCTTTACCTCTGATGGTAGTTACCTCCTTGAGTAAATCCCACTTCAGCACACTGTGATCACTGCCACCCAGTGGTTCCTTTATCTGCAGATTCGTAATGCATGAAGAATCACTACTGATAATCAGATCAAGAGTATTACTCCCTCTAGTTGCCTCCCGAACATGCTGGTGTAGAAAACAATCATCCAATAAATCCACAAAAGCCTTGCTAGTGTGTGAGTGACCAACCCACAAATTCCAGTCAATATCTGGGAAATTAAAATCCCCCATTATAAGACTCTCTGATTTACTGGCCCATTCTATTTCCCTGTACAGTATCTTATTATACTCATCAGAGTCATTAGGCCTATAGCACACTCCTACTCTCAATTTTGATTTCCCTATGCTTATGTCACAACAAACTGACTCGACACTGCACTGTCCATCAATGTCGACTGGCTTCACTTCCTTGGATTTTATGTGTTTTTTAACTAATAGCATAACCCCTCCTCGCCTCCTGTCCTGTCTATCCTTTCTATACACATTGTACTCCCCAAATTCCAGTTCTGCATTCCTTATATCTGTGTGACACCACGTCTCTGATATCCCAACAATATCTGCCTTTGATGTTTTGAGCAATACCTCAAATTCATCAAATTTATTTACTAAACTCCTAGCATTGGTGTACACGCAAGTATACATGCACCTGTTTCTATTCTTGGCTACCCTAACACAACCCATGTGTTTACTTGTACCGCAATGACTTCCAGCAGTCTCTGAAATATCCTGCATCTTGTTTTTCAGGCTTCTGCTCATTCCAATAGAAGCAGTGCAAGAATCTCTTTCACCTCTGCCAGTGGCTACTGTTAATCCATTAGTCTTTGTCTCCCCCCCAAGCTAGCAGTTTTCCGACCCACCTAACACTGCCTCGATAGCATCAGCAAATATTCTTGCACCCTTTCTATTTAAGTGTATCCCATCCCTGTAGAAGCAATCTCTCCTGTTAACAAGTACATTCCAGGCTGAAAAAAATTCTACCCCTTGAGCCTTGCACAATCTTTCCAGGGCCGAATTGATCGACAAGGCTTAAGGAATAAGAAATGTGTTTGGCAGCTACTATGTACTTGGTTATGTCCACAATAATATTAGTATAGCCACTCCCCGATTAACGTAAGGGGTGCGCTCCGCAGAACTCCACGTGTCAGAATTTCCCCCATGCTTGTGCAGCACTCGCAACTGTGCTCATTGAATTGATTGATCAAAAAAAGAATTGTTTGAAGAATATGTGAATAGAATTATTTATTGTATTTATTCAATATTTTATCTCATGCACGGGGAAAATTGCAAAAGCGTGCAATTTAAAAATTTTCAAAATTACAAAAAAAGAGAGGCATAATGTCAGAAAGTTTTACCTCTCGAGCATCGCTGCCATAATTGACATCTTCGGCTGATAAGTACGCTGCTGCGGACATTGAGATTTGGAAGGGGTCGACCGCTCAACCTTACGATACAACATATTAATGGATAACTGGACTGTGGCTATTTTCTTTTCATCATAGATTTCTTTGTAGCAAGCAAGCATATCATTCACTTCTCTGTTAACTTTTAAGAATCGTTCCCTGATAGGATCCATCTTCTCAAACCTCGCCATTGCCAATGCAATTTCACAAAATGCCATTGCCATCTCTCTCTGGTGATGAAGCGTCTAGGCTCCTCATTTGGTTCACCTTGAGCTTCTTCAGCATTTTCTTCTTTCACTATCGCTGCCTGCAAGTCAATAAGTTCCTTGTTAGATAATTCCTTCTGTTCTTCTTCTATTAACTCCTCCACATCTTTGGCAACAAGCTCCAACTGAAGTACCCTTGCAACCTTTACAATCTAATCTTCCTATGATTTGTCTTTTTCAAAATCTTCGAAGCCTTTTACTTGCCGTGGACATATTTTCTTTCATGCACCATTTTTAACAACTTTTAGTAATTTCTGCCCAGGCCTCATTAATGTTTAAGATGGCATGGTAAATACTGTAACATTTCCAAAAATCTCTTAACGTAAAATTTTACTCACCGTATACTGCAGACAATGCCCATGCAAATGTGCGTAAATAGTATGCTTTTAAAATTCAAAATTAGACCTCGATCCATAGGTCGGATGAGTGAAGTGGTGTTTGGCGTAGAAATATGACTCTCACATTTGAACTGAAAGCATCTAGATGCGTAGGATGTCCAAGACATTTGCCTAATAGATGCAAAATCTTAAAAGGAATGTTGTTGTCTTTACAATATTTTTCAAAATCGGGAATAACGCAGCATTTAAACCAATCCTCAAAGAGAGACATTGTTATCTATGCTCTCAGGTTCGATTGGAAGTGCACGAGGATTTCCAGAATGGTACACAAGCAGTGGTATTAATCTGTAATCTCCCACTACATTAAGCCCCAAGCAAGAGCGTGGCCCTATCCATTGAAGCCTTGAAACCTGGCATTGTCTTTTCCTCTTTGGCAACGTATGTTCGATCCAGCATTTTTTTTCCAATACAGAACAGTTTTGTCAATGTTAAATATTTGTTGCATTGAATAGCCGTCTTCATCAACAATTTTTTCCAACACATCACAAAATTTCTCTGCAGCTGCAGAATCGGCACTGGCGACTTCATCGCATACTTTAATGTTTTGGAAACCAGTGTGATGCTTGAACCTATTGAAACACCTGTTGCTTGCCACGAACTTGGTTTGGGGTTTGCCATACTTATCCTTAATATCTTCATAAATACTTCTTGCTTTTGCTTGAATGGCCATTGGACTCAGGGGCACTTCCTTCTGAATGATTTTCAATCCATATTATTAATAGCTATTCCATCTTCAATATAGCACCTGAACACTGTTTTGTGATCACTGATGATCTTAAGTGCGTTGATCCTTTGATATGTTCTTTTATAAGTGCACACACCTTGAAAATACTATTCACTGCTGAAGCAGTGAGACATAATTCACTTGCAATAGATGACAAACTTTGTCCTGCATCGTACTTTTTAATCACTTTCATCTTCATTTCTAAATCAATTTTGTTTTGTTTCCTGGCACTGCCAGCACTTGTACTTTCCATTGGTCCCTTTCCCTTCATCATTGTAATACGCAGTGCTTTTTTTGTAAGAAAATAGGTGACTGTACGCATTCTTTGCCATCAGGAAAAATTTAAAATTAAAAGGATATGAAAAGTACTTTAAATTTTTTTTTTTTTCCTGATGCTGTTACTTTAGTAGTAATGTTTTTAGAATAAGAGCAACAGATTAAGTATATAAAAAATAAGTAAAATGTGAGTAAAATAAGTAAAAATAATTTCATAATAAAGTTTTTGTAGAATATTCCGAAATTTTATTAAGTTCTCATCTCACACCCTAAGCCAGGGGTCGGCAACCTTTTTTTGAGTGAAGAGCCATATTTGATCTAATTAAAAAAAAAAGAGATGTTTGTTATTGGATGTTTGTTACGTTTTTTCAGTATTAAAAAATATATTTTGAAATATTATTTATTAATACTGAATAAAACGTAACAAACATCCATTTAGGTACAAATTAATGTGACTTTAGCTAATGAACTTCTTGAGCAAGTGTCTCTCAACATCATGCGAGTATGTCGTAATTAAACATGCTCGCATTGTTCAGAAGACAGTTTCTTGATTTATTTTTAATATAGTTCATGTTCAAAAGTATTTGCTCGCAGAAATACATTGAACCAAAAACAGAGAGTAGTCCAAACGCAAATATTTTCAAATTTATATATGTCTGGTAAGGTACACGACGCATCGAACACAATTCGGTCTGCATTTTAAACTCTTCTTTCGCCGTTCATTTGTGTAGAATTGCAAGGGCAGCCTTTTGCCTCTCCAAATCCTCAATTTCTTGCTGCCACATGTCCTTGGTTTTTAAGTCCTTTAACTCCATTTCAAATTGTGCTTCATGTGAGCTGTAAAGTTAAAGAATCACAGTTAAGTGTTAAAAGAGCTGCATGTGGCTCACGAGCCGCAGGTTGTCAACTCTTGTCCTATGCCGACTTATTTTCTTCCTCTTTGTGTGTCGGTTGCTGAATGACGTTTCCGAAGCAGCCACGAATCGACATATTTTGCTGGATCGAAGTGGGTCAGCGGTGGGCCTACAATTTTAAGAAAGAGTAGTGAAGAAACTGTTTTTGTCATCAACGAAGCGCTGGTTGGGCTAGCGATCAGATTCATTTGTGAAAATCCTCGTTCACATTCACTTGATGAAACTGGTATCGTACTCAGAGTGTTCGTTAAATTCCTCAATTCTTCTGAAACCTTCTTATCAATTAGGTATCCACGAATTGCATCTCTTTCATTTAACTGTAACCTAATTGACAATTTTCTAACTTCCTTTCACCAAATGCCAACAATTCATGTTTAGAAGAATTAATACCTTCGTTGTCCTCATTTTCTGTCTCTCGTCATCAGTATTGTCACTAGTTCTTAAATTTGAATTTTTCTTTTCTTTTTTTGAAACTGTCCAAAATGTCGGTGTCATTCGGTTATTCAGGTACTGTGACCATGTAAACAGAGATAGGGAAAATTTATAGAAAAATGTGGATAACGCACTTCCACCAAAAAACAGATGATTATTTGTTGGGGTAAAAGAAAATCACTTTTCTAATTCTCAAACGGAGAGCTTACAGTTGATTCACAAAGGTGTCCAACCTACGGCCCGCGAGGAAAGTGAACTAAAACAGCATTTTAAATTTTGTTAATTATCAAAAAAATTCTCATTAAATGCTTTGTTCAGTAAATGTAATTATGTATTGTACTTAATAAAATTTTCGAATATTTTATTCGAATAAAATATCCGCTGGTTTCCAAAACATTAAAGTATGCGGTGAAGTTGCCAGTGCTGATTCTGCAGCTGCATAGAAATTTTGTGATGTGTTGGAAAAAACCCCTTCTAAATCTCCCACAGCCCTCAACTTCCACAGTGGTGTGCTTATCAGCTGGAGAGTTAATTCTAGCAACAATGTTGAAAAGGTAAAACTTGCTGACGTTATGCCTGTTTCCTCTCTCTTTTTGTAATTTTATAATTTTGAAATTTTTGTAATTTTGTACACTTTTGTCATTTTTCCTGCACACGATATAAAAAAATTGAATACATAATTCTATTTACATGTTCATTGAACATTTCTTTTTTGCTTCAATCAAATTCAGCGCACATAGTTGTGAGTGCTACATAAGCATTTAAAGAAATTCCGACTTAATACAGACATGATGTGGTCCATCACATCATGTCTGTATTAAGTAGAGTTCAGCGGAACACAACCCTTGCATAAGTTGGGGAGTGGCTGTATAACAATTAAAATGCATATCTAAAAATTAACCTAACCAATTTAGTAATGAAATCTAAAACCAAAAATATGCAAATTAACACTGAAACTAAATCATAATAAAGAGAATCAATAAAAATAAATTGTAACCAGATAATTAATCAATTCACAGAAAGTTATAATATAATGAAGAAAGCAAAGGGCAATTGTGAGAATTAAAATTAAGGAGGAAAGAGTGGGGCAAAAGGACACATTAGAGGGGGGGGATCTCAAAAGAAAATTTGATGGACCACATCATGTCTGTATTAAGTAACCATACTATAAGAGTAAACTTGGTTTTCCAATACTATTGTAAAGGGGAAAAAAATAAATAAAACACTAAATAAAGCATGAAACTAATGTGGCAAATTAATGCTATAATTACTGCTACAATTTAGTATCAAGGTTAGCAAATGAAGCAAACTTATAACAGTTCATTAACCTTAGCAGCCATGCCCCTGTTCCTATTCCACCTATCCTTTTTGCATAATATACTTCCTGTTTCCCTGTCAATAGAGTCACCACAAATAGTTACTTACTGTGGGATCAGCACAATGTCTACTTTGTCAGTAGATGCATGAATGTAGGCTCAAGAATTGGCTGGGCCATGCTTTGTAGGTTCCTCATTTTAATACCATTGAGGGAATCACAACACTGTTCTTCAAGCTCTCATACTCAGGCTTCATATTCATTAGTGTTCTGCAATATCATTAACTTTTGCCTGTGCAAGACATTAAGTACAAATTCAGAATGATGAATTTGCATTTAATCTCCTCACACAAAGTTATCCACCACCTTTGGCTGTGTCCAGCTATAGAATCCTTTGATAACTGCCCTTGGCCGTTATCCCTGAATCACAGCATTCCCACTACTCTGACCTCTGCTTTGCAGCTTTAGTCTGAGGCATGATTTTTTAGGTTAAATTTAAATTAAGAATACTGCATAAACTAAGTGATATGCAAATATACTGATCCTACACTATTCCCAGGTATGCAACTAGCATGTACTATGCAATAAAATTAAATTAAGCATTATAGTTACATTATCAAACCATGTTTGTACTGCTATAAATTTATAGTTTACAGATTCAAAAAAAAAAAAAAAAAAAAGAAAAAGAAAAGAACAATACATAATTAATTTTAATTTTAGTTCTATGGAATGACAAAGAATATTAAACACAGCTCACCCATGCCAGCCACACCACTGAAGCTTTATTCATGACCAAATCAACAGTTCCCATTTATTATCTGAAATGTCAAAGTAAGTTCAGCATATGGATTCGTCCTGTTAAATTCTTAGCCCATGAGTTGATAATTACTGGAATAAGCTAAAATTGATGGTTTAAGAAATTCAAAGCTCAGCTGGAGTGACACACTTTTTTTGACGTGAAAACATCTATGGCGACACCTACTAAATTTTTCGGACTGAAGTAAAACAGATTGGTAACAAAAATGTGAGACGAAAATGACGTCGCTTCCTAGATGGCGCTAATGACACTAACTCAGTCACTTACATTGATTTGGTAGAGTAATGGGCATGAGCATAAAAAGTTACATTGTTCATACTAAATATTCAGGACTGAAGTAAAACCGATTGGTAATGAAAATATGAGATGCAAATGAAGTCACTTCCTAAATGACTGGGTCACTAACATTGATTTGGTAGAGTAAGTAGCGAGTATGAGTATAAAACGCTCTATTGTTCATAACTTCGGTTCTGGCTGTTTGATTTTTAAAATTTAAACGGTTTTTGATTTTCTTTCGTTGTCTACTAATCGAAGTAGAAAAGTGTTAAAAATACAATCTCAAATGTAAGTTTCCTAAGGACGTTTTCACATAAAATAAAACACTTTTCATGCATGCAAGGTACACATGCTGTTTTTTTTTTTTTTTTTTTCGCTAGTGTGGCAAATGCCTGTGGCTATACTTCAATTTAAAAATAATAAATAAAACTTCTGGAAATTATAAAATACATGCGACACTTTAACTGCAAGTTTTATCAAACATAATCACAATTAAAAACATAACTTTTGGTAAATGCTTAAAAAACACTACTTACATTCAGTTTATTCTATTAGTGGATAATATCACTAACTGGTTCAAGGGTATCCACGTACTTGTCGAAGAATTTTGAGCTCCTGGGAACGGATAAGTTTTTGAAAAGTTTTGATGTTTTATTGACCTAATTATATTAAACCATATTCAATAAGTAGCTTTATAATTAAGTCCTAGTCACGTTGATTACTTTATTTTTAAATTTAGTTACAGATTTTGTATGTAACTACTTAATATACACAGAACCTTTGTATCGGTAATTTGGCACAATATTGTATCTCGTAACTTTGTACTACAGTGCATGGTAGAGGAATTCTAGTGTCTTAATTGTGGTAAATAGGTGTCTCAAAGGTTTGATTCATGAGGTTGGCATTAATACGTAATTTTATTGGGTATTACAATCAACTTATAACTCTACAAGTGTAATGGTATAATGTAAACTTGTTAGCATATTACATACAATGTAAAGTCAACAGCATAATACAGATTATTGCTGCACAGTATTATTATTAAATTTAAGTATATTACTTTAGTAATATACTTAAATACAATAATATTAAAGCTTTAAATGCAATAATTAGATACTTTAGTATTTTGAATTTTGCCTTTAGTCAGCAGGAAGTTGATTGCTGGAACAAACTTCCATCTGATGTTGTGGAAGTTGACGGCTTAAATAAATTCAAGGTTAAACTAGACAAACTTTTGGAGTGAATTGGATGGGTGAAATCGGAAAGGGATTTTTTTTTTTTTGGCTGATGCTATATAAGTTTGCTTTCTTGCATCATATGCCTCTACTAATGCTAATGATAAACTGAATTTGAATGGAAACTAAACCTCAAGCTAGAGCACCAAAGGAAAGCGGCTCAAAGTACTGGGAGTGCTGTGGCTTGGGGGAGAACTAAGTGGTGTTGGTTGTCTTCTGAACGATGGATTCACAAAACGTACTGCTTGTTTGATGTTTGGGGTTTGTCTGGAATAGGACGCAATACAGCCAAAGAGGGATGTCTTTGTGTGTGTATGTGTGTGTGTGTGTGTGTGTGTGTTCGAAGTAAAGAGTATGAGGATAGTAGGTATTAAGTTAAGCCATTCAAGCTCTTAGCCGCCCACTTCAATGCCAGAGAGCTTACACTTGCATATCATGCAATGCAGCAGATATGCTAATGATAAACTGAATTTGAATGGAAACTAAACCTCAAGCTAGAGCACCAAAGGAAAGCGGCTCAAAGTACTGGGAGTGCTGTGGCTTGGGGGAGAACTAAGTGGTGTTGGTTGTCTTCTGAATGATGGATTCACAAAACGTACTGCTTGTTTGATGTTTGGGGTTTGTCTGGAATAGGACGCAATACAGCCAAAGAGGGATGTCTTTGTGTGTGTATGTGTGTGTGTGTGTTCGAAGTAAAGAGTATGAGGATAGTAGGTATTAAGTTAAGCCATTCAAGCTCTTAGCCGCCCACTTCAATGCCAGAGAGCTTACACTTGCATATCATGCAATGCAGCAGATATGCTAATGATAAACTGAATTTGAATGGAAACTAAACCTCAAGCTAGAGCACCAAAGGAAAGCGGCTCAAAGTACTGGGAGTGCTGTGGCTTGGGGGAGAACTAAGTGGTGTTGGTTGTCTTCTGAATGATGGATTCACAAAACGTACTGCTTGTTTGATGTTTGGGGTTTGTCTGGAATAGGACGCAATACAGCCAAAGAGGGATGTCTTTGTGTGTGTATGTGTGTGTGTGTTCGAAGTAAAGAGTATGAGGATAGTAGGTATTAAGTTAAGCCATTCAAGCTCTTAGCCGCCCACTTCAATGCCAGAGAGCTTACACTTGCATATCATGCAATGCAGCAGATATGCAAGTGTAAATAAACTAAACCTCAAGCTAGAGCACCAAAGGAAAGCGGCTCAAAGTACTGGGAGTGCTGTGGCTTGGGGGAGAACTAAGTGGTGTTGGTTGTCTTCTGAATGATGGATTCACAAAACGTACTGCTTGTTTGATGTTTGGGGTTTGTCTGGAATAGGACGCAATACAGCCAAAGAGGGATGTCTTTGTGTGTGTATGTGTGTGTGTGTTCGAAGTAAAGAGTATGAGGATAGTAGGTATTAAGTTAAGCCATTCAAGCTCTTAGCCGCCCACTTCAATGCCAGAGAGCTTACACTTGCATATCATGCAATGCAGCAGATATGCAAGTGTAAATAAAACTTCCGGATCTGGCTAGGACTACCTCTTCTTGTCTGTTTGTACAGAAGTTGGAAGCCCATAATTGGTTGTTGTTGTTTGGTTTTTAGGAGCATTAGCAACTAAGGCCATATTGCTCCGGGGATATGTGGTGGTCATTCCCTGACCTTTCCGCAACCTCCATATTTGGTGGTCACGGGCTTGAATCCCGGTCTAATCAAGAAGTGTGTGCTACACACTGCCGCTCCTGCCCACCTGGCTAAGGAGGCCACGCCCATAACTGGGGGAACAGGTTTAATTTCAAGGAGTTTGTTATGTGTATGTCCATTGACCTTTACAGATATTTCATATATTCATTTTGTAATCACTAATAGGTATAAGAAAATTCATTGGGACTGTGCTGGACGGATGCTTGGCAGCAGCATCTGCAATTTCATTTCGTGGTATTCCAGTATAGCCTGGAATCCAGCAGAAGACAACTTTTTGCCGATGCTCTCTGAGATGAAACAACTTTGTTTTGATGAGCTTTAGTAATGGATGAGTAGGTGGGGAAACGCTTTGCATGGCTAATAAGGCACCTTTCGAGTGTGTATATAATGCTCTTTTGGATAGAGAGATGGAAAATATTTTCTGAGAAAGCTTATGGCATATAATTCAGTGGTGAAACTACTGCATTCTGTTGGAAGTGATACAGAAATGGTAGTCGTGGAATACCACTGCTGCACCCATTCCATGCTCCGACTTTGATCCATCAGTATATATTTTAGCAAAGTCAGGATAGCATTGTGTATGAGCAATGTGTAACTGTTGGATGTGAATGTCGGTTAAAGAGGGTTTCCCCCATTGATGGAAATAATTGTCACAAGATGGCATGATGACAGACCATGGAGGGTCGTGATCTTTAGGATCTTGTAGGAATTGATTGCAATGTGTATTCCAATTTTCTGCTAATTCCATTAACCTAATACCTGCAGGCCGAGTTGCCTGTGGTTTATTTCTACGATGGGTCGACTGGCTTTGGATCTTGGTTGTAGTAATAACATCTTTCTCCTCATAATTAGAGGAGCTTCATAGCCTTCAGCATTCAGGCTTTGCACTGCAGATGTTCTGAACACTCCCAGAGCTATTCTTAGGGCTGAGTGTTGAATAGGATTGAGGCAAGATAAAACACTCTCCCTAGCAGAATCGAAGACATGCACACGGTAGTCCAGGCGTGATCTGATTATGAATCTATATAAATGATCTGCTCCCCAGGTTGTTGATGATAAGATTCTGAGTATGTTCATCTTTTTCTGACAAGTAATCTGGAGATGTTCAACGTGGCTTTGATAGTTTAACTTGATGTCAAAAATTAAGCATAGTAGACGAATACTATTTACTATTGGAAGAGTATGGTTATCTAAGTAGAATTCAGGAACAGGGTGCATTTTACATATGGCACAGAAGTGAATGGCAGTAGATTTCTGACTGTATAGCCTGTAACCTTTTTTTTTGTGTCATCCAAATCTGGATGCCATTTATTGATATGTGCAATTGTCTCTCAATGTAGATAATGTTTTGAGAGTGACAGGATATTGTGAGGTCATCAGTGTAAAGGTATGTCTCTATTGTTTTTGGAATGAGTTCAGTTATGTGATTCATTCTAATTGAGAACAGAGTGGCACTGAGAACACTGAGAACTGACCCTTGTGGGATTCCTTCTCCTTGGACAAAAATTTTAGATAGAGTTCCCCTATTATGAACTTCAAAAGGTTCTTTGTTGTGAGAAATTTTGGATGAAATATGGCAAATTGCCTCTCATGGCAAGCAAATGTAGATTCTTCAAGATGCCAAAACGGCATGTGGTGTCAAAGGCTTTCTCGATGTCCAGACAGATCATGACATGATAAGATGTTCCTTTTTGATGAAAGCATTTCTGATGTTTGTTTCGGCTTTAATCATGAGATCTAATGATGATCAATTTTTCAGAATCCAAATTGGTTGCTGTTAATCAAGTTTTGAGACTCTAGATACCAAGTTAGACGACAATGGATCATTTTTCCGAGGGTTTTGCTCAGACAGCTGGTAAAAGAAATTGGTCTGTAGTTGTGAGGAGCAGAATGGTCTTTACCGGGTTTTGGGATAGCCAGTATGAAGGAACGTATGCTCAGTAAAAACTCTACTGAGAAAAAAAAAAAAAAAAGATCAATTGTGAAGATAGTGATTTTTGATCTAAATTTTGTAGCATTACATAAATCCCACCAGCACCAGCTGCACTGTTCCTTGAGTTGGTAAGAGCCTGCTGCAATTCTAACATTGTAAATGGTTGATTATAAGGTAATGCACAGCTGTCAGTGAAATTCAGTTTGGATTTCTCAGCTACATATTTAATTTTTTGAAATGATTGGTGGTAGATGACTTTCATCAACCGGTGAAATACCACCACTTTGCTTATTGGAGGCTTGAAGTGGCGAAACCCATGTTTAGTCTCTAGAGCAAAGTTTCCGGGATCCCCCATACTTCTCCTTCAACCCATGCATGGTACTAAGTACTATAGGTTTTGATACCTTTCGTGTTTGGGGTTTTCATAAAAAAAAAAAAATATATACAGATGAGGAGGACAACTGAGAAAATACGGTTGCTAGTGAATTTGCGATTTCTGTTGCTCTCTGTCTGATATAACAGGCTTTTGCTCTATTTATAAGTCACTTATAATTAATAAGATTGGAAGTGGTTGGATGCTTACGGAATAGATTCCATGCTTTGTTTTCTCTTTTTTTTTTTTTTGCATTGTTGCTATCTTCATTCCACCAGTAATTTAATTTTCATCTTATACTGACTTGGTATTGTGGAATGGCAGCGGTTGCAGATGCTAGCATTTGATTTGTTATGTGTTCAGTAACACGGTGGATGGAAGAGAACTTGATGATGTGGACGTCGAATTTTGCAAGCTTACTGTATTTTATCTAGTCAGCCTTTGGAAATTTCCATTTTACTAGATTATCTGTTGTTAAGGAACAGGAAGTTTGAATTTTACATATTACTGGATAGTGGTCACTGTTGTGAGGATCGTTAACAGTTACCCAATCAATACTTGGGTAGAGTACTGCAGAACAAATGGAAAGGTCTATTGCAGAGGTTTTTCCGGTAGGAAAATTAATATTTATGTAGGGGAGCCAGTATTTAATAATGTTAAATTCTGTTTGTCAGTCAGCATTTCAATAAAGTTTTCACGCCTGTCTGTCTAAGCTGGAGGAACCTCATAATGGGTGGTGAGCATTAAAATCACCTAGTAGACAGAAGGAAGGTGGTAGTTGCCCGATAAGATCTTCGATTTCCTGAATAGTATATGTATGATTAGGTACATTGCTAAGGATTAGGTTCAATGCTAAGGTTGGAAAGAGACAAAACATCACAGAAAGGGGAACTATAGGAAATTTTGGAATTGGTGAAACAAATGAAAGAGGTGTAAGACTTGTGGAATTTGCAGAATCTCGAGAATTGTCAGTAATGAACACTTTTTTCAAGAAAAGGGTGAACAGAAAGCGGACATGGAAGAGCCCAAATGGATTAACAACTAATGAAATAGACTTCCTCCTCACTAACAGAAGATATATCATGAATGATGTTACTTTCCTGAACAAGGTAAATGTTGAAAGTGATCACAGAATGGTAAGATGCACACCTGATATAGATGTAAGAAAAGAAAGGAAAAAACTGACTCGAGTAAATAATACAAAGGTCTTTGAGATAAAGGTCTTTGAGATAACAGAAGAGGAGAAAAGGCAGTATGTACTGGAACTTACAAACAAGTTTGAGCTTCTGCAGACTGCTCAGGACCAAGATATCGACGAGGAATATTACAACTTTCTGAAAGTGATAAAGCCAAAGAAACCTATATGTGAAAAGAAATCCAAAGAAGAAAAAAATTAGTCAAGAAACGCTTGTCATGATGAACTGAACATGACAAATGAAGAGCAAGAAAAACACTGACAAGGATAAAATTGAGTATACTGAGTTATGCAAAGCCATTAGAAAGAGACTCAGGGAGGACATAAGAAAATTTAACACAAGAAAAGCAGAATAAGCATTAAGGGAAAACAAAGGATTTAAATCAGCAGTCTTGAGCAGTAATACAGAAAGATAAATGATACTGAAACTGAAGAATAGTGATGGTGTACTTATAAATAGCAAAAAAGAAGGCATAATTCAAATAACAGAAGACTACTATAAAGAGTTATACAAGGAGCGAAGGAATGATGGCAGCAGTGGGGAAGATGGATCGCAAATTAGTAACACATACAACATACCCGATATCCTTCCTAATGAGGTAGAACATGCATTGAAGAAAATGAAGAACAAGAAAGCCCCGGGAGAAGGTGAAGTTACTGTAGAGTTGTTAAAATTGGGAGGAAAAGACATGACACAAAAACTGGCAAGACTCTTCACAAAATGCATTAGAAAAGGTGTGATGCTTAAGGAGTGGAATAATGCAATCATAGTTTTGCTGCATAAGAAAGGAGATGAATCAGAAATTGGAAATTATACCATTGGTAAAATAATGAACCAATGTATATCCCCACCATGACTTATGGAAGTGAAACGTGGGCACTCACCAAAAGAACGGAAGAGAAGCTGAGAACTACACAGCGAAGGAAGGAACAAATTATATTGGCAATCAGACTGTTAGATAAGAAAAGAAACACATGGATTAGGCAGCAAACTCAAGTAAAGGACATTCTTATCAAAACTAAAGAACTAAAATGGTCTTGGGCAGGACACATAGCTCGAAGACATGATGACAGATGGACTAAGAAAATAACAGAATGGTACCCAAGAGGAGCTAAAAGAAAACCTGGAAGACAACAATGAAGATGGACAGATGAAATTTATGAGTTTGTGGGTAGTAAATGGATGGCCAAAACAGAAGGAACTGGAAAGTTGCTGGAGAGGCAACAGTGGATTGAAATCCTGCAGTGGATTGAAAATGGCTGACGATGATGAGTAGGTATAAGATAAATTGAGACTAAAGTAACAGAGATACCAATTACTATACGTGCTGCAATGGCTTCTAAGGAGTTTTGCAATGGTATGCATCTGGAGGGAACTCTTGAGTCCGCCAGTATGGCTACTCCTCCATGAGCACTATTAGTGCCTGATCTATCTTGTCTGAAGATAGTATAATTTTTGACTGCATGGGAAGCTTGGGGTGTCAAATTCGTTTCTTGTAGGCACATGGCAATAGGATTGAAAGAGTGAATAAGTTCATGAATATCATCGATGCTGCTGCAAAATCATCTGCAATTCCACTGAATGATGCATTCCATTATTTGGTTTTGGATGTGGAAGATGCATCTGTCTGCTTTTTATGAGCGGATTTTTTGTACTGGAATGTTTTCATTTTTCTTTTCTGGGAAATGTGGGATGTCTTGACTCATTGCTATCATCCATATCATCTTTTGCATATATTTCAAGCAGTTCTTCTTGGCCATTAGTATCATCTGTATCTATGTTTGTTAGGCATGATTGATTCATCTCAACAGGATATGATTTTTCAAATTTTCTTCCACTTGACAATGTGGACTCTGGGATGGAATTGTGAGTGGCGCATTATTGCTTTGGTCTAGTGAGTTTGGGTTAGATGGCTGCTGAATCGAGAGGACTGATCGAGGCCCAGTCTGAGAGTGATATTTTTGGAGAGATGGACACTTCTGACATATCACTGATTCATGTTTGTGGATAGTAGAAGCATAAGCGTGTTTTGGTATACTTAAATTGACCCCTGTTTTCTCGCTTCATGGTAAGATACTTTATTTTCGATTTTATATTTTTGTATTTTTTTTTTTCCTAACTTCCAGAGTTCACCATCTTTGGAGTAAGCTGGATGGTTGCCACTATAATCAGAACACTGTGGTGTAGTTGCCTTGCATTCTGCTTGCATGTCAGTTTTGTACCCACAGTTCGAACATGTAGCATTTCCACATGCTACATGTCTAAGCGGATTTGGGATGTATGGCCTACATGTCTAAGCGGATTTGGGATGTATGGCCTAACGCAGCAGTTCAAGTAATCTGCTTTGAGAGAACCCAGTAGATATGGTGTGCTGAAAGTTAAGATTATGTTTCTTGTAGGGGTTAAGTTGCTGTCTTTTCTGATCATGATTCATTTTGAATGCAAGATGTTTTGCTGGTGGACAATTTCTTCCTCAGAAATGCATAAATGATCACATTCCGTGATCACTCCTTTGAAAGAATTCAGTGTGTTATGTGAGGTGACTTGAACTGGAATTCCATTTAAAGAAGTTAGCCATAATAACAACTTAGAATGTCTTGAGTGAGATGTCTATTAGTAAACCTCCTGATTGGAGACGTTTAAGAATTTTTGGTGAACCTGTGGAATATTCTAAGCATCTCTGGATGATGAAAGGAGAGAGCTTGCTGCTCATAAGTTGGGATGACAAAGCATGCACTATGAGGAACGTTGCAGATTCTTGCTTCCTTGTGTCATTTTTTAAGTCTCTTTGAAAGAGAGAAGTCATGATCAGTGTCATTTTCATGTTGAGGGCTCATTGGCTCTAAATTTTGGTCCTTGAGGTTGTCACAGACATTATCTCAGATACGCCAGACAAGCTGTACTTGTTACCTGGGAGTCTAAAATGCTGATGGAACTGATATTCGGGTGGACCTAATTTTGGCAAAGTCTGGATGGTCTGTGACAGCCAAATCTTCTGCTTGCACCATCATGATGGTGGGACTGTTAGTAATCCTGGGTATAATCCCCATGATCAAGCACACAGTGGGTGTGAACCAACGTTAGCAGGGGTCAAGGTGTGGCACCCACACCACATGAAGGAATGCCACCCCTCTGTGTTACCAGGAAATACTAGGTGGTAGATGACTCTCATCGACCGGTGCAATACCACCACTTTACTTAGTGGTGGAACTCATGTTTAGTCTCCAGAGCTAAGTTCCAGTCAACCCTTCCCCATCTCTTCCATCATGCAGTATGACTGATGACTTTTGAGGTTATGATGGACATCTTGGCAAGATCCAATCTTCCTTACATTGAGGGTACAGCTCTAAAATGGTGTTCGCAGGCTGGCCACTAGTTAGTACAGTCAGTCCTTGTATAACCCGATAGCTGTGTTCCTAGAAACCCTCATGCAATATAAACAACAGGCCCTATGGGAAAAATAGGGTTAGGTGCCGACCACCCAAGATTGAACCGCACATTTATTGCGACGATTACGTAATAAAATATTGCTAATGCTTTTGTTTCTATCATAAGCAAACTTGTTTTTTGTTTGATTTTCTATCGAAACAGATGACAGCCGTTCCATCTCTTCCAATTCTTTGTGGCTCAATCTAATGGATTTTAATTACACTTTGAGTTGTTCCTGCTATGAATGTTGTTTTTTTTCCTCTGCATTCTTTGTAATTCTCAGCATGGCTGTAGCACGTGCAATATCACATGGTCTTTCATTTCGGTCAAAGCGTTTCACAATTTCATATTTTTTCCCTATTGACAGAGGCGGACTGGCCATAAGCCTTACAGGGGAAACCCCAGTGGGCCAGAGGCCGGTGTGATTTTGGCCATAAACGCTAGTATGAGGCCACTACAAATTTTCCCAGGTAAGAATTTTTGACCTAGTCCGCCTCTGTTTATCAATATTGTTTTTCTTTTTCTCTCTGAATCTGTAGTGTCTTCACCAGAACACTTCCTTTTCACACCTTTTAAGTATTTTACTCATTTTTAGGGAATAAAGCACAATTACAAAATGTGGAGGCCTGCTTGATACACATAAACAAAGCTGCACGTGTGTAGCAACTGAATAAACAACACCGTAAATGCAGAGACACACTATGAATACCTCACAAGCTCACATTTTACAAAAGCACATTTCTGGGGATTACTACCATAAAACAATAAAAACAATTTCCAGTTGCATTCCTGCTAGTGGAATCTGTTATAAACTGGTAGTAAACTCCATCTAATTGGATATGCAATAATACCAATAGCTGGAATTGAGTGGTTTTTTACGTTATTATGGTAAAACGTGCAATATCCCCTTCACTGGTATAAAAAACAAATACATTTTCAGAATCTTCTCTTCTTTCCTATCGTGTTACATTCAGTTGGGGTGATTCTGAGTTGGGCTGCCATTTCCTGTAAACACATAGGCGAATCGTGCATAAGCAAATTTGTGTTATATACGATATCGTTCCCCTATTTATAAATCGTGTAGTATAAACACGTGTTATACAAGGACTGACTGTACACTGGATCGAACCAATTGGTTATTCCCTAGGAGGCTTCCGGATCAGCTAGTGTATAATCTTGCTACCCCTACTCTGCCACAGTCACTGGAGGGAGTCTGAGTAGTGTGTATCTGGGGGGCATTGTCGAGGTCACGTTATGCCAAGGGTCTCGGTATATTCTTATCGTGTGTATGCCATATACAAAAATTTCATTACTTCAAACAGCATGTTTTGTCCCCCGCCCACACTTTTTCTTACTATTGAATACGCTATGAATTGCCAAACTAATAGAGTAAGCTTATCTGTGAAAAGATCTAAACCTCCCAAGCACTTCCAAGTTCATTTCACAAATATACGTGGTCTCAGTTATAATCTCAATGATGCCTGTTTCCACTTGCAGTCTGCCAAACCCCATGTACTTTAGTTGGCAGAATCTCAGTTATCAGTTAATTCCACTAATGCTCATCTTAGTTGCCCAAATTATTCCCTGTATGATTCTTATCGCCTCAAAGGTGGTACTTGTGCACATGTCCATTCGATATTCCCTGTCAGAGACTTGGAAATTTGGAATCTCCTCTTTTTGATCTTCTCTGGCTTAAAATCTCTCTACCTCATTCTGTCAAATTCATCTGTTGTCTCTACCGTTCTTCCAACTCCACTAGTCATTTGGAGCTCTTTGACTTCCTCTCTTTGCAACTTAATTTCTCCAGTCAAACTTTCTAACAGTGAGATAATTTTCCTTGATGATTTTAATGTTCACAACTCCAGCTGGCTTCCGTTTTCTAGTCATACTGACCCAGCTGGTCTAGATGCTGAGGCTTTTGCAATTACTAATGACCTCACACAGATTGTTCATTTACTTACAAGAATATCGGACAATCCTAACCACAATTAGGATCAAGCCAACATGCTTGATCTTTTTCTCACAAGAAAAAGATCAAGCGTCATGGCTATTCCCAAACTTGTGTTGTTTCGCATTATAATGATGCAAAATGGGATGACTGGTTGGATTACTGTTTCAAAACTTCCGATGTCAACTTTTGCTCAGATCGTGTCAGTGAAATTATTTTTGTAGGAATGCAATCCTTTATTCTTCACTCCACTTTTAAATCTTGTCCTTTTTCTAAACCTTGGTTTTCCAATAAATGTGCTAAGGCTGTTCAAGAGAAGAATGTTGCATATCGTAATTGGTTTGTTTCCAATTCTTCAGTTTCATTTTCTGCCTACACCAAAGCTCGCAAAAATTGTAAGGCAGTTAGTTATCAGTCCAAACTAGATTTTGAACAGGCTAAGAGTAGAAAACCTGCTTCTTGCCCTAATGGTAGCCAAGCATTCTGGTCTCTTGCCAAAGCTATTGGCGGCAAGTTTTGCCCACCTCTGTCAAAACCATATAGTTCTGTTGTCACTTCAACAAAGGATAAAGCTGACCTGCTAGCATCCCATTTTTCTTCCAACTCATGTATTAATGATTTTGGTAAAACACCGACCACCATTCCCAACACACTCCATTCAATGCCTCCTGTGGTCTTCCGTCAAAAGGATCTCAGAAGGATTTTGATGAATCTTGATGCTAAGAAAGCTTCAGGTCCTGATGGTATTTCTCTTGTTCTCAAAACCTGTGCTCCTGAACTTACTCCTATTCTTTGCCGCCTTTTTTTCACTTTCTTATTCCAAAGTTGTTTTTCCTTCTGCTTGGAAATTTGCTCATTTCCAGCCAGTTCCTAAAAAGGGTGACAAATCCCTCCCATCGAATTATTGTCCCATTGCAATTACTTCTACTCTTTCTAAAGTAATGGAGAAATCAATTAACCGCCAACTCTTAAACTACCTAGAAACCTTCTGCCTGATTAACGATCGCCAGTATGGATTCCGTCAGTGTCGATCCACAGGTGATATTCTGGCTTATGTTACCCATTTATGGACTAATTCAATGGAAAGGTTCGGTGAAACATAAGCAGTTGCTCTTGACATCTCAAAGGCTTTCAATCGTGTTTGGCATAAAGGTCTTCTAAACAAGCTTCCACTTATAGTTTGCCAACTGTTTTTTGTAACTGATTATCCAGTTTTCTCTCTGATTGCTCCACAAATTCTGGTGTCCCCCAAGGTTCAGTTATTTCCCCCCCAGTCTTTTCCTCTTGTATATTAATGACCTTCTTCCATTGACAAAAATCCTATCCATAGTTTTTCTGATGATAGCACATTGCATTCCACTTTCTAGTTTTAGAAATCTTGCCCTGCTCAATCAGCTTCAACTTCTCGAATATCTGCTACCAATTCCTTAAATGCTGATCTCCAGTGGGGCAAAGAAAACTTAGTTGATTTCAATGCTTCTAAAACTCAGTCTTGTCTCGTAAAAAGGATTTTCTGCTCCTATGCTCAGGGGTGCGTTATGCCCTCATGGGCCCAAAGCAAAATGGAATTTGGGGGGCCCCATATAAAGAAAAAATTAATAAAAAATATTTTCAATTTCATTTTATTGTGGCATAAAACAAATTATATGACATAAGAAAAATATCTAATCCAGAAGAATAATTCATAAATAATACATGCACTTAAACTAATAAGTAGTTTTATACTATTTTATAGGGACTTTTCATGCTTTTTGAACTGAGAAATTGTATATCAGTTCATTATAATCAATCCTGTTTGTAATATCATTGTCAATACAAATTACTGCAAATTACTCAATTTCTCTTGTCCAAGTATATTTCTAGTATAATTCTTATTAACTCTTTTAAGGCAGAGAACGATCATTCTGCTGATGCATTCAAAACAGGAATTGACAAAAATATTTTTAAAATTATGTTCACATTAGGAAAAGTTGATATTATTCCTCCTTGAATTGCTGCGTATATTAAAGACGGTGAAGATAAATTTTCATTTTTTTGCAAAAGGTATAAAATTCATTAATTCTTTAAAAACATTAGCATCAATGTCCTCTGAATAAGTATTTATTAAATTAATAATACAATTGTCATATTCTCACTGTGATGTTTCCCTTAAATTTAAATTTGTAAATATAGCAAATTAATTTAAAATATTTTGGTATGCTTCAACACATCTGTTAATTTCTACTAGCAATTTATAGCTAATAACATTTAAACAACTTACAACAAATGCTTGTTTGCCTGTCAACTGCACACCCACATCTCTTTTTTTTTGATCAAATTGTAATTTTTAATTTTCTCTGTTGACCTCTAACTTTATCGGATTTATAATCTTTATTGCCAGTTAATGCATAAACTTCAGCTTCTATGGCATCAAAAAATTCATTGTTACCTGAAATGTCTGATGTATATAATGACAATGATTTTAATAGGTTTACATCATGTTGTAAATTTTAATCTTTATTTTGAAGATTTTCTTTTATGGAATTTAATCACTGTAGAATTGAATGCCATATGAAAAGAAAAAGAGTTGTTTCAAAATTTTCAAAGAAATCATACACCTTTTTTGGTTCTAATTTTGTAAAACGTTTTTCATTTGAATCATTAGAGAATGTAAATAAAGTTTCTTTTATGGCTAGAATTGCATCTGCCCTTGCGGACCATCTGGTAACACTAATTCTTTTTAATGTTTTATTTCTTTCTGTGTTTGTCTTCATTAAAAGATCCCATCTTTTCTGTTGATGAAGAAAAAAATACAAATAAATTTTGAATAAAATCAAAAAAAATGACTCGCTTCTGAACAAGATTCTGCAGCTGAATTTCCAACTAAATTTAAGGTATGAGCTGTGCATGGAATAAAAAACGCATTTTTACTATGGCTCTTAATCTTCGCCTGTAATCTGTTGTATATACCGGACTATTCGCCACATTGTCGAATATGTCCGGTAGATTGGCCACGACAGTTTGAATACCTAGACCATACTGCATATAATATCATAAAATATTATAATATTTTCTAAATAACTAGCATCATGTTTTTCAACATGAATGAAAGGCAAGAAATGCTCCTGTATTTGGTTTTGTTTATCTATGTATCTTATGATAAAAGATAACTTATCTGCATGACTTACATTGGGAGTTGTTTGTTATTTGGTTTTTAGGAGCATTAGCAACTAAGGCCATATTGCTCCGGGAATATGCGGTGGTCATTCCCTGACCTTTCCGCATCCTCCGTATTTGGTGGTGACAGGCTCGAACCCCGGTCTAATCAAGAAGAGTGTGCTACGCACTGCTGCTCCTTCCCACCTGGCTACGGAGGCGGCTACATTGGGAGTTGAATCAACAATAACTGAAAAATATTTAGCTTGTTTGATATCGTTTCTTAAGTTTGTGGCCAATGAATTGGTTGCACGTAGTATTTCAGAGATAATTTACATGTCCTTTACCACATTTGCTATAAGTTTCTAAATGAGTTTTTAAAAAGATATCAAATTCTGCTAAGTACTCTAAGCAACTCATAAAATTCCCTGTACATGAGCCCTCGAAATCCCAATCTTAATGTAGCTAAAAGTTTCACAGTACCAACCACTCTTTTTAAAACCTCACGCCAATAGTTTGTTTTTCATATGCTTTTATCATCTCAGAATCAATTCTTTATACACTTTTCAAGCAGTTTACACACACACACACACACACACACACACACACACACACACACACACACACACACACACACACACACACACACACACACACACACACACACACACACACCTTATGTTCTTTAGACTCATTATGCCTTTTTAAAATATCACCAGTATTTTTCCAATCACTACATCCAGTAATTAATGCATTCGATTTGGTTGAAAACAATTTGCAAATAAAACAGCACACTGATTTTGTTGTTTTTTTTCCTGAGTACCGTTAGCTCTAGTTAAATAGAAATGCGATTCGTTTATTTTTCTTGTAACTATTTTTTCCCCTTCATTAAAATCTATTTTTGAATTTTTTATGTTGCCTACATTTTGCGTTTTTCACAAAGGCAAAATTCAAGAAAGCCATTCGTGATAGGTTTTGGCCATAGAGCAATATCTTTACTATATGTTTGATGGTATCCGGAGTATCATTAATAGTATCAGAGTGTGCTGTGGTTTTTCCATTATTGGTATTATCTTCTTGTGTGATGCCAAAAGAGTTATTGTCAATAATGTCGTCTGGGGGATAATGAAGGGGTAGAAGCTATGCCTGAATTGTTTTCTTCTGATGTAATGATGCGGATGCCATTTTAAGACTCTTCTCAAAGTTTTATTGAAATAAACTGTTGTAATGAGTTTTGCTGTTTTTGTAATTCTGCTTCACTAATATTTAACCTTTTCCTGTTCCGCACCCGACATTTGTACGTTCTTTTCATGGCCTTAAAAAAAAGTATGATATTTTTAGATTAACAGTATACTTTAAAATTTAAAAATTTTTGTACTTTTAATCAGTTTTTTTATAATTAAGTAATTAAATTTTTTAATAGAGTAATAGACAATGGAAACCCAATATAACGCAACAACTGTATTATAGGAGGAACTGAGGAATCGAGTGATCCTACAGAATAAATACTACACTATCACAAAAAAATCGTTGACAAACAACTGACCAACACATTAATATATCAAGTTGATATACAAGCAAGGTTGCCAGGCATGCCAATTTGAGAAGGGAATTCCGGAACTATATGAAATAAAATTAAAGAAATCTGTCTATTAAGTTTGTTTTTTAAGAAAAAAAATGGAAGCTATGAGTTTATCGCTATATATCGGGTGTCCGCTGTATTTGTTAATATAAAACAAAATAAAATTAGTAAATTTATAAGAGGAGTTTACCTCAATATAGTACGTGGAACACTTCCGTATGATACCCTCCAGAAATTAAAACGGAAAAAACGAAAAAATCGACAACTTACCGGTACATTAAAGTAAAATATAAATAATTAAAGTAAAATATAAGTAAATTAAAGTAAAAATCGTTTTGAATATTTTCGTTAGATTCTTTTAATTGCGTTAATTTGAATTTTAATTGTTTTGAATTGATTTTGAATTGTGTTAAATTGATTATTTAATTATTTATATTTTACTTTAATTATTTATATTTTACTTTAATGTACCGGTAAGTTGTCGATTTTTTCGTTTTTTCCGTTTTAATTTCTGGAGGGTATCATACGGAAGTGTTCCACGTACTATATTGAGGTAAACTCCTCTTATAAATTTACTAATATTATTATCAACGTAGAACATATTGAGTATTACAGCTCTGTTTCATACTATAAAACAAAATAAAATACCTACGATATTTTAAGTTAAAATCTTATCAAAAAAGTTTGGCTCTCAATGTTCTGCTGTCACTCAATATTTAACGTTCTTACACTCGTTTTTTAAGTTAATTACACATTAAAATTAAAAACTGCTGAATTATTCCACTGACCCTCATTTTCGCTTGGACATTCACTCAAGACTGGTTGATAAGATCGTGGCTACCTTCTCCCTGCTACTTAGGGTGTTCACACAAAGAACACAGGTGACCGGTGAAGAATACTGGAACTAGCAGCAACATGCAGCTAAAGCTTCTCATAGGCCACAGAGACGTAAGATATGTTACTACTCTGTGTAACAGGCTATGAACACATAGAAAACAGTTGACCAGTGCAACTTCTCGGTATGCGATTGGGTAGGTTTACGGGTGCCACTGAATTGCGGAACGTTAATCCCTTTAGCTTTGGGGTAAACTAAAATTGACCACTAAATTGCTAATTAACCCCACCTGCAATTCAGCGAGTGTCCAGTAATTATTTATCAAGAGATAAATAATTATGAAGGAGGGGGAGTGTGTGGTTTACTAATGCCCATCGCAGGACATTTCAATAAAATGTTCATTGGAATGTGCACTGAAATAATTGAAAGTGGAAGGAAAAAATATTTTTGCAGGTGAACGATTTAAAATTTATTAAGATTATTACTATATTTAATACCACTGATATACCACGTGAAATTAATAATATAGTTTATTAAACAATTGCCTAAACCACTATATTTTAATGTGACGTTTCAGGCACCTTGCCGATACCCATCATCAGACCATTCGACAAGACACCTGAAACGTCACCTTTAGGCTTAATAAAGTATATTATTAATTTCATATGGTATGAGTGGTATTAAATATAGCAATAATTTTAATAAATTTAAATTTGTTCGCAAAAATATTTTTCTCTTCCACTTTCAATTATTATTATACATAGCCTGTGAGAAGCTTCAGCTGCATTTCACTGCTAGTTCCAGATAAGTAGTCCCCTGCATTCTATGTGAGAGCACCCTTAAGCATAAGGCTGTCACGGCGCTGGTTCCATACAAGGCAGTCTTTACTCTTTCAATAAACTCAACTATTTAAGGAAGAACTAAATATAAAAATTCATCAAAATCAGTAAAACCATTTTTGAAGAAAATGTAATTTTCAAATTAATCTTCAAGTTCAATGACATTCAGGTAGAAAGTCAGTTTCCGATTAAAAAAAAAAAAAAAAAAAATCACTTAAAAATATTAGTAAAAAACAGCAATAAGTTTTTCAAACAGTGATTTTGGGGACCCGCCCTCTGATCAGGGACCCTAGGCAGATGTCTTTTTTGCCTATTGGATAACGCACCCCTGCCTAAGCTTATATTTGGTGACACCCAATTTCTAGGCAAGATGATATATCTGTTTTGGGGATTACCCTGACTTCTAATCTCTCCTGGCACAAGCACATTACAAATATTGCTTCCTCTGCATCTAAAAAACTTGGTTTTCTCTTTTGCTCTCGGTGTTACTTTTCTTCCAAACAGCTGCTCACTCTGTACAAATCGCAAATCTGCCATACCATGGAATATTGTTCCCACACCTGGGGCAGTGACCCCAAAACCTCTCTCAGGCTTCGGCTTCTAGATTCCATTTAGAAGAGAACAGTTAGATTAATTAATGGCTCATCTCTAAAAGAATCTCTCCACTAGCTGTCTTATAGATGTACTGTTTCTGCTGCATGCCTTTTCTACAGATACTTCCATGGGCACTGTTCTTCTGAATTGGCTTCTATAATTCCCGATCTCTCTCTCTTTCAAAACAGGTGCCGCTACCAGCCAACATCCATTTACTGTCCAACTTCAAACTCACAGAACCAACTTTTCATCTTCCTCGTTTATTCATTCAACTGCCTTTTTCTGGAGCAATCTTCCTTCTTACGTATTTCCTGAAAATTACAGTCTACAGAAGTTCAAGTCTAATGTCAACAAATATCTTCTTTCGTCTTCTCAACCTCCAACCCAAGCACGGTACTAAGTACTATAGGTTATAATACCTCTCGTGTTTGGGGTTTTCATTAAAAAAAAAAAAAAAAAAAAAAAAAAAAAATGTGGAAATATATCAGTTTTCATTTCTGCTCCTTTTAGCCCTGAGTGATGAATTTCCGCACAGGTTACCGGCCCCGCAACGTGGAGGCAGGAGCTGTACGGTTGTTGTTGTTGAGTTTAAAGACACTTAGGCTGCTAGGGCCATATTGTGTCTTTCTAATGGTGAATATGAAACAATAACTATATTTTATGATATATTCCTATCCAATTTAGGAAAGTAAATAGTTCTTTTTTATTAGAACCATCTCCCAGAATCTGCATTAAATTTATTGATGACTGTGTATTAGCAATTGACTTAAAGGTGTCTAAGCAGATGTTTTGAAAGTGGGGACAGTCTATTAGCAAATGGCAAATGGTCAGTTGTACTTGACATGATGTACATTGGGAAGCGCTGTCATTAGTTAATAGATACAGGTGAGTGAGATGAGTATGCCCAATCCTAAGCTTTCCTAAAATTGTTTCTTCTCGTCTATTTTTCCGAAAACTGGAGAGCCACAGCCTTGGTTCTGGTTTTATTTGATAATGTTTGTTTCCTGGATAGCCTCTCCAAGTTAGTGACCAGCTATTGTAACATGCTTTATGGATGATATGTTTGAAATCAGAATATGGAACTTGTCAATTCTGTAAAATAGAGGTATCTGGTTGTTTGGCTGCAAGATCTGCTCTTTCATTTCCTGCTATACCAGAATGCCCTGGGATCCAGCAGAATGTCACAGTTTGGTTTGACTCATCACACACAAGTATTTTAGAATGGATCTGTTTTATTACAGGGTGAGAGGAGGTGGTATTACTATTTATGGGAGAGACAGCACTGAGCGAGTCAGTGTATATTAAAGCAGACGAAATTAGAAGTTGAGTAATGTGATCTAGAGCCAAGTTAACAGTATAAAGCTCAGCAGTGAAGATACTGCATTCTACAGTTAATGAGATAGAAGTAGTGAGCAAGGGGTATTGGTATGTTATTGATCTTTAGCTCAGGATCAGGATGAAGTGACAGTAGTTTGCAGAAGTGAGTAGTGGTGGATTTCTGCTCAGCAAGACAATATCCATTGTGTAAGGTCCAGGCTTCTATTTTGAATAGAGCAATTTGCAACTGTCTTTCGATAGTATTCATACTTTGTGATTGGCAGGATATAGAGAGGTCATTTGAATACATATATATTTGAATGGTTTTCGGAAGATCTTCCAATATGTTGTTGACCCGAATCGCAAATAAGGTAGCACTCAGTATTCAACCCTGCGGGACATCTTCCTCCTGAATGCGAGATGCTGTCAGTATGTTTCAATATGGGACTTGAAAGGTGCGTAATTTTAAAAAGTTCTGAATTATTTGAGGAAGATAGCCTCTCAGCCCCCACTGATGCATATCTTTAATAATGCCATGACGCCAAGTGGTATCGAATGCGTTGCGAATATTTAGGTTGACCATCACTAGATAATGTTTCATGACGAAGGCATATCATATGTTGCATTCAAGTTTTACAAGTAAATCTGGGGTAGATCTGTTTTTACGGAAACCATATTCGTGATCAGAAAGAAGATTCTGGGAATCTAGAAACCAAGTGAGCCTCTTATGCATCCTTTCAAAGATTTTGCCCAAACAGCTTGTTAATGATATCGGTCTGTAGTTCTGGCCCAGAGTGGGATCTTTGCCTGGTTTAGGAATAGCATAGATATAGGAATGCCATCAGGACAGAGGATAAGTATTTTCTGAAAAGATACGGTTATAGAATAGTAATAATATGCCAAGGTCGGCTTCACAAAGATGCTTCAGCATACTGTAGTGAATGCTATCTGGTCCTGCTGCACTATTTAAATAAATAAAATAAATTTTCTGTTTATACTCCGGGACGACCAAACGGTCAGAGGAGTTCACAAGATAGACAGAATACAAGAAACAGCACCGTATTCAGTAGTCACGGGCTTGAACCCCGGTCACTCAAGGCACGTGTACTTATGCACCCGCGCGCCTGACCACTAGGCTACGGCGGCCTTTGACGATTTGCTTAAGCATTCCTTGAGCTCAACTAGAGTAAAAGGCTGGTTATAAGGAAGTGAGAGTCTATTTTGAAAATTCAATTTTTGACGTTCTTCATTAGTTCTAATGCGTTGAAAGGAGGTCACATAAGAGGATGAGGCGGAAATGTTATAAAAAGACTCTGATAACGCATTTGCAATATCAGTAGGGGAAGATAATTCCTGCCCATTCCATTGTATTGTTGGTGATTGCAGCAGTAGAAATTTCCCATTGAGTGCTTGTATTGTTTTCTAGGTAATTGAAGTGTCAGTATTTTTGTTAATGGATGAGGTGAAGTTAATCCAGGATTCATGTTTTGCTTTTTTTCCTAATCTGTCTTGCTTTGGCTCTGAGTTTTTGTAAACAATTAGGTTGGTGGTAGTTGGGAATTTATGAAAGTGGCTCCAAGCTTGGTTTTTATCACGCTTTGCTTTGGAGCATTATTCATTCCACCACTGATTTTGGTGTACACTCATGCGCTGGTAATGTCAGTTACGTCATCAAGATTCTGTTGCTGTACATATTGCTTTACAAGTATGACACACCTGGAATAAGTTTACAAGACTGCTTTGTGAAAGTTCCAAGAAGTACAGCCTTTAGGGTATGACACGACCTGCATTTGAATTGAGCTGATGATAGGAAAATGGTCACTATGGAATGGATCATTTAGCACTGACCATTCCATGCTTGGAAAAAGAGATGCTGAACAGATGGATAGGTCTATGGCTGATGTAGCACCTGCAGGTAGTTGATTATGAGTTGGAGAGCCAGAATTTAACAGAGTCAGGTTGTGGTTATCCAGGAAAATTTCGAGTAACTGGCCTCTCCTATCCATGGTGGAAGATCCCCACAATGGATGGTGACCATTGAAATCACCAAGTAAACACAGAGGAGGTGGAAGCTGTGTGATAAGACTGTCCAATTCAGTCTGGGAGCAAGGGTAATTAGGTGATATATAAATGGATGCAAGGGTTAACGATATTCCCATTGCTATTCGAACTGCTACTACAACTTCTAAGGAGGTTTGTAGTTGGAGATGTGTTGAAGGTATTGTAGATTTAACAAGTATAGCTACCCCACCACGAGCTAATGATCAGAAACCATGTCTTTCCTAAACATAGTATAATTTTTGAATTCAATAGAAGCGTGTGGTGATAAAAAGGTTTCCTGTAAGCACACACCAACCGCATTAGTTTGAATTAATAAATCACTGAGGTCGTCTATATTACTGCGTAATCCTCTACAGTTCCATTGTAGGAATTTATTCACTCATTGGGTTTGATTGAGGAAGATTAATCTGACTGTTTTTTCTGTTAAAGTTTCTGTGTGCTTCGTTTTGATTTTCATTTCTGGAAAATGATTGGGCGTCCTGTATCCATGATATCATTGGCATGTAGAATGCGCTGGTCCCAAAGAAACTAATAATTGTTGGTGACTCTATTGTCAGGGAAACGGGAAACATGCTTCGTAAAAAGGATAGGTGGAACAGGACCAGGGTATGTCTGCCAGGGGCAAAGGTTGATGATGTTGTAGAGCAGATATCATCTTTTAAGGGCACAAAAGGTGATATAGTTGTACACGTTGGCACTAATGATATTAAGAGTAGAAGACCAGCGAAATTACTTAACAAGTACAGGTCACTGTTGAAAAAAAGCCGTGAATTAGGGTTGAATTTGAAAGCGTCTGCAATTCTGCCCAGACACGATAGGAGGGAGTATATGATGAGAGCCCTCTCGATCAATTCGGCCCTGGAAAGATTGTGCAAGGCTCAAGGGGTAGAATTTTTTTCAGCCTGGACTGTACTTGTTAACAGGAGAGACTGCTTCTGCAGGGATGGGATACACTTAAATAGAAAGGGTGCAAGAATGTTTGCTGATGCTATCGAGGCAGTGTTAGGTGGGTCGGAAAACTGCTAGATTGGGGGGATACAAGGACTAATAGATTAACAAAAGACACTGGCAGAGGTGAAAGTGATTCTTGCATTGCTTCTATTGGAATGAGCCACAGCCTGGAAAATAAGATGCAGGATATTTCAGAGAGTGCTGGGAATCACTGGGGTACAAGTAAACACATGGGTTGTGTTAGGGTAGCTAAGAAAAAGAACAGGTGCATGTATACTTGCGTGTACACCAATCTTAGGAGTTTAGGAAATAAATTTGATGAATTTGAGGTATTGCTCAAAACATCAAAGGCAGATATTGTGGGGATTTCAGAGACGTGGTGTCACACAGATATAAGGAATGCAGAACTGGAATTTGGGGAGTACAATGTCTACAGAAGGGATAGACAGGATAGGAAGGGACGAGGGGTTATGCTATTAGTTAAGAAATACATCAAATCCAAGGAAGTGAAGCCAGTCGACATTGCTGGACGGAGCAGTGTCCAGTCAGTTTGGTGTGACATAAGCATTGGGAGATCAAAATTGAGAGTAGGAGTGTGCTATAGGCCTAATGACTCTGATGAGTATAATAAGAAATTGTACAGGGAAATAGAATGGGCCAGTAAATCAGAGAGTCTTATAATGGGAGATTTTAATTTCCCAGATATTGAGTGGGATTTGGGGGCTGGTCACTCACACAATAGCAAAGCTTTTGTGGATTTATTGGATGATTGTTTTCTACATCAGCATATTTGGGAGGCAACTACAGGGAGTAATACTCTTGATTTGATTATCAGTAGTGATTCTTCATGCATTAAGAATCTGCAGGTAAATGAACCACTAGGTGGCAGTGATCACAGTGTGCTGAAGTGGGATTTACTCAAAGAGGTAACTACCATTAGGGGTAAAGGGAAGGGTTATTGCTTTCGTAAAGGCGACTACAATGGAATGAGACAGTATTTAAATTCTATACAGTGGGACCAACTGATGATGATGTTACAACAGCAAATTCAAAATGGGAAGCATTGAAAGAACTTATGTTGGAAGCTACTAGGCTTTACATACCAACTAAAAAATATTGTTCAAGGTTTAGGCCTAAATGGATGTCAGATGAACTAATGAGACATATGGCAGAGAAGAAAATTGCATGGGATACATACAAATTAACACGTGACACAGAAGCCTATGATAGATACAAGTTGATCTGTAGCCAAGTTACAAAGGAAGTTAGGCAGGTGAAGGCAGATTACGAGAAATCTTTGGCAAAGGATGCAAAGAAAAAAACAGCAAAGAGTTCTTTACTTATGTAAACTCTAGAAGGAAGGGGATGAATCAGATTGGTAAACTTGATATCGATGGGTCAACTGTTGATGATCCTGCTCAGGTAGCTAACAAACTAAATGAATATTTTGCATCGACATTCACACATGAGGAGTTATTCAGCAAGGGGAATGCCAGAGGTGTATTCAATTCTGGCAGTAAGCTAGAGAATCTTGTAATAACTGAGAGTAAAGTGGAGGAGAAATTGTTGAAGATAAATACAAGAAAGGCACCTGGGGTGGATGGGATCTATCCAGTTATATTAAAGGAGGCAGCAAAGGAAGTAAGCAAACCCTTAGCCATAATTATGAGAGCTTCCTTGGACTCAGGGGAAGTGCCCAAGGACTGGAGATGTGCAAATGTGACCCCAATTCACAAAGGAGGATCAAAGGGCGACACAAGTAATTATAGACCTGTTAGTTTAACTTCTGTTCCCAGAAAATTAATGGAGGCACTGGTTAAAGAAGCACTGCAGGATTATCTAGACAAGACTTTAGTTATAGCTCAGACACAGCATGGTTTTGTTAAGGGGAAGTCTTGCCTCACCAATTTGATTGGATACTATGGTGCAGTCACAAAAGAACTGGATGCAGGGAATAACTTTGATATTATATACTTGGATCTTAGAAAGGCTTTTGATACTGTTGCACATGGAAGACTGCTGCACAAATTGGAGCAGTGTGGCATTGGAGGCAAATTGCTGCTATGGATAAAGGGGTGGTTGAGGGGGGAGAAGACAGAGAGTGGTAACCAATGGACACTGCTCATCGTGGACTAATGTTATTAGTGGAGTCCCTCAGGGTTCAGTATTAGGTCCATTATTGTTTTCTGTATTTATAAATTTTACTGATGATGGTATATCAAGGACACTACTGACACTATGCTACTGCAACAGGATCTGGAAAGGTTGAGCAGATGGGCCGAGAGGTGGCAAATGAAGTTACATTGACAAATGTAAAGTACTTCATATGGGAAACAGCAACCCAGAGCAACGTATCAACTCTGTGGTACTACACTGACAGTGGTAGAGAATGAAAGGGACCTGGGGGTGGTTGTGCAGGCAGATATGAAGTTTTCTGAGCAGTGCAAACGGGCTGCAGGAGTAGCTCATGGTGTATTGTCAATGATATACAGGAATTTTTCTAGCAGGGATAAGGAGGTGATTATTCCCTTGTATAAGGCATTGGTCAGGCCACACCTAGAGTACTGTATACAGGTCTGGAGGCCTCATTTCAAGAAGGATGTAGAGATGCTGGAACGAGTACAGAGAAGGGCAACAAGATTGGTGAATGAAACAAAGGGGTGCTCTTAGAAAGAAAGGCTCAAGTTTTGCAAATTACAGTGTCTGGAGACTAGTCACCAGCGAGGTGATCTGATAGAGGTGTATAAAGCCTTGAATGGTTTGAGCATGCTCAATGCTGATGGGATTCTTCCTCTTGCTCAGAATAATCACACCTGAGAAGGCATAAATTCAAATTGAGGAAAGACAGATGTAGGATAGACGTGAGGAAATTTGACTTTAGCCAGCGGGTTGTTGGTTGGTGGAACAGACTTCCATCCCTTGTCATGGAGGTTGTATAGCCTGAATAAGTTTAAGGCTCAGCTGGACAGGTATTTCGAACGAACAGAGGGGTGAAGTGGAAGTGGTTATTTTTTATTTATTTATTTTTTTTTTGCTGATGCTGCATAAGCTTGCTTTCTGGCATCAAATGCCTCTACTAATGCTAATGCTAATGTAACTCTAGTACTGTATCGTCATCCTCTGATTGAACATCAGTTTCCATATTGCTATTTCGTGGTTTCACCTTCTTCTGATTTTCAACGGTAGTTGATTTTGTTGTTTCGGGCAAGGTTGAGATAGCATCAGTTGGGATGATGATTGGCGTATTCCTGGTTTTGTTGACTGTAGGTTTCTTATTGCATGATAACACAGTTTTGGCCCAGGTGGCAAAAGAAATGCTCGGTTCTATGGAGACATCTGTTTGAGTTGCAGCTGAGCGAATGCTTCTGGTGACAGATGCGTGTGATTGGCTAGGCATGGTTAGTGCACCTGCTTTCTTGCTTCAGGGTAAGTGACTTTATGTTCCACTTTATATATCTGGATTTTTTTGCCTGTTTTCCAAAGGTCATGCTTTAGAAAATGCAGGGCGGTTTCCCTTACAGTTTGGACAAATAGGAGTGGAAGCTGTACAGTCTACTTGAGAATGCTCCTTGGAACCACAAAGAGGACACACAGCATCGCCTCGGCATGCTGTTTGAGAATGACCATACTTCTGACATTTAAAGCAGCGAATGGGATTCGGGATGTAAGGAGACATGTGGCAGAGAAGAAAAATGCATAGCATGCATATAAATTATCAGGTGATGCAGAAGCCTATGGTAAATATAAATTACTCTGCAATGAAGTCACAAAGTGGTTAGGCAAGCCTCCATAAGGCAGATTACGAGAGGTCTCTGAAAAAGAATGCCAAGAAAAGCAGCAAAGACTTATTTACTTATAAATAAGTTGTTTATTTATAAGTAAATAAGTAAGTATAAATAAATAACAACTTATAAATAAGTTGTTTTCTGAAAAAGAAGCAGGGGGTTGCAGTACATTGGCCTGCTTGATCGATGATTTAACTGTTGATGATCTTGCTTGCGTTGCTGACAGACTGAAAAAGGATTCTACAACTACGTTCACACACGAGCAATTCTTTAGGTGGGGGGATAAGAGAAGTTTATCAAACTAATAACAGGGAGTTGAATGATTTTATTAGAACTGAGAGGAAAGTGGAAGAGAAATTGAGGTTAAACATAAAAAAGACACCCAGGGTGAAAGGAATCTATCCAATTATGTTGAAGGAGCAACAAAGGAGGTAAGCAAACCCTTAGCCACAATTTTGAGAGCATCTTTGGATTCAAGGGAAATCCCTGTGGACTGGAGTTGTGAAAGTGCCTCATTCACAAAGGGGATCAAAAGGAAAAAAAAAACTAATTAAAGACCTGTTAGCTTAACTTCTGTTCCAGGGAAAATAATGAAGTCACTGACTGGTTAGTGAAGTAATGCAGGACCATTTAGACAGGACTACAATTATATTTCAGTCACATCGTGGTTTTGTTAAGGGGAATCTCTTGTCTGACCAATTTGATTTTTTATACTATGATGCAGTGACAAAGGAACTGGATGAAGAAAATAATTCTGATATAATATATTTGGATTTCAAGAAAGTTTTTGATACAGGAGCAATGTAGCATTAATGGATAAAGGAATGGTTGATTGGAAGAAAGACAGTGGTTATCAATGGCTGGTTGGTTGATTTAGAGATTTCTTAGGTGCATCGGCAACTATGGCCATAGTGCACCAGGTTATCAATGGACACTGCTCTTCATGGACTAATGTTAGCAGAGTCCCACAGGGTTCGGTGCCCATTGTTGTTTTCTGAAATTATTAATGATATTGATGAGGGTATATCAAGCTGAATGTTTAAGTTTGCAGTTGATACGAATGTTGGCAGGATGATTAATGATAATAATGAAGATATGCTGCTGAAACAAGATTTAGAAAAATTAAGTAAGTGTGCTATGAAATGGCAAAGTTTAACATTTACAAATGTAAAATACTGAATATGTGTAGATGTTATCCCAAAGTAACATATCAACTATGTGGTACTACTCTCAAGGTGGTGATAAATGAAAAGGACCTGGAGATAATTGTGCAGTCTGACATGAAGTTCTCTGAGCAATTCAGACAGGAAGAGAGGGATTTTGGGGGTTTTGCCAATGGGGTTTTGTCAATGATATACAGTAATTTTGCTGGCATGGATAAGGAAGTAATTATCCCATTGTATAATGAAATGGTCAGGCCACATCTTGAGTATTGCATACATGTCTGGAGGGCTCATTTTATGAAGGATATAGAGCTACTGAATGGGTACAGAGAAGGGCAACGAGACAGGTGAGAAGAACAGAGGGGGTGCCCTTACCAAGAAATGTGTGATTTATGCAAACTGCAGCATCAAGAGAATAGGCACTTGTGAGGTGATCTGATTGCGGTCTTTAAGCCACTGAATGGTTTGAGCAAACAATACTGATGGGATTCTTCCTCTTGCTCCTGCACATGAGGGGACATAAATAGGGGATGCATAAAAATTTTCCTTCAGCCAATGGGTAGTTGATTTCCATAACAAGCTTCCAACCATTGTTGTGGAAGTAGACTGTTTCAATAAATTCAAGGAAGGACTAGAGAAACTATCAGAGGGGATGGCTAAGTGAATTTTTATTATTATTTTTTTTTTGTTTGGTAGGTACATGTTTTCTTCCATGATTTATCACTATTAATAACTAATATTTAAAAACATACAAATATGAAAAGTTCTGGTAAACTTCAGTAGTACTGACTCAAATTGAAAAAATAATATTTGACATTAGTCACAAATTTTTTTTAATAGTTATTTTCATCATCACTGCAACAACTATTTTTTCTGAACTATATTTTCTGCATGCGAAATTACTGTCAATCCAGATTTCAAAAAGGTAAAAAATAGGTCTCTTTTCATTTATTTGCTTTATTTCCCATAAATACTTTGTCTTGGGTATAATATCATTTCATGCCATTAAAACTTTCCTTCAATTTTGAAATTTCTTCCAACAAAAGCTCATCAAATGAAGATTTTTTCTAAAAGTTCAACTTTGCCAATTAAAATTTCTTTTGTGTTTTAATACTGAGATTAATTTAGACATAGTAATCTTTTATCATAAATATAAAAATCCTAAATTGCTTTCCTTATGACATCATGATCAAACTAGACCAGAGAATAACTTGTATAATTTTTTTTTACATTTGGGCAATAAGAAACTTGAAGAATATTGCTTGACTTTGAATCCATTTTATGAGCTGTTCAGAAAATGCTGTTGCTTCATTAGCAAACTTTGTTGATTGCTTGATTGGTATACTCAATTTATCATTTAATATTTCTTAATCAAACTGTTCAATAACAATGAATACAAGTTTATACCTTGAGTAAATACAGGTTTCCTCTTTTTCTCCTTTGCTCATCCATTTGTATATATCTATATTGGCAATTGGTTGTGTATAACCATGTGCATACAGCAATGCACAAAACTGAGTTTAAATTTTGTACTATGTAACACTTCTTATTACAGAAATGGAATATTCCATTGAACAAAAGTAGCAGAATTACCTCTTATTTCTTGTCATAGTCATTATGAAGGTATGCCTTCTTGGGTAGGAAGTTGTACATTGAACTGCTGAGGATGAGTGTTGCTATGTCTTTTTCTTATTTTTAAAGTCCATTTAATTTTCTTTTGTTTCTCCCCCATTCTTTGATTTGTATGTTCCTTTGGTTCCATTGTTTCCTCCTTCATTTGAATGCTCGTGAAAACCCCTTCTTTTCTTTGTTATGTTTGAATATTCGGATTTCTTTAAATCACTGGATTATAACTGTCTTATTTATTTATGTTAATTCTGTTTATTATGATTTAGTTTTCAATGTTATGTTTTCAACTAAATAATCACAAATTGCATATTTGTGGCTGATTTATTCTCGTGATCTGCTGTGTAGATCCTATACTCAAGAGGAATCTGAAGTGATATGGTGCTGTCATAGAAAATTACAGATCCTACAGAAGATTCAGACTTTGACACATCAGTAGAGATAGGCAGAAAATCAGAATATTATGTTCGATGTGTTTCAAAGTAGTGGTGTACTGCGCTTTATCAAGTTTTCTGCAGAGAGAAGTCAAAGGGATGATCCATGGTAAAAAGATTTTCATTGATCCAGGCATAACCAGATCTACTCTCGTACAAAAAAATTGAGGGAGAACTCTCATCCTAATGTCAAACAATGATTAGCTCGCTCTCTCTCTCTCTCTCTCTCTCTCTCTCTCTCTCTCTCTCTCTCTCTCTCTCTCTCTCTCTCAGACAAGCACTTAAAAGTTACTTCCAGTGTGGCATAAAAACATATGGCCATATAAGGTGATCAGGCCAAGATTTTGATTTGATTGCATACCATATTGATAACTACACTGCATAACATAATGATTTGATTGCATACCATAATATGGTGAAGCAGTAAAGGAGGTTCATTGACATCAACGTATGCATTTCATATAGGAGAAATATGAAAGGTACCAGTAGCAATGTGAATAGTAGAATGGTGTATGGGGTTGAGCCAATGAGGGGCTGGTTCTGGTCAAAGCATATATCTTAGCACTATCATCTACTTTAGTCAAATCAATGCGCAACATAAACAAAGTAAAGTGCACAAGTTGGCTCCCCCACTTGATGGAGCTCAGGAAATTATTATTATTAGTCATTACACTCAGGACCCTGGGTGTGCCAAGCCCATACTCACCAGATGTGAACCCCAGGGGTTATGCAGGATGCTGATGCCTTTCAAGCATTACACCTATAACTAGCAATTATGCTCAAGAAAGATCAACTTTCTGTCAATTATAATTCCTAAAAATTCAACTTTGGATTTAACTAGATAGTATTTCCATGTAGCTTAAGTTCTGGATCAAGATGATGGTCTTGCTTATAACAGAAGTGTATACAGATAGTCTTCTGTGATAAAAACTTAAATCCATTACTAATGCCCATTTACTGAAGCAGTTTTTAGCTTTTATTATTATTATTATTTTTTTTTTTTTGCAGCTGTCTTTTAGTTACTCTCATGCTGTAAGACTAACAGAAGATGTTGTAAATCATCAACATAGAGGGCACTGAAAACAATTGATTGAATTTATGAGTTTATTCTGATAGCGAAGAGTGTTATGTTTAATATATACCATGGGGGAACCTTTTTCTCAGTGTTTGGACTTTAAAAAAGGCATCATAGATATATATGTTTGAATTCTGACTATACGGTGCCAAGACCTGCCTATTCAAAAGTGATGCTGTGTTTTGGAAAGATCATTTTCTTTCAAAGTACCACAACAATCAAAAATGAACCACATGTTCTAACACTTATACAAACACCTAATCAAAGAAGTTGAGTCAGTAATTGCTTGAGATCTATGAATACCATCCTGGCTTTGGGATCTAAGACAATTGCTTTATGGTGGGGGGGTCTGGAAATTCTCCTTCAAGAAATATACAATTGAACAAGAAGGGTAAATGATCCATAGCTGTTGAGGAAAGGAATCTTTCTAACCCTGCTATTCCTGTCATGTCTGTCCTTTCTGTACAAATTGTACTGATCCTATTAAAAGTGTGCATTCCCTATATTTCAGTGACACCATGATTCCTATATCACTACAATCTCCACATCTGATGACAACCAATACTTCAAACTGATCAAATTTGTTTACTATACTCTTGCATTAGTGTACAATGCATGGAAATGTGTGCCTGTTTTTCCTCTTAGTAACCCTACACATAAAAGTTTCCATATATTTCCTTGTCCCATGAGGATTCTCTTTAAATTCCCCACTTTCATATTCTGGCTGCTGTAATTCCACACAGAAGCAGCACATAAATTTCACCTCTACTTGCAGCCAGCAAACAATTAATCTGTGTATCACCCCCCAAACTAGCAGGTTTTTGACCAATCTAATACTGCTTCTTGCACTCCATCTATTTAAGTGCATTCCATCTCTGTAAAATGTCTCTCCTGTTAACAAGCACAGACATTGCTGCAAAACATTCTAACCCCACAAGCCTTGCGCAATCTCTCCAGAGCCAAATTGGTAGGCATGGCTACCATCATGTATTCCCACCTATCAGTTTGCTAAGGGAGGCCACCTGCCAGCTGATGTGCAGCCAGTAAGCTTTGAAAGAGCAGCTCTGGTGATGCTATAAATTTAAAAAGAGCTTAGACTTGGGTTTATGTTTCATTTCTCAGAAACATAAGCCCAAGCCTTAACACAGATTTCTTGGCGCTTAGCCTTCACTGAAATCAGAAAGACTCACCATGACTGAAATCGAATGCAGGAAATGCATACAGACTGAGTTTGGCAAGAACATAAAGTGCCAAAGAGGAGAGGAATATACCTGGTTTTATAGTAAGTAGTAGTAATAGTGGCATGTGATGCAAGAAAGAAAGGGTATGAGCTTATGCAGCATCAGCCAAAAACAAAAAAAAATCACACCATTCCCTCCAAATGCCTGTCCAGTTCCTCCTTAAATTTATTCAACCTATCAACTTTCACGACAGATGGAATTTTGTTCCATCAATTAACCACCCGCTGGCTAAAGGCAAATTTCCACACATTTATTCTACATCTGTCTTTCTTCAATTTGAATTTATGCCCCCTTAGCTTTGTAATCTGAACAAGTGGAAGAATCCCACCAGAATTCAGCATGCTCGACCCATTCAAGGCCTTATACACCTCAATCAGACCACGTTGCAGGTGCCTATCTCCAGCTGCTGCAATTTGCAGAACTTGAGCCTCTCTTGGTAAGAGGATCCCTTCCTTCCCCTCACCAATCTTGTTGCCATTCTCTGTACATGCTCAAGCAAATCTACATCCATTCCTAAAATGAGGCCTCCAGATCTGAATGCAGTACTCAAGGTGTGGCCTGACCATTGCCTTATACAGAGGGACAATCACCTCCTTTTCCCTGCTAGAAAATTCCTGTATATCACTGACAAAAACCCATGACCTGCTCTGGCAGCCATCTGCATTGCTCAGAAAACTTCATATCTGACTGTCAATTACTTCATATCAATTACTCCCAGGTCTTTTTCATTTTCTACCACCTTAAGTGTAGTACCACACAGTTGGTACGTTCCTCTGGAGTTACTTCTACCCATATGCAGTACTTTGCATTTGTCAGTGTTAAACTTCAGTTGCCACTTTTCAGCCCATCTTCCCAAATTTTCTAGATCCTGTTGCAGTAGCACACTGCCATTACTGTCATTAACAACCCTGCCAACCTTTGTATCATCTGCAAACTTCGACACTAAGCCTTTTATACCTTCATCAATATCATTGCTAAATATACAAAACAACAGTGGACCCAACACCGAACCCTGTGGGACTCCACTAATAACATTAGTCCACAAAGAGCAGTGCCCATTGATTACCACCCTCTGTCTTCTCCCACTCAACCATCCCTTTATCAACTTACCCTTCAGACCATTAAAGGTAGGTTGATAAAGGGATTGTAGCAACTTACCCTTACCATTCTGCTCCAATTTGTACAGTAGTCTTCCATGAGCAACAGTGTAAAAAGCTTTCCTGAAATCCAAGTATACGATATCAAAATTATTTTTTGCATCCAGTTCCTTTGTTACTACAAATTAATATCCAATCAAATTTGTCAGACAAGACTCTCCCTTAACAAACCCATGCAGTGTCTGAATTACTGCTGCAGTCTTGTCTAGATGATCCTGCAAAAGTAAACACATGCTCCTACTAGGTAATAATTCAGCTGATGACTGCAAACTCAGATAATCGAGAAGTCTTCAGAGGAGTATGCAAAGCTATTCTTCCAATTATCCTTGCGGATTTTTAAGAAAACCAGAAAAAAGGCAGTTATTCTGGTTTTTCATCCTCCACAACGTGCAAATCATCTATGAACACACACTTATATTGCACTGTGTGAATTATGTGTGTATAAGTGTGTGTTCATGGACAATTTGCATGTTGTGGAGACCAAAAAAAACCAGATTACTCTACTCCTCCCACCTGAGACTAGCTACACTCCAAACTGAATAAGCTTTCAGAAATTCCCTGTCTACAAAGGAACTCAAATTCATAGCTCCTCTAACGTGACAAGTAGTGAAACGACTATACTGCTATGGAGGATTACTTTTCCAGTAGCTTTGCACACTGCTTTAGTAGTTAATACTAAAAGCCAAATATAAGGACTAGCTTCATAATTTTCTTCATAGGTAGAAGTATACTGTAACAGCAATAAGTTTCCTTTCAAGGTAATATTGAAGATAAGGTCTTGTTGATAATGCCTCTAGATATCCCCTTTTCTTGATGAGCTCCACCCTAGCAACAAGATTTTTTCCCCCTGCTCATCATGATGTCTCACATGGACTAGGGCATCACTGCAACATTTAAGGCCTGCTTGGGCAACCTTTAGACAAGCTATTGGGTTAACAGAAGGGGATAGTGGGGTAATGTGAGAAAAAGCTTTGGAAAGGCTACAATATTTTAAAAGTTCTAAAGAACATTTATGTGATTTGTAATGAAATTAAAAAACAAAATAAGAATGGAGTGTGGAAGAAATTGTAGAGATAGTAACTAACAGCCAGATGGTGCCTAGAAGGCAACTGGATTTGGAAATGGATAAAGTTTACATCCAGAAAATTACCAACAGACACAGAAAGGAACTCACAAACCAAGTGTTGATGGAACTTCTATCAGAAGAGCAAGAAGATCAAGTCAGTCAGGCAGTAACTGGATAAACCAAGGGGTTCAATTGCATCCTTATTCTTTCTTGGATGACACATAATAAGGGAACATAAAAAGGATGGTTATAGGATAGATGTGACAATTTGTTTTTTTAGCTAGAGAGTAATTAATTGGGAACAAATTTCTATCTGGTGTTGTGAGAGTGATTAGTCTGATTGCATTTAAGGAAGGATTAGAGAAATTATTAGAGGATGGACAAGTGAAGTGGGTAGTGTTTTTTTTTTTTTTTTTTTGTGTTGTTGTTCTGCAGGTATTCATTATATCTTTGCCTGCCAGTGGGTCATATATGAGGCAAAAAGGAAAAAACAACTGTTTAGACATCCTTCAAGAAAGCAGTTGCTACAGAACCAGTACCATCTACACCACTGCTTTTAAAGCCATTCCCAGAAGCACACAATCAGTTTTTCCTGACCCTGATGATTCCAACCATTACCTTCACCTTCCTCTTCCCAGTAAACATTAACCTTTAAGCAACATCACTCTCACAAAGCAAAATATTAATATAGTATAATATAACAAAATGCATTCCAGAAATATTTAAAAATATCCAGAAATGCATTCCAGAATGGTCAATACCTATAAGAGTAAAATTCAAGAACTTTCTGACATACAAAAGAACCATGGGAATATAAATTCCTAAATTAAGGACTGCCTGTATTTATTATGTTATACTTTTAAAAATATAATTTGGCAATCTAACATGACTACTTAAATAAGAAATATCACCACTCACCTCAAGAAGTTCCCTCAATCTTATATCAGTTTCTTGCTGAAAGAAGAAAAATAAATAAATAAAATAACATACTTTGTTCAAAAACAAACAGAATTTAGATTATTTCAAATAAAAAACATAAACAGCAAAAAAATATGAATAATTTTTTCTTGTGTCTGTTTAATTCTAAAAAAACCGAGGATTTCAGAAGTAAACTGGCTGTATTCACAAGATAACACGTCAGGCTTCGAGGCCAAATGACATTGTCAGGAAGTCAGATTTTTCTGTTCAAACAAATTTTGTTAGGCGTGACTGCGTGACAAGAGGAAAATGGAGGAAATGCTAATAGAAAATTAAATTTGAAGTAAATAATCTGTTTTCAACGCACAAGTAAGAATATCCGAAAACAGATAACTTCAAGGACGTTGCTCCTGTTGCCTTTCCGAAGCACCCTCCACTTCGACCACTACTCAGCATACTCACCGCAAATGTCCAGTCACAGGGATGCTCAAAAATGGCAAAAGTAGGAAAATAGTCCAACGGAATTACAAATTGAGAGGACGAACAGGTCGATCGTTTCAATTTGCACAACTCATAACAATTTCTTACAAGTTCAATTTTTAGGATTGAGAAGTAGTTTTTTGTAATTAAATTTCATTAAAAATTTTTGTTTCATATTTTGACAGAATAAGTCCTTATTCAAAATTAAACTTGCAGTATTTTAACTTTCCTTTAACATATAATTAATTTTTCCTTAGTGCTGACTGAATTTCGAAATTGCATATTTTGCCCTTGAATGTCATCCTTAATTGGATTATATAGGAAATTAAATTCTTCTTTATTCATCCGTAAGTACATCTTGAAACGATTTTCATCTTCTTCTAAGTCCTGCAGTAAATGATGGAATTCATCTTTTTCTGTTCTCTTCCAGTTTATGTTGTGTATCCATTGTGTACTCTTTTGTTTTCTCGGCTATAAGAAAAATGCATACATTTTCTAAATCTTCTTCAAAATCTTAAGAGGAGGATGAACTGTAACAATTGATTTTGCTTCAGTTTTCCTCAAAGAGAATGACACATATACACTGTTACAGGTTGCCAGACATACCCCTTTTGGAAGTATAATAAAATTTCCAAGATACCACTTTTTTAACATTTGAAAAAAGCAAAAATCATAAAGCGCCCTGTTGAGATGATTATATAGGAAGAAAGGATTAACTGACGATAAAGTTGTTGTTGAAATGCACTCTTAATTACAGACTGAAATACGACATTCTATCCTATTTACAAAGAGGGTTGTAGAATATTTATATTATGCTTACTTTATAACCTTTTACATTCTACTTGACTTCTTTTTTATTTCATTGTAATGTTTTAAGGATCAGGCAACAAATTTTTTTTTTTATTTAAAATTCCCAAATCAATATCAATTTGCTGTATGAAGAATATGTTCTGTTGAAATCATTCTGTAGAAATATTGCGATAAAAGATCTCAGAATACCACAGATGTTTGGATAAAAATTTTAAATGCTTACAAAGTATGTAATACACAAAAAATATTAATTTTGTTTTTGCTTTGCCTCAAATACAATGAGTGAGTGAGTATTTAGCTCAATGTTTAAAGCGTGGAAAAAGGATAGAAATAAGAATGTTGAAGGAGAACTGTTGCAGAAAACCAATCACAATATATCATGCAAAGAATTTTATGCATATACACTAAAAAATAAAAAACTGTTAAAAGAAAATTCGCTAAAATGAAAAGTATTGCTAGGTAAATATTTTCTTTTTGATAAAATAAATCGGGTTTATTGAATATGTATTGTAAACAATTATGTAAAACATTTGATGTTAATATTTATAAAAGTTTCCTTTAGTGTTTACAACTTTTGCAATAAAATTTTCCGAATTAAACAAATTAAAGCACGGGCTATAATTCGGTTAATTTTATTTAAATTTGACTAATTTTGCATTCCACGAACTCAACAAAATCAACAAAATATATAAATAAAATGGTTGTTATTAAAATTGTTCTGTTTTCTTAAGATATAATGCGAGTACCCCTAAACGAGGAATGAATACCCCAAACATAAGCATGAGTACCTCGAGATCAAATTTTTAATCTGGCCACCCTACATTACAGTGACATTTCTTCTACAACCGACTTCGCAATTTACATTAAACAGGGACTACAGAGTACTACTTTTATGATGAGATTCACATGACGTGATAAGTGTGTTTCCGCCCTTATCCACTAGTTGTCCTAAAATTTCTAATATAATTTTTTACTGAATGATCAACAAAATGACATATTCATCATTCTTTACAAACTCAAGACAATGTTGTTTACTGCTGTCCTGGGTCTTGCTGGACTCTCATTGGACAGTGGGTGGCCCCAATAACAACTTCTGTCAAAACTATGAATAAATGTACTGAATATAAATAAACAACCAAGAGGTGTGTGAAGAAAACTTTTGAATGAAAATGTAACAAATGTTATGTGAACATTAAACTGCTAGCAACAGGCTGCATATGCCCATTGCAGCAGTTAAATTTCAATAGATTTCAATACATATGTTGAAACAGTTTGATAAAAAAAACACTTTACTGCATTATATTTTTCTTGCCATCAGGGAAGAGAGGTATATTCCCTCCACTAACAACCTAGGAACGTGGGCTCATTAGCATTAGTACAGGTATATGATGCAAGAAAGAAAGCTTATATACCATCAGCCAAAAAAAAAAAAAAAAAAAAAAAAAAACTTTCCCATTTCACACATCCATTCGCTCCAAATGTTTGTCTAGTTCTACCTTGAATTTATTTAAGCTGTCAACATCTACAACGACATATGGAAGTTTGTTCCAGCAATCAATCACCCACTGGCTAAAGGAAAATTTCCGCACATCTATTCTACAACTGTCTTTCCTCAATTTGAATTTATGTCTCCTCAGGCAATTAATCTGGGCAAAGAGAAAGAATCCCAAGAATCCAATAGCATTAACAAAATAATGCAGGGAAAGCAAAAACCTTATACAGCATTAGCTAGAAAAAAAAAAATAAATAAAATGCTGTCCTTTAAATTTATTCATACTTCTAACCTCCACATCATTAGGTAGAAGTCTTTTCTAACAGCACCTTACTCTTTGTCTGTAGGCAAATTTTCACACATATTTTCCAACTAACTTTTTTTCAATTTAAATTTATGCCCCTTCATGTGCATCTATGTTGCCATTAGCATTTAATTTACAATAGTGAAATTATAGTAACCTTACATTTAATTTACTCAATGCTTTTCAAACCTGAATTAGGACTCCTAGTGCATGCCTAGTAACTAAACTTATTGCTCTTATCGGCACCCTTTCTAAGAGATCTATGTCCTTCCTTCCTAAAATGATGTTTTTAAACCTGTATGAAGTATTGAAGATGGGTCTAACCTTTATATAAGGTCTGGCAGAAAAAAACGCGTGTTGAGAATAAACGATTTTTATTGAAAAATACAGAACAAACTCACTTATGTATATTTATTTTAAAAAATTGGGTTTTCTTCAAAATATTTAATGCAATAAATATTTTCCTTCCAATGTGAATATGTTGATGAAATTCTTCATAACTTTCCAAATTATATTTTCACTTATCTAAGCAATTCCTTGAAAAATACATCTTGGGCTCTCTGGTAATTCATGGCAACAGTTGTGTATAAAAGGCTCTTGAATCATCCTCATAAGAAATTCTGTAAGATCACAGAATGGGATGGCACTTCTGAGCATGAATTGAGCTATCTCAAAAGATTTTCCATAAAAGACTAGATTCTGGATTATATTCATCTATGTTTTCTTTCAATGATTTATGTATTAAAATCACTAACCCTTTAGCAGGCCTTTCAGTTTTTCTGCATTCCTCTATATTAATACAGTCGAAATTAGTTATAATGAGCATCAAGGGACCGAAAAAATTTCCTCATTATATTTCCTCGCTATATCAGTGAGAGCGGAGATGGGGAAACCCCTGGGGCCATTAAAAAATGAACACTTTACCCACTATTTTGTTAAATTCTCAATAACTTGATAAAAAGATAGATTCAAAAAACAAAAGAAATATTAGAAAAAAAAATAATATAAGTATATACCAACATATTATTTATATGTATTTGTATTTTTGGCACTAACGATATTAACAGTAGGAGACCGGCAGAATTACTTAACAAGTACAGGTCAATGTTGAAAAAAAGCCATAAGTTAGGATTGAATTTGCAAGTGTTTGCAATTCTGCCCACGCAAGATAGGAAGAGTATATGATGAGAGACTCGGCCCTGGAGAGACTGTGCAAGGCTCAAGGGGTAGAATTATTCTCAGCATGGTCTGTGCTTGTTAACATGAGAGACTGCTACTACAGGGATCGGATACGCTTAAATAGAAAGGGTGCAAGAATATTTGCTGATGCTATCGAGGCAGAGTTAGGTGAGTTGGAAAACTGCTAGCTTGGTGGGGGGAGGGATACACGGACTAATGAATTAACATTGGCCACTGGCAGAGGTGAGGGTGATTCTTGCACTGCTTCTATTGAGCAGCGGCCTGGAGAACAAGGCAATGGGGATTTCCAGGACTGCTGTGAGTCATAGGGGAACAAGTGAATACCTTGGCTGTGTTAGGGTAACTAAGAGTAGAAACTTGCATGTACACCAATGTTACGACTATTGGTAATAAATTTGATGAGCTTGAAGTGCTAGTCAATACAACAAAGGCAGATATTGATGGGATATCAGAGACATGGTGTCGCACAGACATAAGCAGTGCAGAATTGGAATTTGGGGAGTACAATGTGTACAGAAAGGATAGACAGGAGAGGAAGGGGGGTTATGCTGTTAATAAGAAACATAATATCTAAGGAAGTGCATCCAATTGATGTTAGTCGACAATGCAATGTTGATCTGTTTGGTGTGTGTGTGACATAAGCATGAAAGAAAAAATGAGAGTAGGTATGAGTTATAGGCCTAATGAGTCTGATGAGTATAATGACCAATTGTGCAGAGAAATAGTGGGCAAGTAAATCAGAGTGTCTTATAATGGGGGATTATAATTTCCCAGAGATTGACTGGAATTTGTGGGTTGGTCACTCACACACTAACAAGGCTTTTGTGGATTTATTGGATGATTGTTTTCTACTGCAGAATATTCGGGAGGCAACTAGAGGGGGTAATCTCTTGATCTGATTATCAGTAGTGATTCTTCATGCATTAAGAATCTGCAGAAAAAGGAACCAATAGGTGGCAGTGATCACAGTGTCCTCAAGTGGAATTTACTCAAATAGGTAACTACCATCAGGAATAAAGGGAACGGTTTTTGCTTTTGTAAGGGTGACTACAGTGATCTGAGATAGTATTTAAATTCTATACGGTGGGATCAACTGATGATGTTACCAACGGCAAATTCAAAATAGGAAGCATTCAAAGTGGAAGCTTGGAAGCTACTAGGTTTTTCATACCAGCTATGTTCAAGATTTAGGCCTAAATGGATGTGAGATGAACTACTTAGAAATGGGACAGAGAAGAAAAATGCATGGGATACATATAAATTAACAGGTGGCACAGAAGCCTATGATAGATATAAACTGATCTGTAACCAAGTCACAAATGAGGTTAGGCAGGCAAAGGCAGATTACGAGAAATCTTTGGCAGAGAATGCAAAGAAAAACAGCAAAGAGTTCTTTACTTGTGTAAACTCTAGAAGGAAGGGGATGAATCAAATTGGTCCACTTGATTATTGATGGTTGAACTGTTGATGATCCTTATCGGGTAGGTAACAAATGAAATGAATATTTTGCATCTACATTCACACATGATGGAGGAAAATGTCAGAGGTGTATTAAAATTATTCAGGGAGTGGAATGCCAGAAGTGTATTAAACTCTGGCAGTAAACTAGATAATCTTGAAATAACTGAGAGTAAATTATAGGAGAAATTGCTGAAGATCAACATAAGAAACGGGTGGGTGGAATCTATCCAGTTATATTTAAGGAGGCAGCAAAGGAAGTAAGCACACCCTTAGTCATAATTATAAGAGCTTCCTTGGACACAGGAGAGGTACCCATGGACTAGAGACACAGGTAATTACAGACCTGTTAGTTTAACTTCTGTGCCAGGGATATTAATGGAGGCACTGGTTAGAGAAGCATTGCAGGATCATCTAGACAAGACTTCAGTTATAGCTCAGACACAGAATGGGTTTGTTAAGGGGAAGTCTTGTCTGACCAATTCTAAGTGGTAGATGACTTTCATCAACCGGTGAAATACCACCACTTTGCTTATTGGAGGCTTGAAGTGGTGAAACCCATGTTTAGTCTCTAGAGCAAAGTTTCCGGCATCCCTCTACCCACATACTTCTCCTTCAACCCACGCACAGTACTATAGGTTTTGATACCTTTCGTGTTTGGTGTTTTCAAAAAAAAAAAAAAAAAAATGATTGATGTGATTGAAAAAAAAAATTGAAAAATTGATATGATATAGTCACAAAGGAACTGGATGCAAACTCGGATAGAGACTCTGTTAGGGATAAATCATTAATTAACCTAACTGCCCTCTTCTGAATGGAATCGAGAAGCCTGAGAGAGGTTTTGGGGGCACCACCCCAGATGTGGGAACAACATTCCATGGCAGGGTGGATTTGCGATTTATACAGAGTGAGCAGCTGTTTGAAAGAAAAGAAACGCCGAGAGCGAAAGAGAAAACAAAGTTTTTTACATGCAGAGGAAGCAATATTTGTAATGTGCTTTTGCCAAGAGAGATTAGAAGTCAGGGTAATCCCCAAAAGAGATACATGATTTTGCCTAGAAATCGGAGTGTCACTAAAGATAACCATAGGAGCTGAAGAATCCTTTTTGCGAGATATAAGACAAGACTGAGCCTTACAAGGATTGAAATCAACTAAGTTGTCTTTCCCCACTGGAAAATTACATGAAGATCGGCATATAAGGAATTGGTAGCAGATTTTCGAGAAGCTGAAGCTGATTAAAAAGGGCAAGGTTTCTCAAAATTTAAAGTGGAATGCAATGTGCTATCATCGGCAAAACTACGGATAGGATTTCCAGTCAATCGAAGCATATACAAGAGGAAAAGAGTGGGGGAAAGAACTGAACCTTGGGGGACACCGGCATTAGTGGAGAAGTTAGAAGACAGAGCCATCTACCATCACCCTCAGTGAGCGATACGAGAGAAAACTGGATAACCAATTACTAAAAACAGTTGGCAAACCATAAGATGGAAGCTTGTTTAGAAGACCTTTATGCCAAACACGATCGAAAGCCTTTGAGCTGTCAAGAGCAACTACTTGTGTTTCACCGAATATCTCCATTGAATTAGTCCATAAATGAGTAACATAAGCCAGAACATCACCAGTCGATCGACACTGACGGAATCCATACTGGGGATTGTTGATCAGACGGAAGGTTTCTAGGTAGTTTAAGAGTTGGCGGTTAATGGATTTCTCCATTACTTTAGAAAGAGTAGAAGTAATTGCAATGGGACAATAATTGGATGGGAGGGATTTGTCACCCTTTTTAGGAACTGGCTGGATATGGGCAAATTTCCAAGCAGTAGGAAAAACACCTTTGGAATAAGAAAGTGAAAAAAGGCAGCAAAGAATAGGAGTAAGTTCAGGAGCACAGGTTTTGAGAACAAGTGGAGAAATACCATTGGAACCTGGAGCTTTCTTAGCATCAAGATTCGTAAAAATCCTTCTGACATCCTTTTGACGGAAGACCACAGGAGGCATTGAATGGAGCATGTTGGGAATGGTGGGAGGTGTTTTACCAAGATCATTAATATATGAGTTGGAAGAAAAATGGGATGCTAACAGGTCAGCTTTATCCTTGGCTGAAGTGACAACAGAACCATCTGGTTTGGACAGAGGTGGGAGCAGAGACGGGCAAAAGTTGCGGCCAATAGCTTTGGCAAGGGACCAGAATGCTCGGCCACCATTAGGCCAAGAAGCAAGTTTTCTACTCTTAGCCTGTTCAAACTCTAGTTTGGACTGATTAATAACTGCTTTATAACTGTTGTGAGCTTTGGTGTAGGCAGAAAATGAAACTCAAGAATTAGAAACAAGCCAATTAAGATATGCAACATTCTTCCCTTGAACAGCCTTAGCACATTTATTGGAAAACCAAGGTTTAGAAAAAGGACGAGATTTTAAAGTCAAGTGGGATAAAGGATTCCATTCCTGCAAGAATAATTTCACTGACACGACCTGAGCAAACGTTGACATCAGAAGTTTTGAAACAGTAATCCGACCAAGGAAAAGAAATCTTGCAGGTCATCCCATTTTGTATTCTTGTAATGCTAAACAACACGAGGTTGGGAATAGCCATGAGATAAAGGCTCCATTGGATTAGAGACAATCACCAAGTTGTGATCTGAAGTGCCTAAAGGACCTCTCTCACTTCGACCGTGTACTTAAAAGGGTTGTTTATGAGAAAAAATCAAGCGTGTTGGCTGTATGATTAGGATTGTCCAGTATTCTAGGTAAATGAACAATCTGTGTTAGGTCATTAGTAATTGCAAAAGCCTCAGCATCTCGACCTGCTGGGGTTGGTGTGACTAGAAAACAGAAGCCAGCTGGTGTTATGAACATTAAAATTACCAAGGAAAATTACCTCACTGTTAGGAAAGTTGGACTGGAGAAAGTCAAGTTGCAAACAGAGGAAGTCGAAAAGCTCCAAGTGATTAGTGGAGTTGGGAGAACGGTAGAGAAAACAGTTGAATTTTACACAATGAGGTAGAGAGATTTTAAGCCAGAGAAGATCAAAGAGAGTAGATTCCAAATTGCCAAGTCTCTAACAGGGAATATCAGAATGGACATATGCACAAGTACCACCTTTGAGGCAAAAGGAATCATACAGTGAATAATTTGGGCATCTCAGATGAGCAGTAGTTCAATCAACCAATAACCGAGATTCTGTCAGAAAAAGTACATGGGGTTTGGCAGACTGTAAGTGAAAATGGAAATCGTTAAGATTAGAATTGAGACCACGTATATTTGTGAAATGAATTAGGAAGTGCTTGGAAGGTTTAGATATTTTCGCAGATAAGTTTGCTCTAAGCATAATATAATAATATTAAGCATAATAATATAATAAATATATATATATATATACACACACTGATATATACAGAGAGAGAGAATCGGATCTAACAGGCAGAAAATTGAGTAGGGGTGCAAAATAAAATAAATTACTTAGGGGTACCGTTATTAAAAAAAGGTTGAAAACCACTGCCTTAATCCATAGTAGCAATTTCCCTCCAATGCCACACTGCTCCAATTTGTGCAGCAGTCTCCCATGTGCAACAGTATCAAAAGCCTTTCTAAGATACAAATATATGATATAAAAGTTATTCCCTGCATCCAGTTCCTTTGTGACCACATTAGAGTATCCAATCAAATTGGTCAGACAAGACTTCCCCATAACAAAACCATGCTGTGTCCAAACTATAACTGAAGTCTTCAAGATGATCCTACAGTGCTTCTTTAACCAGTGCCTACATTATTTTACCCAGAACATAAGTTATACTAACTGGTCTATAATTACTTGTGTAATTATAGACCAGTTAGTTTAACTTCTTTGCCTTTGATCCTCCTTTGTGAATTGGGGTCACATTTGCACATATCCAGTCCCCGAGTCCAAGGAAGCTCATAATTATGGCTAAGGGTTTGCTTACTTCCTTTGCTGCCTCCTTTAATATAACTGGATAGATCCCATCCACCCCTGGTGCTTTTTTATGTTTATCTTCAACAATTTCTCCTCCACTTTCCTCCCAGTTATTACAAAATCATCTAGCTCACTGCCAGAGTTTAATTCACTTCTGGCATTCCCCTCCCTGAATAACTCTTCATGTGTGAATGTAGATGCAAAATACTCATTTAGTTTGTTAGCCACCTGAGCAAGATCATCAACAGTTGAACCATCAATATCCAGTGGAACAATCTGATTCTAGAGTTCACATAAGTAAAAAACTCTTTTCTGTTTTTCTTTGCATCCTTTGCCAAAGATTTCTCATAATCTACCTTTGCCTGCCTAATCTCCTTTGTGACTTGGTTATAGACCAGCTTATATCTAACATAGGCTTCCATTCACGCATTAATTTATATGTGTCCCATACATTTTTCTTCTCTGCCACATGTCTCATTAGTTCATTTGACATCCATTTAGGCCTAAACTTTGAACAATATTTCTTAGTTGGTATGTTTTTTTTTTTTTTTGGTAGTTGTTGGCACATTGGCTTCTGTGGCCATAATGCACCTCCCAAGGTTTTTGCAGTACTTTGATCCAATCTCGAGGCAGGATTCGAACCCACGACCTTTGGGTTGCCAGGCAGGCACTTTAGCCACCCGGCTAGCCGGGTCGGCTAGTTGGTATGTAAAGCCTAGTAGCTTCCAAGATTAATTTTTTGAATGCCTCCCATTTTGAATTTACTGTTGGTAACATCAATGGTTGGTCCCACTGTATAGAATTTAAATACTGTCTCAGACCACCGTAGTCATCTTTACGAAAGCAAAAACCCTTCTCTTTACCCCTGATGGTAGTTACCTCTTTGAGGAAATCCCACTTCAGCACACTGTGATCACTGCCACCTAGTGGTTCCTTTATTTGCAGATTCTTAATGCATGAAGAATCGCTACTGATAAACAGATCAAGAGTATTACTCTCCCTCTAATTGCCTCCCGAATTCTGAGAAAAGAATAACATATCACTTCCAAAACTCAAGTAAGGCCTCCAAACAAAATAGAAAAGATAAGTAGAGTTTGAACCACTAATCTTGAAGCAGTGATTAATGTTGAAAGGACATTTTTCTAAGGTGTCTGTCAGATCAGCCACCACTTCTGGGTTAATTGTGTACTTTGAAAGGTTGTTAGTGAGGAAGAAATTAAAAGTGTCAGAGAATCCAAAAAAAAAAAAAAAAAAAAAAATCCAAATCAGACAGCATCTCTGCAACTTGGATTCATACAACAGATAAACTGAAATCAACTGCATTATAAGCATTTGAAATCGGCAAAGAAAATAAATTTACTCTAAGAAAAATTAGACTAAAGAAGCAGAGTTCCAAAGAAAGACGGGAAGAAATTCAATAAGTTACAAGTGATTCTATTTATAACAGAGGCAGACAGTATATAAATTTTGCAGAAAAGATAAGGAAATTTTGAGCTATAGGACATCAAAAGGAAGAGGTTCTAGACAAGCAAGTGTCTGACAAGGAATATCAGGGGAGATGTGTACAAGTATCACTTCTAACCCTTTCAGCAATGCATAGATCCCCTTTTCATTGTAAGCTCTGGAGAGTACATAAATAGATCTTAGTTTTTAAGATCAATTCAAACAGCTTCTCTATTAATGTATGAATTGTCTTTAAATTTTTCTAGTTCAGGCAATCCCCATATAAAACGGTACTGTGTTTCTACAACACGGCCTTGCACTAACACGGTTTGAGAAATGCAGCAATCTTCGCACAACACAGTACTTATGTAATATGGTTTCACCCTATCACGGATTGATAATTGTAGGAAATCGTGCATAACATGGTCATTTTGAGCTTTTGTGCTGGGAAAACCCTGCTAATATGTTAACTGTAATTTTCAAAGTTTCCATTCCTTTTTGTGAATCCCTGCTGTCAACTCGCTAGTCGTTATCACCTTTGTGATATTTTTCCAAAGCACATTTCTGGAGTCACTACCATAAAATAATAAATAAAAACAATATGCAGTTTCTGGTTTATTAGGCTTTTCTGTTAGTGCAATTATAAACGGGTAACAAACTCGATCTTATTGCATTTGCGATAGTACTGATAGCTGGAATTATGTGGGTTTTCACGTTATTATGGTGAAACATGTTTCCCCTTCCATGAAATATTCATAAAAAACATAAATATATTTTCAGAAACTCATTACTACATATCTCACTTGTGCATAATATGTTTCTTGCAACTTGCGCAAGCCCTTTTCTTTGTTATTAATTGCTTATCATTTTTAGTGTTTTAAATTTTACAACCAAAAAAAGTCAGTGAACAGAAATATCAATTAGTATGTACACATCACAGTACATATTAATTAAGCCATGTACGTAAGCGTAAATTTATTTTTATTTTGCTAACTTGAGGTCCTTGAGGTTGTCACAGACATTCTCTCAGATATGCCAGACAAGCTGTACTTGCTACCTGGGAGTCTAAAACGCTGATGGAACTGATATTCAGGTGACACTCAAGTCAAGTTGACCCAATTTTTGCGAAGTCTGGACAGTCTGTGACAGCCAAATCCTCTGCTTGCACCTTCATGATGGTTGGACTGTTAGTAATCCTGGGTATAACCAGGGCTCCCACTCACAAATTTAAAAAAAACTTAGATTGCAACTTAAATAAACCCAAAAAAAACCTAGTTTTCATCATATAGTATAGCAACACAAATAAGATAAAACTTACCATGCAAAAATATCTTTTATTTAATTGTAATCAGAATTTTCATCCCATTCAGTTGCCTCCACATTTATTTTTTGAAGTTCTTTCATTTTTTTCAAACGTTCTTCGTATCTTTTATGACAAGTTCCGTGTATGACTTCTTTTTCCAATTCTGATTTAGGTTTCCATGTATAGCAATTTTGATTAGATCTATTTATCGCCTGTTTTGCCATTAGTCGATTTTTCACAGTTTCTGGTTTAAGGGAGTTTGTGGCTTTTGTTTTTATATGGTTTACTTGGGAGAAGATTCTTTCTACGCTTGCCGAAGAGTGAGGTAAAATAATTAGACTGGTCATAAAGTTAGATAAAATCTCATATTTAGAATTATTAAAGCCATCTTTTACATTACGTAACAGATACCAAAACTCAGGGATGGTTTTGTAAGAGAAATCTAAATCTTGATTTAAACGAAATGATCTCCATTCATCATCTAGAAGATCTAGTTTGTCTTCAGAAACAAGGTGAGGGAACTGCATTGCTAAATGGAAAATTGAGCATGGCGAATTGGCACAATCATGTATCACTGCTGGGTCAAGAACATTGAGACTGGCGATAATTCCATCATTTAGAGGAAATCTTTTTCTGATTTCCATACAAAGTTCAACAAGAAATTTTAAACAATCATTTTTAAACCTGCTTTCACTGTCACCAAGTGGTGTTGAATTTAATAAGGCCATACAACGCCTTCCCAAATATATTTTATCCAGGGGCTTATGATTTATTGCATTGCTTGGATCAATTTCAACCAGCTTGCACGAAGTAATGACTTCTTTTATGAAAAATCTAAGAATATTTTTATACTCAATTGAAACCATTGAATGAAGTAAGTGCAATCTGAAATGCTCAGATTGAAATTCAATATTCAGGCAGTTTATTTTCTCCAGTACATATCCTAAAAACAACAACATTTGCTTAGTTCCTTTGGTGATCATAGTATTGTAAATATTCCCTGCACCATCGATTTTATCAATTTTTGATTGAGACTGAAAATAAAGAACTAACGCATCCCTCTGCTCAATAATAATTTTTATTACATTGCCACGGGATAACCAACGTGTTTGTGCTAATTTGGGGATTTTATGCTTAGCAGTATCTACAACATCTTGAATCATTTTGAACTCGTTTAATCTTTTACTACTACGGGAAAAATAACAAGAGATATCTTTTATAAATATTTCTAGATATGATGGTAGTACCATGACTGAATGACTAGCACATAATGCAAAAGAATGGCAAACACATCCCATTATAAATACTGATGGTACATCCTTTTTTAGCAATGACTGGAACCCACTCTTAGTACCCATCATAGTGGCACAATTATCACTATCAAAGCCAACGAGATTACTTATTTGAATGTTTTTTTCTATGAAAAGATCTTTTACAGCTTGATAAAGCCCTTCTGAAATACCATTTTCAACACAAACAGTGTCAAGTAACACATCTACAACATCAAGTTTTTGAATACCAAAATATCTAACAACAACAGCTAGAACTTGTGATAAAGATAAATCTGTACTTTCATCTATTATCATTGAAAACTTGTTGTTTCTGCATATGTTAGAAATGTATATTTTTGGATTAAAGAAGACTTTAGTCGCCTTCATCTGAACTTGTTTTGCAATATTGCTGTTATGAAATGCTTTCTTACATGCTTCTATAAGGTGATCACATTGCGCAAATGGAACATTATGCTCAGAAATGAGTGCAGCAATTGTTAACTCTGCCTTTGCTACTTCTTCATTCTCCGTAGGTTTACGTTTTGTGAAGAACGTGTCTAACGTTGAACTTGTCTTAGTAATACAGTGAAACTTCTCCTAACGGACACCTCTCGTTAATGGACATCTCTCTACAACAGACATTTTCAAATTCCCCAAGTCACCTCCATTGGTTTTAACGTGTTTGCAGCTTCTGTCTAGCGGACATTCTCTGTAACGGACGCGGACAGGCAATTTGCACTGTTTCATTTAGATTAGCACTTAATTTGATCTCCCCATAACGGACTGCGGGAGAGCTCACGGCCCTTTTTCTAGGAACTTTTCTTCCACATATTGCCTCAATCTATTTTCTATTTCCGATTCTCTGAATTTTATCAAGGTTTACGTCACGGTTGTAAACCGTTTTTCAAGAATTTTTAAGGCACGTGTAAAACTTCTGATGAATTCGGTGTGTGCAGGGAGCGGGGTGAATTTGGTCGGCCTTTCGTCTTTTGAGTTTCAGTTTTCAGTTTTGTTCAGTGTCGTGTGAAGTGCACAATGTCTTCTCGTAAACATTTAACTTTAAAAGATAAAGTCGAACTCATTAATGCATATGATCGGCAAAAAAATAGTGTTCGCAATCTCGCTGCAAAATTCAAAATTGGGAAGGCGCAGGTAAGCGACATCCTAAAGAAAAAAATGAACTGCTCAAACAATTTTGGCAACACGGAAATGATCAGGTTCAAAAACCATTTCCGAAAACTGTTGGACTTCAAATTGACAATGTTACGTATGAGTGGTTTTGTCGCGAACATGCTAAAAAAATTCCCATTAATGGGCCTATTATTAGGGAAAAGGCTTTGGAGGTTGCGAAATCTATGGGAGTAAATGAGTTCAAAGCTTCTGTGGGATGGTTAGACAAGTTCAAAACTCGGCATAAAATTTCTTGGAAAACCGTAAGTGGTTTTCTGTTGATACTGGGGTTGTAACAGAGTGGACCGTCAAACTGGAAGAGTTATGTCGTGATTTTGAAGCTAAGGATATTTACAACTGTGAAGAAACAGGGTTGTTTTTTAAAGCTCTTCCTGAAAAAACAATGAGTCTAAAAAACGAAAAGTGCCAGGGCAGAAAAATTTCTAAGAAACGCTTGACTGTACTATTGTGTACAAATATGCTGGGAGACTTTGAACAACCTCTTGTTATAGGAAAACCACAAAATCCTCGTTGTTTCAAGGGCATAAAGTTGAATATTTTGAGTGTTGATTGGAAGTCTAATAAAAAAGCGTGGATGACACAAGATATCATGAGCGAATGGATAAGTCACTTTAACCAAAACATGATTCGTCAAAACAGAAAAATTATTCTTTTCATGGATAATGCTGCATCTCACCCGCACATCGAATTGGCCAACATTCAAATCGTTTTTCTGCCACAAAACACATCTGCAGAGTGTCAGCCCTTGGATCAAGGGATAATAAAAAATTTTAAACTTCACTACAGAAAACGTGTTTTAAGACATCTCATTGCAAACATGAACGATGTAACATGTGCGAGTGACCTTGCAAAGAAAATCCATCCTAGATGCGATTCAGTGGATTTCCTCTTCAGTAAACGCAATTAGAAAACAAACTGTTGTGAACTGTTTTGTAAAGTCTGGCTTCTCAAACCCAAAAATTGAAGTTGTGAACAGCAATGTGGAGCACCAAGAATAACAAGAACTTCAACATCTATTGATAATGTACGATACTTCAGCTACAAGTGACCCTGGCTACAAAGATATAGACTCGAACCTCACTACAGAAGATGGTGCTCTAGATATCAACGACATTATCATCGATATTTTTCAAGAAGTTCCTCATGAGGATGAAGAAATGGAAGGAGGTCATTATGTCGAAGAACATATTAACGACGAACCACCGATGAAAATAGAAGAAGCGCTCATACAAATCAATCGTTTAAAAATGATTTTCGCCGCTGAAGAAGATACTGAAGGACTTTCGATGGTTTCTTCACTCCAAACAAATGTTGAAAACAAAATTATCAGCCGGAAGAAGGTGCAGAAGAAAATAAGTGATTACTGTATGTATTTTGCTTAAGATAAAGTCATAATATGCATAGCACAATTGTATGTATATTATTTACAAAAATATTGTGCAAAATCTGTATATAATTTAATTTTACATTAAACGTTTAACGATTTTTCTTTCTTTCTTTTTTTTTTCTCCCTCAGACTTCTTGTTAGCGGACACCTCTCTCTAACGGCCGCATTTTCGTTCCCCATGGCTGTCCGTTAAAGGAAAGTTTCACTGTATTTGCACTTTTTTTATGTTTAACTATATTTTTATGCGCTAGTAACATCGATTTATTGGCATTCTTTAATTTCATATCACAACAAATACAGTAAGAGGCACCTTTTTCATTACTGTCTTCTTTCAACCAATCCTTTAATTGCAGATCTTCTAACCATTAATTTCTAAAATTTTGAGTATACCACAGTTTACTCATCTTTCTCTGTGGGGAACAAGTTTCAGACATTGTGGGCAATTTGTGGGAATGGCTAATTAGCAGTTATCTTATTTAAAATGTTCTATAAAATAAAAAATAAATCACTAATCCATTAACATAAAATAGAAATAGTCACTACAATTTAAATTTATTATATCACTGTATGTAGTATACGCATAAATGTAAAAATCACCCCAAATAATGCAATAATACCATGAACGATCACAAAAGACTGTGCAGTAAAGACCGCCTTCCGCCTGCTCAATAGGCTGCGCATACATTAGTAGCACAATCATGTATGCTTATATGTATGAACATGTAAGCGTAATTTCATAGTGTAGAACCCTGCTTTACATTTTTAGTATTTTGTACAAGCACTTGAGATATTACAAATTATGATTAGAATATAAAATTAAGAAAATTGTAAACTGTTATTAAATGTATTAAATTTTATTGTATTTACAAGAAATAAAAATAAATTTTGACTTAAAATTAAAAATTACCGAAAAAACCCAGATAATGAGATATTTTTGTGAAAAAAACCTATCAACCCAGATGACAATCAAAAAACCCAGATCTGGGTGGAAAAACCCAGGAGTGGGAGCCCTGGGTATAACCTTCATGCACAAGTACATGGTGGGTGACCACCCAGGTGTGAACCAACGTAAGCAGGGGTCGAGGTGTGGCGGCCACACCACATGGAGGAACGCTGCCCCTCTATGTTACCAAGCAGTAGTAGTAGTAGTAGTAGTAGTATTGGCACATGATGCAAGAAAGCAAGTGTAGGAGCTTATGCAGCATCAGCCAAAAAAAAAAAAAAAAAAATCACACCATTCCCTCCAAATGCCTGTCCAGTTCCTCCTTAAATTTATTTAACCTATCAACTTCCACAAAAAATCAGATGGAAGTTTGTTCCAGCAATTAACCACCCGCTGGCTAAAGGCAAATTTCCGCACATCTATTCTACATCTGTCCTTTCTTAATTTGAACTTATGTCCCCGAAGGTTGGTAATCTGAACAAGTGGAAGGATCCCATCAGAATTCAGCGTGCTCAACCCATTCAAGGCCTTATAGACCTCAATCAGATCACCGCGCAGGTGCCTAGTCTCCAGCCACTGCAATTTGCAGAACTTAAGCCTCTCTTGGTAAGAGAATCCCTTCATTCCCCTCACCAATCGTGTTGCTCTTCTCTGTACACGCTCAAGCAAATCTACATCCTTCCTAAAATGAGGCCTCCAGACCTGTACGCAGTACTCAAGGCGTGGCCTGACCATTGCCTTATACAGAGGGACAATCACCTCCTTTTCCCTGCTAGCAAAATTCCTATATATCATTGACAAAACCCCATGACCCGCCCTAGCAGCCTGTCTGCACTGCTCAGAAAACTTCATATCTGACTGCACAATTACTGCCAGGTCTTTTTCATTTTCTACCACCTTAAGTGTAGTACCACACAGTTGGTACGTTTCTCTGGGGTTACTTCTACCCATATGCAGTACTTTGCATTTGTCAAGGTTGAACTTCAGTTGCCACTTCTTAGCCCATCTGCCCAAATTATCTAGATCCTGTTGCAGTAGCACACTGCCATTACTGTCATTAACAACCCTGCTAACCAGTACTAGGTGGTAGATGACTCTCATCAACTGGTGAAATACCACCACTTTGCTTATTGGAGGCTTGAAGTGGTGGAACCCATGTTTAGTCTCTAGAGCTAAGTTCCGGTCAACCCCTATCTCTACCATCATGCAGTATGATTGATGACTTTTGAGATTATGATGAACATCACGGCAAGATCCAATATTCCTTACATTTCGAGGGTACAGCTCTAAAACGGTGTTCGCAGGCCGGCCACTAGTTAGTACACCGGACCGAACCTATTGGTAACTGTCTAGGAGGCTTCCGGATCAGCTAGTGTATAATCTTGCTACCTCTACTCTGCCAGATAGTGACTGGAGGGAGTCCGAGTAGTGTGTATGCGGGGAGCATTGTCGAGGCCACGTTATGTCAAGGATCTGGGTATATTCTTACCATGTGTACGCCATATCCAAAAATTTCATTACTTCATATAGCATGTCCCACCCACTTTTTCTTACTATTGAATACACCATGAATTGTCAAACTAATAGAGCAAGCTTATCTGCGAAGAGATCTGAACCTCCCAAGCACTTCTTAATTCATTTCATAAATAAACGTGGTCTCAATTCTAATCTCAATAATATCCATTTCCACTTGCAGTCTGCCAAACCCCATGTACTTTTTCTGAAAGAATCTCAGTTATCGGTTGATTCAACTACTGCTCATCTCAGATGCCCAAATTATTCGCTGTATGATTCCTTTCGCCTCAAAGGTGGTACTTGTGCATATGTCCGTTCTGATATTCCCTGTCAGAGACTTGGCAATCTGGAATCTCCTCTCTTTGACCTTATTTGGCTTAAAATCTCTACCTCATTGTGTCAAATTCATCTGTTGTCTCTACCGTTCTCCCAACTCCACTAATCACTTGGAGCTCTTTGACTTCCTCTCTTTGCAACTTGACTTTCTCCAGTCCAACTTTCCTAACAGTGAGGTAATTTTCCTTGGTAATTTTAATGTTCACAACTCCAGCTGGCTTCCGTTTTCTAGTCACACCGACCCAGCAGGTCGAGATGCTGAGGCTTTTGCAATTACTAATGACCTAGCACAGATTGTTCATTTACCTACAAGAATACCAGACAATCCTAATCATACAGCCAATACGCTTGATCTTTTTCTCACAAACAACTCTTTTAAGTACACGGTCGAAGTGAGAGGTCCTTTAGGCACTTCAGATCACAACTTGGTGATTGTCTCTTCTCCAATGGAACCTTTATCTCATGGCTATTCCCAACCTCATGTTGTTTGGCACTACAAGAATGCAAAATGGGATGACCTGCAAGATTTCTTTTCTTCTTTTCCTTGGTCGGATTACTGTTTCAAAACTTCTGATGTCAATGTTTGCTCAGATCGTATCAGTGAAATTATTCTTGCAGGAATGGAATCCTTTATGCCACATTCCACTTTAAAATCTCGTCCTTTATCTAAACCTTGGTTTTCCAATAAATGTGCTAAGGCTGTTCAAAAGAAGAATGTTGCATATCGTAATTGGCTTGTTTCTAATTCTTCAGTTTCATTTTCTGCCTACACCAAAGCTCGTAACAATTGTAAAGTAGTTATTAATCAGTCCAAACAGAGTTTGAACAGGCTAAGAGTAGAAAACTTGCTTCTTGCCCTAATGGTAGACGAGCATTCTGGTCTCTTGCCAAAGCAATTGGCCGCAACTTTTGCCAACCTGTGCTCCCACCTCTGTCCAAACCAGATGGTTCTGTTGTCACTTCAGCAAGTGATAAAGGTGACCTGCTAGCATCCCATTTTTCTTCCAACTCATACTCAAGTGAAATGTGTTTACACTTCCATGAAATCTTCAATCATATAAAAAAAATTAATTTTCAGAATCTTCTCTTCATTCCTATTTTTAAAGATTTGTAACTTGTTACTCCATTCTCGCTTGTGCGTATCGTGTTACTATCCGTTCTTTGTTATTGATTGCTTATCTTTTTACTGTTTTAAATTTTAACCCCCATCCACAAATGTCAGTGAATAGAAATGTCAACTAGTTAGTATGTACATATTACAGTACATATTAATTATTCCGATTATCATGTATATTCTTCCGATTTTCACGTATCATTTAATTTTTTAATTGGTAAGGTAATAAAAGGTAAATTAGCTCTTAATATATCTTTACTTTTATAGCCTGTGGATAATATTCCTCCTATTTTCGCTAATTAGAATCGCTGTTTAATAGAATTAAAATTCAATTCTATGATCACAATGCCTGGCACTTACTACACATCGTATAGTGAGCGGTATTCTGAAAGAGGCCTCTGAGGTCGGGAAAACTCATGTCTAAGAATATATAAATTCATACACCGACCATTGAATAAAATTTAAAATTTAATATGACTACAATCTTTACACAAAAATACTTACAATAAACTATTACGGAATGCTAAAAACTGTAATAAAAGATCATTTACAATAAAATTTGCTAAAATATAAAACATTAAAAGCGCTAAAAATCTGAAGCTTTCGGGAGCGTCAGCTCCCTTCTTCAACAGTGATATGACTTCCTGCAACATCTCTTAAGTAGCAGGCTCACGGTACCTCCACACGTGGTATTTCTCCACGTGGTTCAATCGGCACATGGTCAGAACTGGAAGCAGAAATGTCTCGGGAACGTGGCAAAGAAAATCGTTCATCCGACCTTAATATAATTGTTTCAAAGATAGGATTAATACATATACCTCTATCTCTATTCGTTGTATTCCTACTGGATGAACTAATCCGTAAACCCTCGAGCCATTTACGCTCCCAGTATCCATGTGCACGATCCAAAATAATAGCGTCCTCCGGGGAGATTTGATGCTGCTTCTCCCAAAAATGTTCGGCCATAGCAGACTTGTTGTATTCAGCGGTTCTTATGGCATTTAAATGTTCCCCCAGACGATCCCTGAGCCGTCGTTTTGTTTCCCCCACATAACACTCCCCACAATCCGGGCATTCTAGTCTATAAACCACTCCACTACTAAGATCTTTTGGTACGCGGTACTTGACCTGAGACACAGCTGTGCACAGCCTCCGCCCAGGAAGCTGTACACAGCGTGTCCCATAACCCCGTAAAATTCTTGCTAGATGTTCAGTAAGGCCCGGATAGTTCAGATTTTTAGCGCTTTTAATGTTTTATATTTTAGCAAATTTTATTGTAAATGATCTTTTATTACAGTTTTTAGCATTCCGTAATAGTTTATTGTAAATATTTTTGTGTAAAGATTGTAGTCATATTAAATTTTAAATTTTATTCAATGGTCGGTGTATGAATTTATATATTCTTAGACATAGTGAGCGGTACTTTACTATGGCGAGTCTGCCATAATGTGATTTAATTGTACAGTGAAGGTCCACTGTATTTTTAACTATTTACGTGAAACTTCGCATAATTGGGGCGGCTGCTTAATCAGGCCAAAATGCACTAGTCCCGATGTGTCCAAATAACCGGAATCGACTGTATATGGCAACATGAAAAGAGCTTTGAAAATCAGAGTAGGAGATTTGCACCTGGTGATCTCACTTATCCAATTTGTTTTTAAAAGCTGAAATTGAAGAATTTCTATTTAATCCAGGTTCAAAATCTGATAAAACTGAATTAAGTAATACAGAAATAGCTGCATAGGATACTTTAGCATCAAAAACAATAAGAATGACTTTTATTTACAAATTTTTTATTGATGTTTTTTTTTTAACTCTGGTTTCATTTTTGACAAATGATTTTACTTTATGTTGGGAATTAAATCAAAATAAGAATCTGTTAATATTTTCAAGCATACATGAAGAAAATTTTCGTTTTTAGAAAATTTCAAAATTCATTCCACAGAGCCTGTTGCTATTGAAAATTCACTGAGAGGGGGCCACTGCTGAGAGGATTAGAGTAGAAAGAAGCATATCCACTAAAAGAACAAATGAGATAAGTGATGGTTGAAGTAACTAATAATTCAGAATCTATTATAAAATGAAATGAGGCTTGGGCAATTTAAGAATAAAATAGAAATCACTGATATCATATTAAACCACATATACTTGAATTAGGAAGTTTTTTGCAATGAAATAGGAAGTCTCTGCCATAACAGTAAATAGAAGAAAACATTAAAAGGGCAGTAAGAACCCATTTATGATGAAAGAGAAAGTTTAAGTATGCAGCTGATCAGTTAAGTCATTAGAAACTAAAATAAAAAGAGATGACATACCCTCACTCCTACCACTTGTAACTTACAAAAATCCACCTTAATAATAGCTATATTTTCTCTAGAAACCTTTGAACACAATTGCTCAGAGTGGGCAATTATGTCACTTAACAACCCTTTATATCATATAGAGATACCACAGTTTGAAGTTAGTGAAAGATGTTGAGCTACTGAAAATGGATAAGCTTTTTGAAAATTTAAAAAATTTTTCATTTAATTAAGTTGTGCTAAATTGTGTTTAATATATTGAATTTAATTGTACAAATCATGTACATTAGCTTATTTTTAAATTTAGCCAAGGATTCAATAAGTTACAACTTTATATTTGTAGAGTGAATTAAGTTGTAACTTGTTAAACCAGAAATTTCAAATTAAATTTAGACCAGAATCATGTATCATACAAGAACAGCAAAGCAATAAAGCCCAATGTAGTAGGAATGCTTTGGCTCAGGAGAGAACTGTCAATGACTGTTCTATTACAGTGTAAGAGAAATGTCATTTCTTTGATGTCCTCACAGAAATTAAAGGGGGACCATCAAGCAATCAGTCACCCCTCACAACATGCAACACATGATACAACAAGATCCTTCACAACATAATGCATTGGTCCCACAGGAATTAGCTACTGTTGCTGACACTGTCAGGGAAACAGGAAATACATTGCATAAGAAGGATAGGTGGAACAGGACCAAGGTATGTCTGTCTGGAAAAAATAGGCAATGTTTGCACTTTGGTACTAATGATATCAAAAACAGGAGAACTTAACAAGTACAGGGCAATGTTGAAAAAAAAAATTTGTCAGTTATAATTAAATTCAGAACTGTCTACAATTCTGTCCAGATAGGAAGGAATACATGATCAGAGTGGCTAGGCAACCAATTCAGCTTCTGATTGTGTTAAGTCTGTCCAAGGCTTATGGGGTAGAATTTTTTTCTCGCTGTCGACTGTGTTAGGTTCAGTAAGAGTAAAAAACATGCATGTATACTTGCATATACTAACATTAGGAGTATAGTACACAAATTTGATGAGTTTGAAGTACTGGCTAAATCATCAAATGCAAACACTGTAGGGATACTGGAGTCATGGTGCCACTCAGACATAAATGATGCAGAATTTCAATATGGGAAGTATGCCTACAGAAAAGAAAGATAGAACAGGGGGTGGAGGAGTTATGCTCTCAGTTAAGAAGCATATAGAATTGAAGGCAATGCACCCATTCAACGTGGCTGGCCAGTGCAATCATCATTTCGTGGTCATTAGGCCTATAACAAAAAAAATAGTAGGACTGTGTTATAGGTCTAATGACTGTGATGAGTATAATGAATGACTATACAGATAAACAGAGTGGGTCAGTAAATCAAAATATCTTATAATGAGAGATATAACTTTCAAGTATTGACTGGAACTTGTGGGTTGGTCAACTGCATGGTAGAAAGCCTTTCCTGAATTTAGGTGACTGCTTTCGACACCAGCATATTAGAGGGGAAATGGAGAAGGCAACACTCTTGATCTGATTATTAGCAGTGACTGTACATGCATTAAGAATCTGCATATAAAAGAAATACTAGGTGGAAGTGACCATGGTGCAGTGAAGTGTAATTTACTTAAAGAATGAGGTTAAAATGAAGGGATTTTGTTTTCATAAACGTGACTACAGTGGTTGCAGACAATTTTTAAATTCTCTTCAGTGGGACCAATTAATGTTACCAACAGCAAATTCTAAATGGGAGGCATTTGGGGAGGTAATCATGAAAACTACTCAGCTTTTTTTTTTTATACCAACTAAGAGATACTGTTCAAGGCTTACACCCAAATGGATGTCAGATGAAGTGATGAGACTAGTAGCTGAAACTAAAAATACACTGGATGCATATAAATTATCAAGAGGAATAGAAACCTACCCTAGGTATAAACTAATTTGCAATTAAGTCACAAAGGGGATTATGCAAGCTAATGCAGATTATGAGAAGACTCTTGCAAAGGAAGTAGCAAAGTCTTCTTTACTTATATAAACACTAGAAGGAAACATATGAATCACACTAGTCTGCTAGATAGGAATGGTTTTACTGTTGATGATCCTGTCCAGGTTGCAGACAAAGAAAATTAATATGTTGCACATCTAATTCTAACAGGGTTGGGCTAAATGGTTTTATGATAGCTGGAGGTTTTTGATTTGATTTGTGGTTTTATGGCACGGTAGCAGCATCTGGGCCTTAATGTGCGAAGTCTATGACTGCAAGCAATAAAAGGAATAAAACTTAAAGGTGTAACAATAAATAATAAAAGATAACAAATATAAGATATAAAAGTATAAGGTACAATGTATTAGCCAGCATAATCAGCACACTCTACGATCACCACTTAGGTGTTGCAGAGGTGAGTTAACTGCAAAAATGTAAAAACATCCAATATATTACAGAATGATACCCAATAAGTGACACTTTTTTTCTGTTTATTTGTTTAACACAATCAGAAGACTTTTTTTTTTTTTTATTGTGGTGCTATACAAAAGTCAGTACTATTAATCTAAAAAGCAAGTGGCAAAAACTTAAGTTTGTAAGGCTAGATTACATAACCTCTGTTTTTAATTGCATTTTCACATCAGTAGTACTGATAAAGGAAAAGGTAGATGAGATATAAACAATGCACACGTATTAATTTAAAGTATCACAGAAATGAAACTTATGTAATTTAATACTTAACTCAAATATATAAATAAAAATAAAATAATTCTTACCAAAGTTTTAATCATGTTGAGTGACCTTAGCAGATTACGAAGTTGCTCTCTCTTCCGATAACTAGCCAAAATACCCAGAGAGGCCGTTGTAAAATCTTTCTTAGCTTGTGCTAAAAAGCTGGAATGATTATGATTGTTCTGATTATTTTATAACACAATGTTCAGTAATGATACAAGAACTGTCCAGGAATAAATGAAAGATTTTTGTCCTTTTATAAGTGGAGTGACATTACAAATAAAATCACGAGTGGGCATTCTCTTCAAAGTTAACAGTAATGTGTGCTTGATAGCAGAGTTCAAATATGTTTTTTGAATTCAGTTCATAATGGAGACTTGAAAAGCCTAAAACAGTGGTTCCCAACCAGTGTGCCTTGGCACATTGGTTTGCTGCGACCCTTTTCAAGTATGCTGCAAGATTAGGAAAATTCCATTGGTTCAATGGAATTTATTCTGTGTATTCAGCACACATTATTTCTGTGTGCTGTTAATATTTGACTTTTAACTTAAAGTGCGACTTGAGTGACAAAAGATTAGGAACTACTGGCCTAAAGTCTGCTGTTGCTGCAGATAAAATCCTAATAAAAATCACAATAAATGATGAAAATCCAGGACTTCCCAATATGACTGAAAAAAACCAGTCTTCTCTTGGGCAATATCCATCCCACCCCAAAAAAAAAAAAAAAAAAAAAAAAAAAAAGCTAAACAAATTAAGTATTCTGGGAAAGCCTCTCTAACGCAAATGGGGTTGTTTATTACTATGCATTTCTGCATGGAAACAATATCAATGTTTAATACTTTGCAGCAGGTCCAAAAGTTCAGTTATTTATGGAAGCTTCAGAAGAAACACCTTTCAGTTAAAGGCATATTAAGTTTTGCATCAAAATAATGTCTCATCTGAGTCAAATCTTGTAATATCCCATCTCTCTAATTTTTCAGATTTTCTGTCCATTGCTTTCTATTCTTTTTTGTTAAAGAAATTAAACAAAATAACATACCATTCAAGCTGCATATCATATAAACAAAAAAAAGTGAGAATTTTATTTTTTATATTTTTATTTAAGGCTTAGAATGGGATTCTGAAAAAGTTTCCCATGTGAACAATACACTAAGTCCTGCAGTGAAGATAAACACAACAAAGTTTATAAAATGACTTTCTTGTATAATGTTCTAAGTCTCAAGTTCAATCACATAAATCATGGAGTTCTTCACTGATTATAAAGAAAATCATTGCCATACAATTTTCTTTAAATTAAACTGCTGCAACATATCTAATACATATGAACCATTGTTAATAATTAACAATGGTTCATATGCATTAATAAACTCTACACTGATCTACCTAAACTGTGGTAGGGGACTCTTTAGATTTATTTCATAGTTTATTGACATAGGAAAAGATACAGTAAAAGTAACCACTGTCATACTTTATGCTCAAATTGGAACATACTAACACTTGGAATGATAATTTATTAATTGTGCTAAAACAGAGTTAACCACAGTTGTATTCAATTCTTGAATTGAAAAATATTAACTGGAACATAACATTTTGCAACCAAAAACAAGTTTAAATACATTTTTTGTTAAAGTTCATTTTAGATAATTTGCAAAATGTAAGGAAATTGAAAATGTGACATACAAAAAATTTATTTACACATATTCATATATATGAAGGTATATTAGCATGAAAAAGTTTGACGTAAAAATTACATGAATATATATATTTTTTGGAAATGGAAGCCAATAAAGTTTTTTTTCCTCCCTTGGTGGCATTACTGTGAATGCTATAATGTAAAAACAATCCATTTCTGTTTTTAAAGTTAAGGATGTATACATATACAAATGCAAATAAAAAAAAAAAACTCCTCTGAGAAGAACGTTAGAATTAACTGAAAGCAGAAAGCAAAGGTGGAGATGAGGTTTCTCAGAAATTCAATGGCCTTGTATACAGGAACATTACAAAATACAAACAAATAAATATCTGTAACAGAGTTCCTGTGTTTCTTGTGTTACTTAACTTAGCCTAACTTAGATTTCTGTGGGCCACAGAGACCCAAATTAATCTGCACCCAGATAATCATGATTCTGTCATAAATAACTTGTCACCTGCTAATGTACAGATACTAACAGCATAACTAGAATCCTTTGAGAGTAATTTTAAAAAGTAAACTTGCCAACTGAAACAAAATTCCAGCCTGATTCAAGCATCGATTGAAATAAACAAAATGTCAACTACTATAGAAATGCGAGGAAATTTTGCAAGGATTCCCAGAAAACACGTCAAAAGAGTTTGATTGCTACACACAGTGACAGTTTTATGAAACAATCAAACTACATTGCATAATATAGTTTCTTACAACTCTGAAATAATAACACTTGATTAAAGGCAAGACACTGAGAATATTTTCTAGATGATTACTGTTCCCCATACCCATACAATATTTTCAAAAACTTCTAGATTTCTGAATGACAGATTTGAGATTTTACTGTGTTTTGGAAACTGGAAGAATTATTGGATAAGGGAATTGCCTTGAAGAATTTTAATTTTGAAAAGAACACCACTAGGTTTAATGAAAATGTTTAATGACTTCCTCACTGCAAATTCACTCTGTTATTCTGGGACAGTCCTTATATGAATAAAAATAAAAATTTTATTATATTCATTATTTGATGAATAGCATTCCTAAATATACAAGAAAGAACATATGGAAAGAACATTCTCAAAGCATTCAAAAAATTTTAATTTCTATCTTTCATATTTTGTTAACAAACAATCATTCTTGTGCAATTCTTTGAAATGGGCATCAGCCTAGCATGAAATGGTTTTCCTTTCTGAGCTAGAAAGAGTATCTATCTACTATATTGTGATTCTCAGGCAATTTCCAGATACCCTTAATCTGGAAACACCCTTGGTTAGTTCAGAAGCAAGCATATCTAAATATCACCAAATTATCTCTAACCAATAATTATTTACAGGAAAATCTGAGCTAGAAAGAGTATCTATCTACTATATTGTGATTCTCAGGCAATTTCCAGATACCCTTAATCTGGAAACACCCTTGGTTAGTTCAGAAGCAAGCATATCTAAATATCACCAAATTATCTCTAACCAATAATTATTTACAGGAAAAAACTCACATAGCTATTCCTGGAAAGGTAAAATATTACTAACAACCCAAGCTAATAGTGATGAATTAAAATAAGGTGAATATAAGTCAAGGTTTGGCACAAAATGATTATTCAGAATTAAGTAAGTTCAGTGAAGAAGGGCACTGGGTTAACAAAAAGAAAATCTGTGCAAATGTGTGTGGAAAGGATGCCATACAGATAGAAGTTTATGGCCATTCCTCTAAGCAGAGGAATCTAAAAGCCCTTTATCAGAGTTTAAGTAGATGAGAAGAGTTTATATTGCTGATAGTGGGATAGTGAATATTTCAGTAGGGCAGAAATTTCTTTAAGGTGATTTGATTTCAGGAAGTGCTGTACAAGCAATGAAATGCTGAATAACAGCAATAAAATTTGAAGGCCTAAACATTGAAGAAACATTGAGAACTGGTTATCCAAAAGACAAAGTCATGGTTCCTGAAGAATACATTGGGGTCCACTGCACTGCCAATTGTTTAGTTTGCTGCAGTTATTATTTATTTTATTTTTGTTCACCTTAACCCTTTCTTCTGCAGCCACTAAGCACTTCAATACTTGTATAGCAGTTCTTGAATTCAGCTTAAGAAATTGTCTAACCAAACTATTCACTGTCCAAATATCAGCAGTGTAAATGTAAACTTTACACTGATCTACCTAAACTCTGGCCAAGGGCCCTTAGATTCCAATCTTCCCTCTGCTCAGATTTTTTAATGGATATGTAATTCTGTCTCTCCAGCTTTTTTTTTCCATACACACATTTCCCTCTCAACACTGAGCAGCAGCTACATAAATTGTATCACTATAATTTTTTTTTTTTTTTTTTTTTGAAACCATGCATTAGAACTGGAATACTTGTTCCTACAGATTAAATTTTCCTATAAACTAACATTATTAAATTTATTACACTGATAACAGATATTACAAAACAAACCACTCAGACATTTTTTACTTTGTACAAGGTACGGCTATTAAATAAGACAGTTACATTAAAATAAATACAAGTCAGCCCTCTCTCTTTAACAAACTTCCATATAGCAAATTTTTTTATTTAGCAATTTTTTTTGATTTCCCCTTGGTCATTACATTAAAAATTTCCATATAACAAACTGATTTTGAGAGACCCGGGTATGCATTATTCACACCTTTAGGCAATAGAAAGCATGCATTAAGAGCTAAAAAGATTAAGAATTAATGACTTTAGCTTTTAAGAGCTAAAGGGTTTAATTCTTAAGAGTTAATCCACACTTGCACACTAATGTGTCATCCACACTTTCATTAAATTTCATTTGTCTCTATTTACATAGTATGTACAAGTGGTTTCTAAATAAGTTTTGTTTTAGCTGCTGTGGAAGTGCTTAATAGTGTAGATCACAGCATTAAAAAAAAAGAAATCGCTTTAAAATTTGGTATCCCTTCCAGTGTGTCAACCATTCTGAAAAACTGTTTCAATTCTCAAGCTATTTGAGGAAACAGGACCCAGTCTAAAGCATGCAAAATTATCCCTGTATGAAGATATAGATGAAGCAGTTTTTAAGTGGGCGAAGTTGATTCAAGACCAAAACATGCCGATATCTGGTCCATTAATAAAAGAAAAGGCTATGGAGTATACATCTTTCCTGGCCTTGATAGTATGAACTAGAGCTATAATGCTCAATACATTCTATGTTGATATCAATCTGTAAAATATCTGTTGATATCTGTAAAAGAATAAGAGAAGTTTACCTCAATATGATACATAGAACACTTCTGTATGATACTCTTCAGAAATTAAAACGAAAACAATTAAAAAATTGAAAATCTTACATTACAGTGAGAAATAATTAAAAATCAATCGAACACAATTAAAAAAATTATTAATTTAACGAAAAAATTGCAAAACAATTTTCCTTCCTGAAGCTAACAATGCTTTTCGACCGTATGTCGTGATCACAGAAATGAAAATTACCAAATATGGATTAGCATGAAACTTAAATAGGGATTATTTGTCTCCATGCATGTGCGAAAAAGACAACAAATGGGAGATTCGGTTTATTGTAGCAAGGAGGTAAAAGCCCTGTTTAAGAATCTGCTGGTTAATATTTGTATTTCTGAGCCCAAAGCAGATTCCATCGTTGAATATTTATAAGCATGAGAAATTGATTAAAGATAATCAGTGTTGATTATCTTTAATCAATGTTGTTGGGTGTTGGGTCCGTTGTTGTTTTCGGTGTTTATGAATGATATTGATGATGGTATATCAAGTTTAATGTCCAAGTTTGCAGATGATACAAAGGTTGGCAGGGTCGTTAAGGACACTACTGACGCTATGCTGTTGCAACAGGATCTGGAAAGGTTGAACAGATGGGCTGAGAGGTGGCAAATGAAGTTTAACATTGACAAATGTAAAGTACTACATATGGGAAACAGTAACCCCAGAGCAACGTATCAACTCTGCGGTACTACACTGACAGTGGTGGAGAATGAAAAGGACCTGGGGGTGATTGTGCAGGCAGATATGAAGTTCTCTGAGCAGTGCAGACGAGCTGCAAGAGTAGCTCATGGTGTCTTGTCAATGATATACAGGAATTTTTCTAGCAGGGATAAGGAGGTGATTATTCCCTTGTATAAGGCAATGGTTAGGCCACATCTTGAGTACTGTATACAGGTGTGGAGGCCTCATTTCAAGAAGGATGTAGAGCTGCTGGAACGGGTACAGAGAAGGGCAACAAGATTAGTGAATGGAACAAAGGGTTGCTCTTACGAAGAAAGGCTTAAGTTTTGCAAATTACCGAGTCTGGAGACTAGGCACCGGCGAGGTGATCTGATAGAGGTGTATAAGGCTTTGAATGGTTTGAGCATGCTCAATGCCAATGGGATTCTTCATCTTTCTCAGAATAATCACCTCAGAGGGCATAAATTCAAATTGAGGAAGGACGGATGTCGGATAGATGTGCGGAAATTTGCCTTTGGCCAGCGGGTGGTTGGTTGGTGGAACCGACTTCCATCATTTGTTGTTGAAGTTGATAGCCTAAACAAATTTAAAGCTCAACTGGACAGGTATTTCGAACGAACGGAGAGGTGAAATGGGAGTGGGGTTTTTTTTTTTTTTTTTGGCTGATGCTGAATAAGCTTGCTTTCTTGCATCATATGCCTCTACTAATGCTAATGCTAATCGATCTTTTGTAGGTGATCATGTGATAGCTGTTATAAATGCAAACGCATACCGGTGTTTGTAGGTTTACGACAGATGTTAAATTGGATTTTATTCGAGTCCCGAATAAGTGTGAAATTTAGAAAATTTAATGACTTAGTATCTGTATTCTCCCTTTCCAATGTAAATTTGAGTCTAGAATGAATATTATTAAAAAAATGTAAAATTTCTTGGATAGTGCTACTATCAGTAATAATCAAACCATCAAACCATTGACGGGTGTGCTTCATATTTCATGCAGTAAATGCTCCTGTTACTGACAGGCTGGCATCTAATTGATATGTTCAATGAAGGGTGGTTGAATTTCAAAAACTAATAAAAATATTTGTTTTTAATAAAAAAAACATATGGATTCTTTTTCACAGTCACGTTCAGATAAGATTGAAAATAAAGATGGCATCAAAAAAATTTAAGAATTTTGAATCAATTTTTGCTTATTTTTCCAATTTTTGCATACGCGGTTACAATGTGTACAAAAAGGATAAACAGGATTTTGCTTTTAATTATTAAACACACAAAATCTAAGAAAGTGCATCCAGCTGACATAGATGAACAGTGGAATGTTGAGTCAGTTTGGTGTGACATAAGTAGTGGGAAAGCAAAAATGAGAATAGGTGTGCGCTATAGGCTTAATGACTGTGATGAGTACAACAAACATACAGAGAAAAAGAATGGGGCAGTAAATCAGAGCATCTTATAATGGGGAATTTTAACTTCCCAGATATTGACTGGAACTTGTGGATTTGTTACTCGCACACTAGCAAGGCTTTTGTGGATTTATTCGATGATTGTTTTCTACAGAAGCATGTTCAAGAGGCAACCAGAGGGAGTAATACTCTTTATTTGATTATCAGCAGTTATTATTCATGCATTAAGAATTTGCAGATAAAGGAACTGCTAGGTGACAGTGATCAAATGTACTGATGTGGGATTTACTTTAAGACATAACTACCTTCAGGGTTAAAGGGAAGGGTTTTTGCTTTCATAAAGGTGACTACAGTGGTCTTTTTTAAATTCTATATAGTGGGACCAATTGATGAAGTTACCAACAGAAAATTCTAATGGGCAGCTTAATGATTTTGTAATAACAGAGAAAAGTGGAGGAAAAATTGTTGAAATTAAATATAAGAAAGGCACCTGGGGTGGATGGATCTATCCAGTTAAAATAAAGGAGGCAGCAAAGGAAGTAAACAAACCCTTAGCCATAATAATGAGGGTGTCCTTGGACCCGGTGGAGGTCTCCACGGCCAGATGATGTGCAAATGTTCCAGTCAATATCTGGAAAGTTAAAATCTCCCATTACAAGACAATCTGATTTACTGGCTCGCGCTATATTTCTCTTTTTTTTTTTTTTTGTAGTTGTTGGTGCACAGGCTTCTGTGACCATAATGCACCTCCCAAGGTTTTTGCAGTACTTTGATCCAAGCCCGAGGCGGGAATCGAACCCGCGACCTTTGGGTTGCCAGGCAGGCACTTTACCCACCCGGCCAGGCTTGTGACCATAATGCACCTCCCAAGGTTTTTGCAGTACTTTGATCCAAGCCCGAGGCAGGAATCGAACCGGCGACATTTGGGTTGCCAGGCACGCACTTTACCCACCCGGCTAGCCCGGTCGGCCGCTATATTTCTCTGTATGACTGTTCATTGTATTCATCAGAGTCATTAGGCCTATAACACACTACTACTCTCATTTTCCCTTGTCTTTTTTGTTTATGTCACACTGAACTGATCCACCCATGTAAACTGGATGCATTTCCTTAGATTTTATGTGTTTCTTAACTAACAGCATAACTCCTCCCTTCCTACCCTGTCTATGTTTTCCTTAAACATTGTACTCCCCAAATTCCAATTCTGCATTGCTTATATCTATGTGACACTGTGTCTCTGATATCCCAACAATATCTGCCTTTGATGCATTTAGAACATCGCCTACCAGAGATTATATATTAAAGCAAATGAAGAGCCTCACTTGCTTCGAAGCAAGCAAGCAAATGAAGAGCCTCGCTTGCTTCGAAGAAAGTGGTTGTCGCTAAAATATACTTTTAAACTAAAACAGGGATGTTTGGCAAGATTGTTATACCATTTTCTGTACTGGTTACATGCTGATGAGATTCTTCAGCATGTAACTTGTACAGAGCCATTGTAGTCTTCTAGTATACACTGCTGGGCATGGTTCCATTTCACGATTAGAATCACCAACAGTTGACTGTGCATGGCAAAGGCTGTCCACCAATGCCAATTGGATGTGCTTCCTTAGATTATGTGTTTCTTAACTAACAGCATAACCCCTCCTCCCTTCCTACCCTGTCTAAGGAATTTGGGGAATACTCATTGTACCCCAAATTCCAATCTGCACTACTTATATCTGTGTGATGCCATGTCTCTGATATCCCAACAATATCTACCTTTGATGTCTTGACCAGCACTTCAAATTCATCAAATTTATTTACTATACTTCTGGCATTGACGTACATGCAAATACACACACACCTGTTCTTACTCTTAGTTACCCTAACACAGCCCATGTATTTACATGTTCCATGCTGACTCCCAGCAGTTCTTGAAATCCCCAGCAACTTGCTCTCTAGGCTGCTGCTGCTCATTCCAATAAAAACAGTGCAAGAACCACTTCTGCCTCTGCCTGTGGATACTTGACATAATGTAAAAAAATATTATGGAGGTCCTAAAGTCTCGAAACTTTATTAGCCATTTTCAACAGACAACTTGTGTAGTCGAGAGCCGCCAATTTTTTTTTTTATTGGAAGACTGATGGGGGCTTTTCTTTAATACCATCTTCAAAGGAGAGTGAACACGTGTCGTAGGCCAACTTTTATAGCCCAAGCACATTCCATTGCTATATTTCAAAAGTATGGTGCGGGGTGTTTCAGTAGGTGAAAGAAGAAGTAGGATAGAAGGAAAATTTTCCCTCCCCATCATATTATACTAATAGTTTGGGAATTTGAAAATTGTAGATTTAGAGCAGCTTAAGGGTTGGGTTTTTTTTTTTTTTTTGATACCGTTGATCTTTTAGTATGTGAATCCCCCCTCCCCCCCAAGCTGGAAATTTTCCGACCCACCTAATACTGCCTCGATTGCATCAGCAAATATTCTTGCACTCTTTCTATTTAAGTGTATTCTATCCCTAGAAGCTTCATATTATGAGGGATGTAGAATTGCTAGAAAGAGTACAAAGAAGGGCAACAAGATTGGTGAGGTGAACAAAGGGGTGCTCTTACCAAGAAAGGCTTAAATTCCGCAAATTGCAGCACCCGGAGACTAGGCACCTGCAGGGTGATCTGACTGAGGCGTATAAGGCCTTGAATGTGTGAACCACGCTCAATGCTGATGAGATTCTTCCTCTTGCTCAGATTACAAACATGAGGGGGCATAAATTCAAACTGAGAAAGGAGACAGTTGCAGAATAGATGTTCAGAAACTTGCCTTTAGCCAGCAGGTGGGTGATTGCTGGAACAAACTTCCATCCATCGTTGTGGAAGCTAACAGCTTAAATAAATTCAAGGAAGAACTGGACAAACTTTTAGAGTGAATGGTTGTGTAAAATTGGATTTTTTTTTGGATGATACTGTATAAGCTTGCTTTCTTGAATCATATGGCTCTACTAATGCTAAAGTTAAATGTGATTTTCTCTTTACAAAACCATTGATGAATTTGAGGTATTGCTCAAAACATCAAAGGCAGATATTGTTGGGATATCAGAGACGTGGTGTCACACAGATATAAGGAATGCAGAACTGGAATTTGGGGAGTACAATGTCTACAGAAGGGATAGACAGGATAGGAAGGGACGAGGGGTTATGCTATTAGTTAAGAAATACATCAAATCCAAGGAAGTGAAGCCAGTCGACATTGCTGGACGGAGCAGTGTCCAGTCAGTTTGGTGTGACATAAGCATTGGGAGATCAAAATTGAGAGTAGGAGTGTGCTATAGGCCTAATGACTCTGATGAGTATAATAAGAAATTGTACAGGGAAATAGAATGGGCCAGTAAATCAGAGAGTCTTATAATGGGAGATTTTAATTTCCCAGATATTGAGTGGGATTTGGGGGCTGGTCACTCACACAATAGCAAAGCTTTTGTGGATTTATTGGATGATTGTTTTCTACATCAGCATGTTCGGGAGGCAACTAGAGGGAGTAATACTCTTGATTTGATTATCAGCAGTGATTCTTCATGCATTAAGAATCTGCAGATAAATGAACCACTAGGTGGCAGTGATCAGTGTGCTGAAGTGGGATTTACTCAAAGAGGTAACTACCATTAGGGGTAAAGGGAAGGGTTATTGCTTTCGTAAAGGCGACTACGATGGACTGAGACAGTATTTAAATTCTATACAGTGGGACCAACTGATGATGTTACCAACAGCAAATGCAAAATGGGAAGCATTCAAAGAACTTATCTTGGAAGCTACTAGGTTTTACATACCAACTAAGAAATATTGTTCAAGGTTTAGGCCTAAATGGATGTCGGATGAACTGATGAGGCATACGGCAGAGAAGAAACATGCATGGGATACATACAAATTAACACATGACACAGACGCCTATGATAGATACAAGTTGATCTGTAACCAAGTTAAGAAGGAGGTTAGGCAGGCGAAGGCAGATTACGAGAAATCTTTGGCAAGGGATGCAAAGAAAAACAGCAAAGAGTTCTTTACTTATGTAAACTCTAGAAGGAAGGGGATGAATCAGATTGGTCCACTTGATATCGATGGGTCAACTGTTGATGATCCTGCTCAGGTAGCTAACAAACTAAATGAATATTCTGCATCGACATTCACACATGAGGAGTTATTTAGCGAGGGGAAAGCCAGAGGTGTATTCAACTCTGGCAGTAAGCTAGAGAATCTTGTAATAACTGAGAGTAAAGTGGAGGAGAAATTGTTGAAGATAAATACAAGAAAGGCACCTGGGGTGGATGGGATCTATCCAGTTATATAAAAGGAGGCAGCAGAGGAAGTAAGCAAACCCTTAGCCATAATTATGAGAGCTTCCTTGGACTCAGGGGAGGTACCCACAGACTGGAGATGTGCAAATGTGACCCCAATTCACAAAGGAGGATCAAAGGCTGAAACAAGTAGTAGTAGTAGTAGTGGCATGTGATGCAAGAAAGCAAATGTGTGAGCTTATGCAGCATCAGCCAAAAACAAAAAAAAAAAAAAAAAAAATCACACCATTCCCTCCAAATGCCTGTCCAGTTCCTCCTTCAATTTATTCAACCTATCAACTTCCACAACGACAGATGGAAGTTTGTTCCAGCAATTAACCACCCGCTGGCTAAAGGCAAATTTCTGCACATCTATTCTACATCTGTCTTTTCTTAATTTGAATTTATGCCCCCTTAGGTTCCCATCAGAATTCAGCGTGTTCAACCCATTCAAGGCCTTATATACCTCAATCAGATCACGGCGCAGGTGCCTAGTCTCCAGCCACTGCAATTTACAGAACTTAAGCCTCTCTTGGTAGGAGGATCCCTTCATTCCCCTCACCAATCTTGTTGCCCTTCTCTGTACGCTCAAGTAAATCTACATCCTTCCTAAAATGAAGCCTCCAGACCTGTACGCAGCACTTACGGCGTGGCCTGACCATTGCCTTATACAGAGGGATAATCACCTCCTTTTCTCTGCTAGCAAAATTCCTATATACCATGGACAAAACCCCATGACCTGCCCTGGCAGCCTGTCTAAATTGCTCAGAGAGCTTCATATCTGACTGCACAATTACTCCCAGGTCTTTTTCATTTTCTACCACCTTAAGTGTAGTACGACACAGTTGGTACTTTTCTCTGGGGTAACTTCTACCCATATGCAGTACTTTGCATTTGTCAAGGTTAAACTTCAGTTGCCACTTCTTAGCCCATCTGCCCAAATTATCTAGATCCTGCTGCAGTAGCACACTGCCATTACTGTCATTAACAACCCTGCCAACCTTTGTACCATCTGCAAACTTCGACATTAAGCCTGATATACCTTCATCAATATCATTGATAAATATACAAAACAACAGTGAACCTAACACCGAACCCTGTGGGACTCCACTAATAACATTAGTCCAAGAAGAGCAACACCCATTGATTACCACCCTCTGTCTTCTCCCACTTAACCATCCTTTTATCCATTGTAGCAACTTACCCTTAATACCATTCTGCTCCAATTTGTACAATAGTCTTCAATGCGCAACAGTGTCAAAAGCTTTCCTGAAATCCAAATATATGATATCAAAATTATTTTTTGCATCCAGTTCCTTTGTAACCACATCATAATATCCTATCAAATTTGTCAGACAAGACTTTCCCTTAACAAACCCATGCTGTGTCTGAATTATTGCTGCAGTCTTGTCTAGATGATCCTGCAATGCATCTTTAACCAGCGACTCCATTATTTTACCCAGAACAGAAGTTAAACTAACTGGTCTGTAATTACTCGTGTCACCCTTCAATCCCACTTTGTGAAATGGGGATACATTTGCACATCTCCAGTCCGTGGGAACCTCCCCTGAGTCCAAGGATGCTCTCATAATTATGGCTAAGGGTTTGCTTAGTTGCTTTGCCGCCTCCTTTAATATAACTGGATAGATCCCATTCACCCCAGGTGCTTTTCTTACGTTTAACTTCAACAATTTCTCTTCCACTTTGCTCTCAGTTATTACAAGACCATTAAGCACCATGCTACAATTTGATAACCTTCTGCCATTTTCAAACCTTAATAACTCCTCATGTGTGAATGTAGATTCAAAATACTCATTCAGTTTGTTTGCTATCTGAACAGGATCATCAACAGTCGAACCATCGATGTCAAGTGGACCAATCAGATTCATCCCATTCCTTTTAGAGTTTATATAAGTAAAGAAATCCTTGCTGTTTTTCTTAGCATCTTTTGCCAAGGATTTCTCGTAATCTGCCTTCGCCTGCCGAACCTCCTTTGTGACCTGATTACAGATTAACTTATATCTGCCATAGGCTTCTGAGTCGCTTGATAATTTATATGCATCCCATGCATATTTCTTCTCTGTTACGAGTCTCATTAGTTCATTTGATAACCATTTAGGTCTAAACCTTGAACATTATTTCTTAATAGGTATGAAACTTTTAGTAGCTTCCACGATTAATTCCTTGAATGCTTCCCACTTAGAATTTACTGTTGGTAACATTGTCAGTTGATCCCACTGTACAGAATTTAAAAACTGTTGGAGACCACTGTACTCGCCTTTACGGAAGCAAAAACCCTTTCCTTTACCCCTGATGGTAATTAAATCTTTAAGTAAATCCCACGTCAGTACACTGTGATCACTGCCACCTAGGGGTTCCTTTATCTGCAAATTCTTAATACAAGAATGATCACTGCTGATAACCAGATCAAGAGTATTACTTTCTCTGGTTGCCTCTCGAACATGCTGCTGCAGAAAACAATCATCCAATAAATCCACAAAAGTCTGACTAGTGTGTGAGTGCCCAACCCACAAGTTCCAGTCAATATCTGGGAAGTTAAAATCCCCCATTATAAGACATTCCGATTTACTAGCCCACACTATTTCTCTGTACAATTGTTCATTGTAATCATTTGAGTCATTAGGCCTATAACACACTCCTACTCTAATTTTTGCATTCGCAGTGCTTATGTCACACCAAACTGACTCAACAGTGCACTGTTCATCTATATCAACTGGATGCATTTCTTTTGATTTTATGTTTTTCTTTATTAACAGCATAACACCTCCTCCCTTCCTATCCTGTCTATCCTTTCTGTACACATTGTACTCCCCAAATTCCAGTTCGGCATTCCTTATATCTGTGTGACACCGCGTCTCTGATATCCCAACAATATCCGCCTTTGATGTCTTGACCAACACTTCAAATTCATCAAATTTATTTACTATACTTTTAGCATTGGTATACATGCACCTATTCCTATTCCCAGCCGCTCTAACACATCCCATATACCCACCTGTTTCATGATGACTGACATCCGTCCCTGAAACCCCCAACACCCCTCGCTCCAGGTCGCTACTTATTCTAATAGAAGTTGTGCAAGAATCACGTTCACCTCTGCCTACGGCTACTGTTAAACTATTATTCCTTGTATCCCCCCAAGCTATCAGTTTTCCGACCAACCTAACACTGCCTCGATAGCATCAGCAAATATTCTTGCACCCTTTCTATTTAAGTGTATCCCATCCCTGTAGAAGCAATCTCTCCTGTTAACTAGTACAGTCCAGGCTGAAAAAAATTCTACCCCTTGAGCCTTGCACAATTTTTCCAGGGCCGAATTGATCGACAAGGCTCTCATCATATACTCCCTCCTATCGTGTCTGGGCAGAATTGCAGAAACTTTCAAATTCAACCCTAATTCACGGCTTTTTTTCATCAGTGACCTGTACTTGTTAAGTAATTCTGCCGGTCTCCTACTCTTAATTAATTATAGACAAGTAATTATAGACCTATGAGTTTAACTTCTGTTCCAGGAAAATTAATGGAGGCACTAGTTAAAGAAGCACTGCAGGATCATTTAGACAAGACTTCAGTTATAGCTCGGACAGCATGGTTTTGTTAAGGGGAAGTCTTGCCTAACCAATTTGATTGGATACTATGATGGAGTCACAAAGGAACTGGATGCAGGGAATAACTTTGATATTATATACTTGGATCTTAGAAAGGCTTTTGATACTGTTGCACATGGAAGACTGCTGCACAAATTGGAGCAGTGTGACATTGGAGACAAATTGCTGCTGTGGATAAAGGGGTGGCTGAGGGGGAGAAGACAGAGAATGATGATCAATGGACACTGCTCGTCGTGGACTAATGTTATTAGTGGAGTCCCTCAGGGCTCAGTGTTGGGTCCATTATTGTTTTCTGTATTCATAAATGATATTGATGATGGTATATCAAGCTTAATGTCGAAGTTTGCAGACGATACAAAGGTAGGCAGGGTTGTCAATGAGACTACTGACACTATGCTGCTGCAACAGGATCTGGAAAGGTTGAGCAGATGGGCTGAGAGGTGGCAAATGAAGTTTAACATTGACAAATGTAAAGTACTACACAGGGGAAACAGAGCAACGTATCACCTCTGTGGTACTACACTGACAGTGGTAGAGAATGAAAGGGATCTGGGGGTGGTTGTGCAGGCAGATATGAAGTTCTCTGAGCAGTGCAAACGGGCTACAAGAGTAGCTCATGGTGTATTGTCAATGATATATAGGAATTTTTCTAGCAGGGATAAGGAGGTGATTATTCCCTTGTATAAGGCAATGGTCAGGCCACACCTAGAGTACTGTATACAGGTCTGGAGGCTTCATTTCAAGAAGGATGTAGAGCTGCTGGAACAAGTACAGAGAAGGGCAACAAGATTAGTGAATAGAACAAAGGGGTGTTCTTACGAAGAAAGGCTTAAGTTTTGCAAATTACAGTGTCTGGAGACTAGGCACCAGCGAGGTGATCTGATAGAGGTGTATAATGGCTTGAGCATGCTCAATGATGATGGGATTCTTCCTCTCGCTCAGAATAATCACCTGAGAGGGCATAAATTCAAATTGAGGAAAGACAGATGTAGGATAGACGTGCGGAAATTTGCCTTTAGCCAGCAGGTGGTTGGTTGGTGGAACAGACTTCCATCCCTTGTCGTGGAAGTTGATAGCCTAAATAAGTTTAAGGCTCAGCTGGACAGGTATTTTGAAGGAACAGAGGGGTGAAGTGGAAGTGGTTTTTTTTTTTTTTTGGCTGATGCTGCATAAGCTTGCTTTCTTGCATCAAATGCCTCTACTAATGCTAATTCTATTTCATTCAGAATTCCATTTCTATTTAAATCAGGGGTGGGAACCTGCAGCTTTTGGGGTACCAGTCGCGAACTTTTGTCTATTTCTCTCAAATGCAAAATCCACCTTTTATTTCATGACGTAACACCAAAGTCAAAATATTTTTAAGGTAAATTTCATCTATTCTCTTTTTTATATATTGTTATTTTCATTACATAATTTAGTTTACAGTTAATTTAGCTGTACATTACCAAACAGCTAAAAAATATTGGACAGATCGACAGAGGACAAAACAAACTGAAGAGGTAAAATTATTTATATTGATATCGGTGTAGTTTGCAAGAGGCCTTTCAGTGGCAACTCTATAATTGGCAAACTGGCAACTCGGTAATTGGCGAATTAGCAACCACCCAGTGATTCGCATCACAGGCCTGAGAGCTTCTTAAGAAAGAAATGTAACATGTTAAAGAAAATGTATGCGTTACACAAAATTTATGCATTGCCTTTTCTAGTTAAGGCAAATAATAATGAATTATATATTAAAGTAAATACAAAATAAAGCATTTATTATAATTCACTAAACTTTACAGAATATTATTGTTTCCCATACAGATGATATGGCATCAGTTCCACTTGAAACTGAACTTCATTTGGTAATGTTGGAATCGTTACCACAGATGACTCATCTCGCTGACTGCTATCAGTATCAGTTGATATTAGTGTCATTCTCCCAAGTTCCACTGGCTTGTTTCCTTTAAAATTGAATCTTCAAATCTGTGTTTTTAATTTTTACTGGTAACCCGATTATGTCAATAAATAAGAAAAGAGCATTAGAGGGAAAAAAGAGTATACAGTGAAGAATGGGAATTGCAGTATTATGTTGTGGCAGTGAACAATAAAATGATGCATTTGCCCTACAATGCAATATTGGCAACAGTGAAAAAATACAATACATATCAGCATCACGCAACCCAGTACTATAAGGACAACAAATATGCTAAACTAGAAGAAGATCCTTGAAAGTCTGCACTTAAGAAAATGAAAGATGGAAATCACAGCAGCAATAAGTATTCAAACTATGTCAGCACAAGGGACCGACATCACTGAAATGACATATACAGTAGCATATATACTTGGAAGAAGTGAGTCATTTAGCGATGTGGAAATCAAAAAAGAATGCACTGTTGAAGTTGCAGGATGTTTAGATTCAGCTAAGTTTAATAAGTACAAAAAACTACCTCTTTCAAGGAGGACCATAACTGATTGGTAACATGAACAACTTTAATAACGAATATTTTATTTCTATATTTTGCTGATTTTTACAAGTTCATGAAATGCAAAATTAGTAAAATTTAAATAAAATTAACCGAATGTTAATTCTTTTAATATTTGAGAAATTAGCTTGTGCTTTAAATCGTTTAATTTGGAAAATTTTATTGTAAGAGTTATAAACACTAAAGGAAACTTTTATATATATTAACATCAAATGTTTTACATAGTTGTTTACATTAGTAAATTAATAAGAGGAGTTTACCTCAATATAGTACGTGGAACACTTCCGTATGATACCCTCCAGAAATTAAAACGGAAAAAACGAAAAAATCGACAACTTACCGGTACATTAAAGTAAAATATAAATAATTAAATAATTAAAGTAAAATATAAATAATTAAATAATCAATTTAACACAATTCAAAATCAATTCAAAACAATTAAAATTCAAATAAACGCAATTAAAAGAATCTAACGAAAATATTCAAAACGATTTTCCTTCCTGAAGCTGACAATGCTTTTCGACCGACTGTCGTGATCACAGGAATGAAAATTACCGAATCAGGCTAAACCTGCAACTACAGGTTTGTTTCCTACAGGAACTCGGCATTTTCAGCCTTAGCCACACATGTATATAATATTATAAAACCTTTTAGACAGGTTATACAATTTGGGATTAAGAATTACGATACGTTATTTAATAATCTTAAAGACTGTAGACTCGGCGACAATGACAATTTATTCTCATTAGATGTTACCTCATTATATATGAATGTAAACGTTGAATACACATTAGATATCATTTGGGATATGTTAAATAAAAACTCGACACCGATTAATTATACGAAGCTGCCCATTAAGGAAATTTTTCACTTAAACTATTAGCTGAGGCTAACTACATCACCTTTCGAGACAAGGTGTACAAACAAATTTTTGGATTACCAATGGGTTTGAGCCTGAGTGGCTTAATGTCAGAGATCTATCTCTCAACGATTGAGCAGATACATTTGACACCTTTTCGTCCCCGTATCACATACTATGGGAGGTATTTAGACGATGTTCTAGTTATTACTGATAGTAGTACTATCCAAGACATTTTACATTCGTTTAATAATATTCATTCTAGACTCAAATTTACATTGGAAAGGGAAGATACGGATACTAAGTCATTAAACTTTCTAAATTTCACGCTTACCCGTGACTCGAACAAAATACAATTTAGCATCTATCGAAAACCCACAAACACCGGTATGCTTCTTCATTATAATAGCTACCACCCGTTCACCTACAAAAGATCGATTATCTTTAATCAATTTCTAAATGCCTATAAATATTCAACGACGGATTCTGCTTTGGACTCAGAAATACAAATATTAACTAGCAGATTCTTGAACAGGGGTTATCCCATTAACACAATAAATCGAATTAGGGTACAAGCTAAGGATAGGATAAAAAATACTACACCAATCAACAATAGTAATATCAAAAAATACTTTATTTCTGTCCCATATGTTGAACAGTGGCACAAACAACTTAACAGATTCTTTAAAGATACCGAATTTAAAATTATAGCTAGGCCTATACGGAAGTTACACACTATACTGAACAATCGCTCGGTTCTTTCCGCGTTCGCAACACAAATTAATGATCTAGTATACAACATTTCTTGCGGTGATTGCGACTCGTCTTACCAGGGTTCGACGCGGTTTTCTCTTAATATTCATGTAAATCAACACGAAGCCTCGGTTCGTGCTTCTCGTTCAGCAGCGTCAGAATTAGCCTTTCATGCCATTAACGAAAAACATACTTTTTTATTTAACGAGGCCAAAATACTTAACGTTCAACGTAATTATACGCGACTATTAATTGCAGAAACCGTTGAAATTAAATTACACGAGAATTCTGTTAATGTTCGGCGGCCATATTTGATCTCCGATGCGTGGACCTTTACGCGCATGCGCGAAGACATATAATCACTATTTAGTTGCAGGTTTAGCCTGATTCGGTAATTTTCATTCCTGTGATCACGACAGTCGGTCGAAAAGCATTGTCAGCTTCAGGAAGGAAAATCGTTTTGAATATTTTTGTTAGATTCTTTTAATTGCGTTAATTTGAATTTTAATTGTTTTGAATTGTGTTAAATTGATTATTTAATTATTTATATTTTACTTTAATGTACCGGTAAGTTGTCGATTTTTTCGTTTTTTCCGTTTTAATTTCTGGAGGGTATCATACGGAAGTGTTCCACGTACTATATTGAGGTAAACTCCTCTTATTAATTTACTAATATTATTATCAACGTAGAACATATTGAGTATTACAGCTCTGATTCATACTATATAGTTGTTTACAATAAATATTCAATAAATCTGATTTATTTTATTAAAGAGAAAATATTTACCTAGCAATAATTTTCATTTGAGCAAATTTTCTTTAACAGTTTTTTGTGTAAAATTCTTTGCTTTCCAAAGTGCATATGTGTAAAAAACTGTTGTTTTTTTTTTTTTTTTTTTTTTGGTTTTTAGGAGCATTAGCAACTAAGGCCATATTGCTCCAGGATACGCGGTGGTCATTCCCTGACCTTTCTGCATCCTCCATATTTGGTGGTGATGAGCTCGAACCCCGGTCTAATCAAGAAGGGTGTGCTACGCACTGCTGCTCTTTCCCACCTGGCTACGGAGGCGCCATGGGTAAAAAAGAAGTCAAGTAGAATGTAAAAGGCTACAAAGTAAGCATAATATAAATATTCTATAATCCTCTTTGTAAATAGGATAGAATGTCATTTTTTAAGTCTTTAAGGGTGCATTTTAACAACAACTTTATTGTCAGTTAATTCTTTCTTCCTAAATAATCATCTAAACTGGGTGTTTTAAGATTTCTGCTTTTTTCAAATACCCCATTTCAAATTTTAAAAAAGGGGCATCTTGGAAATATAATTACAAAAAAGTGGTATTATACCCTAAAATGGGGTAAATATGGCAACCCTATCTGGGTATCTTACTGCCAGGACATGTGGAATTGACATCTTCACCATCTTCAAAGAAGAATGCCGTGAAGTGGAACTGAATTTATGTAATTTAGTAAGTGTATGCACAGATGCCACACCTTCCTTGAAAGGAAAACATGAAGGATTTGTTGCATTACCACAGAAAGAATTGCCAGATCCAGACACTTTGATTTCCTTTCACTGTATTCTTCATCAGCAGAATCTGTGCCAAATCTACTGTTTTAAGTGATACATTAAATAAAGTTACAGGTATTGTAAATTACATTCGAGCAAATCCATCACAACATCACCAATTTCGCAACATGCTTCAGCTTGATGACGAAAAATTCAGTGGATATGCCATATCATTCTAAAGTGCGCTGGTTGTCCAAAGGACAAATACTTATCAAACTTTTATCTTTGCAGAAACAAATCACAAGCTTTTTTTGAGGAACTGAATCAACAGTGGGAATTGCCAAAAGTCGAGTTCTGCAGAGATATTGCATTTTTGTGTGATATAATGTCAAAGCAAAATGATCTGAATATTTTTTTGCAATGTAAAACCAAATCTATATATGATATGTGGCTTAAAATACAGACATTTCGGAAAAAGCTGACCTTTTTCAAAACCTTGCTTACTCGATCAGAACTTTCAGCTGAACACTTTCCTGAACTGGAAAAAGTAATTAATGAACAGGATAAAAACAAATCATTAAGGAAATGCAATATGAAAGAATACACAGCTGTTCTGACTCCCTGATTGAACAATACAATGAAAGGTTTGCTGATTTTCAGAAACATGATCTCACACTGAAACTAGCTTTTCAACCACACCTGATTGATGTCTCCAAAGCACCTGATGATTTACAGATGGAATTAATTGAGCACTCAGAAGATATTTGGAGCGAGAAGGGTCCTTTTCAAATATGGAAAAATACTGTTGAATACCCACATCTATGTCAATATGCTCGTCAAATGCTATCCAGTTTTGGCACAACATACTGTTGTGAGCCGACCAGGCTAGCCAGGTGGGTAAAGCGCCTACCTGGCAACCCAAAAGTTGTGGGTTCGAATCCCGCCTCGGGCTTGGATCAAAGTACTGCAAAAAACCTTGGGAGGTGCACTATGGCCACAGAAGCCAATGCGCCAACTACCAAAAAAAAAAAAAAAAAAAAAATATTGTTGTGAATCAACATTTTCATACATGGCACAAATAAAAAAAAGCTTGAGATCTCAGATGATGGACATTCACGTGAAGGACCAATTAAAACTACACTGAGCAATGTTGGAACCAAATATCAGACTACTATCTGGCATTAAGCAGTCGCAAAAAAAGTCATTAAATGGTTTGTTGTCCAAGTTCGTCGATTTTTAGTTTTGTTATCATATTTGCTAAACAAATAAATGTATATGGTAATTTTTTTGTTTTAATTCCTCATACAATAACAAGCTGTAATTAAAATTGTAAATATGCCTACAAAAATATATTTTTTTTTGTATATATTAAATTCTCAGCATGCAGCCTAATAGTATCTTGGTTAAAGAAAATATGGCTTTCCAATGTAAAAAGGTTCCCCACCCATGATTTAAATGATCCTATAGTGCATTCCTGATCATTGCTTCCATTATTACTCTCCCAGTGAAGTCAGACTGAGAGGTCAGCAATTATCCACTTCACTTTTAGACTGTCTTTATGTACTGAGAATGCAAGGGAATGTTTCCTGAGTCCAATGATGCCCTCATAATTAACCTCATGGTTTAACACACTCTCATGTTGCCTCCCTCAAAATTTTCTATCAACTCGAGAGCCTTACTCATCTATAGGCTAAAAATTTTCTAATAAATTATCGCCCAAAATTTCAACATCACTACTTTTATGCTTCCTAGCTTCAACTGCCCAATTTTCCTTATCATGATGATTTTTTTTTTTTTTCAATAAATATCAATGCAAAGTAATTGTTCAAATTTATCCACAACGTCAGCTGAGGCATCTATGGCTTTCCAAAAACCCATTACACCAAGGTCTGATCTAATTTTCTCTCTTCTATTTTTTTGTATTCCCATACATGCTCCTCATACCTGTTTTTTACTCTCTTAGCCAGCCATCTCTCATTATCCGTCTGCCATTCTAACCTTTTTTGTAGTACCATTACAGATCAACTTGGAGCTGTTATAGGCTCCATCAGTATTTTTTGGTATTGCTCTATCTTGTTCTCCATGCTATCAATTCTGCTCTATTAACATGTTAACTGTCTTTTATACTTGCGGAAGAAGTATGCAGTGCTTTTTATTAAATGGATTTCATCTGTGAAGAATCATTACTCCAAGTAACACTGGCATCTGTGTTGCAGCTTTCTGACATCAATAGATGCATATGAACAAGGTTCAGAATCTGCATCACTTGAATAATATTTCACTCCATTCTCACCAATTCTTCACTAATAGTATGAGCAAACATAACTTTTCAATTCTCAGACTAATTAAATATGATGCTTTCAGCAACCTCATTCTGAGATCCCACTAAGGAAATAATTTTTTTTCTAAAGTTTCTAATTTCTTTTAAAAAACTTCTGGTTTATTGTAAAAAGTAGGATGTTTTGTTACCAAATGGTGATGCAAATTTGTGGGTTTCAATCTTTTGTTAGACAGAACGTTATAGCACAGTACACACTGGTTTTTAGATTCAGTTTCAATTCCATAACATGCAAAACCCATTTTAATATATTTATCTTTATGAAAAGATGATAGTGAAGATATAGGATGTTATATGATATATATCATTAGCATTAGTAGAGGCATACGATGCAAGAAAGCAAGCTTATGCAGAAGCAGCCAAAAAAAAACACAAAAAAAAAAAAAAAAACACTCCGATTTCTCCCCCTCCGTTTGTTCCAAATACCTGTCCAGCTCAGCAGTAAATTTATTTAGGCTATCAACTTCCACAAAAAAAACAGGAAGTCTGTTCCACCAAACAACTACCCACTAGCTAAAGGCAAACTTCCGCACATCTATCCTACAACTGTCTTTCCTCGATTAGAATTTATACCCTCTCAGGTGATTATTCTGAGTAAGAGGAAGAATCGCATCAGCATTGAGCATGCTCAAACCATTCAAGGCTTTATACACCTCAATCAGATCAACTCGCAGGTGCCTAATTTCCAAATACTGTAATCTGCAAAACTTAAGCCTTTCTTCGAAAGAGCAACCATTCGTTCCATTCAATAATCATACTGCCCTTCTCTGTACTAGTTCCAACAGCTCTACATCCTTCTTAAAATGAGGCCTCCAGACCTGTATACAGTCTTCAAGGTATGGCCTGACCATCGCTACAAGAGGATAATCACCTCCTTATCCCTGCTAGAAAAATTACTGTATATCATTGACAAGACACCACAAGCTATTCTTGCAAACAATCTACACTGCTCAGAAAACTTCATATCTGCCTGAACAATTACCACCAGGGCCTCTTCATTTTCTACCACTGTCAGTGTAATGCCACAGAGTTATTATGTTACTCTGGGGTTACTGCTTCCCATATGTAGAACTTTACATTTGTCAATGTTAAACTTCATTTGCCACCTCTCAGCCCATCTGCTCAACTTTTCTAGATCCTGTTGCAGCAGCGTACTATCATTAACCTCCATATTGTCTGCAAACTTGGACATTAAGCATAATATACCATAATATATCATTTATAAATACAGAAAACAACAATGGACCCAACACCGAACCCTGAGGGCCTCCACTAATAACATTAATCCACGAAGAGCAGTGTCCATTGATTACCACTCTATTTTCTCCCACTCAACCATCCCTTTATCCATAGCAGCAATTTGTCTCCAATGCCGCACTGCTCCACATGCAACAATATCAAAAGCCTTTCTAAGATCCAAATATATGATATCAAAATTATTCCCTGCATCCAGTTGCTTTGTGACCACATCATAGTATCCAATCAAATTGGTCAGACAAGACCTCGCCTTAACAAATCTAAGCTGTGTCCGAGCTATAACTGAAGTCTTGTCTAGATGATCCTGCAGTGCTTCTTTAACCAGTGAGTCCATTAATTTCCCTGGAACAGAAGTTAAACTAACAGGTCTATAATTACTTGTGTCGCCCTTTGATCCTCCTTTGTGAATTGCACAAAGTATCACAAAGGGTCACATTTGCACATCTCGAGTCCATGGGTACCTCCCCTGATTCAACGGAAGCTCTTATGATTATGGCTTAGAGTTTGCTTATTTCCTTTGCTGCCTCCTTTAATATAGCTGGATAGATCCAATCCACTCCAGGTGCCTTTATTATGTTTATCTTCAACAATTTCTAATCCACTTTCCTCTCAGTTATTACAAAATCATCTAGCTCACTGCCAGAGTTTAGTTCACCTCTGGCATTCCCCTCCCTGAATAATTCCTCATGTGTGAATGTAGATGCAAAATACTCATTTAGTTTGTTAGCCACCTGAGCAGGATCATCAACAGTTGAACCATCGATATCCAGTAGACCAATCTGATTCATCCCCCTTCCTTCTAGACTTTACATAGGTAAAGATCCCCTCCACCCCAGGTACCTTTCTTATGTTTATCTTCAACAATTTCTGCTCCACTTTCCTCTCAGTTATTACAAAATCATCTAGCTCACTGCCAGAGTTTAGTACACATCTGGCATTCCCCTCCCTGAATAATTCCTCCTGTGTGAATGTAGATGCAAAATACTCATTTAGTTTGTTAGCCACCTGAGCAGGATCATCAACAGTTGAACCATCGATATCCAGTAGACCAATCTGATTCATCCCCCTTCCTTCCAGACTTTACACAGAGGTAAACAACTCTGCTGTTTTTCTTTGCATCCTTTGCCAAAGACTTCTCATAATCTGCCCTTGCCTGCCTAACCTCCTTTGTGGCTTGGTTACAGACCAGCTTATATCTATCATAGGCTTCCATGTCACCCATTAATTTATATGTATCCCATGCATTTTTCTTCTCTGCCACATGTCTCATTAGTTCATCTGACATCCATCTGACATTTAGGCCTAAACCTTGAACAATATTTCTTAGTTGGTATGTAAAGCCTAGTGGATTCCAAGATTAATTCTTTGAATGCTTCCTATTTTGAATTTACTGTTGGTAACATTATCAGTTGGTCCCACGGTATAGAATTTAAATATTGTCTCAGACCTCCGTAGTCGTCTTTACGAAAGCAAAAACCCTTCACTTTACTCTTGATGGTTGTTACCTCTTTGAGTAAATCCCACTTCAGCACGCTGTGATCACTGCCACCTAGTGGTTCATTTATCTGCAGATTCTTAATGCATGAAGAATCACTACTGATAATCAGGTCAAGAGTATTACTCCCTCTAATTGTCTCCCAAACATGCTGATGTAGGAAAAAATCATCCAATATCTCCACAAAAGCCTTGCTAGTGTGTGAGTGACCAACCCACAAATTCCAGTCAATATCCGGGAATTAAAATCCCCATTATAAGACTCTCTCATTTACTGTCCCACTATTTCCGTGTAGTTTTTTTATTATACTCATCAGAGTCATTAGGCCTACAACACACTCCTACTCTCAATTTTGATTTCCCAGTGCTTATGTCACACCAAACTGACTCGACAATGCACTGTCCAGCAATGTCGACTGGCTGCACTTCCTTGGATTTTATGTGTTTCTTATCTAATAGCATAACCCCCTCCTCCCTTCCTATCCTTTCTGTACACATTGTACTCTCTAAATTCCAGTTCGGCATTCCTTATATCTGTGTGACACCACGTCTCTGATATCCCAACAATATCAACCTTTGATGTTTTGACCAAAACCTCAAATTCATCAAATTTATTTAACAAACTCCTAGCATCGGTGTACCCGCAAGTATACATGTACCTGTTCTTATTCTTAGCTACCCTAACACAACCCATGTGTTTCCTTGTACCACTGACTCCCAGCAGTCTCTGAAATCCCCTGCATTTTGTTTTCCAAGCTGCTGCTGCTCATTCCAATAGAAGCTCATAAAATCATTATATCATATATATGATATTAGCATTAGTAGAGGTATATGATGCAAGAAAGCAAGCTTATATAGCATCAGCAAAAAAAAAAAAAAAAAAACCCTTCCCATTTCACCCATCCAGTCACTCCAAACGTTTATCTAGTTCAGCCTTAAATTTACTTAAGCTATCAACTTCCACAACACAACAATAGATGGAAGTCTATTCCAGCAATCAACCACCCAGTGGCTAAAGGCAAACTTCCACACATCTATCCTACAACTGTCTTTCCTCTATTTTAATCTATATCCCCTCAGGTTCTTAATCTAAACAATCGGAAGTATCCCATCAGTATTGAGCCCAATCAAACTATTCAAGGCCTTATACACCTAAATCAGATCACCTCGCAGATGCCTAGTCTCCAGATGTTGCAACTTGCAGAACTTAAGCCTCTCTTAGTAAGAGCACCCCTTCGTTCCTCTCACCAATCGTGTTGCCTTTCTCAGTACTCATTCTAGCAACTCTACATCCTTCCAAAAATGAGGCCTCCAGACCTGTATGCAGTACTCGAGATGTGGCCTGGCCACTGCCTTATACAAAGGGATAATCACCTCCTTGTCTCCACTAACAAAATTCCATGACCTGCTCTGGCAGCCGGTCTGCACTGCTCAGAGAACTTCATAACACACAGCTTGTACATTTCTCTTGGGTTACTGCTACCCATATGCAGTACTTTGCATTTGTCAATGTTAAACTTCAGTTGCCACTTCTCAGCCCATCTGCCTAACTTTTCTAGATCCTGCTGCAGTAGCATACTGTCTTTACTATCATTTAGCAACCCTTCCAACCTTTGTATCATCTGTAAACTTGGACATTAAACCTGATATAGATATCATTGATAAATACACAAAACAACAATGGACCCAGCACCAAACCCTGGGGGACTCCACTAGTAACATTGGGCATGGTCAACATAATCTGTCTGCATGCCTCAGGATATGTGACTTTACGTTCAATTTTGTATTTTTGGATTTTTTTTTTTCAGTTTTCCACATTTCACATGATTTGGAAAAAGCAAGGTGGCCTCCTTTGCAGTTTGGGCAAATGGGAGTTGAGGCTGAACAATCTGTTTGTGTATGGTCTTTTGGTCAATAAATTGAACAGATGGCATCCCCTCAGCATGCCTGAGGAGAATGGCCATATTTCTGGCATTTAAAGCAATGAATTGGGTTTAGGATGTAAGGGTGAATTCGGTAGTTTAAATCACCAGCTTTCCTGTAGTGCTAAATATTAGGATGATGGATCTAGTAGGAATGAGATTTCGATCTTTTTTTGCCAGTATTGTTTGCACTGATCACTTTTTACTGCTAAGTTCTTGAACTAATTCTTCATTGGAGACTGTAAGCAAGTTCCACTCTGTGATAACACCTTTAGATGTTTCTTTGTTTGCATGTAGGCTTTACAGTGCAAGAGCAGCAAAGACCATAATACACCTAACTATGATGATGTTAAATACATACAAAGGGTACTAGGAAAGTTTTGCAATACAGCTTTGTTTATTTAATTTTTTTCAAAGTAATTTCCTCTACATTCAATACACCTCTCCATCCTGCGAAACCAATTTTTAAACCAGTTCTGCCAAGTTTCACTAGGGAGTAAAGCACACTCGTTGTCCCAAGCCCGTGGAAGGTCCTCATCACTGGAAAACCGCCTCCCTTTTAGCTTCATTTTCACATGCGGGAACAGTGCAAAGTCGCAGGGAGCAAGGTCTGGGCCTGTAGGGAGGGTGCTCGAGAAGTTTCAGTCCTGTCGTGGTCAAATTTGGCGCGGTGAGCTGGAGCATTATCGTGATGGAGGTACCAGGTGTCCATTCTTGACTTTGGCCGCAGGTTCTTCATAGATCCAATGACTTTAGGCAGGCGTTGTTCAGTATACCACTTAGCTGTGACTGTCTTCTGCATGTCCAAAACGACACGTTCCACAATTCCACTCGATTTGAAAAATACAGCTATCATTTTCTTCTTTACAGATCGGGATTTTCTGACAATTACGGGTGTGTCGTCATCATCAAAGACCCAAACTTTGTTTTGAGCCTTGGTCGGCAGATCGTAATAGTACAGCCAAGTCTCGTCACCTGTCACGATGTTGTTCACATACCGAGATTGTCCCTTATCAAACTTTTTTAACATCTCCCGGCACCAAGTCACACGTCGTGTCATCTGCTCTTCAGTCAGTTGATGAGGCACCCAGAGAGAACAAAGTTTCTTCACGTGCAGATGATCTTGCAGAATCGAACGAATTGCTGGTGCATTTAGGCCAAAGTATCCTCTATCTGTTGGTAGGTCACTCGCCTGTTTTCGTCAAGCATTTTCCTCACAGCAGTAACGTTTTCCTCCGTAACTGACGTTCGTGGCCTTCCCGGCCCCTCAGAATCCTGCAGAGTGAAATTTCCCCTTTGGAATTCTCTATACCACCTGAATATCGTTGTACGATATGGACAATCATCATCTAGTGCAAGAGTCATTTCTTCTAAGCACTGGTCTATGGTTAAACCACGCACGAAATTATACCGCAAAACTGTCCTTATCTCATTTCGTGACCACGATGCCATCGCAAGCACTTTACACTCTCACTACTAATAAATAACTGAGCCCATCGACTTGGCGCGGCGGCTACTATGCACGTATGAACATGTCTCAACATGCAGCAACAAGCAGCTTCCTGTGATTCATTGTTGCGTCATATTGCAAAACTTTCCTAGTACCCTTTGTAGTTATATCTGTTATGTTATTTGTTATTTGGTTTTTAGGAGCATTAGCAACTAAGGCCATATTGCTCCGGGATATGCAGCGGTCATTCCCTGACTTTTCCACATCCTCCATATTTGGTGGTGACAGTTATATCTGTATAAATGTTATTCAGTTTATACTGTATTGTACAGTTTTATCTGTTTGAGGAAACCAAAAATTTTAGTCACATGTGGCATGTCTGCTAGGAGGTCAGAAATGCTGAAAGAGGTGCTTGTCGTGGAAAATGAGGTAAACGTAGCCTGTCGCTGAAATTGTATTTGGAGCAATCGATAAGTAGATGTTGGACAGTGAGCTGAATGTTGCACTTTGTGCACTGTGGGGGATCAGTGGCCGCAAACAGATAAAAATGTGTTAGGTGTGGAGGCCTATCTGAAATCGGGCTAATACTACTTCTTCATGTCCGTTCTCCCGTATGCTAGAGCTACAAAGTTTTAAATCCTTTTTTAAACCGAGTAGCTTATTGTTGCCTTGGCTCTGCCAGATGTGTTGCCATTGTTCAAGACATCGCTTCTTTATAATGTACTTGTAGTCAGATGCAGGTGTAGTAAATGATTGGTCTATAGGATCAGTAGCAGTTTTGGCAGCTAGGTCGGCCTGTTCATTTCCAAATATTCCAGAGTAACCAGAGATCCAACAAAAGAAAACTTTTTGCTTCTTCTGGTTTAACTTAGTCAGAGTATTACAGATCTGTGAGTAAGGGGTTAATATGATTTTTATTCCACTGTGCTTGGATGGCACTAATGGAGTCAGTGTATATAACACTGTGCACTATGGCTGTTGAGAGGATGCAATTTAAAGCTATGCAAATAGCACAGAGTTATGCAGTGTAACTGCTACATTCAGTGCGGAACTCCTTGGATGTGGCAATGTTGGGAAATAATGTTGCTGCACCACCCAGATTGCCAGTTTTAGACCTATCTTTGTAGATTGGTGTGTACTGGCCATGCTGGATTTTCAGTGTGGCATGTATTTGTAGTATGCTCTATTGGGACATAGTGTGTTTTCCCCAGGCTGTGAATGAAAGGTCACACAGCAGTATATGGTACATCCAAGGTGAGATTGTATGAGAGGCAGTAGGCTGTATCTTACCAAGGTCAATTTTCCAGTCAGTCTGTAGTGCGCAAAAACGTATACCGGGTGATGGGTAAGCGCTATAAAGGTTTTCCCATTTAGGAGAGAAAAGTCCATTCCAAGTGGGGTAATTTGGATGCCCTTTGAGTTTTGCTGCATAATTTAAAAGCATTTGCCAGTGTAGCTGCACGAGTGTTTCATGCATTTGGGCATATAGGCTATGAACCGGTGATGTGCGGTATGCCCCCAGTGCAAGAGAAAGAGCACTATGGTGTACAAGATCAAGGCAACATAAGGCGTTTGGTCTAGCAGAGCTATAGATTACTGAACCGTAGTCCAGATGTGACCTATTAATGCATGGTACAGATGTATTAATGTGTAACGGTCAGCTCCCCATGTTGTGCTAGATAGAACTCTTAAGGTGAAGCTTTTTAACACAGGAAATCAGCAGCGATTTTATATGTTGAAGGAAGGTGAGTTTTTGATCAAATATCACACCAAAAAAGCAGACACTGGAGACAAACTGGTATGACTTGACTTGCTAGTCGAAGTTCTGGATGTGGATGTAGGTTACACTTCCTACAGAAGTGTATTCCAATCGTTTTTTGGTGCAAGAGACGAAAGCCATTGTCCAAAGCTAAATTGTCCAAAGACCAACGCTAATTGGTCCCAAAATGGTTTTGGGACCATTTAGCTATTTTGTTGATGGCACATTACAACTGTCTTTCTATCATTCGCATGTTAGGCGAATGGCAGGAGATACTAAAGACATCAGTGTACAGGGTAGTAGTGTTAGAGAGGCAACCAGAGAAAGTAATACTCTTGATCTGGTTATCAGCAGTGATCATTCATGTATTAGGAATTTGCAGATAAAAGAACCACTAGGTGGCAGTGATCACAGTGTACTGACGTGGAATTTACTTAAAGATTTAATTACCATCAGGGGTAAAGGAAAGGGTTTTTGCTTCCGTAAAGGCGACTACAGTGGTCTCCCCAACAGTTTTTAAATTCTGTACAGTGGGATCAACTCACGATGTTACCAACAGTAAATTCTAAGTGGGAAGCATTCAAGGAATTAATCGTGGATGCTACTAAAAGTTTCATACCTATTAAGAAATATTGTTCAAGGTTTAGGCCTAAATGGTTGTCAAATGAACTAATGAGACTCGTAATAGAGAAGAAAAATGCATGGCATGCATATAAATTATTAAGCGACTCAGAAGTCTATGGCAGATATAAGTTAATCAGTAATCAGGTCACAAAGGAGGTTCGGCAGGCGAAGGCAGATTACGAGAAATCCTTGGCAAAAGATGCTAAGAAAAACAGCAAGGATTTCTTTACTTATATAAACTCTAAAAGGAAGGGGATGAATCTCATTGGTCCACTTGACATCGATGGTTCGACTGTTGATGATCATGCTCAGATAGCAAACAAACTGAATGAGTATTTTGCATCGCCATTCACACGTGAGGAATTATTAAGGTTTGAAAATGGCAGAAGGTTATCAAATTGTAGCAGGATACTTAATGATTTTGTAATAACTGAGAGCAAAGTAGAAGAGAAACTGTTGAAGTTAAATGTAAGAAAAGCACCTGGTGGATGGGATCTATCCAGTTATATTAAAGGAGGCGGCAAAGCAACTAAGCAAACCCTTAGCCATAATTATGAGAGCATCCTTGGACTCAGGGGAGGTTCCCACGGACTGGAGATGTGCAAATGTATCCCCAATTCACAAAGGGGGATCGAAGGGTGACATGAGTAATTACAGACCAGTTAGTTTACTTCTGTTCCGGGTAAAATAATGGAGTCGCTGGTTAAAGATGCATTGCAGGATCATCTAGACAAGACTGCAGCAATAATTCAGACACAGCATGGGTTTGTTAAGGGAAAGTCTTGTCTGACAAATTTGATAGGATATTATGATGTGGTTACAAAGGAGCTGGATGCAAAAAATAATTTTGATATCATATATTTGGATTTCAGGAAAGCTTTTGACACTGTTGCGCATGGAAGACTATTGTACAAATTGGAGCAGAATGGTATTAAGGGTAAGTTGCTACAATGGATAAAAGGATGGTTAAGTGCGAGAAGACAGAGGGTGGTAATCAATGGGTGCTGCTCTTCTTGGACTAATGTTATTAGTGTAGTCACACAGGGTTCGGTGTTGGGTCCACTGTTGTTTTGTATATTTATCAATGATATTGATGAAGATATATCAGGCTTAGTGTCGAAGTTTGCAGATGATACAAAGGTTGGCAGGGTTGTTAATGACAGTAATGGCAGTGTGCTACTGCAACAGGATCTAGATAATTTGGGCAGATGAGCTAAGAAATGGCAACGGAAGTTTAACCTTGACAAATGCAAAGTACTGCATATGGGTAGAAGTAACCCCAGAGAAACGTACCAACTGTGTGGTACTACACTTAAGGTGGTAGAAAATGAAAAAGACCTGGGAGTAATTGTGCAGGCAGATATGAAGTTTTCTGAGCAATGCAGACAGGCTGCCAGGGCAGGTCATGGGGTTTTGTCAATGATATATAGGAATTTTGCTAGCAGGGAAAAGGAGGTGATTATCCCTCTGTATTGGGCAATGGTCAGGCCACGCCTTGAGTACTGCGTACAGTTCTGGAGGCCTCATTTTAGGAAGGATGTAGATTTACTTGAGCGTGTGCAGAGAAGGGGAACACGATTGGTGAGGGGAATGAAGGGATCCTCTTATCAAGAGAGGCTTAAGTTCTGCAATTTGCAGTGGCTGGAGACTAGGCACCTGCGCGGTGATCTGATTGAGGTGTATAAGGCCTTGAATGGGTTCAGCACGCTGAATTCTGATGGGATCTTTCCACTTGTTCAGATTACGAACCTAAGGGTGCATAAATTGAAATTAAGAAAGGACAGATGTAGAACAGATGTGCGGAAATTTGCCTTTAGCCAGCAGGTGGTTAATTGCTGGAACAAACTTCCATCTGTCGTTGTGGAAGTTGATAGGTTGAATAAATTTATGGAGGAACTGGACAGGCATTTGGAGGGAATGGTGTGATATTTTTTTTTTATTTTTTATTTTTTTTGGCTGATGCTGCATAAGCTCATACATTTGCTTTCTTGCATCACATGCCACTACTACTACTATATTGTTTGTGGGAGGTCATGTGTTGTTGAATTCATTATTATATTAAAGAGTGGCACTTAGGACTGACCCTTGTGGTACTCCTTCTTTCTGGATAAATTTTGAGAATAATTGATTGTGAACTTTGACTTGAATTGAGCGGTGGTGTAGGAAATTTCTGATAAATTGTGGTAGGTATCCACATAATCCCAGATTGTATAGATTTCACATTATACCATATCTCCAAGCAGTGTCAAAGGCTTTTTCAATGTCAAAGAGGGCAATGGCAAGCTGTTCTTCCGTATGAAGGCATCATGAATGTTTATTTTTGTCTTAATCAAAAGGTCAAGAGTGGATCCACCTAAACAGAAGCCACATTGCACTGGATTTATAAGATCATTGTGAGCTAGAAACCAGGATAACCAGACGTTGACTATTTTTTCCATGACCTTGCACATACAGCTGGTGAGTGTAATCGGTCGATAGTGCTGCGGATTTGTACAGTCTTTTCCTGGTTTCAGAAATGCGAAAACGTAAGCATGCCATCATTTGCTGGGGAAAGTGTTTTCTTTGAATATTCTGTTGTAGAGCAAGCAGTAACAGTGTCTTGAGGGCCGGTTCAGCAAGTTTTGCTATCATGATGTAATGTATTCCATTTGGCCCTGCTGCACTAAGTTTAGTGGAGGCTAGAGCATGGTGCAAATCTGACACTGTGAAGGAGAGAGATTGTATGCAACACTGGATGCTGATTCAAAATTGATTGAGTGTTTTTCAGCTTGTGCTTTGTGTGCCTGGAAATGTGGCGAATATGATGTCACAGCTGAGATTTCCATGAACAATCTACCTAGAGCAGTGGTTCCCACCCTGTGCTCTGTGGAGCCCTAAGAGCTCCACGTACACTTCCCACAGACTCCGTAGCTGCTCCAGTAAAATAAAATAGCTAAAAACTGAATGAAATTAAAGAATTAGAAACATAAATTAGAAAATTAGAAAACTAGAAATCACATTCTGAATAAAAATTTGCCAAGTTGAATTCTGCACATTCTCTAGGAGACGAAGTTCAGTCATTTTGCTGCCACTACTCCAAAATTATTGTAGTACGAGACGGACAGACGACGAGGCAGAGCGGAGCACCGGCATGTCGTGCATCTTCTGTCATGTGGCACGTTTTAATGACCCTTTCTGGAACTGAATATCTGTTGTTGTTTTTGGTTTTTAGGAGCATTAGCAACTAAGGCCATATTGCTCCGGGGATATGCGGTGGTCATTCCCTGACCTTTCCGCATCCTACGTATTTGGTGGTGATGGGCTCGAACCCCAGTCTAATCAAGAAGCGTGTGCTACGCACTGCTGCTAACTGAATATCTGTGTGATTTCTTGGAACTGTACATTCGAGAAGTTTTTCGCCATTCTCGACCCTTCGAGAATTCCTAGAATCCGCTCGAAGCTTCTAAAAACTTAGCCCCATATAAATAGAGGCTGGCTAGTCAACTTGAAGTCACTTCACAGTTAATTTTCATGGCAATTACATTATGATTACTTAGCAATTCTTCCACAAGTTTTCAGTGCATTTGACCTCTTTGTGAGTATTTAGTTGTGTACTCCGTAAGTGTTCTTTAATAAACTGTTGTGTTTTGTTCTACTTGTACATTCAAACTCTGAGCTACTGCAATATATTTCCAGTAGAAAAATGCTACATTATTGATTGACCAGGTACTTTTATTGGTTTTCAAGTAGGTAAGTGTTTGTATTTCGTAATAAAATTTTTAGTTGCCTTACTTTGTATTTTGGATTATAAAAGATAAAGTCGGTTATTCTCATATTCCTGTGTGATTTCCTTCTAGGTATGGATCACTGGCTTCAAACAGATACTTCGAAGAAAAAAGATGTTACATTTGAAAAGGAGAACAAACCAACAGTTCACTCTACTATGTCGCCAGATGAGCCAACGACAAAAAAAGGTGACAGCTGAGTGATGCATTCCAATGTTTGTTTGTCTGAAGAGCTTTCCACAAAAGAAACTATTTCTGAATCTGCGGCATCGCAACAATTATTGTTTGCAAAATGCGACAGAAGTGGCGTAATGGTAGAAAGACCTTCCAATAAAAAACGAAGATATGAAGACCATGGGATCCACAGAAACAAATGATGGTCGGCCTCTCTGTGTGATTTGTGGAAATATGTTAACCAACAGTTCAATGTTTTCTGCTAAACTGAGGCGTCGTTTTGAGGGGAACTATCCAGAGTTAAGATAAACCGTCTGATTTTTTTAAGAGAAAGCACAATGAAATTTTAGCTTCACAGAAAACCATGACAACACTTGTTAAAAGCAATAAATGAAAAAATACTGGAAGCTTCCTATCTAATAAGTTACCGTGTAGCTCGAGCTGGTGAAGCTCATACCATTGCAGAGACTCTTATTAAACCATGTACAGCCGATATTGTCAAGTGTTTGCTTGATGAAAAAGCTGTTGAGTCTGTCTCTAATATTCCTTTGTCAAATAATACCGTTGCTATAAGAATCAGTGATATGGCTGATGACGTGAAAGAGACACTTATCAGTCACACATCAGGTGTACCAAATTTGCACTACAAATGGATGAATCGACTGATGTCGCTGGGTTGGCAGTTTTAATAGTAATTGTTCGTTATGTTCCCTTACAAAGCTATCAGGAGGACCTTCTTTGCAGACCACTACCAACCGACACGTCACGGGGTGAAATATTTAACCTTTTGGATGAATTCTTCACATCAAATGAAATACCATGGGAAAACTGTGTAGATATATGCACTGATGGTGCAAAAGCAATAATGGGTCACAATGCTGGAGCAGTTGCCAAAATTAAAGATAAGGCAAAAAAATGTAGCAGCAGCCATTGCGTTCTTCATAGACATGCGCTAACCTCAAGAAAAATGCCTTCTGAGCTTATGTAGTGATGAATCATGCCATAAAAATAATAAACTTTATAAAATTGCAACCTCTTAAAAGCAGGCTCTTCAAACTAACGTGTGAAGATATGGGAAGCCACCATGAGTCCCTCCTGCTGCACACTGAAGTAAGGTGGCTGTGTCAAGGAAAAGCGTTGACATGCTTGATGGCACTGCGTGCAGAGGTAGCAGCATTTTTAATGGACTATAGTGCTCTTTGGCGACGGTTTTAAATGATAAAGACTGGGTGTGCAAACTAGCGTACTTAGCTGACATTTTTAGCAAATGAACGAAATGAATCTCTCAGTGCAAGGAAAAACAGCCACAGTTTTTGATGCAAACGCCAAAGTGTCTTCTTTCAAAAGGAAACTTTTGTATTGGTTGGAGTGTGTGGAAAAGGAAAATATTGATTGCTTCCCTCTTACAAAAAGCTTCTTGGACAAAAATAATATCAAGATTCAAGAAAAAATACAGAAAAATATTCAGGTGCATCTCGAAGCATTGAAAGACTCGTTTGAACATTATTTTCCGACAGCCCAAGAGAAGGCGCTTGATGACTTTAATTGGGTATTGAATGTTCAGCGTGAACAAAAAACCACCTAGCTTAAACCCAGCAGAATACGAGCTCCTAGTAGATTTGACATCTCACAGCGAACTAAAAATCGGGTTTCAGAATCAAAGTCTACCAGAGTTTTGGTTGCATTTGCAAGATGAATTCAAAATCTTTTCTGAGAAAGGAAAAAAAATATTGCTGCCTTTCTCAACTAGATATCTCTGTGAAGAGGGATTTTCTGTCTATATGCGTACCAAAACAAAATACAGAAGTCGCTTAAATGCAGAACCAGACATTCGCCTGCAATTATCATCAATTGGACCTGAAATAAGAAAACTGTGCAAAAAAAATACAACCACAGGTGTCTCATTAAATATTTATACGTTATTTTGTTATGTCTTAATTTAGGCTTACTGTAAAATATAATTTTATTGCATGGACATTGTACAATTGTTTAAATATCTCTTTACTTTACACTCCCTTATTATCTATCCCCTCTTCCCCCCCCGTAACACTACTCTTAAATACCATTAGCTTGAAAGCATAGGGTAAGCCTAAGGGGCTCCTCCATAGAAATTGATTGTAAAAAGGGCTCCGCGGGTCAAAAAGGTTGGGAATCGCTGACCTAGAGGTTTGCAATCTCTTCTGGTTTTGTAATATCAGAGCCAATGACAGTGAGCATGGGACAGTTGATGTGTGGGTGTTTTGCGTACGTAAAACACCCACGGTATGGCCCATATTGTTTTATTTGGCCCATATTGTTTGGGTTTCTGTCGTTTTTATAATTGTGGAAGCGAAATGCCGCCATGCTTCCCTTTTGCCTTTGCCTGTTTAAAGCAGATGAAGTTTTCTGTTGTTGGGAACTTTCTTAAAATGTTCCATGCTCTATTCTTCTCTTTTTTAGCAGCACTACATTCTTCATTCCACCACGCTTTAGAGCGAGCCGACATTTTGGTGGATTGTTTTGGAGTTGCTTTGTCAGCTGCCTGCAGTATTTGGTTGGATATATATTTTACTGCCAGCTTTATAGGGGTTTGTTGGACCTGTTTTTCATCTAGCGTAGCTAACTGATTGTACACATCCCATTCAGCTTTCGAAAAGTTCCATTTGGCAATTCGGTAGGAAAGGTGGGGAACACTTATTTCAATGCAGCATATCACAGAGCAGTGATCACTGTCCAGTGGATTGCTGTGAATAGCCCATCCAAATAGAGGGTATATGGTTGCTGAGCATAAAGAGACATCGATAGCTGGGGTAGACCGCGTAGGAAGATGCATAAATGTGCGCTCCTTTATTGAGGGTTATCAGATTGTGTTGATAAAGTAATTTTTCGATGGTTTGTCAATGGTTTGTCCACACTTATCCAGGTTATGGTTCCCCATAGGGGATGGTAACTGTTGAGGTCTCAAAGGATACAGTATGGTTTGGGAAGCTGTATCACTAGTTCTTCTAAGTCGGAATAGCTTATATTATGGTTAGGTAGCAAGTATAGTGAGACTATGGATAAATCGAAGTTAATGTTGACTCGTGCAGCAACTGACTCAAGGTTTGTTTTTAATGGGATGGATTTTGAGGGTATCTGGGAGTTGGTGATTGGCGCTACCCCTCCATGTGCTAGATTTTGCAGATTGTGTGCAACACGATCTTGCTGATGTATTATGTATTTCCGAAGGGGAAACAATTATATTTGGTGTTAGATTGGTTTCCTGTAAACAGAAAGCAATAGGATCATATTGTGAAAGGAGATCTTGGATATCATCCAAATTACTATGATAGCCTCTACAGTTCCATTGTAAGAAAGTAAGCATTATTTGGGTATACAAGAGCCCTCTATTTGTTTTCGAGGTGTAGAAGATTTGCATTGCTCAAGTTTACCTTTCCCCTTCTTTGGGAAATGAGGTTTCCCTGTATCCATCTCCTCATCAAAGAACAGTTCTAAAACCTGTTCATCTTGGTTTGGGTTATCTTCTGAATCCATGTAGTCTGTTTGGTTTGAGTCAGGAGTGGTAGATACTGTAGTATTCTGCTGTTGAATGGCATCTGGCATCTACTGTGATTGGCCTCATAGCTTTGCTTTTTGTTTGGCGTGTTCGTACACCTGTACGTAGTCCCCCCACGTACAGGTGCCCACGTCGAGGGGCAGGGAGGGACATAAATTCAAATTAAAGAATGGTTGCAGGCACGGTTCCTGCTAAGCTGCGTGCGCGCACAGCCGCACACTGATTTCTATGAAGTTGCGTCATCATCAGTCAATGATGGCGAAGAATAAACATTTTTTAACATTTGTATGACACAAGTAATTTCTTTATTATAATTTGCTTGATTTTAAAGGCTATGTTTTCATTTCTTTGGATAAATAAATCATTGTTTAAGCATAAACTATTGTTTTGTTGACCTTTATTTAATGCAGGTGACCCCTGCTTAACGCTGATAATTCGTTCCGGAAAAACAGAGCGCTACGTGAATCCACGTTAAGCGAGCGCTGCTTTACCATAAGGTAACATATGCATTTGTGAGTTGCGGTTGGTGCCATAGGATATTGCCTAATCAATAATAAACGGTAGTGAAAAGATGCATAAATGTAGGTCAAAATATTTAATATTCAAATATTTGCACATATAAAATTTTCTGCATTACATACGTATATAATTATGCGGTAATTAAGTGCATATCAAAATTAAACTTAAAATTCCAATTAAAATCATGAATTTAATTGATCTAAATAGATTTTAATTGATGAATTTAATCATGAAAAATGTGTCGATTTTGGCCCTCTTCCTGTAAACTAAAAGGGGTTTTAATTTTAAATCCCCTGCAGCGTTATGACCCAACAATAAAGTCAACGGACCTTCGCCACTTTCAAACCTGTCATGTTTTTTTTCTTCTTTCAATATGAAACTTCTTTTAGGCATTCGTTTCCAAAAAAGTCCTGCTTCATCTTTGTTAAAAACTTGTTGAGAAGTATAACACTTAATACCCCTATTCAATAATTTTAAGAAGTTCTTTTTTGAAAGTTTCAGCTCCTAGATCTGCACTTGCGGCTTCTCCCTGAATTTTAAATCTATTCAACCAGCCCTTACTAGTTTTAAATGGTTCCACTTTTCTTTTTTTTTTTTTGGTGAGTTTTCTTTAGATAATCATTTGGCTAATCTCTCTCTCTCTTTTTTTTTTTTTTTTATAAAATTTAACTTAACTGAATTCTGAATTGGATATTATCTTCAATAAAATTAGTTAAAGTCTCTCCATTTCAATCCTAATAACTGGCCTAGCCCTAGTTGTTTGCAATGGAACAGCTGTCTTTCCCACTGCTAAAATTAATTCTTTATTTTTTATAATTGTTCTTATAGTCCTAAATTATGGCACACATCCACGTTGATTGGAATCAATTCGCTTCAAAACATCTAATTTAATTTTCAAATTCAGTCTTTTTCTTACAATTGTAGTCTTCATACTGCGTCCAGACATTGCGTTTTCATTCTTATCCTCCATTATTAACTCTTCGAAAACGTAACTGCGTTGGTTGCATTAATTACGGTACAATGTTCAAGTAAACTGTCCGTTTCGCACGATGTCTAATACTGTACTGAGTGATGACTAGACTTCGGATAAATGCATATAACGCAAATATTACAAGCAATATACTTGATCATTTTTTAAAATGTTTATCTCGGAACTACGTAACAAATCACTGTAATGCACTTAAATTAGCATGAGAGAAAATTTCACTGAGTGTGGGAAAATTTGTTAAGTGGGCATGGGGAAACGTTTTAATGCTGTTAAAACGTTTCCCCATTTTCAAGCCATCAACTCCATCAGATGAAACATTTTCGTTAAATATACCAAAAATGCAATCTTCTGTACGCTGGTAAAAGAGCATTATGGTGATTTGTGACAGCGTTATAGTCAGATACGGGTTATAATATAAGAACAGCATTACAGCGATTCAGCATAAAGTGAACCACGTTACAATGAGGGCCTGCTGTATTAGTATGGTCAAATTGCATTGTTTAGAACGTAACTTCTGTTTTTAACATTACGCCTATGGGTAATAAATTCCCGCTTTACAAGTTTTTGCTTTACAAGCACATGCTAGGAACAAATTAACTCGTAAAGTCAAAAACTACCTGTATTAGTAGAATTATATTACATTTCCAAACTTTTTTTGAAGATTTTGTAAACTATCATGTAATGGCTGTTTTTCTCATTCCTGGAGAAATCGCTATAACCTTCGACTAATATAGATATGTTTTTGAAGGTCATCGCAAACATTTCAGTTGTGTCCATTCATGTATGAATTACCTTGGAAACTTCCAGTAAGTGAAGCCACCTCTTATTTATTTCCTGATAACAGCAGACATGGTTTTAATAGACAGCACTATAATTATAGCTTAGAAAATCAGAGGTGCAAGAGGAGATCACACTTAAAGGCTATTGTTTTTATTTAGGCATACATAAACTAAAATTCTCTACAATTCAGATTCAGAAGTTGATGAAATTGAATCACTGGATGTAGATGGATGTGACATTACAGGTTTGTTTGGGGATTTATTAGGTGCATCGGCAACTACGGCCATAGTGCACCATACATATGATATATATGCTATTTCTTGTCAGATAACTGCAAAAAATAATACCAAAAAGTTAGTTTGGCGAAGGTAAAGAAAGCCAACACAAGAACCATGGGAAACTTTGGGTGACTTTTAGCAGTTAAGCGCGTTTCCCGGTACCGCAGCTTTTCCCTGCATTCTCGATAAACAGATGGTGCACATTATCGGTAATGGCAATAGAAGTCGATAATGATGTAGTGATTAGTTTTTTCTCATTATTAAAAGCAGATTATTGGAATTCATGAGTGTAATGCCTTCACAGCTGAAATTTACTTACAGGTACACCCCTCCAGACTACCTCAGTCTTAGGGTGTTTATCGCCCCCTTTCTCACTGTTTTAACCCAACAGGAAAACGACTTCTATGCAACTACCAATAACACGCACCATCTGTAGAAGTCGTTTTGATATCGGGTTAAAACTGCGGATAGGGGGATAAACACCCTCCAGACTGAGGCAGTCTGGAGGGTGTACCCATAAAGTAAATTTCAGCCCACTCGTGAACTCTGATAATCTGCTTTTAATAATATGTAACTAATCAATACATCGTTATTAACTTCTACTGCCACTACCGATAACACGCACCATCTGTTTACCGAGAATGCAGGGAGAAGGTGAAGTACTGGGAAACGCTTTTGATAGGTAAAAGTTTCCCATGGTGGCTTTTTTTGCCTTAGCCGTTAGTTTTTAACTAGCTAAAGGAGGTGATATACATTAATCAATCTGAGAAAGGTAAAAATGCTTGAGACATTTGTTTTATTATTAGAAAGTGAAGTAAGTGTAGGACTGTCTTCTGTTGTGGCTGGATTGTAAGGATTCTGGCGTTCTCTTGTATATTTTGTGCATTCGACAAGAATATGCTTCGCTGAAAGCACAGTGTTATAGTGATAACACTGAGGGGTATCCCTCCTCTTAAAAGATAACTATGAGTGATATATGTGTGACCTAGCCAATATTACCTCCTGTTGTCAAATTAAACTGAAGCTGGAAGGCCATCGAAAAAGGCCATGAAAGGCCATGAAAAATGCATGTGCCAATGGCAGTTATCATGGAAAACTGCCATTGGCACATGCATTTTTCCTGGATTATTGGTCTATAGCCTTGATGAGGTACTTTCCACTTTTTGTCGGACGGCAGGTTAGCCAATTTGGCAGCATTGTCCGCTAGATCAATTCCAGGAATTGCCATATGTCCGGGGACCCAGCAGAAGTATATGTTTCTCCAAAGTTCTGTTAAGGCATGCAAAGAGGTGATTATTCCTTTCACAACTAGTTGGGTGATGTCCATGGTGTTTTTTAGTGCTTGAAGTGCACTTAAAGAATGTGTGAAAATTATGCTGTTGTTAATATCAGAGTACTCAATGTAATTCAGTGCAACCTGAATTGCTCTTAGTTTGGTGGAGAATATACTGAACTCACGTGACAACTGATAGGCTACTGTGATATTTGCCAAAAACTGCGGCGATTCCAACGTGGGCATCATTCTTTGATCCATCACTATGTATGCACTATGATGAAGTTGGGAAACTAGTTCACTATGACATGATATAGTTGCAAGATATTACAGGTAGTTCATGACTTTACGAGTTAATTTTTCTGACGAAAATGGGTGTTCCGTATTCTTTATGTGATATATGGAATAATTCATTAAAGGTTTCAGTAAGTCAACTACAAATTTTGCCAAGTTTGCTGTTCACATGTTTTCTTCAGTCAACAAAAAAAAATTAGAACCTGATGACATATTATACTCCTTCGATATAAAATCACTATATACAAAAATACATCCTCAAAAATTAGTGTAAAAGGATTTGTTATTCAATGATCTAAAAAACCAAACAAAATTAAAAAAAAAACACTAAAAAACCAGAACAAAATTAGAAATCTACTAAACATACTGTTATCCGCCAATTATTTCACGCATGAGGAGTCTTTTAGCAACAAGTGTTTGGGGTACCAATGGGTGGTTCCATAAGTAGACATCCCTCTGAATTTTACCTTCTGGAAATAGAGAATCACATTTCCAAGTACTCTTCCCCATCCCTTAAATTTTATGGAAGGTACGTAGATACGTCTGCTTGCAGGCAAACCAGATACCATAAATAAAATCTTTCATGAGTTGAATAATGTAGTTGAAAGGCTACAATTCACAACAGAAAATGAAGAAAACAATAGCATTAACATCTTAAATCAAACAATAACAATAAATACCATCAAAATCAATACTAAAATATATCACAAACCTAAAAATAAGGAAAATTATTTACATTTTGACAGCTGTTGACCTCTTTCTCACAAAAAAAAAAAAAAAAATATCAATCTTCATAGCCCAGTTTAGCAAAGCATTCAAGTGTTCAAATATAGAAGATGACTGTAAACAGAAAATTGAATCACTTAAGAACAGATTCTCCAACCGCAGTTACCCAAAATGACTCTTAAACAGTGCCTTAAATACTACCGAAAGAAATCATAAAGTAAAACCAAAGCGAGAAGTGATGAAAAAAAAAAATGGATAGGCTTCCCATACATTGAAACTCACCAACAACCTTGGAAAAAATTTTCAAAGATTCCAGGGTAAACCAAGCCGTCGGCAGCTACAAAAAATTATGGGCATACCTTAAAAATTCAACAAAAAATAAAAAAAAAACCAATAGATTTTAAAAAAGAAACAAACATAGTGTATGCAACACCTTGCACAACAGATTGCTGCGATTGTATATATATATATATATAAACTGATGTTCAAAGAAAGTGCATCAACCCTTAAAATTGTTATTGTCATCCAAAGAACGTAAGTTTAAGGCAATATTTCTTACAGATTGCATCAGATAAAATTGACATGTGTAGGTGATAACATAATATTGCATCAGCTGTTACTATCAGCTATATAAGCATGCCCTGCAAGACTTGCAGTCATTCCTTGCTTGTGCCAGGATGGCGAGTTACATGCAATTGATGCCACAAAGAAAGAGTGCTATTGTTGCTTTACGTGAAGGATGTTCTTCCCATCATATTGCTTATAGAGTGTCTTGTAATCGGTCGACATTGAGTAGATTTCTTTCCAAACTCAAGAATACTGGTTCTGCTGATAGGAAAAAAGGAACCAGATGCAAACGAGTGCCTACGGCAATAAAGGACTGCGTTTTGAAGCACTTGTGCCTTTAAAACCATAAAGCTTCTTCATCTAAGTTGAAAAGAGAATGGGAAGAACATACAGGAGTGGTAGCAAGTGCAGTAATAGTCAGAAGACGCCTCTTCAAAAATGGACTTGTAGCCCGTCGTCCTAAGGAGAAGTCCCTCTCACACAAAAAAACATGAAAAAGGCCCGATTAATTCGATCAAATGGATCCATGAGCAGTGGAAGTCAGTTATTTTCTCGGATAAGAAGAAATTCAACCTGCATGGCTCTGATGGGAGACAAACAATTTGCCGTAGACGTGGTGAAGAATACCATCCAGATTGTATGGTGTCTACAATGAAATTCCCTACCAGCCAAATGATATGGGGTTGCATTTCATATCGCGGACTAGGTCACCTGCAGTTTATAAAAGGTTCCATGAATGCCAATGGATACCTGGCTATATTGGAAGGCAAATTGCTGCCAACCATTAGAGACCTTCAACCTGCCAAGTAACTGCATCTTTCAGGACGACTCTGCTCCTTGTCATCGGGCGAAAAGTGTAAGTAGGCACTTCTCTTGTTACTTTAGCTTCATTTCTGCATTAAAGGTTCAACATTAATGTGTTTATATATGTTACAGGTGAAAAAATAGTTGGAAGAACGATCCATTACAACTGTTAGCTGGCTAGGAAACAGCCTGGACCTGAATCCTATAGACAACTGTTGGCATCGTGTGGAATCTGTGGAAGTTGCCAGAAAGAAACCAAAGACCCTTTGTGAAGCCATAATTCGTGTTTGGAACCATGAACTATCAGTTGATTATCTTCAGAAATTGATCTTGTCAATGCTTCGACGGTGTGCTGCTGTTATCAGGGCCAGAGGCAGTTCAACTAAATATTAGTTTGCACCTGGTGAACTTTTCAATTTGTTTTACATTTTAAATGATAAACTAAAACAAACTGAGGGCTTCTGATAACATTTAAGCCATAATTGTCATATTTACCAAAACTGTTGTATAACAGTTACAAATGCTCATTTTGGAATATTTTGAGAGCACCTGCCAAATATTACTTACCTTTGCCTTAACTATTAATAAATCTTTTGTTTATATTTCTATTTGTGATGCTAGTCATTAATCTAACATACCATCACGAAAAAGGGTTAGAAATGTGAAATTCTAGGTGATGCACTTTCTTTGAGCCCCAGTGTGTGTGTGTGTGTGTGTGTGTGTGTGTGTGTATATATATATATATATATATACACACACACACACACATATATACACGAGGGTAATTCAAAAAATAAGTTACACTTGACCATTGTAGTCCAAGAGACATTTATTGAGGTAAGTACCATTATGCAATAGAAAGCACATACCTTGCACTACTTTTCCACATAGTCACTGAGTTGGTGTAAACACTTCTCAGAATGTGTGACTAAATGTTTGATTTCCTGATGATATAAATCCACTCCTTGGTCATTCAGCCACCGCCAAACTGCTGTTTCAACTGCATATTGTTTGCAAATCGTTGTCCCCCTAGATATTCTTTCAGCTTGCCGAAGATGTGATAGTCACAAGGCAAAAGATCGGGACTGTACAGCAGATGTTGCCATACCTTCCATCCAAAACTTTGAAGCAAGTGTCATGTTGTGCGTGCATTGTGTGGCATGTCATTGTCCTGAATGAGAACAACACCTTTGCTTAACTTTCCAGGTGTCTTGTTTTTCTTTGCTGTTCGCAAAGACTGTAATGTTTGGCAGTATGAGGCAGCATTAATTGTTGTGCCTTTTGCCATAAATTCCTCATAAACAACTCCTTCACAGTCGAAAAACAGTGGCCATGACCTTTCCTGCTGGTGGTGCAACTTTGAATTTCTTCCGCACAAGCAATGTTGCATGTCATTCCATAGACGCTCTTTTTATTTCTGTAGTGAAATGGTGCACCAACGTTTCATCATCGGCACATCGTTTCAGATGTGCCATAAGAAGTCATGGCCTTCACAGAATAGCACTGAAGGCTAGAGAAGACAAAAAACATTGACCTTTGTGTTCATCTGTCAGTGAACGAGGAACACATCGTGCACACAATTTGCAATAGTCAAGATGTTCATGGACGATGGAATGTACACTGCTTATTGAAATATCCAACTCCTTTGCCATTTCTGCGACTGTCAGTCTTCAATTATTGCGAATCATTTCATCAACCTGCATGTTGTCTGCAGTGGTCGACATCGATGGCCTTTGTTTTCGATTAGCATCTGTCAATTCCTTGTGACCGCTTTCAAACTGCTGGCACCACTTCACTAGGGCTAACGCGACATTGCATTTTCCTCATACACCTGGTTATTTCACGATGAATCTCAGAACAATTCAGACTTTTAGCCCACAAAAATCATACTGTTCCACGTACCTCGAACTTGGAGTAACATTCTAGTTGATGTGCCATCATGAACACTTGCTCCTACACAACTGTTACCGCTATTGTCAACGAAACTCACCTACCAGGGGACACACGATATGAACTTCATTCCATGCAGGAGCCACATTTGTTACACAATTATACCAAGAGATGGCGGCAGGTGTAACTTATTTTTTGAATGCCCCTTGTACATATATATATATATATATATATAGACAGCACGAGAATATTGCTACATAGCAAAATCCAAAAACATAAAAGCAGTTTAAAAGTAGCCTCAAATAATAAATCAAAAATAGACTGGAGGGAAAAAATTAGTTCTGAGTCAGTAGCTCACCACATAGACACAGGATATTACCCATCCTTTGAAAACACCACAATATTAGACAAACAAGACAAAAAATTTAAGTTAGAAACCAGTGAAACTCTAGCAATAAGATTAACAAACACGTCAATAAACATATATAGACCAATAATAATTTCAGAGGAGTGGGATCTAAAACAAACATCCTACAAGTTCAAATTTAATAACAAAACATAACAACCCTTCCCCCTCATTCAGGAGAGGGCGCTGACTCTATTTAAAAGTTACAGCTGTCAGTTACAAGCTCCGCAAAAACGATAAGTGTTTGCCTTTTATTTACATGATTGTTGTTTTATATTGTACTTAATACGTAGTCATATAGTTATAGTTACGCTGGTTATTTTTTATTTTAATTTAGATAAAGAGTTTTTGTGGATTTTACTTACGATAGGTAAAACCGTTATTTTTGTTCGATTTTTGTAGCCATTGTTTTTGTATATAGGGAATTCAAAGTTTTTGTAGGGAATTCAAATTTTTTAATTGAGGTAGCTAGGTAGCTCTAACGCATAATTATATAGTAATACGCTTCACTGTTTCTATTTCATAGTTTCTATTCAAATACTACTGACATTTAATTTATTGATTTTATTAATTTAAACTACCATGCCCCGAACTAGAGCAGCAAAGCAACGGGCACAAAGTGGCAGGAGTGTTGTGACTCGGGGGAGAACTGAGGGGGGCGATTCTCCAACGCGTCACAGCCTAAAAAAATGTGCAGCTTGTGAAATGTTTGCCGAACTCTCTGGAACGGAACATGATATTGCCATGGGGGATGTCTTTGTGTGTGCGCGATGTAAGGAGTGTAAGGAAATCAGGCGACAACTCAGCGTTGTTATGGGCCTATATGAGAGTTTGAAGGACAGGGTGGATGCCCTCGAAGGAAATAAATTGAGGGCCCATCAAGCTCTCAGCTGCCCACATCAACGCCAGAGCTTGCACTTGGTCATCGCGCAACACAGCGGCAAACCCCAAGGCAGAATGCGCTGGTCCCACAGGAACTATTAGTTGTTGGTGACTCTATTGTCAGGGAAACGGGGAACATGCTATGTAAAAAGGATAGGTGGAACAGGACCAGGGTATGTCTGCCAGGGGCAAAGGTTGATGACGTTGTAGAGCGGATATCATCTTTCAAGGGCACAAAAGGTGATATAGTTGTACACGTTGGCACTAATGATATTAAGAGTAGGAGACCGGCAGAATTACTCAACAAGTACAGGTCACTGTTGAAAAAAAGCCGAGAATTAGGGTTGCATTTGAAAGTGTCTGCAATTCTGCCCAGACACGATAGGAGGGAGTATATGATGAGAGCCTTGTCGATCAATTCGGCCCTGGAAAGATTGTGCAAGGCTCAAGGGGTAGAATTTTTTTCAGCCTGGACTATAGACTGCTTCTACAGGGATGGGATACACTTAAATAGAAAGGGTGCAAGAATATTTGCTGATGCTATCGAGGCAGTGTTAGGTGGGTCGGAAAACTGCTAGCTTGGGGGGATACAAAGACTAATAGTTTAACAGTAACCGCAGGCAGAGGTGAAGGTGATTCTTGCACAACTTCTATTAGAATAAGAAGCGACCTGGAGCGAGGGGTGTTGGGGGTTTCAGGGACGGATGACAGTCATCCTGGAATAGTTGGGTATATGGGATGTGTTAGGGTAACAAGGAATAGGCATAGGAGCATGTATGCTTGCATGTATACCAATGCTAGAAGTATAGTAAATAAATTTGATGAATTTGAAGTGTTGGTCAAGACATCAAAGGCGGATATTGTTGGGATAGCAGAGACGTGGTGTCACAAAGATATAAGGAATGCAGAACTGGAATTTGGGGAGTACAATGTGTACAGAAAGGATAGACAGGACAGAAAGGGAGGAGGTGTTATGCTGTTAATTAAGAAAAACATAAAATCAAAAGAAGTGCATCCAGTTGATATAGATGGACAGTGCACTGTTGAGTCAGTTTGGTGTGACATAAGCACTGCGAAAGCAAAAATAAGAGTAGGAGTGTGTTATAGGCCTAATGACTCGAATGAGTACAATGAACAATTGTACAGAGAAATAGAGTGGGTCAGTAAATCAGAATGTCTTATAATGGGGGATTTTAACTTCCCAGATATTGACTGGAACTTGTGGGTTGGTCACTCACACACTAGTCAGACTTTTGTGGATTTATTGGATGATTGTTTTCTGCAGCAGCATGTTCGAGAGGCAACCAGAGAAAGTAATACTCTTGATCTGGTTATCAGCAGTGATCATTCGTGTATTAAGAATTTGCAGATAAAGGAACCACTAGGTGGCAGTGATCACAGTGTGCTGAAGTGGGATTTACTCAAAGAGGTAACTACCGTCAGGGGTAAAGGAAAGGGTTTTTGCTTCCATAAAGGGGAGTACAGTGGTCTCAGACAGTTTTTAAATTCTGTACAGTGGGATCAACTGACGATGTTACAAACAGTAAATTCTAAGTGCGAAGCATTCAAGGAATTAATCGTGGATGCTACTAGACTTTTCATACCGATGAAGAAATATTGTTCAAGGTTTAGGCCTAAATGGTTATCAAATGAACTAATGAGACTCGTGTCAGAGAAGAAAAATGCATGGGATGCATATAAATTATCAGGCGACGCAGAAGCCTGTAGCAGATATAAGCTAGTCTGTAATCAGGTCACAAAGGAGGTTCGGCAGGCAAAGGCGGATTACGAGAAATCTTTGGCAAAAGATGCTAAGAAAAACAGCAAGGATTTCTTTACTTATATAAACTCTAAAAGGAAGGGGATGAATATGATTGGTCCACTTGACATCGATGGTTCGACTGTTGATGATCCTGCTCAGATAGCAAACAAACTGAATGAGTATTTTGCATCTACATTCACACGTGAGGAATTATTACAGTTTGAAAATGGAAGAAGGTTATCAAATTGTAGCAGTGTGCTTAATGATTTTGTAATAACTGAGAGCAAAGTGGAGGAGAAATTGTTGAAGTTAAACATAAGAAAGGCACCTGGAGTGGATGGGATCTATCCAGTTATATTAAAGGAGGCGGCAAAGCAACTAAGCAAACCCTTAGCCATAATTATGAGAGCATCCTTGGATTCAGGGGAGGTTCCCACGGACTGGAGATGTGCAAATGTATCCCCAATTCACAAAGGAGGTTCGAAGGGTGACACGAGTAATTACAGACCAGTTAGTTTAACTTCTGTTCCGGGTAAAATAATGGAGTCACTGGTTAAAGATGCATTGCAGGATCATCCAGACAAGACTGCAGCAATAATTCAGACACAGCATGGGTTTGTTAAGGGAAAGTCTTGTCTGACAAATTTGATTGGTTATTATGATGTGGTCACAAAGGAACTGGATGCAAAAAATAATTTTGATATCATATACTTGGATTTCAGGAAAGCTTTTGACACTGTTGCGCATGGAAGACTACTGTACAAATTGGAGCAGAATGGTATTAAGGGTAAGTTGCTACAATGGATAAAAGGATGGTTAAGTGGGAGAAGACAGAGGGTGGTAATCAATGGGTGCTGCTCTTCGTGGACTAATGTTATTAGTGGAGTCCCACAGGGTTCGGTGTTGGGTCCACTGTTGTTTTGTATATTTATCAATGATATTGATGAAGGTATATCGGGCTTAATGTCGAAGTTTGCAGATGACACGAAGGTTGGCAGGGTTGTTAATGACAGTAATGGCAGTGTGCTACTGCAACAGGATCTAGATAATTTGGGCAGATGGGCTAAGAAGTGGCAACTGAAGTTTAACCTTGACAAATGCAAAGTACTGCATATGGGTAGAAGTAACCCCAGAGAAACGTACCAACTGTGTGGTACTACACTTAAGGTGGTAGAAAATGAAAAAGACCTGGGAGTAATTGTGCAGTCAGATATGAAGTTTTCTGAGCAATGTAGACAGGCTGCTAGGGCAGGTCATGGGGTTTTGTCAATGATATATAGGAATTTTGCTAGCAGGGAAAAGGAGGTGATTGTCCCTCTGTATAAGGCAATGGTCAGGCCACGCCTTGAGTACTGCGTACAGGTCTGGAGGCCTCATTTTAGAAAGGATGTAGATTTGCTTGAGCGTGTACAGAGAAGAGCAACACGATTGGTGAGGGGAATGAAGGGATCCTCTTACCAAGAGAGGCTTAAGTTCTGCAAATTGCAGTGGCTGGAGACTCGGCACCTGCGCGGTGATCTGATTGAGGTCTATAAGGCCTTGAATGGGTTGAGCACGCTGAATTCTGATGGGATCCTCCCACTTGTTCAGAATACGAACCTACGGGGACATAAGTTCAAATTAAGAAAGGATAGATGTAGAATAGATGTGCGGAAATTTGCCTTTAGCCAGCGGGTGGTTAATTGCTGGAACAAACTTCCATCTGTCGTTGTGGAAGTTGATAGGTTAAATAAATTTAAGGAGGAACTGGACAGGCATTTGGAGGGTATGGTGTGATTTTTTTTTTTTTTTTTTTTTGGCTGATGCTGCATAAGCTCCTACACTTGCTTTCTTGCATCAAGTGCCACTACTACTACTACTACTACTCTACTAACTGGAACGAGTAGTCATACACCTGGATTTCCAAGTGGAAACATTCATAATCTCTCCTCCAAGGACTTTTAAAGCTGTTCTAAATCCCTAGATTTTCAAATTCCCAAACTATTAGTGAAATACGAGGGGGCGGGAATTTTCCTTCTATCCTTCTTCTCTTCCTTTCGCCTCTGTAGACCTCCCCCCCCCCATGCAAGTGCTTTTGAAATACAGCAATGGAATGTGCAGGGGCTATATATATGGCTTTCGACACGGGTTCGCTTCCCCTTTAAAGATGGTATAAATGGAAAGCCCTCATCAAGCTTTGGGTAATTATCTCCCATTATACTTTCAATTATTCACAATGCATGCTTTTCTTTTTCTGCTGCAAGGTTCATCCATCTTTAAGCAGATCTTTTAATACTGTTACCAGCTATTCTGATTACATCTTTCTTTGATGCGGTTATATCTGTAAAAAATCTCAGGTAAGAGATTTCCTGACTTAAAATATAATATTTTAAATTTTAATATTTCTTAATATCCTATATATTCTAATTATTATTCTATTTTTATTTGGTTTAAATTCAAAATGAGGCTACAGATTCTCTACAAGGGAAAACCTAAATACGTTAGCATTTGTCCGATTTCACAAATATTAGCAGGTCTCAATCATATAAGTTGTCTGTCCAACACATTAGGTTTTATTTGATATAATTTTTCTGATGTTTGTTTTTGCCCAAATTCTTGACACTTCGTTAGAAAGTAGTTTTTGAAAGAATGAACTGTAGTCATTATGTGGAATTTGGGATGGTTATCTCTGAAGATTTTTGGTTCAATTTGCTGTTTACCAGCTTTCTTCATTTTTTTTTTTTTTTTTTTCCCCATGTGTCCTCTTATCAAGCAGAAAGTTATTTTTCATTTTTGTTTTGCTAAGTCTGTTAATATCTTTTTAATTTGTCAAAGACCCGGATGAGTTGAATTGTTCCTGGTTTGTAAGGCTTGGATCATACTTAAGGAATCTGAGTCAATTACAATTCTCACATCTTGTGTGGTTCTAAAGTGCTTCTGGACTATTTGAACTCCTGCTAATTCTGTAGTGTAAACTTCTGAGAAAACTGCTAATGTTCCCACATGGTTCTGTGATTCTGATCTGTCTGTATATATTGGTACAGAAAGATTGGAGTACAGTCGGTCCTCGTATAACATGTGTTTACATTACACGAATTCGATCATACACGATTTATAAATAGGGGAACGTTATCTTATATAACACGAACCGAATTCGCTTATGCACGATTCGCCTTTGTGTTTACAAGAAATGGCAGTCGAACGCGGAATCACCCCAACCGAACGCAACACGATAGGAATGAAGAAGATTCTGAAAATGTATTTGTGTTTTATATCAGTGAAGGGGAAACACATTTCACCATAATAATGTAAAAACCCACGCAATTCCAGCTATCGGTATTATCGCAAATGCAATTAGATCGAGTTTACAAACAGTTTATAACCGATTCCACTAGCAGAAACGAAACTGGAAGTTGTTTTTATTGTTTTATGGTAGTAACCCCCAGAAATGTGCTTTAGTAAAATGTGGGGTGTTAATAGTGTATCTCTGCCTTTACGGTGTTGTTTATTCAGTTGCTACACGCACGCAGCTTTGTTTATGTGTATTAAGCATGCCTCCTCGTTTTGTAATTGTGCTATACTTAAAAGGTGTGAAAAGGAAGCGTCCTGGTGAAGACACTGCAGATTCAGAAAGAGAAAAAAAAAAGCAATATCGATAAACAGAGGCGAACTGGGTCAAAAATTCTTACCCAGGAAAATTTATAGTGGCCTTATACTAGCGTTTATGGTCAAAATCACACCGGCCCACCGGGGTTTCCCCGGTAAGACTTATGGCCAGTCCGCCTCTGTCGATAGAGAAAAAAATATGACATTGTGAAACGCTTTGAGCGAAATGAAAGACCATGTGATATTGCACATGCTACAGACCTAAATGAGGCAACGCCGAGAATTACAAAGAATGCGGAGAAAATAAAAACAACTTTCATAGCGGGAACAACTCAAAAGTGTAATTAAAATCCATTAGATTAAGACACAGAATTTGAAGAGATGGAATGGCTGTCATCTGTTTGGATAGAAAATCAAAGAAAACACAAGTTTGCTTACGATAGAAGCAAAAGCATTAGCAATATTTTATTACGTAATAGTCGTAATAAAATACGTAAGCATTTTATTACGACTATTTTATTTAATATTATAAATTTTTTACGAATAAAATACGTATTTTATTCGTAAAAAATACTTTTTAGTATTAAAAAAATACTAAAAATACTTTATTATAATATTTCTTATTACGTATTTTAATCGTTATAAAATACGTAAGTATTTTATAACGATTAAAATAACGGTTCCAAATATGTGTTCAATCTTGGGTGGTCGGCACCTAACCCCACTTTTCCCATAGGGCCTGTTGTTTATATTGCACGAGGGTTTCTAGGAACACAACTATCGTGCTATACGAGGACAGACTGTATTGAGCTCTTTCATCTCAACTGCTGAAAAAGGCATTACCAAACATCAACTCTCAGCAATTACAACTTCTGAAAGTTGGCATTTGGCATAGCCTTTTTATTCCAGTTTTATAAAGAGAGATCACAAGATATGGATTGATTGGTCCATGGTGGTATTATGTATCCATCTAGAGCTACAAGATTCTCTATACTGAGTTGATGATTAATTAGCAGTTCTTTTAGCTTGATTCCTGAAAGTTAGTTTCCACATTTGCAGTTTATATACAGGTTTTCCCAGTGGGGTGAATAGGGTGCCCATGTTCTCTTATAAATCTTATCTTGTATGCATTCAGTAATGCTAATTGTTGTCTTCTCAGGGATAGCAGTGGTCCATTAATTTCTGTGTAGAGGCTGTACGTATGGGATATGCAGAACGTTCTTGTTACTATTTGTATAATGAACTGTGTCTAACAATTTGAAAGCACTCTTTCGTGCTGACTCACAGATGGTGCTCTATAATCTACAGTGGCAGACAAAAAAACTGCATCACTTGTGAATTTCGCAAATAATGTGTTTTGCGCTGCACTGTAGATTGCAGAAATTTTCGAAATGCATTTGTTAGATGGAATATATATCTCTGTGAATGAAGTACAATAAAAAGACTCCACCTGATATACCTAAATGCCATAAATATCTTCCCAAAGGGTAAAATGCATAATTAACGGAAATATGAGAAATCATGCAAATGGCAATCATGACAACCAAACATACATTTTATTGCATTTTCCTGTACAAACTGATATGACAAGTTAACGTAACAGTATTTATGTACTGTAAATCAGCAAAATAAGTCCTCGTATTTTGTTGTTCCTTCTTGAGCTGCAATTACAGCCTTGCAATGATCAGGCATATGAATTAATTCTGGATATAAGATTGCCCAATTTCGTGGTACCATACCCTTACAATGCTCTCCTACAGCTGAATCTTACTTATTGGCTTCTTCTGAGCAATTTTAGACGATATTATGTACCAGCAATTTTGAATAGGGTTCAAATCTGTTGCCAGGCCAGTCCAACACTGTAATGCCAGCATTTCTGAGGCATGACTGCACCTTAAGGGAGAAAAACAATGGAAAACATTGCCTTGTAAGCCTTGTGAGACAAGAAGACAAACTCATCATTAAATCTAAATAGCATAAAACTTACCAATTTTGCTGTGTGGCAAGGTGCTGAGTCCTGTTGAAAAATGCAGTTCTGGATGTCTGTGTGGGGATCCCTAATAATGGGTTTCAGGCACTCCTCCAAAGTAGCAGTGTAGGTTTCTGCATTCACCGTTCAGTTAATACACTTAATTCGCCCCACCTCTTTGCTTGTTATGCATCCCCAGATCATTTGACCGGTGGGGAACTTTACAGTCAGTGTTATGCTGTCAGGATGATACGCCTCCGATTTTCTTCTTCTGACATATCGCTTACCATCCCATCCATGCATGTTAAATTTCAATTCGTCAGAAAAGATGCCACTGTCCTATTGCTCTTTTGTCTATGAAACATGCATTTTAGCCCATGCAAGTGGCTTCCGCCTCATTTGTTGGGTCAATGAAGGCTTCTTCTTGGGCTGATAGTCATGCAGACTACATTCAGAAAGCAGCCTTTGGATAGTTTGTGCACTTCTTTAAACATCAGAGGCCATCTCAAAGTCCAGTTTTAGATCAGGAGCACTAGAAGGCATAGCCATTTCAAATATCGATCTTGGGAAGGCGTAGTCACTCTCTTATGGCCTGTTCCAGATCTTTTCACATCACCGGTTTTACGTTTTATTTAGCAGTTTAGTAGTTTCATTTTAGCGGGATACTGCTGACTGATGGCAGCCTATTTTATCAGTGATAGCAAGCATAGAAAGTCCTTCCTGGGACAGAGCAACAGCTACACTTTTTTTTCCTTGGTGTCAACTGAACATATGGAGCCATGCTTACACCTCCACAAAACAGGATACTAATAAGCGTGTATACCCTTCCAATGCCATATTTATATAAATGGCTGATGCAATACCTTGCAATTACTGCCTGATGAAATACCTTGCAATTACTGCCTGATGCAACAGAAGCATTATCTGATGCAATATTTTTACTTTGAGACAAACAAAATGACTGTAATCAAACAATATCTTATACGTTTTGCTACAAATGTTATTTTTTTTTAAGGTGATGCAGTTTTTTTGTCCATCACTGTATTTTGGATCTTACTGTTGCTTTATAAAGGTTGGACAAGGTATAATGCTGTGCTTCTCATATCATCATTTTTAATTTTAGAATATTGAGACATATCATGCAATTGCTTGATGAAGGTCTATGAAGGTCAATTTGCTATCTAAAATAAATCCAAGAAATTTTATGCTTTGGCTAACTGATACTCTGTGACTGTGTGGTGCTATCTCAGATCTAGATTTCAGAATTCATATATCATCAACAGTTCATTATATGAGGCGCAATCAATAAGTATTAAACTTTACCTAAAATAATTGAGTTAGGGATTTGAAACATGGCTAGCAATATCATCCTTCTCTATGTAGCTACAACTTCATTAATTTCCTCTTCACTAGTCTGAAATCTAAAGCCCTGTGATGGTTTCTTCATTTCAGGGGAGAGGAAGAAATCTGAAGGTGAGAGGTTTGCAAAGCCCTCCAAATTGTTTCCTCATCATAGTGATAAACTCAGCATCCATCATCATCATTATTCAGTCAAAAAAATCATCAATATTCTCTCTCTCTCTCTCTCTCTCTCTCTCTCTCTCTCTCTCTCTCTCTCTCTCTCTACAACAAAACAAGCTCCTCCAGCAATTGTGTGAAACACTCTCTCCTGTGGTACTTGAGGTGTTAACCACAGGAGAGAGTGTTTCACACAATTGTCGGAGGAGCTTGTTTCTGACAATAGCCCTGAACTCACTGGGCTATCAGTTTTGATATGTGCAGGAACTCATGCATTACGGTGCAAACAGACCCATAGGTAATGTTCACATCATTTGCTATAAAATTTATAGTCGCACATTTGTCTTTAAGAACTAGCTGTTCCACTTTAGCCACAATGGCATGGTCTGTGGCTGAGAAGGATCTTCTTTCTTTTGGGTCATTGGTATTGACTGCTTCATACATACCTGAATTGTTCCCAGTTCATATGACGAACAATCCTCTCCATATAAAGCTTTATAACTTCATGGATTTGTTCTGCTTCTTTGCCTTTCAAATGAAGAAATTTTATAACGACTCAACCTTCCATAACACATCTTGCTGTATTTATGGATCTAGTTCAGTAACTGATAATAAAATTAATTGTAAATATATACTAACTGATGAGAATTAGTCCATAACTCATGCATTTCCAGGTGACGGAAACTAACTGAACCCCTCATAAGGAAGGCAATGATTTATTTTACATTTATTTTATATTTTTCAGCTATTATTTTAGCCTATCAAAAGATGTATTATAAGATAATGATGTTGAAAACACTATAAAAATGCTACCTCAATGACATTTGCTATTTCCTCAGGAGTGGATATGTCCTATCCATTCCAACTTAGTATAGGACAAGTATTTAGTAAAAATTTATAATTCAGTTACCTCATTTTCCTCCAGATTACACTGATACCTAAGTCTTTTGTAACAGTCAAGGGAAATTTGATCCAAGATTCTTTTTTGGCTTTCCTTCTTATTTAACTAATCTTTTACTTTGAGCTTGTTATACTGAATGAGACTGGTAGGTGTAGGATTTATCTGATAAATAATTTCCATGATTTATCTTTTCTTTTTTTGCAATATCACAGACATCATTTCACCAATGATTAGCATGACTGTTTTGCATCAACTGACTGCAGTATAAAGGCATGTGCTAAAGCTAGCATCTGTTTGGTAATATACTTGATAACAATAAGACATTATTAATAGATGTTGAATAATTTGATCACCAAAGGAAATATAAGAGTTGTATTTAATCCAGCCTGCCTAGAATAATTTCCATTTCATTTGGATAACTGGCTGTAACATAGTTGCTGATTGTATTATATACATTACTGGATAACAGTTACTGTTAGAAGGATTTTCTGATATTAATCACTCAATACTTGGAAATAGATTGATTACTGAACAGTGGATATAAGTGGGATAACTTAGTAAAGTAAGATATGTTTTTCTAATAATGATTCTATTAATTTTCCTCATTTATCCAATTGGAGAGATACTCTTAATGAATCGTGCATGTTGAAATTTACTAATAAAAAGTAGGGAGTTGGTAGCTGCATAACAAGATCATCAAATTTTGTTAGGTTATAAAAATAGTTTCCTAATAAATATATATAAAACTAAAGTTGGCATGATTCCACTTATAGTGCAGACTGCAACAGCTTCTAAGAAAGTCCATAAAAGAATGGGACATGAAAGGACTCTCAAGTTAGCAAGATACTAACACCACCACCACGTGCAGCAGTTGCAATGCATCTTTTTGGTAGAGCATATATAACATTTAATGGAGCAGGACACTTGCTGGTCTCTTGCAAACAAATTCTTACATGGTGTTAACAATTAATTAAGTCATAAATATACACTGGGGTTCAAAGAAAGTGAATCACCCCTTAAAATTGTAATTGTCGTCCGAATAACGTAAGTATATGGCAATGTTTCTTACAGATCGCATCAGATAAGACTGACTTGCATAGGTGATGAAGTAATATTACAGCAGCTGTTATCTTTCAGCTATATAAGCATGCTCTGCAGGAGCTGCAGTCATTCCTTGCTTGTGTCAGGATGGCAAGTTACGTGCAGTTGATGTCACAAAGAAAGAGTGCTATCGATGCATTACGTGAAGAAGGATGTTCTTCCCATCATATTGCTTATAGAGTGTCTTGTAATCAGTCGACAGTAAGTAGATTTCTTTCCAAACTCAAGAATACTGGTTCTGCTGATAGGAAAAAAGGAACCAGATGCAAACAAGTCTCTACACAGAACAGGACCATGTTTTGAAGTGTTTATACCTTAAAAACCATAAAGCTTCTTCGTCTGAGCTGAAAAGAGAATGGGAAGAATATACAGGAGTGGTAGCAAGTGCAGTAACAGTCAAAAGATACCTCTTCAAAAATAGACTTGTAGCCAGTCATCCTAAAAAGAAGCCCTCCTCACACAAAAAATGAAAAAGGACTAATTAATTTGATTAATTTGGTCAAATTCAGTAGGTGGTAGATGACTTTCATCAACCGGTGAAATACCACCACTTTGCTTATTGGAGGCTTGAAGTGGTGAAACCTATGTTTAGTCTCTAGAGCAAAGTTTCCGGCATCCCCCTCCCCCCATACTTCTCCTTCAACCCTTGCACGGTACTAAGTACTATAGGTTTTGATACCTTTCGTGTTTGGGGTTTTCATAAAAAAAAATGGACCCCCGAGCAGTGGAAGTCAGTTGTTTTCTTGGATGAGAAGAAATTCAATGTGCATGGCTCTGATGGGAGACAAATGATTCACCGTAGGTGTGGTGAAGAATACCATCCAGACTGTATGGTGTCTACAGTGAAATTCCCTACCAGCCAAATGATATGGGGGTGCATTTCATATTGCGGAGTAGGTCACCTGCAGTTTATAAAAGGTTCCGTAAATGCCATTGTATACCTGGCTACATTGGATGGCAAATTTCTGCCAACCATTAGAGACCATTTCAACCTACCAAGTAACTGCATCTTTCAGGATAACTCTGCTCCATGTCATCGGGCGAAAAGTGTAAGTAGGCACTTCTCTTGTTACTTTAGCTTCATTTCTGGAAACAGCCCAGACCTGAATCTTGTAGAGAAAAGTTGGCACCGTGTGGAACCTGCAGTTGCCAGAAAGAAACCAAAGACCCTTTGTGAACTTCAGGAAGCCATAATTTGTGTTTGGAACCATGAACTATTAGTTGATTATCTTCAGAAATTGACATTGTCAATGCCTCGGCGGTGTGCTGCTGTCATCGGGGTCAGAGGCGGTTCAACTAAATATTAGTTTGCACCTGGTGAATTTTTCATTTTGTTTTCCATTTAAAATGATAAACTGAAGCAAATTGAGGGCTTCTGATAACATGTCAGCCATAATTGTCATGTTTACCAAAACTGTTGTATAAAGATTGCAAATGCTCATTTTGGAATATTTTGAGAGCACCTGTCAAATATTACTTAGCTTTGCCTTAACTATTAATAAATATCTTTTGTTTATATTTCTATTAGTGATGCTAGTCATAATTATTATTTCATTTATGTTTATTTGTTCCAAATGATCATTTTCCATTGAACTTATTGCCAAATTAGAGTCGTTGTTGAGACATTGTCTATCATAAATAATTTTTCATTAATTTCAATTTTGAAAAACTCCGTTCACCTGAGACAACTGAAACTGAAAAAATTGTCAGAAAAATTGGAATTAGCATTAGTAGTGACATATGATGCAAGAAAGCAAGCTTATACAGCTTCAGCCAAAAAAAAAAAAAAAAACCCATTCACCTCCCCATCCACTCCAAAAGTTTGTCCAGTTCTTGCTTGAATTTATTTAAGCTGTCAACTTCCATATATCCTCAGGAGCTCACATCTGGTGAGTATGGGCTTGGCACACCCAGGGACCTGAGCTGGATATCATCATTCTTCTCTTTCTTGGTGATTTCCTTCTACTTTTGTCTCTCTCTCTCTCTCTCTCTCTCTCTCTCTCTCTCTCTCTCTCTCTCTCTCTCTCTCTCTCAGGTATGAATTTTTTTTTTTGGCTGGTGCAGCACAAGCCTCAGGCTTCCTTGCACCATATAGCTAATAACAGTAATAGTAATAATAATAATAATAATAATAACAAAAATAACAACAACAGAAGTTTGTTCCACATTCAACTACTCACTGGGCAAATGCAAAATTCCAAACATCTGTTCTACAACTGTCTTTCCTCAATTTGAATTTATGCTCTCACAAGTGCATAATCTAATCTTCTGAGCAAGAGGACGAATCCTATGAACATTGAGCCTGCTCAAACCATTCAAGGCCTTATACACCTCAATCAGATCACCTCACAGGAATCTAGTCTCCAGAAGCTGTAATCTGCAGAACTTAAGCCTTTCTTGGTGAGAGCATCCCTTTGTTCCCTTCATTTGCATAAATTTTTAATGCAACTGCTACATTTAAAAAAATATCTGTAAAATTGTTTTTAAAAATATATTGTAACACTTCAAATGGAGTAATATTGTCGTTAATATAAATTTGAAGTACTAAGTTCTTCAAATAATGCTAAACCATCAATATCAGACTCGTTATGATCACTGTCACTTAATGTATTATGTAAATCTTTGTGAAGATTTAAAAAAATCGTTATATTACCTTTTTTTTTTTAATTCAGAAATATTATAAAATATTTTAAATATTTCTACATATTCTTTCATATCTGTAAACTTTTCCGTTAACGAGAAAATTGTTGTCCATAATCTGAAAGAAAAAATTAATTTTGAAATTTTGTTGCGGTTCCTGAATAGCTTCCTGTCTATGTTCATAACCGAAATGATGTCTTTTCATTCTTTTCCTTACAGTGCTTACTTCTGAAAACGAAGCAGCAATGCCAATGATAGTACCCACATTATTAGCTGGATCGAGAATTTTTTGGAATGCTTCCTCTGTTCTCTTTTCTTGAAAATATTCCGTGATTTCCCATTATTTTCCGTACTATTTGATTTATACGCAGAAGCACTGGTGAAAGAGTTCACAGAAAGGTGGTGTAAAAGTAGGAGGGGGAAGATAAAGACAATAAGATTTGCAGATGACTAGATATTGATTGCTAATAATGAAGAATTACAGAGCTCCTTGGAGATGTTGACCTTAATCTAACACTCCATCGCGAAAAATGATTAAAAATGTGAAATTCCTAGGTGATGCATTTTCTTTAAACACCAGTGTACATCAACAGTAGTTATGCAAGCCTCTGAAATTCTATTGAATGATGTTATCTATTACTTGTTTTTAGAATTAGCAGATGCATCTGAGTGTTTTTTGGAGCCTGTTTGATTATGCTGGTCAGTTTTTCACTCCCCCTTTTTTGGGAAAGATTTGGTGTCAGTGTCCATTTCTTTAGCATATAAATCAAATACTGGTCCCATCTCTGCTGTTTTCATCTATCACTTTGAACTCAACCCTGCATTTTTCTATCCTTTCCCTAGTTGCCACAGTTAGCAATCTCTAGAATAATCTAGATACAGATGTGAAGAAGTGCAATAAGCGTGAAGGTCTGTGTTTCATAGCAAAAAATAATATCTCTCAAGAAAAGATTCAACTAATTGTCCATGTTTATCTGCAAGGATCTTCACAGTGGATGATCTCCAAATAGGAAGAAAGCTGTTTGTAGATGTGTAACAAGGCCTTCAATGTCATTTGGAGTGCAAGAGTCATGGTAATTTTAAGTGCATGCAGCTACTTTAAAAAAGTAAGTAATGAAACAGGTCTGTGTAGAGCTTTAGAATCAAGACCTTATCACCATACAGCAGTTCCACTATTTCCACATAGTTTGTAAATTGCATGGTTTTTGAGAAAGAAAGGTTTCGACAAACTGAACACAAATACTTATGTTCAGTTTGTTTTTTGCAGATAGATGCCTATGGGATTTATAATGGTTAATAAAGTCATGAATATCAACAAATACTGCTTTGCATGCCTCTACAATTCCAATGGAATTTCTGAATACTGATTATTTGTGATAATCAATTTTTGATTTCTTTTTTCTAGGGAAGGTTGAACTTCCACTGTCTGTATCATCTTATTCATGTAATTCCAAAATAAATTCATGTTGCTTGAGGCTGCCATCAGTGTCCATGCATACAGTGTTAGATGTGTTGTTTTGTTTTGGCAGGAGCAAATTCTTGCAGATCCTGAAATGGGGGAAGTTTACCTATAGATTGACTAAGTAGAGAATGGATTATAAGGAATGGTGGAGATTCCTCACAATACTTGTTCATTCGTATTCTTTTCAAGTGAGTTATATCATGTTTTGTATGATGGGAGCCAGCAGGTTCAAGCTGTCATTTGTCCATGTTTGCTACTTTCAGTCCTGGGAGGGTAGATTTTTCTCTCCCAGGTTACCCTACCACATGAAGATATAGAAAAAAACAAAACTGGTAAGGTTAGTAGCAACATAAAAAAAAAAAAAAAAAAAAAAAAAAAACCCGAAAAAATAAAACTGGTTTTCTTTCCTGGGTTCTTACTAATTTAAGAATCGAGCAAATAATTAAATACAAACAAAATAATCTATATATAAAAAAATTTGAAGATAGAAAGATTTTTTTTTTTTTTGATACAAGAGAAAATTATATAAGAAAGCAGCAAATCATACTGTAGCTTGCTTTTTTTGTATCATTTTCTGCTACTAATACTAAATCATTTGAAACTACTAATACTGTTTTAAATTTAAAAATTTTAAGTTTTAATTTAATTAATTAATTTAATTTAAACTTTTTACATTTAAATTTAAAATTTTAAAATTTTAAGAAAGCAGCAAATCATACTGTAGCTTGCTTTTTTTGTATCATTTTCTGCTACTAATACTAAGTCATTTGAAACTACTAATACTGTTTTAAATTTAAAAATTTTAAGTACCTTACCTCCTACCTTCAGTACAAATAACACTGGCTTGTTCTAAATTTTTCTGTAATTCAGTGACTCTCTGAAGTTCTTGAGTGTAAGCCAACTGATTCTGAAGAATTAAGTCAGATACTTTCTTTGAAACCTACAATTTTTATGCATTATTCAATGATGGCAGATTTCTAAAACATCTTCAAGTTATTTTAAAATAATAACTGATTAATGATCTTAAAAGTTTATGTATAAAATATTTGTTGATAACATACAAATTTTACATATGCAGAATTTTTATTCATTCTGTTATTTGCATTTAGGGCAAACACTCATGATCAATAATTCTTTTTGTTCATAAATACTCACCTTGATTTCCATATAGGACAGGTCCATCTAACCCCCCATCCCTTTTTATTTATATGGCTTTGGTCTTAATATTTGTGGCAATTTCCAGGAACATATTCTCCATGAATATCAAGGATTTACTGTATTGTAGATTAATTTCTGCCATCTGGCAGTATCTGGTTATCTTAGAGTGAAGTGGCATGCCTTGAAAATGGAAATACTTAAGTCCACTGACTGTCATAAAGTTGTGTTTGAGGCAAAAATACGACCTGAACATTATGAACTATATCCTCCAAGTAAAATGGATACACAGCACTATCTAAAATGTGAATTTATCAGAAAACTATTACCTTGGGAAGTGGGGGGAGATACATTAATGGCAGTTAAAAGCAGATGTAAATTACATTTGTCACTGTTCAGAAAGTCCTACTGAATACTAACTTGAAAATCAATAGGGAAGGTAGACAACCTAATGGGGGTTTCTCATAACACTTATACAGCAAAAAATGAGTGTCTATGAGGTCACCAGGTGAGAAAATAATGGGAAAATACTCAGTCATAGTACAGAAAGTGCTAAAAACTAATCTAATATCAACTAGAAACTTTTTATGTGATGGAAGAAGGTTACAATGGTCTCAGACATCCTTTAAATTCTTTTCAGTAGGAGAAAAAGTAATTTCCACAAATACAAATGCTAAATGGGAAATGTTCATGAAAGTTTGTCTGGAAGCTATTAACATCTCAGCCACTGACACTACCAATGACCTTAGTGGCTGAGATGCATGGGATGATTATAAATTATTAGAGAAACATGAATCTTACAGTAAATAAAAATGAATCTGTAAATAAAGTTACTCAGAGGACTTAGCTATGGTAAGGCAGGTTATGGAAGTACTTAGCAAAGAATACAAATAACAGTAGTGAAGAATTCTTAGTTTATGTTAGCAATATAAGGAACAGTCCTGAACTGGTTACTAATAAAACTGAATAAAAATTTTGCATCTTACATTCAAATGTGAGGAAGTTTTTAAACTTGAGAATTTGGGTAGCTCAGCTAATACTAACTTAAAGCTGAATGAGGACGAGAAGAAAAATTATCAGAAGTAATCCAAAATCCTAATATACAGGGTGTCTCAAAAATATTGGTCAAACATTTAGGGGAGGTAGGTAACATCTAAAGGAATGTGAATTGCATAGGAACCCATAACCGGAAATGTCGGTAGTCGCCACACGAAGCGCATACATCGATATACGAACTGTGAGCTGGCAGACATGCACCTAGTGTATGGATTAGCAGAGGGCAATGGAAGAGCCGCTCAATGAATTTATGGAGAACGCTTCCCAGACAGACATGTACCGGACCACTGTTTGTTTGCAGGTGCGTATCAAAATTTGTGCAATTATGGGTCATTTAGAGGTAACAGGAGCAATGCGGGCAGACTACATTCGACGTGAACTCCCACTATGGAGGAAAGTGTGTTGAATTCCGTCCAGAATAATCCTAGTACCAGCACATGTGTCGTTCCCTCTGCCTTAGGAATGTCTCGTTGCAGTGTACAGCATGTGTGGCACGACGATTCCTTACACCCCTTTCATCTCCAAAGGGTTCAATTACTGCTCCCCCAAGATCATCCTGCACGTGTGGCTTTTGCAGTGGTTTCTCCAAGAAAGTGTTCAAGACTTGAATTTTCCAGCCTATGTTTTGTTCACGGATGAGGCTCATTTGACTCAGGAAGGCTTATTCAATCAGCACAATGCTCATGTGTGGGTTCACGACAACCCACACGGTGTGCGCCTCCATGCAGTACAACATCGCTTTGCAATAAATGTGTGGGCAGGTATGGTCGGTGACTGCTTAGTCGGCCCATACCTGTTACCATCCCGCATGAACTCCGCTAAATATCGGATCTTTCTTGAACAAGTTCTACCAGGGTTACTTGATGATGTTCCAGCAAATGTGAGACACAACATTTGGTTTCAACATGACGGGACGCCTGCCCATTGTGGAAGGTGTGTTCGTGACCATCTCAACAGGCGTTTTGGGTGTCGATGGATTGGCCATGGTGGACCCGTTGCCTGGCCCTCATGCTCACCTGATTTATCGAGCCTTGATTTCTTTCTGTGGGGGGCCCTCAAATCTATCATGTATGAATTGCCTGTGGAGATGGAAATGGATCTCGTGGCGAGACTCGTCTGCACTGCTGCTACTGTCAAAGAAACTCCAGGTGTGTTCAACCGTGTCTGCCAATCCATGCTGCGTCGGTGTCACGCATGCGTCGTGTCTCGTGGTGGAACCTTCGAGCATCTGTTGTAACATCGTGAAATGCATCCATCTCGTACTCCATTATTAATATTATGTCAAATAAATGTTTGCCACTAATTACTGTCTTGTGTCATTTCTGCTTCTTGTGCCTCTGCTACTACTTTCCCGCAACGTTTCTGATTATGGGTTCCTATGCGATTCACATTCCTTTAGATGTTACCTACTTACCCTAAACGTTTGTACCAATATTTTTGGACACCCTATAGAAACAGGTAATAATCAACAATGAAAAATATATTATTTCTCAACATAATCCCCTCAAAGTTCAATTTACTTTCCAATCAGTGCTGTATATTTTCACTGCTTCCAAAAGAAGAGGTTTCAGTGTAGTAAAACCCATTAATTTATAATATGCTTCACATCACTGTAACTGTGAAATTTGTCTACATAAGTTTGTTTTGTTATTTGGTTTTTAGGAGCATTAGCAACTAAGGCTATATTGCTCCGTGAATATGCGGTGGTCATTTCCTGACCTTTCCGCATCCTCCATATTTGGTGGTGACGGGCTCGAGTCTACATAAGTGATTCTTTAACCAAGGAAACAAAAGTCACTAGGGGGGGCCAGTTCTGGTGAACAGGGTGAATGATGAACAATTTCAAATCCATCATCATGAATGGCAGCAATTACAAGCATTCTCTATATCATTGACACAACCCTTCTGAACTGTTGTAGGGGCTGATTTGTTCAAGTCCAAACAGTCCATGCTCCAGTCAACCAATAAAATTCCCTCATACCCCAAAATACAGAGGACACAATCTTCTCAGAATTTCATGAGCATGAAACTGCATTATAGGAAATCCATGATGCTTCCACTATTTTGATTGTTTTAAAACCAAAGTAACAAATGGTCTCCAAAAAGAGAAAGAACCCTAATGAATCTTGTTATAAATGCCTCTGAAGACTTTCTCATTCATAAGGCCCAATTGTTGATATGTCATACCCAACTGTTCTGTCAATATATACTGTTAACAGTCCTTGGGGTTTTGAAAATTTTTCAGAGAGTGATTTATCAATCGTTCACCATGGATCATGTTCAATGACTGATGGATCATGTATCTGAATGATCAGTTCCTGAGTTGTAATTATTTTTGGTCTGCCATATCTTGAAAATTGTGTGCATGCGTGTGCATTTCCTCTAGAGCACACGCACACACATGCACACAATTTTCAAGTACTTTTAAAATATGTTTAACATTAGCATTAGTAGAAGCGTTTGAAGCATTAGGTTAGAAAGTAGGCTTATACAGCATCAACCAAAAATAAAAAACTTCCCATTTCACCCATCCATTCACTCCTAATGTTTCTCCAGTTCTTCCATGAATTTATTTAAGCTATCAACTTCCACAATAACAGACAGAAATTTGTTCTGGCAATCAATACCAGCTCATTAAAGGCAAATTTACGCACATCTATTTTGCAACTATTTTTCCTCAATTTGAATTTATGCCCTCTCAGGTGCATAATCTGTATGCAAGAGGAAGAATCCCATCAGCACTGAGCTTGCTAAAACCATTCAAGGCCTTTCAGATCACCTTGCAAGTGCCTAGTCTCCAGAAGCCTGCAATAGGCAGAACCTAAGCCTTTCTTGGTAAGAGCAACAACCCTTTGTTCCCCTCACCAGTCTGGTTGGCCTTCTCTGCAGTCGTTCCAGCAGCTCTACATCCTTCTTAAATTGAGGCCTCCAGACCTGTATGCAGTACTCAAGGTGTGGCCTGACAATTGCCTTATATAAAGGAATAATCACCTCTTATCCCTGCTAGCCGAGTGGTCAGGAGCAGGAGTGCAATAGCACACTCTGAGTAGACTGGGGTTCAAGCCCCTGACTGCTAAATACAGTCAATCTGCCAACCCAAAATGGACCAGCAAGGCAGATTATGGTACATTCCCTCAACATGAATTGTTGAGGCGGCTTCCATCCTGTAGTGGGATGATAATGGCTGCAGTTTACTTGTATTCCTGCTAGCAAAAGTTCTCTGTATTACACAACCCTCCTTTCTTTTCTTTGATATGCCTGATGTAATAAGTGTACTGATCTGAAATTAGAACCTGGTGCATTATGAGAAGAATATGAGTCACTGAAGAAATGGGTGTTAGTCCTAGAAACAAAAATGTAAATGGGAGTTGGTCAGGTACTCAAGTATCTCATGACCTGCCAAGTGATATAACCCCAATTTGGGTCCCAGAAAACAATAGTCAAGTCTCTATTTAGTTTTATTAGAAGACATTTGCAAGGGGAAATAGGTAACATTTTCTGTAATAAAGATAAGTGGACCAGAACCAGGGTGTGTTTGCCAGAAGCAACAACTGATATTTCCAACAGATTGTTAAGTTTCAAGGGGGTAAAATCAAGCAATATTATTCGTGCAGGGACTAACGATATTAAACGAACACAACTTGCCCATTTCGTGGTTAAATATAGGACCATGCTAAAAAAAATGCTGCAGGTTAGATCAAAATGTGCATATGTCTGCAATTTTGTTCAGACACTATAGGAGGGATTATATGCTGAAAGCCTTGTAGATTAATTCAAGACTTGAGGGAATATGCCAGGCTCTGGAAATAGGGTAATTTTATAGGGTAGTAGAAAGAATCTATTTTGCAGAGATGGTATTCAACTGAACAAAGGTGGTGCAAGGATTTTTTCCAGTATCACTGGAAAAAATCAGAGGGTTCAGAGAAACTGCTACTTGGGAGAGGGGTATATAGATCTGAATTTATGTGATGATATGCATCAAAGTAATGCTTGCACCCACATCAAGAATTGCTGTTTTTTTGCCGAAACAGCTGATGTTGGCAAGATTTTCTGAGGATAGCAATGTTTCAAATGAGTGGGAAGATAAAGCTAGGGAAACAAGACCTGAATAACTTCAAGGGGTGCATCAAGATGGTAAACTATAGTTAGCCTTAACTGTCTAGAGTAATGTCGGGAGTTTGTAAATAAAATGGCAAATTCGAACTCCTGATTACGACAACTAATGCTAACATAATAGGGCTAATAGAAATGCCATGATACCTGGAAATTGGGGAAGACAAGTTCCACTATGGTATGTATAATGTATTTGAGAAAGACAAGGAAGATAGAAGGGGGTGGTGGGATCATGCTTCATATCAAAAGCAGCCTAAGCAAGAAAATCGGTTTTGTTGAGTCAGAAGTTACATCTGCCAGCATTGAATCTGTGTGGTGCCAGTTAGCTGGAAACAATGGTATAATGAGAGTGAGGGTAATCTACAGACTAGAAAACTGTGAAGAACATGATAAGGGTTCTACATGCATACAGAATGGGCAAGTAAGCGTGAATGTCTTATTATAGGTGACTTAAATCTGTCCTTAAATAATTTGAATTAGTGGGAAGGAAACTCACCATGGGGAACAAAATTTTTAAATAAACTAGATAATTATTATTTGTACCAGCATGTTAGAGAAAATATTAGGGGGTGTGAATACTCGACCTCACCATTACTTAATAATCAGAAGGCATCACTGGGCTTAAAGTACAGGAACCATTGCCAATCAAAGATAAAGGCATGGATTTTAATATCAGAAAAGAGGATAATGACAGTTTAAGGTTCTATTTGGCATCTATTAATTGGGCAGACTGCAGAGGAATGGCAAATATATTTGAATTATGGAATACTTTTAAAGCAAAAATCACAGGTGCCTCCATAGCCAGGCGGGAAGGAGCAGCAGTGCGTAGCACACGCTTCTTGATTAGACCGGGGTTCAAGCCCATGACCACCAAATACAGAGGATGCGGAAAGGTCAGGGAATGACCACCACATATCCCCGGAGCAATATGGCCTTAGTTGCTAATGCTCCTAAAAACCAAATAACAACAACAAAAATCATAGAAGCCGTGGATGCATACATACCATTAAGAAAATATTGTGCATGGAAGATGCAAAAATCGATGAATATGGAACTGGCCAGTCTAATACAGCACAAAAAGACAGTATGGGAAAGTTACAGAGCAAAGAAAAGTACTGAAGCCTACAACAGCTACAAGTTTGTCTGTAATAGTACCACAAATAAGGTTAGGGAGGTGAAGGCTAAGTATAAGACGACACTTGCCAAGAGAGCAAAAAATGGGGACGAGTAATTTTTCATGAACGTGAATACAAAGAAGAAAATTAATCAGTGTACTGGTGAGTGAAAGTCTTAGATAACCCAGCTAATGTTGCAGATGAATTAAATAGGTACTTTGCATCTGTCTTAAATGATGAAAGACCCTTCATGCTGAGAAGAGGCTGTACGAGTGAGGCTAAGCCATATGAAATTAGTGATGTCATAATTACAGATGATTGTTTATTAGAAAAACTTTGGAAAAACTTGCATAAACCCAGTAGTCTTTTGGGAGACAGCCAGAGAACATCTTTATGAGAGCATCTTTTAACTTAGGGGAAGATTCCTTTGGATTGGAGAAGTGCCAGTGTATCAGCAATAAATAAAAGCCATTGCAAGAGTGAAATTGGTAACTACAGACTGGTTAATCAGACTTCACTAGTAGGGAAAGTCTTGGAGGCAGTGATTAAGATTGCAATCCAGAGACATTTAGAAAGAAACTCAGGAAAATGAAGGAAAAACAACATGGTTTTGTTAAGGGAAAGTCATTTTTAACTAACCTTGTAAACTATTTTGATACAGTTATTCATGAGCTTGATGTAGGAAACAATTTCAATAAAGACTATTTAGATTTTAGCAAAGCATTTGAATCAGTCCCTTATGAGAGGTTACTGTATAAACTTGAACATGCTGAGATAACTGGAAAGATTCTTAGATGGATTTCAGAGTGGCTGCAGGGCAGAAGGTAGAGGATTATGATGGATATACTTCAGATTGGTGTAATGCCAGAAGTAAGAACCACAAGGATAGGTACTTGTACCACTCTTATTTCTGATTTTCAAAGATGACACTGACAGGATAAAGGACATGATATCAAAATTTGCAGACAACATAAAGATTAGGAGATTTGTTAATGATCAGTGCCAAGGAATGCTCCTCCAGGATGACTTGAAGGGGCTTCAAGAATGTTCAAGAAAAGCAGCAACCATATTTTAATGTAGCAAAATTCAAGGTCTTACACTTTAGCATTAGTAGAGGCAAAAGATACAAGAAAGCAAGTTTATGTACTACAGTCGGCAAGTTTATGTACTACAGTCGGACTTCACTAGTAGGGAAAGTCTTGGAGGCAGTGATTAAGACTGCAATCCAGAGACATTTAGAAAGAAATGGCTCAGGAAAATGAAGGAAAAACAACATGGTTTTGTTATGCACTCCCCTCAGGTTCATAATCTGAGCAAGAGGAAGTTGCTTTTTTTTGGTAGTTGTTGGCGCATAGGCTTCTGTGGCCATAATGCACCTCCCAAGGTTTTTGCAGTACTTTGATCCAAGCCTGAGGCGGGAATCAAACTCGCGACCTTTGGGTTGCCAGGCAGGAACTTTACCCGCCTGGCTATCCCGGTCGGCGAGGGAGTTGCTCAAAATGTTCAAGACCTTATACACCTCAATCAGATCACCTCACAGGTGCCTATTCTCCTGCAGCTGCAATTTGCAGAACTTAAGCCTTTCTTGGTAGACCACCCCTTTCTTCCCCTCACCAATCTTGTTGCCCTTCTTTGTCCTCATTCTAGAAACTCTACATCCCTCCTAAAATCAAGCCTCCAGACCTATACGTAATACCCAATGTCCTGTTCTGGTAGCTCATCTGCACTGCTCAGTGAACTTCATATGACTGCACAATTACCCCCCTGGTTTTTTTCATTCTCTACTTCCCTGAGTGTAGTACCACACAGTTGGTGCGTTTCTCTTGGGTTACTCCTACCCATATGCAGTATTTTACATTTGTCAATGTGAAACTTCAGCTGCCATATCTCAGCCCATTTGTCCAACTTATCTCGATTCTATCATAGTAGCATACTGTCTTTACTGTCATTAACAGTAAACCTTTATATCATCTGCAAACTTTGACATTAAGCTTGATATACCTTCATCAATGTCATTGATAAATACAGAAAACAACACTGGGTTCAACACCGAACCCTGGGGTACTCCACTAATAACATTTGCCCACATAGAGCTGTGTCCATTGATTACAACTCTCTGTCATCTTCCACTCAACCATTACTTTATGCATTGTAGTAACTTGCCCTTAATGCCATACTGCTCCAATTTGTAAGGCAGTCTTCCATGTGCAAAAGTATCAAAAGCTTTCCTGAAATTCAAGCAAGTATATGATATCAAAATTAGTTTTTGTATCCAGTTCCTTTGTGACCACATCATACTATCCAATCAAACTGGTCAAACAAGACCCCCGCCTTTAACAAACCCATGCTCTGTCTTAACTATTACTGTAGTCTTGTGTAGATGATGCTGCAATGCTGCTTTAACCAGTGACTCTATTTTCCCCTGAACACAAGTTAAACTAACAGGTCTATAGTTACTTGTGTCACCTTTTGAACCCCCTCTGTGAATTGGGGATACATTTGCACACTCCCAGTCCATAGAGACCTCCCCTAAGTCCAAGGAAGCTCTCACTAATTAAGGCTAAGGGTTTGCTTACATCCTTTGCTGCCTCCTTTAATATAACTAGATAGATCCCATCCCACAATTTCTCCTCTTTGCTCTCAGCAATTACAAAATCACTTAGCTCGCTGTTAGAGTTGGATAAACTTCTGGCATTCCCGTCTTTGAATAACTCCTCATGTGTGAATGTAAAGGCAAAATACTCAGTTCATCAGCTACCTGAGCAGGATCATCAATTGTCAAAACATCCATGTTAAGTAGACCAATCTGATTCATCCCTATACTTCTAAAGTTACACAAGTAAAGAACTCTTTGCTGTTTTCTTTGCAACCTTTGCCAAGGATTTCTCATAATCTGCCTTCGCCTGCCTAACTTCCTTTGTGACTTGGTTACAGACTAGCTTATATCTGCCATAGGCTTCTGCGTCACCTGATAATTTATATGCATTCCATGCATTTTTCTTCTCTGCCACGAGCTTCAATAATTCATCTGACATCCATTTAGGCCTAAACCTTGAACAGTATTCTTTAGTTGGTATGAAAAGCCTAGTAGCCTCCGAGATTAAGTCCCTGAAGACCCCTATTTAGAATTCACGGTTGGTAACATCATCAGTTGATTCCACTGTATAGAATTTAAAACCTGTTTGAGAGTACTGTTGCCACCTTTATCATTAATAGAGGCATATAATGCAAGAAAGCAAGCTTATACAGCATCAGCCAAAAAAAAAAAACCTTCTCATTTCACCCATCCATTCGTTCCAAATGTTTGTCTTGTTCTGCCTTGAATTTATTTAAGCTATCAATTTCCACAACTACAGATGTAAGTTTGTTGAAGCAATCAACTACCCACTCGCCAAAGGAAATTTTCCGCACATCTATTCGACAACTGTCTTTCTTCAATTTCAGTTTATGCCTCCTCTTCTCTATAATCTGAGCAAGAGGAAAAATCCTGTCAGAATTGAGTCTGCTCAATACATTTAAGGCCTTCCGTAGCTGAGTGGTCAGGAGTGGGAGTGCAGTAACACACGCTCTTTGAGTAGACCGGGGTTCAAGCCCCTGACTGTTGAATAGAGTCAATCTGCCAACCCGCACTGGACCAGCGTGGCAGATTATGGTCCATTTCCCTCAGAATGAATTGTTGAGGAGGCTTCCATCCTGCAGTGGGTTGATAATGGCTGCACTTTACCTTTTTTTTTTTTTTTTTTTTTTTTTTTACACCTCAATCAGATCACCTTGCAGGTTCCTAGTCTCCACACGCTGGCTGTAATATGCAGAACTTAAGCATTTCTTCATCAGAGCACCCCTTTGTTCACCTCACCAGTCTTGTTGCCCTGCACTGTACATACAGCAACTCTACATCCTTCCTAAAATGAGGCTTCCAGACCTGTATGCAGTATTAAAGGTGTGGTCTGACCATTGCCTTATACAAGGGGATAATCACCTCCTTATCCTTGCTCGCAAAATTCCTGTATATCATTGACAAGACCCCATGACCTACTCTGGCAGCCTGTCTGCACTTCTCAGAAAACTTAATATCTGACAGCCAAATTTATTATCCCCCGGTCTCATTCATTCTCCACTACCCTGAGTGTAACACCACACAGGTGGTACATTTTTCTCGGGTTACTGCTACTCACATGCAGTACTTTCCATTTGTCATTGTTTAACTTCAGTTGCCATTTCTCAGCCTATCTACCCAACTTTTCCAGATCCTGTTGCAGCAGCATACTGTCAATTACTGTAGTTAGCAACCCTCCCAATTTTTGTTTCATCTACAAACTTTGACATTAAGCTTGATATACCTTCAACAATATCATTGATAAAAATATTAAACAACAATGATGCCAACACCAAACCCTGGGGGACACCACTAATAACATTAGACCACAAAGAGCGGCATCCATTGATTACCACTCTCTGTCTTCTACCACTCAACCTTCCTTTTATCGATTATAGCAACTTACTCTTAATGCCATACTGCTCCAATTTCTACAGTAGTCTTCTATGTGCAACAGTATTAATAACTTTCCTGAAATTCAAATATATGATAACAAAATTATTTTTTGCATCCAGTTCCTTTGTGACAAAGTCATAGTATCCAATCAAATTGGTGACACAAGACTTCCCCTTAACAAACTCAAGCTGTGTCTGTATTATTACTGCTGCCTTGTCTAGATAATCCTGTAATGCTTCTTTAAAACAGTCACTCCATTATTTTCCCTGGAACAGAAGTCACACTAATAGGTCTATAATTACTCATGTCACCCTTTGATCATCCTTTGTGAATTGGAGATACCTTTGCACATCTCCAGTCTGTGCGGACTTCCCCTGTGTCCAAGGATGCCCTCATAATTATGGCTAAGGGTTTGCTTATCCATAATTATGAGAGCAAAAACCCTTCCCTTTACCCTTGATGGTAGTTATATCTTTAAGTATATCCCACATCAGTACACTGTGATCACTGTCATCCAGTGGTTCCTTTATCTGCAAATTCTTAAGCATGAATAATCACTGCTGATAATCAGATCAAGATTACTCCCTATGATTGCCTCTCAAAGATGTTGCTATAGAAAACAGTTGTCCAATAAATCCACAATAGTCTTGCTAGTGTGCAAGTGACCAACCCACAAGATCCAGTCAATATCTGGAAAGGTAAAAATCCCCATTATAAGACATTCTGATTTACTGGCCCACTCTCTTTCTCTGCAAATTTGTACATTATAATCATCAGGCCTAGAACTCATACTTATTCTCATTTTCCCTTTCCCAGTGCTTATGTCATACCACATGGACTCAACATCGCATTGTCCACTAATGTCAATTGGATGCACTTCCTTAGATTTTGTTTTTCTTAACTAATAGCATAATACCTCCTCCCTTTCTAGCCTGTCTATCCTTTATGTACACATTGTACTCCCCAAATTCCAATTCTGCACTGCTTATATCTGTACGACACCACATCTCTGATATCCAAACAATATCCGCCTTTGATGTCTTGACCATCACTTCAAATTTATTAACTATACTTCTAGCATTGGTGTACACACAAGTATACATGCACCTGTCCCCACTCTTAGTTACCCTAAAACAGCCAACGTATTTACTGTTCCACGATAACTCCCAGCAGTCCTGGAAAAACCCCAGCACCTTGTTTTCCAGGCTGCTGCTCATTCTAATAGATGCAGTGCAAGAATCACATTGGTCTCTGACTGCGGCCACTGTTCATCTTTTAGTCTGTGAATTCCCCCCAGGCTAGCAGTTTTCAGACCCACCTAACACTGCATCAATAGCATCAACATTTATTCTTGCACCCTTTAATATTTAAGTGCACCCCATGCCTGTAGAAGTAGTCTCTCCTGTTAACAAGCACAGACCACGCTGAAAATAATTCTACATGATGAGCCTTGCACAACCTCTCCAGGGCTGAATTGATTGACAAGGCTCTCATCATATACTCCCTCCTATCATGGCTGCGCAAAATTGCAGAAACTTTCAAATTCATCCGTAACACACAACTTTTTTTTCAACATTCTGCCTCGAACTTATTTAAGTTTTTAACAGGACTCCACTACAACAGATGGAAGTTTGTTCTAACTATCAACCAACCACTGGCTAAATGTATTCCACACATCTATTCTACAACTGTCTTTCCTCAATTTGAATTTATGTCCCCTCAGTTGTGTAATCTGAGCAAGAGAAAGAATCCCATCAGCATTAAGCCTGCTCAACCCATTCAAGGCCTTATACACCTCAAACACATCACCTCGCAGGTGTTTAGTCTCTAGACTACAATTTGCAGAACTTAAGCCTTTTTTGGTAACAGTAACCCTTTGTTCAACTCACTAATTTCCCTTCTCTCTACAGATTCCAGAAGCTCTACATCTTTCCTAAAATGAGGCCTCCAGACCTCTGCAGTACTCAAGGTGTGGCCTGATCATTTCCTTATACAAGAGGATAATCACCTCCGTATCCCTGCTAGTAAAATTTCTGTATATCATTGACAAAACACCATGAGCTACTCTTGCAGCCTGTCTGCCCTGCTCAAAGAACTTCATATCTGAGTGCACAATTACCTCCCAGGTTCTTTTCATTCTCTACTACCCTGAGTGTAGCACCACACAGTTGGCATGCAACTCTGGGGTTACTGCTACCCATATGCAGTACTTTACATTTGTCAATGTTAAACTTCAGTTGCCACCTTTCAGCCCATCTGCTCAACTTTTCTGGATACTGTTGCAGTAGGATACTATCATTACTGACATTAACAACCCTGGCAACCCTAGTATTGTCTGCAAACTCAGACATTAACCCTGATATACCTTCATCAATATCATTGATAAATACAGAAAACAACACTGGGTCCAACACTGAACCCTGGGGGACTCAACTAATAACAGTAGTCTGCGAAAAGCAGTGTCCATTGATTACCACTCTGCTTCTCCCACTCAAACATCCTTTTATCCATTGCAGCAACTTGCCTTTAATGACATACTGCTCCATTCTTAAGGGAAAGTCTTGTCTGACAAAGAAATTTGTCAGCCAAGACTACCCTTAACAAATCCATGCTGTGTCTGAACTATATCTGCAGTCTTGTCTAGATTATCCTGCAGTGCTTCTTTAGTTAGTGACTCCATTATTTTCCCAGGAACAGAAGTTAAACTAACAGGTCTGTAATAAGGACTTCCTAATTCATTTCACAAATATACGTGGTCTCAATTCTAATCTCAACGATGTCCATTTCCACTTGCAGTCTGCCAAACCCCATGTACTTTTTCTGACAGAATCTCAGTTATCGGTTGCTTCATCTACTGCTCATCTCAGATGCCCAAATTATTCGCTGTATGATTCCTTTCGCCTCAAAGGTGGTACTTGTGCATATGTCCGTTCCGATATTCCCTGTCAGAGACTTGGTAATTTGGAATCTCCTCTTTTCGATCTTCTCTGGCTTAAAATCTCTCTACCTCATTGTGTCAAATTCATCTGTTGTCTCTACCGTTCTCCCAACTCCACTAATCACTTGGAGCTCTTTGACTTCCTCTCTTTGCAACTTGACTTTCTTCAGTCCAACTTTCCAAACAGTGAAGTAATTTCCCTTGGTGATTTTAATGTTCACAACCCCAGCTGGCTTTCGTTTTCTAGTCACACTGACCCAGCAGGTCGAGATGCTGAGGCTTTTGCAATTACTAATGACCTAGCACAGATTGTTCATTTACCTACAAGAATACCGGACAATCCTAATCATACAGCCAATACGCTTGATCTTTTTCTCACAAACAACTCTTCTAAGTACACGGTCGAAGTGAGAGGTCCTTCAGGCACTTCAGATCACAACTTGGTGATTGTCTCTTCTCCAATGGAACCTTTATCTCATGGCTATTCCCAACCACGTGTTGTTTGGCATTACAAGAATGCAAAATGGGATGACCTGCGAGACTTCTTTTCTTCTTTTCCTTGGTCGGATTACTGTTTCAAAACTTCTGATGTCAATGTTTGCACAGATCATATCAGTGAAATTATTCTTGCAGGAATGGAATCCCTTATCCCAAACTCCACTTTAAAATCCCGTCCTTTATCTAAACCTTGGTTTTCCAATAAATGTGCTAAGGCTGTTCAAGAGAAGAATGTTGCATATCGTAATTGGCTTGTTTCTAATTCTTCAGTTTCATTTTCTGCCTATACCAAAGCTCGCAACAGTTGTAAAGCAGTTATTAATCAGTCCACAAACTAGAGTTTGAACAGGCTAAGAGTAGAAAACTTGCTTCTTGGCCTAATGGTGGCCGAGCATTCTGGTCCCTTGCCAAAGCTATTGACCGCAACTTTTGCCCATCTCTGCTCCCACCTCTGTCCAAACCAGATGGTTCTGTTGTCACTTCAGCCAAGGATAAAGCTGACCTGTTAGCATCCCATTTTTCTTCCAACTCGTATATTAATGATCTTGGTAAAACACCTCCCACCATTCCCAACATGCTCCATTCAATGCCTCCTGTGGTCTTCCGTCAAAAGGATGTCAGAAGGATTTTTACGAATCTTGATGCTAAGAAAGCTCCAGGTTCCAATGGTATTTCTCCACTTGTTCTCAAAACCTGTGCTCCTGAACTTACTCCTATTCTCTGCCGCCTTTTTTCACTTTCTTATTTCAAAGGTGTTTTTCCTTCTGCTTGGAAATTTGCTCATATCCAGCCAGTTCCTAAAAAGGGTGACAAATCCCTCCCATCCAGTTATCGTCCCATTGCAATTACTTCTACTCTTTCTAAAGTAATGGAGAAATCAATTAACCGCCAACTCTTAAACTACCTAGAAATCTTCCGTCTGATCAACGATCACCAGTATGGATTCCGTCAGTGTCGATCCACTGGAGATATTCTGGCTTATGTTACCCATTTATGGACTAATTCAATGGAAAGGTTCGGTGAAACACAAGTAGTTGCTCTTGACATCTCAAAGGCTTTTGATCGTGTTTGGCATAAAGGTCGTCTAAACAAGCTTCCATCTTATGGTTTGCCAACTGTTTTTAGTAATTGGTTATCAAGTTTTCTCTCTGATCGCTCACTGAGGGTGATGGTAGATGGCTGTCTGTCTTCTAACTTCTCCACTAATGCCGGTGTCCCCCAAGGTTCAGTTCTTTCCCCCACTCTTTTCCTCTTGTATAAAAATGACCTTCTTCCATTGACTGGAAATCCTATCCATAGTTTTGCCGATGATAGCACATTGCATTAAACTTTCCATTTTGAGAAACCTTGTCCTGCTGAATCAGCTTCAACTTCTCGAAAATCTGCTACCAATTCCTTAAATGCCGATCTTCAGGTAATTCTCCAGTGGGGCAAAGACAACTTAGTTGATTTCAACCCTTCTAAAACTCAGTCTTGTCTTATATCTCGCAAAAAGGATTCTTCTACTCCTATGCTTATCTTTAGTGACACTCCGATTTCTAGGCAAAATGATATATGTCTTTTGGGGATTACTCTGAATTCTAATCTCTCTTGGCACAAGCACATTACAAATATTGCTTCCTCTGCATCTAAAAAACTTGGTTTTCTCTTTCGCTCTCAGTGTTACTTTTCTTCCAAACAGTTGCTCACTCTGTATAAATCGCAAATCCGCCCTTCCATGGAATATTGTTCCCACATCTGGGGTGGTGCCCCCAAAACCTCTCTCAGGCTTCTTGATTCCATTCAGAAGAGGGCAGTTAGGTTAATTAATGATTCATCTCTAACAGAGTCTCTCCACTCGCTTTCTCATAGACGCACTGTTTCTGCTGCATGCCTCTTCTACAGATACTTCCATGGGCACTGTTCTTCTGAATTGGCTTCTATAATTCCTGCTCTCTCTTTCAAAACAGTCCGAACACGTGCCGCCACCAGCCAACATCCATTTACTGTCCAACTTCAAACCCACAGAACCAACTTTTCATCTTCTTCATTTAACTGCTGTTTTCTGGAGCAACCTTCTTTCATACGTATTTCCTGAAAATTACAATCTACAGAAGTTCAAGTCCAATGTCAACAAATATCTTCTTTCGTCTTCTTAACCTCAAACCCAAGCACGGTACTAAGTACTATAGGTTCTAATACCTCTCGTGTTTGGGGTTCACATAAAAAAAAAAAAAAAAAAAATTACTCGTGTCACCCTTTGATCTACACCCCTTTGTGAATTGGGGACACATTTGCAGATCTCCAATCCAATCCAGATCACATTTGCAGATCTCCAATCCAATCCAGATCTCCCTTGAGTCCAAGGAAACATTCATAATTATGGTTAAAAGTTTGCTTACTTCCTTTGTTGCCTCCTTCAATATAGAACTGGATAGAGCCTATCCACCCCAAGTGGCTTTTTTTTGTTCAATTTCAAAAATTTCTCCTCCACTTTGGTCTCAGTTATTACAAAATTATTTAGATCCCTGCTAGAGCTTGATTTTCTTTTGGTCTCCCCTTCCCTACAGACTTCCTCATGTGTGAAAATAGATGCAAAATACTCGTTCAGTTTGTCAGCTATCTCAGCAGGTTCATCAACAATTGAACTGTCGATATCAAGCAGACCAATCTGATTCATCCCTCTTTTAGGCAGAGAAGAAAAATGCATGGGATGCATATAAATTATCAGGTGACACAGAAGACTATGGCAGATATAAGTTAGTCTGAAATTAAGTCACAGAGGAGGTTAGGCAAGAGAAGGCAGATTATGAGAAATCTTTGGCAAAGGATGCAAAGAAAAGCAGCAAAGACTTCTTTACTTAAGTAAACTCTAGAAGGAAGGTTGGTCTTCTTGATATCGACAGTTCGATTGTTTATGAACCTGCTGAGGTAGCTGAGAAACTGAGTCTGCCATCCATTTAGGCCTAAACCTTGAACAGTATTTCTTAGTTGGGACAAAAAGTCTAGCAGCTGCCAAGATTATTTCCTTAAATGCTTCCCATTTAGAATTTGCTGTTGGTAACATCGTCAGTTGATCCCATTGTATAAAATTTAAAAACTGTCTGAGACTACTATAGTCACCTTTATGAAAGCAAAAATCCTTCCCTTTACCCTGGATCGTAGTTACATCTTTTAGTAAATCCCACATCAGCACATTGTGGTCATTGCCACCTAGTGGCTCCTTTATCTGCATATTCTTACTGCATGAAGAATCACTGCTGATAATCAGATCAATAGTATTACTTCCTCTAGTTGCCTCTCGAACATGCTGCTGAAGAAAACAATCATCCAATAAATCCACAAAAGGCTTACTAGTGTGTGAGTGACCAACCCACAAGTTCCAGTCAATATATAGAAAGTTAAAATCGCCCATTATAAAACTATCTGATTTATTGGCCCTTGTACTCATTAAAGTCTTTAGGCCTATAACTCCTGCTATGAATTTTGCTTTCCCAATGCTAAGGTCACACCAAACCGACACAACATTTCATTGTCCACCCACATCAGCTGGATGCACTTCCTGAAATTTTATGCTTTTCTTAACTAACAGCATTACCCCTCCTCCCTTTCTATCCTGTCTATCCTTTCTGTACACAATTGTACTTCCCAAATTCCAATTCTGCATTCCTTATCTCTATGTCACACCATGTCTCTGATATCCCAACAATATCCACCTTCAATGTCTGCACCAGCACCTCAAATTAATCAAATTTATTTACTATACTCTTAGCATTGGTGTACATGCAAGTATACATGCAGCTATTGTTACCCTTAGTTATCCTAACACAGCCCATGTATTTACTTGTTCCATGCTAACTCCCAGCAGCCCTGGAAATCCCCAGCACCTTGCTTTCCAGGCTGCTGCTCATTCCAATAGAAGCAGTGCAAGAATCACTTGGTAACAGCAACCTGAAAATGAATTATACACTAGGTGGAGTTGAATTAAAAACAGTAGAGGAAGAAAGGAATCTAGGAATTATGATATGGGCAGATATGAAGTTTACTGAACAGTGTAAAAGGACAGCCATGAAAGTCCATGGTGTCCGATCAATGATTTATCTAACATTATCCTGTGTAGAGGTAGAGAGGTTATAATCTCACCATATGAGGCAACTGTAAAACATCATTTAGAATATTGTGTCCAAGTATGGAGACCTCACCTAAAAAAAGATACTCAGTTTCTTGAAAGGGTCCAAAGACGGGCAACTCACATGGTGAGATTAAGAAAAGGGCAACCATACAAAGAAACACTTTGATATGGGCTACAGAGCTTTTCAACCAGGCATCTTAGAGGGGGACCTGACTGAAGTTTATAAGGCTCTGAGAGAGTTTTAGTAAAATGAATAACAGCACAATTTTCATTGTTATAAAGAATTCCATAACTAGGGGGCGATAAATTGAAATTACAGGGGAAGAGCTTTAAACTATATTGCAAGAAGTTTTCTTTTAGCCAGCGAGTCGTTGTTTACTGAAACAAGTTGCCTCTGCAAGCAGTTGAGGCTGAGAGTTTGAAGAAATTCAAAGATGAACTGGATAGCTACTTATATTAATAGGGAAGCACATAATTTGTATTCTCTTACCTAGCCTCATTTTTTTTTTTTGCTGATACAGCAAATGCCTATGACTTCCTTGCACTCTATAGCTATATTAATAACTCCTTGGGAAGTTTTCAGGGCAGCATTATGTCTTCATAACTTTTAACTATAAATAGCAATTTCTCAAAATTTGAACACAGAAACTGTGATAAAAATAAAAACAAAATAAACCTGGAAAACACTGAGTTATCCTTGGCTCAAAAGAATTGCTTCAAGTTCAAAACAAAAACATATGAAAATCAAAATGATTCCAATGATAATAGATTAAACATGCATAATATATGAAAAGCTAATAAAATTTTATCATGCAAAACAACATAGTCTAAAACTTACTACATGTAGCTGACGCCGAAGTCTTTGACAGTCAGTAGCAATTTCAGCTTGACTAAGAATTTCTGGAAGTTTCTATAATAAAGTTCCATTAAATTGAAAAAATATATTAAAAAATTATTTTAGGTATATAATTTAATATTTACTACCTCTGTTCTAAGGCTACAGAAAGTATTAATAACAGATCCAAAAGTAAAATTATTACTAATTATATTAATCAAGACAAAAAATGCAAGGAAGTGAATTTATTCTACATCAGCCATAAAAATAAATGAAATTAAAAAAAAAAAAAAATACCACTCAAACTGAACACGATTTAACCCCTGTTAAAACTTAACTATACAATTCTGCCTTGAGCTTTATCCGATACTCTTACCTCAGCTACCGTGGATGCTAACTTATCCCAATAGCAGTGTGTAACAAAAAAAAAAAAAAAAGTTTATATTTAGACATGCTTACATGTAATTCGTACACACAAAAAAAATTTAATTGAAAAAATTTGTCTTCATTTGGTAAGAAAAAAGAAATAGTAGTTGTGGCATGTGATGCAAGAAAGCAAGTGTATGAGCTTATTCAGCATCAGCCAAAAAAAAAAAAAAAAAAATCACACCATTCCCTCCAAATGCCTGTCCAGTTCCTCTTTAAATTTATTCAACCTATCAACTTCCACAATGACAGATGGAAGTTTGTTGCAGCAATTAACCACCCGCTGGCTAAAGGCAAATTTCCGCACATTTATTCTACATCTGTCTTATCTTAATTTAAATTTATGCCCCCTTAGGTTCGTAATCTGAACAAGTGGAAAGATCCCATCAGAATTCAGCGTACTCAACCCATTCAAGGCCTTGTACACCTCAATCAGATCACCACGCAGGTGCCTAGTCTCCAGCCATTGCAATTTGCAGAACTTAAGCCTCTCTTGGTAAGAGGATCCCTTCATTCCCCTCACCAATCTTGTTGCCCTTCTCTGTACACGCTAAAGTAAATCTATATATCCTTCCTAAAATGAGACCTCCAGACCTGTACGCAGTACTTAAGGCGTGGCCTGACCACTGCCTTATTCTTTTTATTTTTTTTTTTTATGAAAACCCCAAACACGAAAGGTATCAAAACCTATAGTACTTAGTACCGTGCATGGGTTGAAGGATAAGTGTGGGGGGAGGGGGATGCCGGAAACTTTGCTCTAGAGACTAAACATGGGTTTCACCACTTCAAGCCTCCAATAAGCAAAGTGGTGGTATTTCACCGGTTGATGAAAGTCATCTACCACCTAGATGGTGGTAGATGACTGCTAGCAAAATTCCTATATATCATTGACAAAACCCCATGACCTGCCCTGGCAGCCTGTCTGCATTGTTCAGAAAACTTCATATCTGACTGCACAATTACTCCCAGGTCTTTTTCATTTTCTACCACCTTAAGTGTAATACCACACAGTTGGTACATGTCTCTAAGGTTACTTCTACCCATATGCAGTATTTTGAATTTGTCAAGGTTAAACTTCAGTTGCCACTTCTTACCCCATCTGCCCAAATTATCTAGATCCTGTTGCAGTACCACACTGCCATTACTGTCATTAAAAACCCTGCCAACCTTTGTATCATCTGTAAACTTCGACATTAAGCCTGATATACCTTCATCAATATCACTGATAAATATACAAAACAACAGTGGACCTAACACCAATCCCTGTGGGACTCCACTAATAACATTAGTCCAAGAAGAGCAGCACCCATTGATTACCACCCTCTGTCTTCTCCCACTTAACCATCCTTTTATCCATTGTAGCAACTTACCCTTAATACCATTCTGCTCCAATTTGTACAATAGTCTTCCATGCGCAACAGTATCAAAAGCTTTCCTGAAATCCAAATATATGATATCAAAATTATTTTTTGCATCCAGTTCCTTTGTAACCACATCATAATATCCTATCAAATTTGTCAGACAAGACTTTCCCTTAACAAACCCATGCTGTGTCTGAATTATTGCTGCAGTCTTGTCTAGATGATCTTGCAATACATCTTTAACCAGTGCCTCCATTATTTTACCCGGAACAGAAGTTAAACTAACTGGTCTGTAATTACTCGTGTCACCCTTCAATCCCCCTATGTGAATTGGGGATAGATTTGCACATCTCCAGTCCGTGGGAACCTCCTCTGAGTCCAAGGATGCTCTCATAATTATGGCTAAGGGTTTGCTTAGTTGCTTTGCCGCCTCTTTTAATATAACTGGATAGATCCCATCAACCCCAGGTGCTTTTCTTATGTTTAACTTCAACAATTTCTCCTCCACTTTGCTTTCAGTTATTACAAAATCATTAAGTATCCTGCTACAATTTGATAACCTTCTGCCATTTTCAAACCTTAATAATTCCTCCTTGTGAATGTAGAGGCAAAATATTCATTCAGTTTGTTTGCTCTCTGAGCAGGATCATCAACAGTCGAACCATCGATGTCAAGTGGACCAATCAGATTCATCCCCTTCCTTTTAGAGTTTATATAAGTAAAGAAATCCTTGCTGTTTTTCTTAGCATCTTTTGCCAAGGATTTCTCGTAATCTGCCTTCGCCTACTTAACCTCCTTTGTGACCTGATTACAGACTAGCTTATATCTGCCATAGGCTTCTGAGTCGCTTGATAATTTATATGCATCCCATGCATTTTTCTTCTCTGTTACGAGTCTCATTAGTTCATTTGATAACCATTTAGGTCTAAACCTTGAACAATATTTCTTAATAGGTATGAAACATTTAGTAGCATCCACGATTAATTCCTTGAATGCTTCTCACTTGGAATTTACTGTTGGTAATATCGTCAGTTTATCCCACTGTACAGAATTTAAATACTGTCTCAGACCATCGTAGTCGCCTTTACGGAAGCAAAAACCCTTTCCTTTACCCCTGATGGTAATTAAATCTTTAAGTAAATCCCACATCAGTACACTGTGATCACTTCTACCTAGTGGTTCCTTTATCTGCAAATTCTTAATACATGAATGATCACTGCTGATAACCAGATCAAGAGTATTACTTTCTCTGGTTGCCTCTCGAACATGCTGCTGCATAAAACAATCATCCAATAAATCCACAAAAGTCTGACTAGTGTGTGAGTGTGTGTGACCAACCCACAAGTTCCAGTCAATATCTGGGAAATTAAAATCCCCCATTATAAGACATTCTGATTTACTAGCCCACTCTATTTCTCTGTACAATTGTTCATTGTACTCATTCGAGTCATTAGGCCTATAACACACTTCTACTCTTATTTTTGCTTTCGCAGTGCTTATGTCACACCAAACTGACTCAACAGTGCACTGTTCATCTATATCAACTGGATGCACTTCTTTTGATTTTATGTTTTTCTTAATTAACAGCATAACACCTCCTCCCTTTCTATCCTGTCTATCCTTTCTGTACACATTGTACTCCCCAAATTCCAGTTCAGCATTCCTTATATATCTGTGTGACACCATGTCTCTGCTATCCCAACAATATCTGCCTTTGATGTCTAAATAAATTACAAACGTCCATAAAATTAATCTTGCTAATATGTACATCTAGATTTTTAATCTAAATTCATTGTTTCTTCATTGCTGTTTTCTTTTGATAAACTTGCAACAGTATTCAGCACTTTTTGGAAAAAATTATTTAAAACTGTTTACTTAGAAGCATGCTGTTTTTCTCTATAAATTTCTTCATAAGGAACTAAAGCTAATGATAAAGTTCTGCAAAATTTAAACTCCTCTCCAAATTAGGATTCATATCCAGAGCTTCTTGGCTAAGCTGATTTGAAAGTCTTAAAAACTCAGCTAGTCTCTTCACAGTCAAATATTTTTGTGCATCTTCTTTGTTTTTATCATTTTTGTCTTCACATTGTGAACTTATATCGTCCACTGATAACTGTTCTCTATGAAATTAAAGGATTTCTGTGATATTTGCTAGTTCCAGTTCTTCAAATTCCTCTCCGGTAATCATTTTGCCAATTCTCACAATCTCAACTACCTACGTCATGTTGAACATGGCTTCATTAGTGCACTTTGTGGCCACACCTTTTTTCACGCTGCATTCATTGTTGAGTTTTCACACTGCATTCATTGTTGAGTTTTTAACTTCACCACACGTGAACTCAATATTTTTACAGCATCAAGAATGTTATAATTCTGCCAATAATCTTGAATTGAAAGACTGCCTATTATAAGCAGCTTCTAACAATTGTAAAAAAAGATCTTCTTAGGTAATAAAGTTTAAAGGAAGCTATAACACTTTGGTCCATTCGCTGAATTAATGAACTTGTATTCACTGAAAGAAAGGTACCTTTCACATTTGGGTGCAGATCAGACAAATGTGCAGAATGACTGGCAGTAATTCAAGAATGAGCAAAATTTTGAATGCTATGTTCTTCTTCAATATCTTTTTGTTTCGACGCAAAAGCAATTTCAAAACAATCCTCGAAGATTTTAACTGTCATCAAGGCTTTTTTGTTTGCTTTCCAATGAGCTGGTAAGAGGCTTTTTGATATTCCTTTAAAAGCACGAGGATTTTCTGACATAAATTTGAAGCAGTTTACACTTAAAGTCATCCTCTGCATTGTCACATAACAAAAGTGTTAACCTATGTTTCGCAGCTTTGAAACCTGGGGCAGTTTTCTCTTCTTTTGAAATGAACATTTGGCTTAGAATACACTTCCAAAATAAGCTGGTCTCATCAACATTAAACACTTGAGTTGCTAGATAGCCCTCAGTCGCAATAACATCCTTTAAAGTTTTCAGATACAAAGAAGCAGCCACTGTATCTGCACTGGCTGCTTCAACCATTAATTTTAGATTGTGAAGACACTGACTTTTTTAAAATTTTTAAACCAACCCTTACTGGCATGAAAGACACCTGCCGGCTTCTTCTTCTTGTATGTGATTAAAAATTTGCAGAGCTATGGTGCAAATAATATCTGAACTAAGAGGCATTCTTTGTTGATTAAGATCTTCTATCCAGAAAGAAAGTAATGGTTCAGTTTACTCACTTTTGTAGTGCTTTTTGCAGCCAATGATGTGGAACAGATAACTGCACTTTTAATTTTCTCAGCATTTTCCCTAATTCGTCAAATGCTAGATTCATTTATGCTATATTTCTTGCTCAATGTCACAACCTTTTCGCCATTTTCTAAACCCTTAACGATTTTTAATTTTTCCTCTAAATTTAAAATTTTTTTGTTGTAGCTTTTTTAATTTTAAGCACTAATTAAACACACACTTCATATAGACAAGAAATATTAAATCAGCAAAAGCAATGATAACCAATTAAAACACTTTATGTTGTGCAAACCAGAAAAAGATTTTGTCTGAACAGCTAACGTAGGATAACTGATGAAGGGGGTTCCCGAATTAGGAAGTTGTTTCAAAAATAACCAGACAAACACACCACCACCATTCATTGCTATGTTTGGTTATAACAATCAGTTTTAAACACCTTTGTGATATTTTTCTAAAGTACATTTCTGGAGGTCACGACCATAAAACAATTTGCACTTTCCAGTTTAATGGACTTTTCTGTTAGTGCAGTCTATTATAAATGGGTAGTAAACTCAATCTTATTGCATTTCCGATAATCCCAATAGCTGAAATTCTGTGGGACTTTGTGCTATTATGGTGAAATGCATTTCCCTTTCAATGAAATCTTCAACCATGTAAAAAACATAAATAAATTTTCAAAATCAGCTCTTCATTCCTATTTTTGAAGCTTCATAAACAAAAATCGCACAGGTAGCAAAACTCGCCACACAATCTAAAATTTTGGTAGTAAATACCTGACCGCGCAACAGCGAAACTGTACAACAAAAAAACGTGCAAATCGAGGGATGACTGTATATCCCAACATAGCATCTGCTATTGCTCCAGTGCCACACAGCAAAGACCTGCCAATTCCCAATACATCTTCAAGTGAAACATCTCTAGATGAAGAATCTGGTGAACCAGGTAACTTAATCTACACCTCAGAAGTCTGTAAAAAAAAAAAACATAAAGCACTAAATTACCCTAATCCACAAGAAATGGATCACTTCGGGAGGGACTTAGATCTAATCAAATCCAATGCAGTAATCCTGGCATCCTTGCAGTGGTAATGCATGGCCTGACAGGCCCTGAAGAAAATATTTATTGCTCATGAGTCATTTGCCATTAGTGGTTTCGTTATTTGTACTTTCTTAATAATGTTTAGAGTCTCCTATGTACTGCTTTTTTGTCCATTTCCCATATTTTTTGGTGTATAAGACACCCTCCAAATTTTTAATAATAAAATGTGGAAATAATTCACTATTTCTTTTTTCACATAACTAAATTTAAACATTTAAGAATTACAAGAATTATAACTATAAGAATTTTAATAATGAAAATTTCATCTAAGAGCCACTATCAATTAAAATCCGGAATGGTCATATTCACTTTCATTCTCACTACCAAAATAAATTTCACTGTCATTCTGTTCTTCATCTTCCAAATGTTCATACAAAAAATTGTCTCAGTCCCGTCTAACGAATTGCTGATTCCACACTTTTTAAGAGTTCTGTACTATTTCCTTCTTTACTTTGCCCCAGGAATCCTTAACCCACTGACACACCTGTGCAATACTTGGTTGTTTCAGTGCTCCCTTAGGTGTATATTTAAAGGGTTTGTTGAGAAATACATCAAGTGGTTGAAGCCAAGAAGTCAGGCCTCCTGGAATTACAGCAAATTCTGTGTTGGCATCTTTAAATTTTTTTAAAATTAAAACTGTGATGTGAGATTTTAAGTGATCCAACACCAAAAGTGAATTTTCTTTCATCATGCTCCATTTCTTCGGCTCCACACCTTTTCTATCTATTTCTTCATTCCAGCTTCGTCCAACCATCCATTTTCATGCGTGTGTAGAATTATTCCGAGTGGTGTTTTTTCTTTTATAGGTATTTTTCTCTTAAATATTAGAAAGGGTGGCAGTTTTGTTCCGTCAGTGCAACACGACAACACAACTGTGAATCTAGTTTTACATACCTGCTAGTTTTTATGCAAATTGATTTTTCACCATTACAGTTCACTGTTTTATTTGATGGAACGTCAAAGGTTATTGGTGTTTTGTCCATATTAGCAATCTGTCCTATTTCAATAATTTTCTTCTGTCTGCACTTGATGACGTATTTTTGAAAAGAAATAATTTTTCCTTCATATTTAGGGGCATTTTTTCAGCCAACTTTCTTCGAGTCCTCATGAAAAGTCCATTTCTCTTCATAAAACAGTAGCACCAAGCTGGTCCACCTTTGAAGTCTAAGATATCATGGGTTAAGGCAAATTTCTGGGCTTCTATTTGGATATCTTAGTAGATATTGCTATTCCATTTTTAAGGTAGTTCAAAACCCAATCCAAAATAACTACTTCTACTGCCAGCCACTATGCCTCTTTGCCTGATAGACATCTTTTTGTTGGTTGATGGGGGGCCCAAAATGACATGAAGCTGCTCTATTGCCATGTATCTCTGCATAAGCTACTACAAGCAACTTATATCCCGCGGTATAAGAAATCCTCTTCTTCTTATTTAATTCAGCCATTATCTGTGAATAAAAAAAATAAGGTTTCCACTTTCTTCAAAATACAGTTACAATGCAAAACACCTAAATATAATAATTACTACTTACGGTATTGACATTGTTAACAGAATGAAAATCAAAACACACAAATAGCAACATAACAATTTCACACTACGGTAACATGTACAGAAGATACGTAGCACACTTACGCTACCTTTAAGGGTCCACGTCACTCACCTTACACTATTGTTAATAGTGTTAATGAAAACTCCAAAATTAAAAAACGGCTCTCAGTACTCAGTGTATAAGATGCATCTTGATTTTAGGATTAATTATGGGATAAAAAAAAAGTGCATCTTATAGACTGGTATTTTTTTTCATTTTTGCTTTTTTGTTTTTAGGAGCATTAGCAACTAAGGCCATATTGCTCCTGGAATATGCGGTGGTCATTCCCTTGACCTTTCCGCATCCGCCGCATTTGGTGGTGATGGGCTCGAACCCAGGTCTAATCAAGAAGCGTATGCTACGCACTACTGCTCCTTCCCACCTGGCTACGGAGGTGCCCTTATACACTGGAAAATATGGTATTTTGATTTTCACTTTGAGCACCCTGAGGTAGCTTGTGAGCTATATAATATTATTTAGGTTACTCCACTGCGTCACATCAAGTACAGTTCATTATGAAGGGAAATAAAGCTTTTCACGATGATATGTTTTTCACTATCCAAAAGTTACTTCAAAATTACCACTTGCTTTTGTCAGTATTATCAGGGAAAATAATAGTAATTCTGATAGATCTTGTGGCCACAAACAGTAAATCGGTTAAACCAAGTGTATTTGTGTACCAGGAAGGAACAATAGTTTTCTTAGTAACAATAGTTACTAAGAAAAGGCTAAATTATTCTGATATCTAGTGTGCATCATCACAGTAAAATTGCTGTTGCAACAGAGGTATTAAAAAAAAAAAAAAAAAGCCAGAGATTATTGTCACACTTTGCAATTCTACAAAAAAAGTGGAAGGCTGGCAAAGTCTGCAACTTGTGTGCCATGTATGTAATTATTTATTCATTTATTAATGATACCAGTCAAGGCATATCAGGACAATGTCTAAGTTTGCATATGCTATGAAGATTGACAGGTTAGTTAATCACAGTAATGACAATATGCTACGGCAACAAGATTTAGACAAATAGTAGTTGTAGTAGTAGTGGCATGTGATGCAAGAAAGCAAGTGTATGAGCTTATGCAGCTTCAGCCAAAAAAAAACACACCATTCCCTCCAAATGCCTGTCCAGTTCCTCCTTAACTTCCACAACGACAGATGGAAGTTTGTTCCAGCAATTAACCACCCGCTGGCTAAAAGGCAAATTTCCGCACATCTATTCTACATCTGTCCTTTCTTAATTTGAATTTATGCCCCCTTAGATTCGTAATCTGAACAAGTGGAATACACCTCAATCAGATCACCGCGCAGGTGCCTAGTCTCCAGCCACTGCAATTTGTAGAACTTAAGCCTCTCTTGGTAAGAGGATCTCTTCATTCCCCTCACCAATCTTGTTGCCCTTCTGTGTACATGCTCAAGCAAATCTACATCCTTCCTAAAATGAGGCCTCCAGACCTGTACGCAGTACTCAAGGTGTGGCCTGACCATTGCTTTATACAGAGGGACAATCACCTCCTTTTCCCTGCTAGCAAAATTCCTATATATCATTGACAAAACCCCATGACCTGCCCTGGCAGCCTGTCTGCATTGCTCAAAAAACTTCGTATCTGACTGCACAATTACTCTCAGGTCTTTTTCATTTTCTACTACCTTAAGTGTAGTACCACACAGTTAGTACGTTTCTTTGGGGTTACTTCTACCCATATGCAGTACTTTGCATTTGTCAAGGTTAAACTTCAGTTGCCATTTCTTAGCCCATCTGCCCATTTTATCTAGATCCTATTGCAGCAGCACACTGCCACTGCTGTCATTAACAACCCTGCCAACCTTTGTATCATCTGCAAACTTCGACATTAAGCCTGATATACCTTCATCAATATCACTGATAAATAAACAAAACAACAGTGGCCCAAAAACCGAACCCTGAGGGACTCCACTAATAACATTAGTCCACGAAGAGCGGCACCCATTAATTACCACCCTCTATCTTCTCCCACTTAACCATCCTTTTATCCATTGTAGCAACTTACCGTTAATACCATTCTGCTCCAATTTGTACAATAGTCTTCCATGTGCAACAGTGTCAAAAGCTTTTCTGAAATCCAAATATATGATATCAAAATTATTTTTTGCATCCAGTTCCTTTGTAACCACATCATAATATCCTATCAAATTTGTCAGACCAAGACTTTCCCTTAACACACCCATGCTGTGTCTGAATTATTGCTGCAGTCTTGTCTAGATGATCCTGCAATGCATCTTTAACCAGTGACTCCATTATTTTACCCGGAACAGAAGTTAAACTAACTGGTCTATAATAACTCGTGTCACCCTTCGATACCCCTTTGTGATTTGGGGACACATTTGCACATCTCCAGTCCGTGGGAACCTCCCCTGAGTCCAAGGATGCTCTCATAATTATGGCCAAGGGTTTGCTTAGTTGCTTTGCTGCTTCCTTTAATATAACTGGATAGATCCCATCCATTCCAGGAGCTTTTCTTATGTTTATCTTCAACAATTTCTCCTCCACTTTGCTCTAAGTTATTACAAAATCATTAAGTATCCTGCTACAATTTGATAACCTTCTGCCATTTTCAAACCTTAATAATTCCTCATGTGTGAATGTAGATGCAAAATACTCATTCAGTTTGTTTGCTATCTGAGCAGGATCATCAACAGTCGAACCATCGATGTCAAGTGGACCAATCAGATTCATCCCCTTCCTTTTAGAGTTTATAAAAGTAAATTAGGCAGATGGGCTGAGTGGTAGCAAATGAAGTTTAATATTGACAAATGCATGGTACTTCATATGGGGAGCAATAATCCCAGTCTTAATGCACTAGCTGTATGGTACTACATCAGAGCAGTGAAAAACTGAAAAGATCTGGTGGAGGGGTGAATTGTGAAGTCAGGTATGAAGCCTTCTCTCAGTATTGAGTAAGATTAATACTGAGTAAGTATTACGTAAGTTCTGGGTGTCAGCAGCACCCCACGTTCATAAGACTGAAATGGCCCAGGTCTTTGGAATCCCCAGGCTGCCCTCTCTCTCTCTCATTGATGAAAAAAGACTGGTAATCATGGTAAAGATGTTGACCCGTCTGATCATGTCTCCTTCATTCTGGGATCTCTGGGGCTAGAGGATACCAGCTGTCTTGCTCAGAGCCACTTCAAATATTTGCCCTCTTCATTCATGCCTCTACTTATCAGATTGTTTCCTACCACACCAGATGCTCGGACAAAACCTGGATATCAATGCTGGCCTTCAGAAATTTGCTGTCAACCGACGATATAGACATGGGATGCTTGGCCACACACACACACACACACACCCCCCATAGACCACGAACTGTCAGCTGCATCAGGCAATTACTGAACCACCTAACTAAAACAGGGATTTGTGACCCCAGGAGACGGAAGTGAAACTGCTCAGTTGCTCCCAGTAAGGAATACGCTGCATTGGTCCAGACAGCGTGCACAAGGAAAAGCCTTCTTTCTTCACATCCAAAGACAGCATAACCTTCATTGCCACTTGGAAATCTCTGTGAATTAACTAATGAACATAACAGGAAATGAGCCTGGCACTGCTCTTGCTGTTCTCTCCCATGAACTGAGGACAATAGTCACTACTGTAAATCGTATATGTATCAGTTGTCATTTCGTTTATTTAAGTTTAAATCTCGTGGTACAACAACTTTGTAATGTGATTTGTTTACTGTCAGTTCTCATCACCTTAATGTCTTATGTAAATTAATGGCACCCTATATCATTTAATGTCATCTTGTTTTGTTCTTTAACGTCTTATAGGCACCCCCGTAACCAGATGGGAAGGAGCAGCAGTGCGTAGCACACGCTTCTTGATTAGACCGGGGTTCGAGCCCAACACCACCAAATACGGAGGATGCGGAAAGGTCAGGAAATGACCACCACATATTCCCGGAGCAATATGGCCTTAGTTGCTAATGCTCCAAAAAACCAAACAACAACAATGTCTTATATTATTTAACATCTCTTATCTGGTAAATCCCTAGCCTTTTGGCCGTGAAGGGCTAGTTCTAGAATCATTTATTTTATAACCATGAAAATTTCGCATTCATTCATTTTACTCATGCCTCACAGAGCCTTAAAAACATCAATCAGGTCTCCCCTAAGGTACCTAGTTTCCAACCTCTACAACTCATATATTCAGTCTTTCCTCATACGGACACCCTTTCGTCGAACTCACCAGGCGAGTTATCCATCTTTGGACTCTTTCAAGAAGTTCATATCTTTTTTTAGGTGTGGTCTCCTTACTTGAACACAGTATTCCAAGTCTAATAGCACAGTATTTATGTCTAATAGCATTATATAATGGGTTTACGGCGTACTGATTTCTACTAGTAAATGTTCGATAAATCATTGATAGGACACCACGGACCTTCCTTACAACCTGTCTACAATGCTCGGAGAACTTCATGTCTGACCGTATCATAACACCTAAGTCCCTTTCCTCCACTACTAGCTTTAGTTTAACTCAAGCAAGTATATAAGTTATTTTGGGGTTACTGTTTCCAAGGTGTAATACCTTACACTTTTCTGGATTAAAGCATAGCTGCCATTTTTCGACCATCCCTGAAGTCTATCTAGGTCACTCTGAAGAAGCCCTGCTTGGCAGTGATCATTAACTACTCTACCAATCTTTATATCATCTGTAAATTAAGACATCACACTCCCTATCCCTTCATCAATGTCATTTATGAAAATCAAAAACAATAGTGGTCCTAATACTGATCCTTGGGGAAACCCCACTTCTCACATCAACCCAATCTGGGTTAATGTAAGAACAGCCACTTATCACAACCCTATGCTTCCTGCCCTGAAGCCATCCTGCTATCCATCTAAGGATTTCCCCTATGATTACAACCTGTTCCAGCTTATAAAGTGGGACTCATGTGGGACTGAGTCAAATGAGTTGCTGAAATCCAAATAAACAATGTCGAAATTATTCACTAACTCCATCTCATGAGTGACCCTGTCAAAATAGCTACCAGATTTGTTAAACATGATTTTTCCTTTACAAAACCATGATGAGTATCCTTCAGAATTCCATTTCTATCTATATGATCCCAAATTCCACCCTTGATCATTGTCTCCATTATTCTCCTTATTACCAAAGTTAGACTGACCGGCCGGTAACTTCTCACTACACTTAGAACTGCAAATATGTATTAGCGATAAATTGGCATTTTTGCAATCCAACAGAATCTCCCCTGAGTCCAATGATGCGCTCATAATTAGCTTCAATGGTTCAATGCACTCACTTGCCACCTTCCTTAAAATTAAAGGGTATATGCAATTAACCCCAGGAGCCTTACTCACCTGTAGGCTCAAAGGTTTCTTCATTAAATAATTATGTGAATTTCAGTATCATTAATTACATATTTTTCAACTTCACTCCCATAATTTCTCTTTGACATAAAGGGTTTTTCTTCTGTAAATATAGATGCAAAGTAACTGTTGAGTTCATCTGAAACATCTGGGGTATCTGATAGGCAAAGTATCAGATACCCTATCTGCAACTGGGGTATCTAATACTATCCCACGTTTATTACATAAGGGGTCCGATCTAGTTTGTTCTTCCCTTCTTTGCATTTGTATATGTGAAGAATTCCTTATCCCCACTCTCTGCTCTCTCTTTGCAGCGATTTCTCATAATCTGCATTTGCCAACCTTTTCTGTGGTACTATTAAAGATCACTTTGTAGCTGTTAGGCTTCAGTACTTTTTATTGCTCTATAACTTTTCCATGCCATCTTTTTCTGCTCAAGTAATCTGGCAACTTCATTATTCATCCAACTTGGAATCTTGCTTATGAGTATTTTTTTTATGGTATATACACATTCAAGACTTCTGTGATTAATGTTTTAAAAGGTATACTATAATTCAATTGTATTTTCTCTCTCTCTCTCTCTCTCTGTGCGATATTTACCCAGTTAATAGCGGCCATGTAGGTCCTTTGCCTTTAACTACTGCTACCCCCCCCCCCCTCTCTCTCTCTCTCTCTCTCTCTCTCTCTCTCTCTCTCTCTCTCTCTCTCATCTCTCTCTCTCTCTCTCTCTCTCTCTCTCTCTCTCTCTCCCTCTCCATGGCCCACAATAGAACTCCGTGATTACTTCCTGCTACTGGTTCCTGTACTGTGAGCACTATTATGTCATCTGATTCGTGGGTGATGATGAGGTCTAGAATATTATTTTTCCCTACTACTTTCCCACACATGTTGATACAAATAAAACTCTAGTTGATTTAAAAATTGGTACCCCATGAGGAGTTTTCCTTCCCATTTGCTCCAATCGATTAGAGAAAAATTAAAATCACCCAAAATAAGACATTCAATGCTTACTTGCCCTTTCCATTTGCATGTAGAAGCTCTCATCATAATCTTCAGAATCACCTGAAGATTATGATGAACCACTAGGTGGCAGTGATCACAGTGTACTGATGTAGGATTTACTTAAAGAAATAATTACCATCAGGGGTAAAGGAAAGAGTTTTTGCTTCTGTAAAGGTGATTACAGTGGTCTCAGACAGTTTTTAAATTCTGTATAGTGGGATCAACTGACAGTGTTACCAACCATAAATTCTAAGTGGGAAGCATTCAAGGAATTAATCGTGGATGCTACTAAAAGTTTCATACCTATTAAGAAATATTGTTCAATGTTTAGGCCTAAATGGTTATCAAATGAACTAATGAGACTCGTGACAGAAGAAAAATGCATGGATGCATATAAATTATCAAGCGACTCAGAAGCCAATGGCACATATAAGCTAGTCTGAAATCAGGTCACAAAGGAGGTGGTAGTAGTAGTGGCATGTGATGCAAGAAAGCAAGTGTATGAGCTTATGCAGGATCAGCCAAAAAAAAAAAAAAAAAAAAAAATCACACCATTCCCTCCAAATGCCTGTCCAGTTCCTCCTTAAATTTATTTAACCTATCAACTTCCACATTAGGCAGGCGAAGGCAGATTACGAGAAATCTTTGGCAAAAGATGCTCAGAAAAACAGCAAGGATTTCTTTACTTATATAAACTCTAAAAGGAAGGGGATGAATCTGATTGGTCCACTTGATATTGATGGTTCGACTGTTGATGATCCTGCTCAGATAGCAAACAAACTGAATGAGTATTTTGCATCGCCATTCACACATGAGGAGTTGTTAAGGTTTGAAAATGCCAGAAGGTTATCAAATTGTAGCAGGGCGCTTAATATTTTGTAATAACTGAGAGCAAAGTGAAGGAGAAATTGTTGAAGTTAAACATAAGAAAGGCACCGGGGTGTATGGGATCTATCCAGTTATATTAAAGGAGACGGCAAAGCAACTAAGCAAACCCTTAGCCATAATTATGAGAGCATCCTTGGATTCAGGGGAGGTCCCCACAGACTGGAGATGTGCAAATGTATCCCAATTCACAAAGTGGGATCGAAGGGTGACATGAGTAATCACAGACCAGTTAGTTTAACTTCTGTTCCGGTAAAATAATGGAGTCACTGGTTAAAGATGCATTGCAGGATCATCTAGACAAGACTGCAGCAATAATTCAGACACAGCATGGGTTTGTTAAGGGAAAGTCTTGTCTGACAAATTTGATAGGATATTATGATGTGGTTACAAAGGAACTGGATGCAAAAATAATTTTGATATCATATATTTGGATTCAGGAAAGCTTTTTAACACTGTTGCACATGGAAGACTATTGTACAAATTGGAGCAGAATGGTATTAACGGTAAGTTGCTACAATGGATAAAAGAATGGTTGAGTGGGAGAAGACAGAGTGGTAATTAATGGGTGCTGCTCTTCATGGACTAATGTTATTAGTGGAGTCCACAGGGTTTCGGCGTTGGGTCCTCTGTTGTTTTGTATATTTATCAATGATATTGATGACGGTATATCAGACTTAGTGTCGAAGTTTGCAGATGATACAAATGTTGGCAGGGTTGTTAATGACAGTAATGGCAGTGTGTCTACTGCAACAGGACCTAGATATATTGGGCAGATGGGCTAAGAAGTGGCAACTGAAGTTTAACCTTGATAAATGCAAAGTACTGCATATGGGTAGAAGTAACCCCAAAGAAACGTACTAACTGTGTGGTACTACACTTAAGGTGGTAGAAAATGAAAAAGACCTGGGAGTAATTGTGCAGTCAGATATGAAGTTTTCTGAGCAATGCAGACAGGCTGCCAGGGCAGGTCATGAGGTTTTGTCAATGATAAATAGGAATTTTGCTAGCAGGGAAGAGGAGGTGATTGTCCCTCTGTATAAGGCAATGGTCAGGCCACGCCTTGAGTACTGCATACATATCGGAGGCCTCATTTTAGGAAGGATGTAGATTTACTTGAGCGTGTACAGAGAAGGGCAACAAGATTGGTGAGGGGAATGAAGGGATCCTCTTACCAATAGAGGCTTAAGTTCTGCAAATTGCAGTGGCTGGAGACTAGGCACCTGCACGGTGATCTGATTGAGGTATATAAGGCCTTGAATGGGTTGAGCACGCTGAATTCTGATGGGATCCTTCCACTTGTTCAGATTACGAACCTAAGGGGGCATAAATTCAAATTAAGGAAAGACAGATGTAGAATAGATGTGCGGAAATTTGCCTTTAGCCAGCGGGTGGTTAATTGCTGGAACAAACTTCCATCTGTTGTTGGGGAAGTTGATAGGTTAAATAAATTTAAGGAGGAACTGGACAGGCATTTGGAGGGAATGGTGTGATTTTTTTTTTTTTTTTTTTGGCCGATGCTGCATAAGCTCATACACTTGCTTTCTTGCATCACATGCCAGTACTACTACTACTACTTCTACTACCTGGCCAGTAGATTACTTCACCTGTCATTATACCTTTGCTTCCAACTATCTCACACTATACAGATTCTATTACTAACAAGCAAAGCGTCTGAATCCGGGAAAGCTTTTGTCATGCTCAGGCTGCTTTTGATAAGTAGCAAACCCACCACCCCTTCTATTTGCCCTATCATTCCTAAATACATTGTGCATGCCATACTGAAACTCATCATCTCCTATTTCTGTGTGGCACCATGTTTCTGTAATCCCTATTATGTCAGTGCTAATTGTCCTAACCAGCGGTTTGAATTCATTCATTTTATTGATGACACTTCTGACATTACCATATAAACAATTAAGACTTACTAACTACCCTAATACACCACTTAAAGTTATTTAAGCTCATTCCCTGATATTAGTTGCCCACTCATTTGAAACTTTTCTGCCCTCAGAACATCTTGCAAATAGTTGTATTAACAAACAAGAACTTTTGAGGTATATGCAAGCGTTACTTTGACCAAAATTATCAGATGAACTAGTATCTATATTACCCTTGCCCTCCCCCCAAACTAGCAGTTTCCCTGAATCTTTATTCTCAATAATACTAGCAAAAAACCCTTGCACCACCTTTGTTTAAATGTATCCTGTCTCCACAAAGCAGATTCCTTCTACATACGAAGGTGGTTCAATAAAGAATCACCCTGACCTAGCTGCAGAGATGCTAGTCTGTTGATTCTTGGCACAGGTTTTAGTCCTTCTTTACATCGCCACCATGCAGATTTACACATTTTTCCCCATCAATGGATTAGGCTACGGATACCATTTTTGTATAAGTGGTGAGGTTGGTCTTTGAACCATGACTCTGTTGCAGAAATGAGTGTCTCGTCATTAGGGAAGTGGGTCTCCCGAAGAAATGATTTGAGAAAAGGAAACAAGAAGTCCAATGGTGCAAGATCGGGTGAGATGGCTGGATGGGACAGTATTTCATATCCACAAGTGGCCGCTTTGTTGTTGCAATTTCAGAAGTGTGAACTGGGCATTCTTTTTGAAGCATTCTAACACCTTTGGACAGCATGCCATGCCTACATGTTTTGATTTTCTCACATAATTTTGTGAGTAAATTGGCATAACAGGCACCTGTAATTGTTCTACCTTTCGGCAGGTAATTAGTCATTATTACGCTTTTCTCGTCCCAAAACACTGTCAGCAAGACCTGTCCTGCTGACGCTTGGTCCCTTGCCTTCTTTGGGGGGGGGGGATAGATCCGGCGATCTAGCAGGCAAATGAACCAGACCACCACGACCTATCCAATGCTGTCCAAATGTAACGTTTAGGTGTTGGCAGACGTCACTGGTGTAATGTGGGGGAGCCCCATCATGTTGGAACCACATTGAGCGGCGCAACGACTGAGGGTACATGTGCTTCTTCAATAAGTTCGGGCAGGACTTGCTGTAGAAAGATCAAGTATGTCCTACCATCCACACGAGAGGGCAGAAGGTACGGTCCAATGAGGTGGTCTCCAACAATGCCAGCCCAAACATTGACAGAGAAACGGCATTGAGTTGCACATGTTCGCGTACCATGGGAGTTCTCCAAAGCCCACAAATGGGCGTTATGTTGATTGAAGGTTCCCTCTCTTGTGAAACTTGCCTCATCCGTGAATAATGCGGATGCAGCAAATGCGCTGTCTGTCGCACTCTGTTGAAGAAACCAAGTAGCAAAATTCCTCCGGAGTGGATGATCCGCAGGCTCAATGATTGGACGTGTTGCAGATGGTATGAACTCAGTTGGTTTGTTGACAGTATACTCCATACAGTGGATTGGGAAATACCCGATCGTTGGCCTATCGCTCGAGTACTCGTACTCAGATTGCCTTCTGCAAGATGTAGGACATTCTCCTCATTGTCTGGCATCCTCGTCATTCACTCTTGATTCATGGTACCTCTCGTGAAACAGCCAGTCTCACGTAACCTTCTGTGCACATGTGCGAAAATCGTATGATGAGGAGCACACCTGTGCAGGAAACGTTCCTGGTACAAACGCAGAGCAGTGCACCCGTTACATTCCGCAGCTCCATATGCGAGGTGCATGTCAGCCAGTTCAACGTTTGAATACTCGTCCATCCTTCTGCCTCGGGAACTTGATCGCAAATGCTGACTTCCAGCGGGATCACTATTCACGCGACCTCCTGTTCAACGTCCTCTACCGCATGATGAAGGCATTTCGGACCCTGCAATGCTACGTGATTCTGATTCGTCTTTGTGCCCCCTACACCTCCTGCAAGTTTGTGGCACTGGTAGTGAATCACCCTACCTGTATATATCATAGGCTTCTGTGTCGTCTGATAATTTATATGCATCCCATGCATTTTTCTTCTCTGCCACGAGTCTCATTAGTTCATTTTACAACCTTTTAGGCCTAATACCATGAACAATATTTCTTAATAGGTATGAAACGTTTAGTGGCTTCCACTATTAATTCCTTGAATGCTTCCCACTTAGAATTTGCTGTTGGTAACATTATCAGTTGGTCCCACTGTACAGAATTTAAAAAAAGAATTTAAAAACACAGAATTTAAAAACTGTCTGAGACCACTATAGTCACCTTTACGGAAGCAAAAACCCCTTCCTTTACCCCTGATGGTAAAGGAAGTACTGGAACTTATGGGTACTGGAACTGGTACTCATGGGTTGGTCACTCTTACTAGTGTGCAAGTGACCAACCCATAAGTTCCTGTGTATATCTGGGAAGTTAAAATCCCCCATTATAAGACATTCTGTTTTACTATGTTGTTGTTATTTGGTTTTTAGGAGCATTAGCAACTAAGGCCATATTGCTCCGGGATATGCAGTGGTCATTCCCTGAATGACCTTTCCGCATCCTCCATATTTGGTGGTGACGGGCTAGAACCCCGGTCTAATCAAGAAGCGTGTGCTACGCACTGCTGCTCCTTCCCACCTGGCTACGGAGGCGCCTTCTGTTTTACTAGCCCACTCTATTTCTCTGTACAATTGTTCATTGTACTCATTCGAGTCATTAGGCCTATAACACACTCCTACTGTTATTTTTGCTTTTGCAGTGCTTATGTCACACCAAACTGACTCAACAGTGCACTGTTCATCTATATCAACTGGATGCATTTCTTTTGATTTTATGTTTTTCTTAATTAACAGCATAACGCCTCCTCTCTTCCTATCTGTCTATGCTTTCTGTACACATTGTACTGCCCAAATTCCAGTTCTGCATTCCTTATATCTGTGTGACACCACGTCTCTGCTATCCCAACAATATCCACCTTTGATGTCTTGACCAACACTTCAAATTTATCAAATTTATTTACTATACTTCCAGCATTGGTATACATGTACCTATTCTTATTATTAGTTACCCTAACACATCCCATATACCCATCTGTTTCACGATAACTGCCATCAGTCCCTGAAACCCCCAACACCCCTCACTCGACACTGCTGCTTATTCTAATAGAGGTAGTGCAAGAGTCACCTTCACCTCTGCCTGCAGCTACTTTTAACCTTTTAGTCTGTGAATCCTCCCAAGCTAGAAGTTTTCCGACCCACCTAACACTGCCTCGATAGCATCAGCAAATATTCTTGCACCCTTTCTATTTAAGTGTATCCCATCTCTGTAGAAGCAGTTTCTCCTGTTAACAAGCACAGACCACGTTAAAAAAATTTTACCCCTTGAACCTTGCACATTTCCTCCAGAGCCGAATTGATTGACAAGGCTCTCATCATGTACTCCCTCCTATTGTGTCTGGGCAGAATTGCAGACATTTTCAAATTTAACTCTGATGCGACTTTTTTGCAACATTGACCTGTACTTGTGAAGTAAATCTGCAGATCTCCTACTCTTAATGTCATGGTGCCAACGTGTACCACAATATCACCCTTTGTGCCCTTAAAAGATGATACAGGCTTTACAACGTCGTCATCTTTTGCCATGGCAGACATACCCTTTTTACACAATATATTCCCTGTCTCCTTGACAATAGAGTCACCGACGATAACTAACTCCTGTGAGACCAGCGCATTCTGCCTTGGAGGTTGCCGCTGTGTTGCCTGATGCTCAGGAGTGAGCTCTGGCGTTGAGTTGGGTAGCTGAGAGCTTGACGGACCCCTCATATTAATTTCTTCATGGGCATCTACCCTACACCTCAAGCTCTCAACGGCACCCATTAGAACCCTGAGCTGATGCCTAATTTCTAGACACTCTCTGCACCTGGCACACACAAAGACATCCTCCTTGGCTAGATCATGTTCCGTTCCAGAGAGTTCCGGCAAACATTTCACAAGTTGCACATTTTTTTAGGCTGTGATGCGTTGGAGAATCGGCCCCCTCAGACCTAGTTACCACAATTAAAAATTTGAATTCCCTAAAACTCTATACAAAAACAATGGCTGCAAGATTCAAACGAAACAATGGTTTTACGTATATTAAGTTGTAATCTACAAAAACTCTTATCTAAATTAAAAATAACCAGCATATCTAGAATTATATGGCTACTTATAAAGTTCAATAGAAAATAACAATTAGGTAAATAAAATATCAAACACTTATCGCTTTTTGGGAGCCTGTAATTCACAGCTGTAATTTTTAAAGAGAGTCAGCACCCTCTTGCAGAGAGTAGTTTCCACTTGATAAAATTTGTTCATTCAGTATAAAAAAATCTGAACTGAATGTTTAAGCAGCTTTCTGAAACTTCATTTGAGTTAGTTTCATGCAGTGGGAAATCATTTGTAAATAGTTTACAAATTACAAGAATACAATCACTATTAAGTGGCTCATCAGTACCAGCCCAGTCAAAACTAGATATACAGCTGATGAACCATTTAGAAAGATCAATTACTGAGCTAGTTTTCCTTGGGAAATAGGCGCCTCCGTAGCCAGGTGGGAAGGAGCAACAGTGCGCAGCACACGCTTCTTGATTAGACCGGGGTTCGAGCCCGTCACCACCAAATACGGGGGATGCGGGAAGGTCAGGGAATGACCACCGCATATCCCGGAGCAATATGGCCTTAGTTGCTAATGCTCCTAAAAAAAAAAAAAAAAAAAAACCAAACCTTGGGAAATGTATATGAACACCAGAATTGAGCAGGTGAGGGAGTTTGTCTGTCTAGTAATCATTCTTTCATATGCCCATGTTTATCTAAATGATGGGATCCCCACAGATGAGTGTATCCATTGATGTTTCCAATTATACAGAAAGAGGGATGTAGCCGGTGATGAGCTGGAACCAGTTTGCACCGATTTGTGTGAACTGGAAGTTAAAAATTTTTATGCAAAGAAGAATATTATCTTCTTTTTTTCAAATAGATATTTTAAATTCATTTAATTAAATAAAAGTTTTTTTTCTATTAGAATAGACATGTAAAAATGCTTTTTCATATTGTTATTGCTACGTATGATCCCAAATGGCTAAATGCATTGCCACTTCTTATAGAGAAAGGTACAAAAAATACATACTGTATTATATCCCTTAAATCAGAACTTTTTATAGGAAACTAGTTGTTAAGATTTTGGCAGCTCATCACTGACTGTAGCTGAATGACACAGTTTTCAAAGTCCTTGTGATAAATCCATGTTTTATCTTAGGAATTTCTGGCTTTAGGGGAAGTTGTTTCTTCCTCATATTGTGATCCTAGTTTGTGCACAGAATAGCTATTAATCTATGCCTCAGGACTGGAACTTTCCCCAAAGAGTGGAAGAGGGCCAACGTAAAACTCCTTGAGAGACTCCTCCTGACTAGAATACAAAACCACTACCTGCAAGCAA